>NC_071355.1:250885343-251517276 GCF_943734655.1 Sabethes cyaneus | reverse complement strand
TCTAGTTATTCCGTCCAGTGAAATCCAGCGACAGCAGAATCTGCATTTTTCAACCGTATCCCTGCGCTAAAGCTGGCAAATAAATCATCAAACTTTCATTTTATCCTTCAAAACGATTCCTCTCGGCGGACGTTAATCCGGCGAGCAGCCGGGTTCCATCCGTTAGCGCAATTCCATAAATCAAGAGCGCCCGGTTCGCCCGCTTTCGATCGACGGCAAATAAACGGATGGTTGACTCATAAAAAGCATTTTTTATCGGATGATGACGATAAAGGTACTGGCGCTCCATCCAGGCTTCCAGATTATCATGGTTCTAGGGAACAGCAAATCAAGCGCTGTGATGGATTACAGTCCAGTTATAAATATTGTATTCGGAATAAGAAGATAAACAATTTCTGTTCGTAGATTTTTATGCTTCATCTTCAACGGCTGTTGCTTCACATATTCAGGCCAAGGGTATTGGAGGTTATTAGATTTTTCAAGCAAACAGCTGCACCACCCTTCTGTCAAGAACTTGCATGCAGACTGATTGAAAACAATTATCTATCCATTTGCTGAACAGATGCACTGTCAACGTGAAGAATTAATTCAAAGTCCTTACCGAGCTGGTGATTACGTTGATAGACATGCGCCAACGTAACACTCACGGACGATAATAGTAGCTTCTCACAATAACTTGATGAGACATGAGACTGATGATGATGATGATAACGATGACGAAGAGAACTTTGTATTCATCATAGCGCTTACGATTAAAAGCAGGGAGCCGTGCACTGCACAGACAGTTGAAATTATTGCTGTTTCATTCAAGTTGTTTGGATGAACGTCATTGCCCTTGCCCGAAGCAACGGGAGTGCACAAGCTCAGAGTTACTTAGTTCGTTACCAGTTTTTTTCCGTCGTCGTCGTCTACTGGTTGTCGTTTACTCTTTCCCATGTCCTTAGTTTCCACCACAGTCTAAGGCGCCAAGGTAAAGGATGCGGCAATTCAACTGTTTCACTTCACCAGTGACGGGAGACGGTCTTAGCTTCGAGCATCATGACCATCAATGGAGTACGTCGACAACAGCAGCAACGTTAACAGCAGGACAGGCAGTCAGTGTGATGACCGACGGAGAGAAAAAAAGAAACCCGCCAGCAGAAGGACAAAATTACGGGATCGCACATAGCAATTGAATTGCGAAGCAGTTTATTTTAAAGTGGAAAATAAATCGTTTGCGAGAAAGAAATAAGAAATAAACAGCTTCGGGATGAAGCTCGAACGACACGGAAGACGGCTTACAAGGCGAACAATGTTTACAGATCTGGTGGGGTGCCAGAGAATAAAGAAACATGGTGTGTTTGGCACTGGAGCCACCCACATTGCCCAGAATACAGAATTCTTTGTAGTGATTGAACCTCGATACGAGGTTTGAGTTTTTGTAATCAGCTCATCATATTATTTGTAATCAGCAGATTTTCTCGAACTTTGGCGCCTACATATTTCCAGCGAATTCGTCTTTTATTGTAATTACTTATTTCATAATGTTAATTATATTCATTTGATTTGAAATCTGTACATCCCAAAAATAATCAGTCAACGACCAGCGATGGTTCGATCAATTTGACTAAATTTTGATTCATTTGACAGTACCGTCTCTACCAAGCAAAATTTGACAAAGTTATATAAGGGACATTTGTAGAACTAATTATTAGCTAGAATTTTGCTGAATAAAGTTTTGTTGTATCTTTTGTATTTACGGTGCTACGCTAATGTTCTAGCATTTCGTTTCTAGCGCTCATTTCGTTTTACTGAATCGTACGCCGCCTTAAAGTCCACAAACAGATGATTAGTCTACCGAAGCTTGTCTAGTAACTGACGCAGGGTAATCATCTGATGCATCGTGGAGTGACTTTCAAGAAAAGCCTTGTAATCGCCGACTAAGGACTCCTTCAACGGTCTCAGTTTACGAAACAAGATATGGGAAAGGATATTTTTTCTGTCGAAAATCGGGCAAATGAGGTCATCCAACCACTTCTCCGAAATTTATTCTTCTTCTCAGATCCTGATAATGATCCGGTGCGTTACTTCGTACATCCGCTCGCTCCCCGCTTTTAGAAGTTCAGCCGGGATGCCATCCATCCCAGCAGTCTTGCCGTTTTTCAGCTAAATGATTGCCTTCTTAACCTCCATTTGTGTTGGTGAATCCACGGTTGGTTACTGTCTTGTAACTGTTCACTGTCAACACATCAAATTGTACTAGGTTTATCGTGGTCCTAAGAAATTTTGTTGGGGTGAGAAGACTTGTCACTTTTTCTGGCGCACTTCCCTAATACAGATATTAAATTGGTCTAGGTTTACGGCGGGCCTAAGCAATTTTGTTAAGACGAGAGGACTTTAACACCTTTTCTGGTGTACTTTGCAAGCACAGTTATCAAATTGGTATAAGTCTGAACGTCGTAAGGAATCTTCGACCTGTAGGGACGAGGGAGATTCGTCACATTGTTTTCTGAAAATAAAGAAATCGAAACAGATGGTGCGTTAAACTGTCATCCCTGCCTGTGAAACAAGGCGATCACGGATAATAATTGGCAGAGCTATTAGCGTTAAAAATCTTTCATATTTTCGCGACGGTATCTAGAGTCTAAATTATCGTACTCGGTGGTAAGACGTAGTCCTACGTCAAAACAGAAGATGGGGGACCTACCTTTTAAGATCATATTTCTGTTTGGAAAAATCAAGTAATAAAGTAAATGTCAAAAGTCGAAGAATCAAAAATCGTAAGCAAAAATAAAATCAAAATTTGAAAACCAAAAGATAAAACTACAAGGTATACAGCCCTATGGGTTGTACGAAAGGGTGACGTAGGACTATATCAGATCTAATGCTAATCTAAACTGCGTTTCTGGCATATGTATGTTTATAAGAATCTGTGAGTGTCATTGTTTAAGTGAATGTTTAAAAGAGAAGAACGAAATATTCAAATTCAATTTAAAGCAATGGTGGATTTGAGACATAGAGATTTTTAAAAAAATCACTTGTGTGCATCATAAAGGTTGAAAGGGTAATGAATGACCAATTTCTGTTTTATTTGTTTGAGAGTCCTTATCCTCCTACCACAGGGGTGAGGGGTCTCAAATCATCATAAAATAAGTAAATTCAAAATAAATTCATGCCTCCAAAAAACCCCACATGCCAAATTTTGATTCCTTTTGCTTGATAAGTTCTCGAGTTATGAGGAAATTTGTATACTTTTTGTATGGCAGCCCCTCCTCCTAAAGAGGGGAGAGGTCTCAATTTACCATGGAAAAAATTGTTGCCTTCTGAGATCCCCCCCTATTCCAAATTTGATTCCATTTGGTTGATTAGTTCTAGAGTTATGAGGAAATTGGTATTTCATTTGTATGGGATCCCTCCCTCCCTCTTCTTAGAGGGGGAAGAGGTCTCAGTACACTGTAGAAAAAAAGCCTGCCTTCGGAAACCCCCACATGCCACATTTGGTTCCATTTGCTTGATTAGTTCAAGAGTTTTGAGGAAATTTGTGTTTCATTTGTATAGGAGCCCCCCCTCTGACGTCCTTCGTAAAATTGCTCTTTTGGCCCCCTATAAAATTGCTGGTCATTTTATCTATCCAACGACATATAAATTGTTCAGTTTCGTTCAGTAGTTTAGTAGTTATTAGCATTTGAAATCTTTCATTCAAACGTTACACTTCTATTTTCGTTTCCACAAAGTGCTACCCAGTCCCAGTATAGTAAACAAAGACATAGTCCTACGTCTAAAATAAAAGGTCAGATATCGAGAGGCAAAAGTTCAAAGTCAAAAGTTAAAGTCAGAAGATATATATTAAATATTAAATCTGAAATTTCAAAAGAGAAAGTTGTAAATAATATGGAAAAGTTGAATGTTAGTGTCCAAACTTGCAAATCAAAAATTTAACGCGAGGCGAGAATCTAAAAGTCAATAGTATAAAGTTAGAAATCAACAGTCAAAAACTTAAAATCAACTATCAAAATTTAATAGTCAAAAGTCGAAAGTGAAAAATCAAAAGTTAAAAATCAAAAGTTTAAAGTCCATAGTCTAAAATCCATAGTCCAAAGTTCAAAGTCCACAGTCCATAATCCAAAGTTCAAAGCGCAATGTCCAATATTCAATGACCAAAGTCGAAAGTCAAAAATTAAAAGTCGAAAGCTCAAGATCAATAGTCCACAGTCTTTAATTTACCGTCTTCAGTCCAAGGTCCGAAATCCAAAGTCGAAAGTCAGCCAAAAGTCCAAGTTGCAATAGTCCAAAATTCACAGCCCAAGCTATGATTCAAAATCCAAAGTCTAAAGTTTATAGTCCAAAGTTCAAAGTTCGAAGTCCATAGTCCAAAGTTCATAGCCCGAAATCCATAGTTCTAAGGTCCATAGTTCAAAGACGAAGGTCCAAAATCGGAAGTCCAAAATACAAAGTTCAAACTTCTGAGTCAAAAATCCAATATCTAAGGTCCAAAGCTAAAAGTCTATAGTCCGAAGTCCAAAGTTCATAGTCCATAGTCTAAAGTCCGTACTCCAAAGTCAAAAGTCCATAGTACAAAGTTCAAAGTCCAAAGTCCATAATCCGAAGTCCAAATGTCTAAAGTCCAATGTCCAAGATCCATAGTCCAAAATCTAAAGTCCTTAGTCCAACGTTCAAGGTCAAAAGCCCAAAACTGAAAGTCTAAATTCATAGTCCAAAGCAGAAAATCAAAAATCCTTAGTCCAAAATCTAAAGTCGTAAGTCCATAGTTCACCGTCGAAAGTCCAACGTCCATAGTCCAAAGTTCAAGGTCAAAAGCCCAAAACATAAAGTCCAAGGTCAAAAGTCCAAAGTCGAAAGCCCAAGACCCATAGTCCATAATTTACAGTCCAAAATCCACAGTTTAAAGTCTAATCCTTAATCCAAAGTTCAGACTCCAAAGCCAATAGTCTAAAATCCACACTCAAAAGTCTGCTCAAAATTTAAACTTTTTAATCCGCAGTCCAAAATACAATGTCCAAAGTCAAAAGCCGAAAGTCCAAAGTCTTAAGTCCAAAGTCTAAAGTGCAAGATCCACAGTCCAAAGCCTAAAGTTTAGAGTCCATAGTCCAAAGTCCACAGTCTATAATTCAAAGCCAAAAGTCCATAATCTAAAGTTCAAAAGTCCAAAGTCTATAGTTTAAAGTCCCAAGTTCAAAGTCCAAAATCCAAAGTCTAAAGTTTATAGTTCAAAGTCCACAGTAGCAAAGCAAAGCAAAGCCTAGGTGCTACATTCCGTTATCGAAACTTGACCTTCTGTTTTTTACACGACAGACTTCGCAGCCAGCTGTTAGAGTGCAGGACAATTGCAGGGCCAGTTGCTACGATCCTATTGACTGTAACAGCCTCTCCCAGTCGGGTTCCGAACATATGATGACTGGCTTATTTGGCCAGCATCATACCTCGAGGCCAACTGGGAGTTTAAAGTCCACAGTACAAAGTTCAAAGTTCATAGATCAAAGTCGAAAGTTCACATTCCAAAGTCCAAAGTCCAAGGTCCAAAGTCGAACGTCAACCAAAAGTCCAAAGACCAAAGTCCAAGATCCATAGTCCATAATTCAAAGTACCAAAGTCTGTAATCCAAAGTTCGAAGTCCATAGTCCAAAGTTCATAGCCCGAAATCCACAGTCTAAGGTCCATAGTTCAAAGACGAAGGTCCAACATCGGAAGTCCAAAATATCCAAACGGAAGTCGAAAATCCAATGTTCAAACTCCAAAGCCAAAAGTCCATATTCCGAAGTCCAAAGTCCATAGTCCCTAGCCTAAAGTCCAAAGTTCAAAATCCATATTCCGAAGTCCAAAATCCAAAGTTTAAAGTCTGATGGTTATAGTCCAATATTCAAGATCCATAGTCTCCAAATTCTCAGTCCAAAATCTAAATCCATAGTCCAAAGCAAAAAGTCAAAAATCCTTAGTCCAAAATCTAAAGTCATTAGTCCAAAGTGCACAGCCCAAAGTCCAAAGTTCAAGGGCAAAAGCCCAAAACCGAAAATCCAAAGGCGAAAACCCAAGACTCATAGTCCAAAACTTACAGTCCAAAATCCACAGTTTAAAGTTTAATCCATAATCCAAAGTTCAAATTCAAAGTCCATAGTCTAAAATCAAAACTTAAAAATTCAAAATCTAAAATCTAAAGTCCGCAGTCCAATATACAATGTCCAAAGTCCAAAGTCAAAAACCGAAAGTCTAAAGTCTTAAGTCCAAAGTCTAAAGTGCAAGATCCACAGTCTAAAGCCTAAAATTTAGAGTTCATAGTCTAAAGTTCAAAGTCCACAGTCTATAATACAAAGCCAAAAGTCCATAGTCTATAGTCCAAAGTCCAAAGTTTAAAGTCCAAAGTTCAAAGTCCAAAATCCAAAGTCTAAAGTTTATAGTTCATAATCCACAGTACAAAGTTCATAAGTCAAAGTCAAAAGTTTACATTCCCAAGTCCAATGTCCAAGGTCCAAAGTCGAACGGCAGTCAAAAGTCCAAAGAACAAAGTCCAAGATCCATAGTCCAAAATTCAAAGTACCAAAGTCCGTAATCCAAAGTTCGAAATTTAAAGTCCACAGTCTAAAATTAAAACTCCAAAGTACAAAATCTAAAATCCAAATTCCACAGTCCAAAATCCAAAGTCGAAAGATTAAAGTCCAAAATCCAAAGTTCAAAGTCTAAAATAACATTCAAAGTGCAAAATCCAAAGTCGAAAGTCAAAAACCAAAAGTCTAAAGTCTAAAATCCATGATTACACAACGTTCAAAGTCCAAAGTTAAAAGTCCAAAGTCCAATATCCATAGTCCAAAGCCCAAAGTTCAGAGTTCAAAGCGCATAATCCAAACTCCAAAATCCAAATTTTAAAGTACAAAATCCGAAGTCCAAAGGTCAAAGTCCAAAATCTAAAGTCCAAAGGCGAAAGACCAAAGTCCATAGTCCATAACATAATGTCCAAAATCCAAAGTTTAAAATACATAGTCCAAAATCCAAAGTTCAAAGTTTAAAGTCCAAAGTCCAATGTCCAAAGTCCAATGCCCAATGTTCAAAGTTAAAAGTCGAAAGTCAGGAGTTTTAAGTCAAAAGCCAAAAGTCAAAATTCCAAAGTAAGAAGTCAAGAGTCAACAATCAAAATTCTACTCAAAATTAAAATCTCAAAAATCAAGAGATAAAAGTCCAAAGTCGAATGCAAAAAACAAAATGCAAGAGTCCAGCATCACCAATTAGAAGTCGAATCAATATGTTCCAATGACAACCCAAAATTTTAAAGTTAAAAGTTAAATAACAGTAATCAAAACAGGAAATCTGATGGTGAATGACCATCTGGTTAAAACCACATTAAAATAAAAAAAACTGGAAATTGGAAATTGGAAACATCACTAACAGGCACTTCCTTCGTTTATAAACTTTGAGGCAGCGTATGATGCAGTCTAGCGAAATAAATGGTGGTAGATTGTGCTTGAATATGATGTTCCCCCCGGTTCCACATCAGGCTTTAATGACTGCGTTCTGACTTAAGATAACAAACTAGCAAACTTATTGTTCAACATCGCACCAAAAATCAGACGAATAACATACGACAGGCTGCAGCACGTATTAGGATTAGGCACTGGCTGCTCGATTGTCTCGCCAGCGTTAAGCGAATCGCTTCTGAGCCATTCCCAGATACCAAGAACGAAATATTACGAAATATGGGTTCATTTTACCTTCAACTTGGGAAGGGCAACAAGTCAGCCAACACAAAAATTGTTGTCCGGCAGTGCTCCACATAAAGCAAACAATTTTCATCCATATTCCAGGACAAATGTCAACTGTATAGTCCACAATGGAGTAATAAATTTGGCAGCAAGATGAACTGAAACGCTAACCTTTAATTCCAAAAATAAAAACTAACGTGAATAACGTGAAAAATATTGAAAACGTTGTACTTTATTATTTTGCAGTTTCTATGCATTTCTTCAAATTCACTGCAACAAGCTTTGAGTAAATCACAAAACCTTCCAATGTTAATGGAAATTTAAACTCCCAACTAATCAACATAAATTCATCCGCCGCTCCATTCTAAACGACCCCGACTATGTAGGCTAATCTACTGAGAGAGAAACAATTCGACTCAATAAATTTTGTGCTCACGCGTGAGTGTAGAACATATTTCTCCAATGCAGTCAGGCTTGAAAAAATAATAGACCTGAAGAAAGCCCGTTACTCGCACTGAGTTCGCCCTCACTGGAAAAGGGAAGCACGGCTCTGAGGGATCGGCTGCTACTGGACACAGCTAACTAGCAGCTTGGTCTATAAATTTTCCGACCAGAAACCTACCCATTATTCATACACAATCTAGAGAAGTGGTGGACGATCTCCGCCGCATCAAGGCATCAAGTTATGCCAAGTTTGCTTAGTTTGTGGTTTGTTTTGCGATAGCGGTCCAACTCACAGCGTGAGCAAATATTAATTCATCATTTGATGTTGCACTTTGCATGTGAATTATTATTATTGACCAAACTTGATTTAGCTACTCTGACACGTCCGTTTGTTTTGACCTTATTAATACCGTACCATAGAGCCACAATATTAATTTCAAAAAGCAGCATTGTTAAAAAAACAAAAACATTTTGAACGAGCCATGAAAGCTTTTATTTGCACAAAACTGACTTTGACGGATGAGCAAGGCCAACAGCGAGTTTTGCTCTATATCTGCTGAACAAATAAAGCGCAACATTATTTAATTTAACATTGAAACCAGCTGGGAACTTTCCCTCGGCACGACGGTTTTGCTGCTGCTTTCAAGCACAAAAACGCCCACGGGTCGTGTTACTTTGTTTGCATGCCATAATAGCTTCGAAAGCAGTGTGGCTTTTGCTTAGCAAACTTACGCTAAGGTTTCTTCCCGGCTGCCTGCCTGTCTACTTAAGCCGCTTGACTGCTGCTCACTGTGCAGCGGCAGCCGGAAATTGTTACACCGCACTTCCTCAGATTTCCGAGGATTTTCTGAAACATTTTACTGCCGGAAACCGTCCGTCGGTAGGTACCCACCGTGAATCGTGATACGCGGTACGTCGATGCTGTCGGTGGATGTTTCAGCAGCTGATGCTTCGCTTGCGCTGAATGAAAGGTGATGAATTGTAAATTGAAGGTTCTGGTTCAGGTGCAGCAGTTGTCTGGTAGTTTAGCTAGTTGTTGAGAAAGGGGAAAAATGCACGGAAAGCCAATTTCGTTGTGGGTGTGTACTTTTGAAATAATTGTGTTAAGAAGCTGCGCACTGTTTAGGTGTAAATTACCAGGCAATTTTTGCCATGATTTCATTTATATATCCTTATACAATTTGAACAGACCGAAAATCGTACCATCCAAAAGCTTCCATGGGAATACGAACCATAGTTCAGCTATCGCAGATGGGAAAATTCACGAACCGGCAAACAAGTGCCCATTTGTTTCGGTTCCTAATCTGATGGTTGACCTCGTTTACAGAGATCGAGTGCCGTCTGATTAGTATTCATCACAGCGTTCAAACGACCGACCACAGAGAACCTATCGTGTGTTTTTTTTGTCCGGCAACCCTAAAACTATACTTTTGAGAGATCGGATATATCTCTATTTTTTTCTCCAATTCAGTCCAATTGGTGGAGGACAGTGTGCCCGTACCAGATGGGGCTCGAAAGCTAACTTTTTTGTCTCTTCGTGGAAGTGGGTTTTTACTATGTTGCAACCAACGATTTATAGCGAAAATTCGCTCTGCTGCGTGACTTCCATCCTGCTGCCAAGCCGATTCAACAAATTGCAGTTGCTGCTGTCGGATTGCCTCTGGGAAGCGGGCTCGTTTCGAAATTGCATGTCCCGAAATGTGAATGGTGAGCGGGTAGATTCGGCCAGCATCCAGAATTGATTTGCACTACACTCGTTCGTTTTTTGTGTGTTTATATGATCAGATTTCGAATGTTTTGCCGAGATTACTGTCTATTTTGCAGTGAATTGTATTTTTCGGCGCGCAAATTTGTTTTCAATCAAAATTGAGTTCAAGCATAGTCGTTTTAAAAGTGATTGAATTGAATAGAACAGTACAGAAATGAAATATGGAATGGAATATAGAATAGAATAAAATAGTGCAGCATTTTTCTTGTAGTTGAGATTAAGAGAAACGTGTCTTTTTTTGCGAAATAGTATCAATAAATTGCGTGTAGATAGAACATTGCCTCCAAAGGAGCAATGATCTATGATCTTTTGATAGGAATTAACTAATTTAGCAGCTTAAAATATTGCTTAAAATATGCCCTTAATTTCATTTATTCAAAAGTCAAGTATTCTTTTATGTTTATTAATATTAACTGCATCATTTTTATTATAAATGTTCTGTTAAACAATGTTGCAACTATTTGTTTATTTCTTCGTACCTACTATAGCAATCACTTGGAAAAGTGAGGCCAAAGGACCGAATACCGAATTCGACTCAGTTTCGCAAACTAAACTTTTCTCAATTAATTTTTCACAAGTAGGGTCTGGTACTGCTTCGTTATAATTGCCTATTTCCGTTCTATCAAACACAAATTATTACAAATATCCACACTTTTTAGCACACATTATAAAAAATCAGTAATTCCCCAATATTTTAGTTTATTGGTTATCATGCGTGTCCTATTTAAATGCTTTTTTTTATTAAAGAATTCCTAGCAACTAAATTTCCTACCATTTTTCATGCGACGAAGAAAAAATGTCAACAAATCGTTTCAATTCCCGTCATTCAAAAAATGAAAGTCACTCACGCAATACATTGTCGTTCTTCTACACGGGAAACCCTTGCATGATTAGTAGAAATTTTTGCAGAAAGTCATTGTTTTTATGGCGTCCTCACAACCACATGCACGCTCATTTCATAAACATTGTTGTGATTTTTGGTTCGGACGAAGGAAAATTTTGATGGATTTTGATAACGGTACGACGAATTTGACAAATAAAGTCGGTGGTGTAATTTAAATACAGTGTTAATAATAACCGCCTTTTAGTAAAATGAAAGTTGGGAAGAATAAATGCTTAATGCGAGAAATGAAGATTCAGGCAAACTGAAAATTCTTGATATTAGGCCAAAAATATAGACTTAGCGAAGGTGAGAGGCGAGAGGTGAGGCTCTCACCTTCGCTAAGTCTATATTTTTGGCCTAATATCAAGAATTTTCAGTTTGCCTGAATCTTCATTTCTCGCATTAAGCATTTATTCTTCCCAACAGAAAAGTAAAAAGCCGACTGCTATACGTCGTTGAAAAGAGAAAAAAGAAACAATACGTAGTGGATCCTCACACTACATGTAACCGCTGGCTCGAACGGTTATCGACTATCGTTGCTAAGCGCAAACCGAATAGCTATATGTCTATCAATCTGTGCGGTCACAACACATACAGTCAACAAAAATATATTCGCGCTGGATAAATGTGCGAATGAATGATAGAATCAGGCAAGCGTCATAACAAAACCTTGATATAAGACCACAGAGTATAGACGGCTTAGTGGTGTAATTGGTTAAACAACACGCTCAACTAGAGATTGGGAGCTGTGAGTTCGTCTCTCACCTTCGCTAAGTCTATATTTTTGGCCTAATATCAAGAATTTTCAGTTTGCCTGAATCTTCATTTCTCGCATTAAGCATTTATTCTTCCCAACAGAAAAGTAAAAAGCCGACTGCTATACGTCGTTGAAAAGAGAGTAAAATGAAAGCGCATAGATTGGAAGGCAACTTTTAGATTATTCGTTAAAATTCATCCAATAAATGAGTTTGAAGTGGTTTTCCTTACTACAACGAAAATTAGGACTAAACCTACCTAAACAAAACAATGAGGAACTGCCTATCACGGCGATGCAATAATTGTAAGAAATGGACACGAAGATAAATACTTAACATTACTTAGACCTCTTGAAAAGTAACGGGATTTATTCTTCCTCGCTTTATCTGTCTCAGTTTTTATTGTCACCATTCGTTCTTTCTCTTTGTTTCTTTTCCGCTCTTGCCTCAGTCGGTCTTTTTTCTTTCACTTACTATTTCCTTTTCTGTTTATTCTTTTCTATTTTTCTCACTAGTTCCTCTTCCTTTCGGCATCTTTCTCGTTCTCCCTCTTGCTCATATTTCTTCTTTTTTTCTAACCCACCTTTTCATCCCGTTCTCGCGTTCATCTGTCTCTGCTTTTTCATATTTCTTCTCATTCTCTCCAGTTTTTCTTTTATTTTTGGCTCCCTTTTTCTTTCTGTTTACCACCTTCTCTCTGTTTTCTTTTCGCCAGCCTTCTGATCTCAGTTTTCTCTTTTTCTTCGTTTTTTCGTTCCGCTCTCGTCTTTCTCTCCGGTTTTTTCTTTCTCTTGGCTTATCCCTCTCTCCCTTCGTTAATCTCTCTTTCATTTCGAGCCTATCGTTTCCCTTCGCTCCTCCTGTCGGTCTGTTCTATTTATCTGTCCGTCTGTCTGTCCCGTCTGCATGTCTGTCCCATCTGTTTGTCTGCCTGTCTGTCCCGTCTGTATGTATGTCCCGTCTGTCTCTCTGTTCCGTCTATCTGTCTGTCAGTCTGTCAAGATCATCTGTTCCGTCTGTCTGTTCCAACTGTCTATTTGTCTGTCTGTCTATCCTTTCTGTCTAACTGTCCCGTCTGCCTGCCTGTCTGACCGTACATTTGTCTGTCTGTCTGTCTGTCTATCAGTCTGTCAGTCTGTTCCGACTATCTGTTTGTCTGGCCCGTTTGTCTGTCTGTCTGACTGTCTGCCCCGTCTCCTGTCTGTCTATCTGTCTGTCCCTATGTCCCGTCTGCCTGTCTGTCTATCTATCTGTTTGTTCCGTATATCTGTCTGTCTGTTCCGTCTACCCCGTATGTCAGTCTGTCCCGTTTGTCTGTCTGTCTGTCTGTCTATCTGTCCCGTCTGTCTGTCCGTCTATCCCGTTTGTCTGTCTGTCCCGTCTGTCTGCTTGTCGTGTTTGTATGTCTTTCTGTTCCGCCTATCTCGTATGTCTATCTGTTTGTTTGTCTGTATGTCTGTCCAGTTTGACTGCCTTTTTGTTCTATCTGTCTGTCGGTCGGTCTGTTCCGTCTATCACGTCTGTCTGTCTGTCCCGTCTGTAAGTCTGTCTGTCCCGTCTGTAAGTCTGTCTGTCCCATCTGTCCGTCTGTCCGGTCTATCTATCCCTCTATCCCGACTGTCTGTCTTTTTGTCCCATCTGTCCCATCTATTCCATTTGTCTGTCCCATTTGTCTGCCTCTTTGTTTGTCTGCCTTTCTGTGTTGTCTATCTGTCTGTCTGTCGGTCGGTCTGCCCCGTCTATCTGTCGATTTGTCTTTCCAGTCTGTCTGTCTGTCTGCTCCGTCTGTCTGTCTGTTCTGTCTATCCCATCTGTTTGTCTGTTTCGTTGTCTGTCTGTCGGTCGGTCTGTCCCGTCTGTCTGTCTCTCTTTCCAGCTTGTCTGTCTATCTGTCTATCCCATATCTTTCCGGCTGTCGATCTGTCTGTCTGTCCCGTCTGTCTATCTGTCTGTCTGCTCCATGTGCCTCGTCTTTCTGTCTGTCCCGTCTGCCTGTTTGTGGGTCTGTCCCATATGCCTGCTTGTCTGTCCGTCCCGTTTACTAGTCTGTGTGTCTTTACTTTTTCTTTTTGGTCACATGATATTATTATTAGTTTGTTTTATTGAAGTTTATCGGTGAAATAAAATGTCTATCTTTCTGTCTGTCTGTTTGTTTGCTTGTTTGTTTATTTATCTAGCTCTCTCTCTCTATGTTTCTTTCACTCTCTCTTTCTTTCTCTCCCTCGCTTTTTCTGTCTCAATTTTTATTGTCACCATTCGTTCTTTCTCTTTGTTTCTTTTCCGCTCTCGCTTCTGTCAATTGGTCTTTTTCTTTGCAAGTTTCTCCTTGCTATTTCCTGTTCTGTTTATTCTTGCCTCTCTTTCTCGCTAATTCCTCTTCCTCTCGCCTATTTCTCATTCTCTCTCTGGCTCATATTTCTTCATTTTTTTTCTAACCCACCACCCACCTTGACTACCTGCCCGACTGTCTTTTGTTCTCTGTCCCGTCTGTCTATCTGATTATCTCTCCTGTCTGTCTGTCCGGCAGTCTATCTGCCTGTTCCATCTGTCTGTCTGTCAGTCCCGTCTATATGTCTGTCTGTGTGTCCCCTCTGTCTGTCTGTCTGTCAGTCTCTCTCCCGTCTTTCTATCTGCTTATCTTTTCCGTCTGTCTGTAGGTCTGTCCCGTATGTATGTTGTGTGTCTTTCCCGCCTGTCTGTCTGTCCCGTATTACTTTCTGTCTGCCCCGTCTGTCTGTCTTGTCTCTCTGTCTGTCTATCTGTCTGTCCCTATGTCCCGTCGGTCTGTCTATCTGTTTGTCCCTTATATCTGTCTGTCTGTTCCGTCTGCCTCGTATGTCTGTCTGTCCCGTCTGTCTGTCTGTCTGTCTGTCTGTTCCGTCAGTCTGTCCCGTCTGTCTGTTTGTTCCGTCTGTCTGTTTATCCCGTCTGTCTGTCTTTCTGTCCCGTTCATCCCGTCTGTCTATCTGCTTGTTGTATGTCTCTCTGTCCAGTTTATCTGCCTTTCTGTTCTACCTGTCTGTCGGTAGGTCTGTCCCGTCTATCCCGTCTGTATGTCTGTCTGTCCCGTCTGTCTGTTTGTCCCGTCTGTCTGTTTGTCCCGTCTGTCTGTCTGTCTGTCCCGTCTATTCCGTCTGTCTGTCCCATTTGTCTGTCTGTCTGTCCATTTTGTCCGCCTTTCTGTGCTGTCTATCTGTCTGTCTGTCGGTCGGTCTGTCCCGTCTGTATGTCTCTCTTTCCAGATTTTCTATCTGTCTATCCCATCTATCTGGCTGCCGATCTGACTGTCTGTCTCGTCTGTTTATCTGTCTGTCCCGTCTGTCTGTCCCATATGCCTGCTTAGCTCTCCGTCCCGTAAACTAGTCTGTGTGTCTTTGCTTTTTCTTTTTGGTCACATGATATTGTTATTAGTTTGTTTTGTTGATGTTTATCGGTGAAATAAAATGTCTATCTGTCTGTCTGTCTGTTTGTTTACTTGTTTGTCTATTTATCTAGCTCCCTCGCTCCCTATGTTTGCTTCACTCTCTATTTCTTTCGCTCTCTTTCTTTCTGTTTCACTCCCTCTTTTTCCTTATCTTTTAATATTATTATCTGCCTTCCTCTCCACTTCTATTTCTTTCTCTCTCTGTTTGCTCTTTTGTCTTATTTTTATAACAAAATTTCTTTGGTGAATATTTATATTTGCTTTGACATGATCAATGTATCAATATTTGAAAGCAATCAGAATTTTATCAAATCTAGTACAGAAAACTTCAAAGAAAATCTGAAAATACTACGTTCTATTTCATGGAACTTTTTGAAAATATTTCCTCAATTAAGTCAAATAAGTAATTGTTTTTTAGCCACAATAATTTCACGATAGCGTTACTTTTTATTCCTGAATGGTCGGAAAACTACCGATTAACGACGGCGCTCGGCCGGTGCTTACAATTTCGGTCATAACGCTTCAAACGGCACAAAACATAACGCTATCGTGAAGTTTTTGTCACTAAAAATCTGTGAATGAGCGAACAAGAAAAAAAGGCCTAAAGATTTTCCAAACAATGGAACATAGCCTTTCGGCTTTTCTTTTGAGCTTACTATTCGATTGCTTCAAAAATTATGAACTTTCAAAATAAGCAATGTACGAGAAAATCATAAAATTTTCCTAATTTTTTGTTTGTTTTTTAATTCAGCTGCTCTTCTCGTGTATAAAATTCTAAAAAAAAATCCCGTGTACAATCTCGTAAGCCCTAAAAAAACTCTAAAATGGGCAAATTTGGACGATTTTCATAAATGCCCTGTTGTCTTCAACGTTTCTATAACAATTTCTACCTTCGAGTCGCTATACAAATTTAACAAGTTATGATATCAATTGAAAAGTATTTTAATTAGTTTTCTGTTAAAAATATTGAATCAGAGCTCAAATTCGTTTCTAACTACGACAATTTTAGAAATATTCGTGTTATGGTTTGTCTAGTTTGAGGACTAGAGGGGGGTCGTTAATCTCTATTTGTTTTTTTTTTCAAAAGTTCTGAAATTTGTTTAGAAATTGTATTAACAATTCACCAATGTACGATTCTTTGTTTTTAAGATACAATTTTAAAATAAAGTTTCTATGATATGATGGACACACATGGTGTTTTGTTTTTATGTGAAGGAGGAGGATATTTTCAAGAAAATTCGTTTATTAACAGAAAGATCCTTTTCCATCCAGGAAAATGCTAAACACCAAGTGTTTTCATTGTATTATTGGCTTGTATATTTTATTGAATTGTATTTCAAAAACAAAACATTATAAATTCCTTATATTTTCGTGATTTACGAAATTTACGAATTTTTAAATTAAGGTCTGAAAGCACAAGTGATCGTTTTTGAATCATTTCAATTCAAAAGAGGGAACCTCATGAACTATATAAAATTACCGATCTAAAATTTTCAGTAACAAATGTATCAAATTTTGAGCAAAATCGGAGCACTTTTGAATCTCGATAGTAGGTACTTTTTAGCGGAATTGTTGAAATAGCAAAACATCGAAAAAAGGCTCTCAAACTCATTTTACTAAATTGAGTGTTAATGAAGTTGCTGGATTGTTTGAACCGTGTCCAACGCAGTTGGTGTCCCAATTGTAATGGATTTTGTTTAGTAATATTTACCCAATGATGCTTAAGAATAGGCTTTGCCAGGTCTGTTATTTCAGCTCCCGTTCCGCAAAACAACACAGTAAAAATGGAAAAAAGTATAACAACTCTCCAGCTCCGGCTGTCGCAAACATTCCCCAAACAGTAAGGTTGCAGTCCCGCATCCTACCGGCGTTGGCTTGGATAAATTTTAAGCCTACAATTTCACGGCAAACACAAACATCATTCCGGTTGGCCTAGCATGACCTCGACTGGGAAGCCATTTATGTGCTTGCCGAGCGTTGGCTGGCATCCGGCCTAGCGCCGGGCTGCTATTTATAGGAGAAGGAAAACTAAACAAACCACTCCAGCACGAGAGCTCGTTTTCCAGTTCAAACACCCTCGCTGCGTCCTCATCGTACGAGACCATCGCAATCGACTCATAGTGGGTAAGGTTATAAAACCAGGAATCAGGTGTTACATTATTAATACTTTTAACCAGCGACCGCCTTCGATGGTAGTGGCATCAGGCGCAGAGATAACTACGGCTACGAGTACATACAATCTCAGCTCTGGGCCTGGCGGTTTAAGTCCACCATGCAACCGAACTACATGACCTCAACACGCACATACCATACATACATACCGGTGAGAATTCGCAACGGTAGTAAGCATCTGTCGGCACATTACTGTCCAGAACGACTGACGACGGCCGGATTTTGGCTTGCAGGAAACTAACTTCGTTCCCGCCCCGAAAGCAGATAGTTCTTTCAGACCGGCTCAGCAGGGCATATTATACTAGCTCAGCAGTACACTGCATTGGCACGGTCATGCATGCACGAATGGTTTTTAAATTGCATTATTCCACAAACCTGTACGATCAAACGAATAAATTTTCACTTTTAATAGACACTTGAAACCATCCCTGTAAATCGTCGCAAAGTGTTTCACAATCTACCCATAGTCTAAAGATAATATTTTTTATGAGGCTTGTTGGAGTATATCCAGCACGAATCAGAACACAAGAGGCACAGCACAGCACAGCATGAATTTATCGCCGATTCACTACTGACCGAGTCCCTAAGCGACCGAAACCTACCACACACTATAGAGATAGACCCAGTAATGGAATCAACACGCAAGCACAGTGCCAAGAGGAACGAACGACTGACTGACAGACAACGTGTCGAATAAAGTTGTTCCGGGCTGAGTTATCTGCTCCGAAGTCCTTTCTGGCATCATCAACTCTTTAATTCCTCGCCCAGTCATTTATCCGGTGAGCTCCGCTGGAAGCTGGCATGTCTGAGGAGTATGAACGGAGGTGTAAGTGTGCACGTGTGTGTGTCTGTGTGTGCGCACGCTATGGACACCCATCTGAAGGGAAATTATCCACTTGAAATTCACTCTTCCAGCAGTGCCGCACAGCCGGTGCCAACGATCCTGCAAGGCAGGAACAAACTCAATGAGGCATCATAATATACCCCGAAAGCGGAGCGACTGATATTCGTTTTTTCGTCCCGACCGACGACGACGACGACGCATCGCAGCATCCCCAGCAGAGTGTAAATCAACTTTTTCGAAAATTTCATCGCATAAGAAAACGTTGTGTGGCGCGATACACGTGGCATCCTGTGGGTACGGCCATAGAAACACTGATGCTATCCGAGATGGGTAATAATGAGGGTTGTCCCGGACCCGGAGGAACAAAAAAAAAAAAAGAAACGGAAGAGGGTACTTCGCGCGTATCGACTTTGAACCCTTTTTCATCGAAGTGATGCATTAGGTTACCTCTGGAAGCTTAATAATATCGGTGCTGATCTGGTGAAATGAAAAAAAAAACACTAGATTGGAGTAAGTTTAGTGCTTCAAACCTTCATTCGGAAGGTTTAATGAGAGAAAATTCGAAACGGTAATATGGGTTCTAGGAAAAACCAATGTAACGAATTATTATTAAAATCTGTACCAAAACCCTTCCTGGTAAAATTGGCTGAGATTTCCTGTATATGAAAATTTCCATAAGCAATGAATGTTCAATGAACGATATTCATTTATCTTTTGCCTACATTTACTTTTTCGGTCATGTGTTCCGAGAGCCGGAAAGTCCGGTAGAAAAGTATCAGTTTTCAGGAATAATCTCGTTGACTGACTTTTATCAGCTCTAGTAAACCAACCAATACAGTACAGTACAAACCCGGCCTCACTCTGAACAATGAAAATCATTTCGTATTCCGAACGAAGATTTTATTGCGTATCGTTCCAGATCAGAAGGACGAGGACGGGAGGCAACCGGACGAGAGCAGAGACCACCAGAATTGGGTTGGACTTGTTCCGAGTGAAACGATAAAATTTAATCGATACAGCACGGTAGCTTTATGTGTCGGAAGTAGATCTCAAAGATTGGTGGATTATTGCGTTTCGTTTAGATTTCGTATTTTTTTCTGCGTTATTCGAAGAGGTTATGCTCGCGGTCTACTGCTGGGTAGGTTGAGTTGATAAATGGCTGCACATTTCAGGATTATTACTGTAACCGACTTCTTTTCTGTTTATTCGTTGTAAATTTACCATAGCATCCAATATGAACTGGTGGTTACTTAGAAAAGGAAGGAAAATAGCGATTTACGTGATATAGGGGCATTTTAAAATATATCGCGCCAAATTGAACGAAGGATCTTGGAATTTTGTATATTTTCGAACATATGTATAGGTAATTGAGCTAATTTGAGGTAATTTACTTTGCAATCCAGGAATACTGCAATTTGGAAAAAGTTTTCCTTAAAAGTTCCCACGACACTTGAAAGTTCAAAGATAAGTCGGCAAAGAATTAATATGAAAATTAATGGGTTACATTGTATTATAACTTTAACAATGTTTATCAAGTGGGCAACAATTGGGTCTGTGTGCTGTTGGACAAAAACTCAAATTCCATAATATATGAAATATTTTGGACCATGAAACCAAATCAAATGTTTTACTGAAAGTTCATTTTGCTTACAGGGAAAATTTTTATATAAATATCGTAATAATTTTGCACGCAAGATAAAAAAACCGAAAGTACCTGCGTTAGGTGCGCAACTATTGGCAAATTACCCTACACAGAAATGACACAGAAACGATATGGAAATACTAAATAGGTCTCGACAAAAAACTAAATGTTTCAAATTAAAAGTGCAGTTTTGAAATGAGGCCTTTAAAATAAAATAAAATTCGTAGTTTGAAACGAAGATGGAGCAAAAATGTAAAAGAAAAATAAAACAAACGATATAAAAAATGACAATCAATATAAAGAACAAACACAAACGTCGTACAAAATGATATAGGTATTGTACGAAAATGATTCCGAAATAATACAAAATGCTACAAAATATAAAACACAAGTAAAACAAATGAACGAAAATAACATTAAATAAAAAGTCTCAAAAACGTACAAAAAACTGACATAAAAATAACTCAAAAACGATACTGATAATGAAACAAACGTGATGCAAAAACTTTCAAAAACGAAGTGAAAATGATGCAAATAATATTTTTACGAAAATACGGTTTTAGAGCAATCTCCCTACGATACAAATGAACCTTGACGTGGTGTAGGGCTTTTTAACTAATCAGTAAATGAAGAGCGGTCACGTTTACTTCTGAATGTGGGTATATATCAAAATACTTTTATGATTATACTTTTTATCAGGTGGGACTCGGGGTAAATATTTACCAAATGTAATTGTTGTGTTGTTCAGAAAGTGCTTTTATTCCGTTTAAGAATAAAGCCACTAAGGGAATTTCTGATACTTATTAGATGAATGTTTCTGGGGCTCATCCTTATCTATCACAAGTGTCACAAATATCTCCGAAAATTGCCGGTTTGATTGGGTCAGCCGGGGGTTTAGGGTTAGTAAGGGGATGTAAGCGATTTACCAGACTTGGTTTGGATGGCGAAGAAGCATTCTATCAATGATTACGGGTAATAAAAGAAGTGCTAAGGTAGGGGAAAATAAGTCAATCCCTATACTATTTTACATTTAATTCATATCAATAATATTTCTAGCGGTCGGTTTTTGGGGTTTGGTGACGGATATCCGTTATAGATACTACGCACTAGGCGGGTGCGACTGTATCTTTTAAAGCTTCTGTCGACTACCGCGAACGTCCAGGTCGTGCTGCGCTCAATTTACTTTGTAGAACTCTCTTGGAACAGTGCTCAAATGTTGGGGGATATAAGATAAAATTTTCCATGATAAGTTGATAGCCACTAACGGTCCGAAATTTGTTTTCCTATTGGTTCGTTTGTGGTTGTTTGTATTGGAAAATTGATAATGTGCGACCGGTGTTTGGTGGGACTGACGAATCCTCCACTTCTTCACTATACTACATTTTCCAACTCAAGTAGTACAAGTATCCAGGGCAAAGCACATTTACAAATTCGATCTACCATTTTCCTTCTCATCATCAACATCAGACGTGTCGGCTATGCTTGGGGCTCTACCTGTGTTTTAGTGGGCGACATTGCCTGTCTCGCTAGGTAGAACTGACGTTTGAGGTCACCCTGACACTTGATTGACATCACCAGGACCCGGCGCAGAGTTTTATACGCTATTAAGCGACCAGTTGGATGACTCGTAAAAAAAGGAAAATACGGTTTTAGAGCAACCCGGAAACCTATTTATCAAAATGCAGATTTTGATGTATTTTTTCTTTGCATTTTGAGGGAAATTAATATAACTGTTTCGAACTTAACCCTAGATTGACTGGTCAAAAATGCGACAAAATTCGAGCATCCTGAGCTCTCGGTTATAAATGTGAAAATTGTTATTGAAATGTGTCAATTTGCGTAAAATTATGTAAATAACAAGCATCTGGAGCCTCCTGACGATATTTCAAAACAAACAGTCCGAAACTGGAACTCTCGACATGGGTACAGGTGTACCCGGTTGATCAATTGAGGATTAATGAAGCATGTATGTGAAGCCTATTGATAAATACAGTAATGACCCGATTTTGTCACCCCCATGATGAATTTAGGGGTGACAAAAACGGGACAGTGACAAAATCGGGTATTTTTTCAATTCTTTTTTTTTGCAGATAACTTAAAACGAACTACATATATTTCATTCTGATCACTTTTAGGACATTTCGCGCTTCCTTCTACTTCTCTGTGGACATTTGTCACCTTTTCACAGCACAGGTCCCAAAGGTATGAAAACAGGCGTTTTTTAATTGCGCCGAAATGGTTGGTTATACTGGTTAACTATGTTCAGAGAAATTTCGCAGCGTAAAAAGCTCTTTCTTATGGTATGAACGATTCTTTGCTTAACCCCCCTTAAAGGAAGATAGAAAATTTATTTTTCATACAGTAAGAGATAGAGCAAAATAATATTCTACAAAATTTTTAAGAAAATTATTATAAAGAACTTCGCCAAAGAAAGTAACCTTCTAGCTATTATAGTTGTGGAGATAAGAAACAACTTTTGTGGAAACTCCACGATAATCAACTTGTTGAATACAGTTTTTTTCACAGTATTTTAACACATTTGACATGTTTGAAAATGATTTTCAAACTAAACTTTTGATAAATCAAAAACGTGACAAAATCGGGTAAAAAACGTGACAAAATCGGATCAAAAACGTGACAAAATCGGGGCGTGACAAAATCGGGTTACCACTGTAGTGAATTCAAAACGAAAAGAGTCATTATTCTCACTCTACGGGTTCTAATATAGTCATGTAAGGAACAATAGTCAAAATGACATAAAAATGATACAAAAATAACACCGAAATAAGATGGAAATGACACCTATGCAGTAAGGAAACAAAAATGAAATGTAAACAATGAGCTGGAAACCGCGAAAATGACTGGAAAGTTCGCAATTCGCAAAATAATACAAAAATAAAAATGAACTGACCCAGAATGATACAAGAGACAATAAAAGTCCCTCAATAATGAAACACAAAATACATAAAAAGACACAAAAAAGCGCAAACGTTGACCCGAAAATAATACAATGAGATAAATAAACACACAAAAATAATACAAAAATGAGACAAAAATAAAACGGAAATGATACAAAGACAATACATAGGCTGCACAAAAATAAATTCAAGTAGGCCAGCTTAAAGGTGTTGCGGACTATTATGGTGGAGCACAAACGGAAAGCGGAGAGTGGCGCAGGTGTATGAACCACGAGCTGCAAGCAGGCAGGACTTGGAGAGATTTTTATCGTATCAGCTGGCAAAAGTTGGGAGAGTACGGTGTGCTGGCCACGTCGCAAGGATCCCTGACGACTGTGCAGTGAAATATTCGTTCTCTTCAAGAATCCCACCAGCACCCACCAGGAATAGAGGAGACCAACGTGCTAGATGGCTCGACCAGGTTGAAGCCGACGTGTTTGAAGCCGTGTCGAGATGCTCAACGAACTGGCGACGGGTACCCCAAGGCCGAGTACAGTGGAGAGTAATTCTTAATACCGGCTCTCGGCCGGTATAAGTAAGTAAATATGCAAGTCCATATTTTGTCAAAACATCAAATGTTTTCAATTATAAGAGCGCCATTTTGAATTATGCCTTATTTAAAAGTGATAAAAAAGTTGCAGTTCCATAACAAAAACACGTAAGTGGCTCTAAAATAATGCATGAAAACAAAACGATACAAGCAATGAACGTAAAATGACTCAAGAATGATTCGAATATTATGCTTTTATGACAAAAGTCAGAAAATAATTACACAAGAATAGGAAAAAGTAAAACAACCGATAAATGACACAAAATTGATACTAAAATGAAAGAAAAATTTCGCAAAAATGATAGCAAAATAAAATAAAAAGATGGAAAAATATACAAAAACGATTAAAATATAGTACAATAAGGCTCCAATAATGATACCACAATTGAACCGAAAAAGTACAAAAATAACATAAAAATTACATAAATTGATGCAATAATTATGGAAAAATGGAACAAAAGAGACAGTGGTTAGCATTCACGCCGAGAACCCGGGTTCAAATCCCAACCCCGCAGAAGTCACGAATGATCCAAAACTGGTTAAAGTGACTATAATCTAAACAAAAAAAAAGATTTTGAACGCTAATAGCTCTGCCAATTATGAATGGATTTCCATAGTTTAGATACCGATCGACCCATAATAGATGTAGCAATTATGTGGTTTCTGTTATAATTTTCATTTGCAATCACGAATGAGTGAAAATTAACGAAAAGTTTCAAGGTCAAATATCCCCATACATCTTATTCGTGATCGGCTTGCTTCACAGCCAAAAAAGACAGTTAAACACACCTTCTGCTTACTGTGATTTCAATTACTTTTAGAACAAAAGTGACAAAACCCCCTCGTTCCAACAGGTCGAAGATTCTTTACGTCGTTCAAACTTATACTAATAAAAGCGATAAAGCCCTCTCGTCCTAACAAAATTTCTTAGAACCACGATAATTGAAACGTTTCGGTATCTTCGGTGCACGTTTTTCTATACGTCAAAGAACTAATTGTAGAACGGTACTAGAGCTTTAAATTGGTGAATAACAGCAATCAGTTTTATCACACATTTTTACAAGAAATTCGATAAAAATGCCTTGAGAATCACTTATTTCAATGCTTTTTGCTTCTTAAAAGTTACTAAATCTCATAAAGTTGGAGGTTCAAACGCAATTTTCAATACAAAATGTTTTCAGCTTTCGAATGAAAGTAACAGAATTGCGCTAGCTAGCATAGTTTTTGTACCAGAGATAATTTAAGGTAAACAGAACCAAAAGCTAAAAATGCTCAATACCTCTGTAACGATTGAGATTTGGTCATATGTGTAGAAGGATTTTTTTCGTCAAATATGATCATCTATCACTCCCTGAAATATTTACACTAAACTACCTAACACCCTGTATATTCCATACAATAAGTAAGCCGAAGACGTCGAAACGATTTGACCTAAAATAAGCATTTTATGGCGGATTGCACACTTTTCAAAGTAACATTTTTCTTGCAATCAGTATTATCTTATATGAAAAAGAGTTGACGGAATATTCATGCATGTGACGTGATGCAGCAATTTTCAAAGTAGGAAAGAAGTGAGACAGTCGCTAATGTTTGATCCGTAAATAGCTTTTGGGAATTTAATTTGTTGGTTTTCAATTAGTTGCATGCGATTGTTTGCATAGTATACCTTCGATTGTATTGCTGTCAAGTATGAAATAACTGTCAAAAAGAACTATCAGCTAATTGATGATATTTTAACTGTCATAATTTTAACTCGTTCTTCGTAAGTTAGTTGAAAGGCCATTATATTAAAAATCAACCTGTCACAAGAAATGGTGCTATACAACTATTTGCAAAGAAATTAACGAATGTGAACCACTGGTAATATTATATGTTTTGAGCAAGATCCTTAGGCTGGTTAACATTCGTTTCAAGACAGTTATCGAAAGTTGACTAGTGTTACAAGTCACACAAAAATTTCCAAAATGCGATATCGTCGCCAATCACTAGAAGAAGTGTGATTATGGTCTAATGAAACTGTTAGTGGAACTCCAAATTTGAAGAAATGGATAAAACTGATATATAGATCGAAGTGGCTAGTGTTACGTTATAATTACTAACTCTATCTAGCAATAAGCACTAGCTAGCCAAAATTCGAGCATACGACGACTGGTATTTTAAACCAGAATCGTATCTCGAAGCTAACTGGGCTACCCACTTATTATAGATATAATTTGGCGCCTTGCTCATCTTGCTCGTGTCCTTATTTCTTATTTTTTGTTTTTGTTTGAGTGGAAAAGAAAGAGACGGATCAGATATAATATCTATAGGGCTGAGAATAAACCTGTAGGCTTATGTATCTTGATATTGACTGACCTGATTGTACTAAGGTTCACACCCACGAGAAACGCTTTTGTGCAATAATGTCAAAAGTTATTTATCTTGGAGAATATAAATAACAGAAACGATATGAGCAATCTATAAATATGTAAGATCTTGAGCTTCAGGTGTACTGACAGCGATGTGTGGGAGAATTTTTTTATGAAAGCTATATTTTACAAGCTTGATGCCTGTGAAGAAAAAATAACTGGTTGTCTTACGGAGGAGTTTGTACATCCAAGTAAAGTGAAGGCCAGTTCGATGTATGACAGGACAAACAATTTTTTTCTTTCTCAAGCACGTATCCCTTTCGTATAAAAATAATCTTTATAACTTAAAAATAGCTGAACCCGGTCGGAAGCCACCGTAATTCAAGAAAAAAAAAGCAGTACAAGAATCTTCAGAGACTTTTTCACGCTAAGCGTGACCGAAGCGAAAAAAAACAGCAACCATAATACCTCTAGGATTTAGAAGTAACTTTGCTAAATTACCGCGGCGGAAATTTATGGATAACATCGGAAGCCGCAGCTGAGCTGACTGACTGCCTTGACTGACGGGTGGGTGTTGTACGACGACGATGGCGTGATGAAAAATCGCATCCGCTCACTGTCCCAGCCATCGCATCATCATCGTCGTCCGCGTCCCGGTGTTGGTGCCGGCTTCAGTCCGGTGCTAACACGGACTAACAAACTTTTAAGCTTCCCCGTTCGACGGGGGCAGCTTCCGCTTTGTTTTCCTTTTTGCACCTTACCTTACCTAACTGGGGCCCAAACGTTGGTTGGGTCGAAGTTGCTATTTTTATCATTTACCGAGGGTGCCATGCATTGAAGCGAATCGACAAACCCTGACCTGGTGAGAGTTGGCGAAATTTATTATTTTGATGCGTGAAACTGAGGTAGGCCAACCAATATTGATCTACTAGCCAAGCCAATCGGAATTCACTTATGAATTGTAGGTTGAATCTCATTTTATTCGATGTTCTTAAATTCGCTTCGCATTTAGAAACCTACTGGACTGCACCATTGGATTACAGAAATTTGGTTTACCAAGAAAACCACAAAAAATACTTTCATATATGAATGTTAACACCAGCTATGTCGGAGCTTACACAAGACTCAAGTTATCACCGTGCGTGTTATAGGAGAAAGTTTCGGACGTTAATATTTGGCCTTCCATAAACAGCATCAGTGCGTGAAACGTGATTTTCGCTGGAAAATAATCAACAGTATTGCTAAATCCTCTTTCTTTAGCAGACACCATTACGTGGCGAAGCGAAACAGTCAGTAACTGTAACTGTTCGCATTTTATTAGCAACAGCGAAAATATGTATTAATCAAACTTCTTCGCAACATCAGCGAGCATGATTGATCGCAATTGCCCCGTGACTTACACCGTACACTTTCTCTCGCATACTCGGAGAAAGGGGAATAAACATTCCTATTACATACGATCCAATTTAATCCAATAGCTCACTAATTGAAAGGAAAAAGTAAGCGTGTTGGCATAAGCTGAATCCCACTGCTGCGGTCCAATTTCCGCTTCTCGCCAATTCTCCACGGTAAAGAAGGACAAATCAGCAAATAAATGTCCAGAACACAAATGAGAAATGTCACGTCGGCAGCAACGGAACATAACTAGCTTTTCGGTCATTTGCCGGGACCATGTTTGGTTCGGTGGTGGTTCTATATTCTACGTACGGGTGGGCACAGTATATTTGCGCTTCCCTCGCTGGCAGTCAGTGGACGTGGACGTTAAGAATGGCCCACATAAAAAAGTGGCAAAAATCACGTTTGGATGCGACTGGTCAGGTTTTGCCTTTTTTTTTTTTATTATTTTCATTACTTTTTATATGATGTCAGGGGGGAAAACTCTATTTGCTCAATAAGATATGCTCTCCAGCATCAGCGGGGACGGGTTACATTGTTCAATGGCATACATGGCCGGTTGTTTTTCTGACTCGTATCAAAGTTAAAAACAAAACGTGTCAATCAAGCTACTGCATAATAGCAGTGTCCAACTTGGGCGTTTTTTTTCTGCTATCGTTGATATTTTTATAGGTGTTTCTGCATGATACAATAATACTGAATGCTTTTTGTTCTATGAAAACCATTCTCATTTATTGCTATATTTTCATTTTTCCCCTTTGTTCTAAAATAATTTGATTATATCCACAATTTTCATAGGTTGTAACAATGCGTTTATTACGGCTATCACTATTGTTTCATTTGCATTGTAGAACTGATTGTTCCGATACAGGAATTGGTAATTTTATTTGTTTGAAAATTATGGTAGGTAGTTTATTACCATTAGCAAATAACAACAAATATTTAATTTGAATGCCTTCCACTTCAATTGCAAATCAGTTCTGATTAATATATTTACATAAAAAATAGGGTATAGGGTATACTGGGGCATGCGTACCACTTTCTGTTTGAAGTTTAAGGTCATACGTAATGATTTGCGGATGACGCCTTATATTTCAATAACTGACAATTATCTGTTCTATTAGACTTATGGACTTATAAACAAAAAAAATACTTTAAAAAATTCGAGGTCTCCAAGTTACCAATTTCCAAGGAAAGTTTTCCAATTTTCTAGGTCATTGCCTACTCCAAAAATACATAACTAACTATATCTAACCTTGTTGTGAAATTTCTCAACAACCCAAATACTGTGTAATTTGATTCATATTTGCGAGACCGTAGAATGGCTGTCAAATTGTGAGTATCTCTAGCATGTTTTGTTTTGGTAATAATGGAGTACCTCATGGTAGCAATGCAGGACATATATTATTTTTCTATGTTCATTAATGACATATTTTGACGGCTTCTGCCTGGCATAAGATTACTCCATACAGATGATGCCAAAATACTTGCTAACTTTACCAGCCGAGAGCCGGGGTCCTGGGCTACTCGACGCCTATTCGTTGCGCGTCTCGACACACGCAAGTCAGATTCAACCTGGTCGAGCCATCTAGCATGTTGGGCCTCTCTATTCCTGGTGCCGGTGGGGTTCTTGAAGAGAACGGATTTTACTGCACAGTCGTCCGGCATCCTTGCGACGTGGGCGGCCCACCGTAGTCTCCCAACCTTCGCCAGCTTTACGATGGGAATCTCTCCAAGCAGTGCCTGCAGCTGGTGATTCATACGCCTCCGCCACTCTCTGCTTTCCCTTTGTACTCCGTCAAAAATAGTCTGCAACACCTTTCGTTCTAATACGGCAAGTCACGTATCTCCTTCGTAAGCAAAGTTACTGTGTCAAGTCCGTAGAGGACTACCGGTCTAACTAGCGTTTGATGCCAAAATCTACATGGTTATTCGTAATTCTGATGGTTGTATGAGACTTCAAAGACTACTGGGTAATGAAATGTTGCAACATAGTGATAATATTTCTGAATGTTTAAATAAATTATATAAATAATTACGACCATTCCAAAAAATAAATAAAAACTAGCTGAGTGCCTGATCTTACTCGGGACCCCTTTGTCTCTCAGCCACTTGCCACTTAGATTTTACATATTTACCCAACCCCCCAGTTAACTTCCACCTTTTGTCCCATAACAAGTTATGCCAATAGACTCGAAATCCGTATAGTGATAAAGAGAAACAAAGCCTATTTTTCTTATTTTGACCTTTCACTCTACCTTGTTTGGGACCCCCCTTTTGTAAAGCCCCTTGTGCCGATTCTCTTAAGTTAACGAAGGAATTTGGCGGAAAATGGTCGAGTTTTTCTGGAGTTAAGGCGGAACATATAGATTAACAAAGCATATTTTTTTCATATATCCCCCAAAGTGCCCGCCCCTTTCCAGACCCCCCCCCCCCCTCTCCGTTTTTCCAGCTTTTACAGGTCACACTACTTCTTGTCTTTCAGCCACTTGCGCAACTGCTATCGGTTCAATGGACAAATGGGGTATATCTTTGAGTTTCAGTTCTGGTACTTTGTATCAGAATCGTTAAAATCAGTTCTTTGGTTCAAAAGTGATGAATTTTCGAAACTGCCCTAACCCAAACAGTACACAAAATTCAAACTAAATTGTTAATCTTTAATAGGACTTTTTTCATGCAATTGCTCAAAAATAACACAAAATTATGAAAAAATGGTAGAGTAATGACAGAAAAATAACGCAGAAGACGAATAAAAGCAATAAAAAAATGATATACAAGTGATATAAAATTACTCCAAAATGGTACAAAAATGTATTAAAAATTACTCACAATATTTCTTTTTTATATAACGGTAGTCTTTACAATTGACGGAGGCGACGGTAGAAGAAAATAATGAAGCAAAGGTGTTGATAGCGTCTTCAGGGCGAGACAAGACGTGAAGCGGAAAGAGCAGAAAATTAGATAAGGGAGGGTCATTGCAGCAACGTTTACTAAGTTTGTATAACGTTTCCCTTTACCAAAGCTGGGGGTAAAGCCTTTGTTCCATTACTTTCTTCTATCGCCCATTCTGTCTATTGTATACACTGCCTACGACCGGAAATTCGAACATACGACGACTGGCTTGTTACAACGGCATTGAGAAATACAAAAAATGCAATAAACTCGATAAAACTAAATCTGTTCAACATTTTTATTCCAACCAAAATAAACTGATGGGACTCTTGAAGAGTACGAATTTCACTATACAGTCCGGCATCTTAGCGACGTGGCCGGCCCAATTCGTGATAATTCGTAATACCAATTAGAGCAACACTTCATAGACCCAATATTTGGCAAGGGCTTGAGACAAACTAATCATTTTATCAACGCGAATGGCAGGCTGTTAGATGTTGCATTTACCAATCTCCCGGAATGCTTTGACATAATCGCGCCATCTTCTCCGTTGTTGCCTGTCGATTGTCACCACGCACCTTTTACTATCTAACGAGGTGGACGCACCGATTTCGGACGAACGAAGTGAACAAATCAAATTCGACTACTCTGCATGTGACTATGTCATGCTGAATTCAATCTTTGCAGACGTGAATTGGAGTTATCATCTTTCTGATATTGGTTCAGTTGACCAAATGCTGTTAGATTTCTGTGATTGGCTTTTAGACGTTGCAGCAGTGGTGGACTAATGAACTTCGAAACCTGCGTAACAACCTTCGTAAAATGCGGAACCAATACTTCCAAACTAACAACGAATTTGATAGAATTTAACTCCATAAACGTGAGGTAGAGTACAAAGCCGTTCTTTCTGTAATGTACGAAAACTACCTGCAAAGGATTCAGTCATTTGTCAAACAGAATCTTTCGCATTTCTGGGATTTTATCAAGAAACGGAAAGTCGGTAACAACGTTCTTTCATCCGTCAGTCTCGATAAAACAACTTCTCACTTCAATTCGGAGGCAGCCAATCTGTTTGACTCATTTTTTAAGATTGTATTCAGTAAATCATCACCCGTGAACCCCAAGGAAGTGTGCTTGGTCCTCTCATCTTTATCATCTATATCAACGACTTGTTAGAGCTGCTTTCATCATCGAAACTTTCTTTTGCCGATGATTTAAAAAAAATCGTGTGGTAGCCACTCCTGTCGACTACGTCGTAGTACAAGCAGATAGCACTCAACTCTATCCGGTTGTCAACTCTATCCGCGATCTAGGCGTAACAATCGACTCGAAGCTGAGGTTTAACGAGCACATTAGCTTAATTACTGCCAAAGCTAACACAGTGCTTGGTTTTGTGTGGCGTCATGCTTCTGGATTCATGGACGTTTATTGCCTCAAGACGCTCTATTGCTCGCTTATCCGAAGCATTTTGAAGTATGCATCCCCTGTTTGGGCGCCTTCCCCCTGCAAATGATGGGTCTCTGAACCTGAAGCTACTGAGAACCATAGTCCAAAGCCCCCAAAAGGAGAATGGGTTTAATAGCTGTTATCCATGGTTATTAGGTGAAGACTTGAATGGATAAACCCCTAATCCAAGGTGTGACGCGACCCGTGCCGAGGGTTGAATGGTGGAGGGGGTTCTATAAACACTTAGCTGCAACGGAGCCTGTGGAGTACCAGGGCATCCTACAGAGTAATTTGGCCTTGCTGCATTAAGTTGGTCACTGATGCAGTGGACCATTTCTTATCGAGCAGCCCCCTCTGCCGGAAAACAAAGAAACAAAGGGGGCGGATATGAGAATAGGCGACGAACAGGACCTAAATGATGCGCTGCGTTCAGTTTTGTTCCTCGTCTATCATCAACACGCCGACTCGTAGTGAATCGACTGACGAGGATGTGGCTCCAACTCTTCATTCACGGGTCCAGATTCACTCTGCCTAATATCTGACTGTGTGCTGAAACAATGGGAGAGTCGAACAGTCACGGTCAATTAGATGGCCATACAATCGCTCAAACGATAAAAAAATTTTACGGCTGAGTATTAAGGTTACTCGAAAGTTGCTAAGTCTCAATAAGAGAGATCTCAGCACGCTTATCGGTCTTGTGACAGGACATTGTCCGAGTAAATATCATCTTTGGAATCTCGGTTTCGTACAAGATGATAATTAACCTCGGAACACTTGCTCTGCAATTGTGGAGCACTAATAGGACGCAGACTGCAGTATCTCAAAAAGGACCTGCTAGAGCCTAGGGATCTGGATCTGGTTTTCGTCGCCAATTAGGGTAAAAAAGTCCATAAACCGAGTCATCCCTGGTTGGCACCAGTCTCGCTTCAGCTACCAGCATATCACTTTCTCCTTAAGTGGTAGGTAAGCTTGAAGCGTACAGCAAAAGAAATAAACGGGGCATACCACAATAGTTCAAAATACTGGACGCAGTGGCAAGAGTACCCAACAGAAGAGTGAAGAGAATCTCTTCCCGGATCCAGTTCGCTGTTGCTCAAAGGTTCATTAATACCTGTGATTCACACCGGTTGGCGGAGAAATTTGGTTCGAATCCGGTTATAATTGTCTTCCAATATTGGTTGGTTCGATCCGCGAATTCTCCAGCATGGGTCAAGAAGAACCTTATACAAACTTAATAAGCGTTGCTCCAATGACCTAAATTTCCACTCTTTCCCCTTCACACATTGTCTCCTCAGAGATACTATAAACACCTCTGTTTCATTACTTTCTTCTACCGTTCTCTCCTTCCTTGTGAAAAATCAAAAATAAGTTAAAAAAACTACCGTTCCAAAAATAATTAAATGCTGTGCTTAATTAGTATATGTCCACCTCTAATAATCGCGGCCGGCCGATGGCTAGTACTGTTAACCGTGATAAACGATAAGCTTAGCTGATTTACATGAGATGAATATAAATATTCCGCACATTTCATCATTGAAACAAACAGTTAATCGCTGCAGGCATACATGCAATTTACCAAAAGATTAATTTGGTTAAAAATGTTCGAAAAGGCAACCGGAAAGTTATTCAACCTAAGACCTGACGCCTCCGAGCTGGTTTGTTTGAAATAAAAAGAATGTCAATTATAATTTCCAGGAAAGTGACGTGTTACTCTTTGGTATGAAATCCAATAGTTCTAAAGAATAGCATAAATGGACTGATTGACTACATCAAAGCCATGAGCGTTATGGAGCAAAGAAGGTACGAAACCCGCAGAGATAAGAGAAAATTAAATAAAAATATTGACCTACCGATTGCAATTTTACCGGCTAGAAGCCATAGCAGCAGATATGTCAACTATAATCAATCATTGTTCGTTTGATTTGAATTCCAGGTAATTTAGAAGTCAAGATCCAAAGACAAGAATGATGGCAAATGGAATGTAATGGGCAATTTCTCGCAGGGCAATAGAGTAATAACAAATCCCTCATAATTCTCTGGTTTTCTTTGGCAAAAGACTTTACAATTGATAACATTAATAAGATTAATAAGAAGAGTTCGAAAACAGACACTGGTGAAGCCTACAAGTTGTAAGCGAAATACGTATCTGTCGCGAATAAATATAGAATAAATAGTAGTCTTGATTCGCGAATAAATAAATATAGTCTTTTTATTTAGTTGCAGGTTTCGTATTCTACTGAGACGCTCTAAAAACTTAAGTTATGCGGTGAAGTAGGAATTGTGAGAGTTTTTCGTACGGTTTGGTGAGTGAAAAAACTCTCAAATTTACGAATATTAGAAAAGAAAAGCAATTCAGTCAAGTTGCTTCCGAGTTTAATTCACTGATGAAATTAAATTGAACCAAAAATATATTAATATATATGTATCTCCACGTTTGTTGTCCCTGCAAATATGCACAATTTCATTGAACAGAACCGTTCGCTTACCCTTCCATCGTGCACGGACGAGGCACGTTCCAGCTGGCGGAGAAAACTGTCAGGAAGCACGAGCAGTTGTTGACGGTGTTAATAATCCATATACGCGTTCGTGAGTCTGCAAGGTTCCGAAGCTTCCTGTTTTCTTCCGGATGTTCGCTTCGTTCGTTCACATGCTGAATAATTCATATGACGCACTTTTACATCGCAGTGCCTTGGTGGCCGGAATGTGGCGAATGTTTCTATGCGATAAAAAACTAGACCACACACACGCAGTCAGTTATAAGACACCAACCCACCAACCAACCAGGTAAATGCGCTGTTCCAAATGCTCCGAACGGCTTCACGGAAGGAACCAATTCAAAGTGGCTGACAAGTATTCCCGTTTCGGACGAACGCAAATTCAATTACACGCGGGTCTCTAGCCACGGCAAGGATAACGACGATGATGATGATGCCAACTAGTGACGAAGCCACTTTTCCGACGACTTTCTCCCGCATCCGCACAACATTTTCCCCCTCAACGAGCTAATTGGCACTGGCAGGCTGGAACACACAGCAATTATCTCAATTAGCACTTAAGTGACAGCTAACTATTGGCACTCGCGTTCTAAAGGAGTCTATCGATAGCAAGTGGACCCTCGTAGAATGGCTTATATAACTAGACAACACGCGCGGGTGAGCACTGAAAACCGAAAATGTTCCACGACCGCACAGAATGTACGCTTAAACAATCCAAACAATTCAGCAGTTTTTCGCTGTTTTGCTATCCTATTCCATCTATGCTGCCTCGATGGATGGATGCTAGGACACGGCACACACACTCACACAGAGATGGGTCCTGGCGCGAGAGATGAATTCACAATCAAACAAAACTGAGCACCATCCAGCGAGAGTAAGAGAATATGCGATGCAAAGCGGCCAAATAGAGTGCCAATAAATTTCACACACTTTTCATCTTCCTATTTGGCAAATTCACTCGAAAAACTTTCACCAATTTCACTATCGGAATCTGATAGTTCGAAATGTACTAAATTCAACCTCTGGCACTAATCCAGGTAATCGAGCGCAAATAGCACAACAAGTGATTCCAATCGAACGACTGCCACTGGTGGAGTTCGAAAAATTACCCTGTGGGAAGAACTCCCGCAGAGTACGTGTTTACGGACCGCGGTGACGTCACTCACTGGCACTGGTTGTTTCGCGATTCAAGAGCAGAAGCAGCGAATTTTCCTGTCCCATTCCTAGCAGCTGGTCCAGTTCACACACAGACTCGTACCACTGACCGACAAAAACCAGCGGCAGGCGTTCGTTCCCAGCTTGCACCGTGCCAGAAATGCACTACACACAACCCAGAAGAAAGAATTTCCTCCTTGAATGGGAAAAGCTCCTGCAGCTTCTCGCGTGATCTCACACTGTACAGCCGAGGGTACGTTTCGGTACCATGCCACGGTGTACAACACGTCTCGGCATATCCGCTTCACACACATTCACACGGGATGGAGCGATGAAAACATAACGATGCCTAAACCAGCATCATCGGTAGTATCCTTCTCGGATTTTTTATTCGCTTTACTTCTACACCTAGTGCCAAGTAATGTTTCCACAGTGGAAAGTTTCCTCCCGTCGTCTCGCAGGCCGCTTCAACACAGCTCCCACCCGGATCGATGTTTTCCACAGTAGTAGCATGCACCGGATGGAGCAGCTACCGGAGAAAATACACCACGCAACAACACGGCCTCCGGTGATGTGCTGTTGTTGCTTTTGTCTTGCTACCACCATTGGGATGTGTGTCCGCTGCCAGGGTCGAACTTCGGTTGATGGGTGTTAATTCGCTTTCATAATTAATCGTCGTTGTTTTACAATTTTTTCTACAGAAGAATCATTGTAATGTTGACACTTGTTGCATGGAAAATTTGTACTACAATTACATGGTACCAAATTACATGGCATTGCTACCAAATTTAATCCCAAATTTCCAAGCTCCAATTGCCTAACTCCAAAATCGTAAATTCTACATCCCGACTACCAAGTCGCAGTTCCTAACTTACAATCACCAATCCAATCACAAATACTAAATCTCAAATACCACAATTTCTAAGCAAGTTCCAAATTCATGAATCCAAATTACAATTCACCAATGCCGCATCCCAAATGCCATTTCAAATTTCAAATCCCAAATCATACATTTGTAATTCCAGATTCTAAAATCCATATATTGAATTCTATTATAAATCCCAAAACCAAACCTCAAATTCTAAACTCCAAATACCCAGTAGTAAAATTGCAAATCCTGAATCTTGAATCCCAAATATCAACTACCTCACTGCCAATAATTCTAAATTTCCGATATCAAATTCCAAAATTTTAAATCCATACTTCATGTTTCGTATTCTTAATTGAAGATTTCCTATTCCAAATCCCAAATTGCAAACCCTCGTTGTCGTCGTCAGCAGCGAAAAAGCGAGGGTGGCTTGTACTGCTTGAAGCAGTCGTTTTCATCTTCAACTCGAACTTGGGGAACTCGGCGTCTATTTCTTAGGCGTCTGAGAAGTCACAAACCACCTTCGACCTGATCGAGTCATCGAGATATGCTCGTTGAGCCCCTCTGTCCCTAGTGACTGTGGAATTGTTGAAGAGATCAGTTTTCGTCGCGGTCCGGCATCCTTGCGACGTGTGCGGCCCACCGTAGCCTACCGACTTTCGTCAGTTGATACGATGGGAATCTCTCCAAGCAAGCTGTCATGATTTTTACACTTCCACCACTCTCCGGTTTCAGTTTGTTCTCTGCCAAATATCGTCTGCAGCACTTTCCGCTCAGACACGGCAAGGGCACGTATGTTCTTCATGAGCAGCGTTTTGCAAGGGTAGTAGGACCGATCCTTCTTACACTTACTTGCAAGTCCTTAATGGTAAATCCCAAATCCCGGATCCCAAGTATCAAATCTCCAATACCGAACCTCAATAACCCAATAAGCCAAATTCGTAATCTCAATTTCGAAATTCCAGCCAAATCCTAGATTCTATATTCTATATTTTATTTTAAATCAAAGATCCAAAATCACAGATCTCAAATCCCTAATCACAAATACCAAATCTCAAATATCGAATTTCACGTTCAATTTCTAAAGACTCAAAACCTTAATCCCAAATTTTTAATTGACAAATGCTATATTCGAAATCTTAAATCCTGAGCTCCGAATTACAATTTCACAAATCTAAAAACCCAAATCTCAAATAGCGAACCTCAAATTCTAAATTCAAATCACAAATCCTAAGTTTTTTAATTCTTAAACCACAAATCATAAGCCTCAAAGACCGAAATTCAAATTCTAAAATCAAATCGCAAATTCGAAATCCCGAAACCAAGATCTCAAATCCGTATCCCGAATTCCATATATTGGTTCGCGTATTAAAATGTAGCAAATCGAGCGACAAGCAAACGACTCCTATTCTTACAGCAACGAGTGTGAGAAGCATAATATTCAACGCTTACTCCACTGACGCAAGCGTACAACAAACAACCGCTGATGGTGCATGCATACATTCTGATAGCTACAGATTCGCGAGGGCACAGCTTTCGTAGCGTCTTTCTGCACAGCTCGCTCACGAGGCCAACAACTCGTGAGCCGCCGATAGTCCACGAGTAAATGCAGTATTCTAGGATGATATGATGGCATTTTTTGCTTTACTTCTACTTTATCTTACGCCCTTGGTTACACGTGGCTAAGATTAAGGTATCAGTATCAACTGCTCGGGTTCCAATGACGAGCGAGCTCGACAACCATGACTGATAGCTAAATACACACTCGTATAAACTCGTCGTAGGGTATGAAAAAATAAGAAAGTCCTAAAGAGATGCTCATACCAGTCTGTTCGTTAGAACAAGTACGCGCGGGTGAAAAAATTGGACCACTCGAGTGCGGACTTCGCAACACTGCTGGATAATGCTTATCGTGCGCCAAGTCTCGCCTCCAGCAACTCCTCCGAAATACAAGCAACTTTAGAAGAGATCGAGTAATCAAACCCATTGGAAACTGGGAACAGGGAAGGGGGAAGGTGGAACACTAAACAGTACTGTCCCGTCGGTCCTTCAGCCAAACAGGAGGTTGACCACTGATCTGGTGCCCAGGCAAAGGCATGGTGCGGGCCAAATCAAATCATCCCATGAAAGCCGCAGGCTGTCTCAAGTCCGTAGATGACCACTGGTCTGATTAGCGTTTTGTACATCGTCAGCTATGTGCGGCCGCGTATGCCCCCTTATCGAAGCATCCTGCGGAGGGAAAAGTAGGCTAGATTTCCAGCTTGAATGCGTCGTTGAATCTCCTTACTAATAAGGCGGTGACCAGAAATCCCAAATATACGAACTCACTGTCCGTGGAAGGCAAACGTTGCTTTCTCTGAAGCCTCTTTCTACTATATATTTGATTTTCGACACATTGATTTGTAACCCAATCTTCCAAAGCCTCCGTTTTAAGTTTGGCGTAGACTGGTTAATGGCCGAAATTTGAAGACAATTGACATTTTTTTCTAGCGACCAATCTTGCAGTTGGTTTCTAGTACACACGCACCGAGAAGAAATGCCAGATTAATGATGGCATCGTTTGTTCTTCCTGTCGTATACACTTTTGTGTGGCATTTAAATACTCGGAAACTGCTTTCGACCCATTGATTCCATCGCCTTCATAACCTCCCATATAGCGCGCCAAAGACTTTTCGTTGTTACCAACATTCAGTACCGTCGCCCGCAACGGTATAACGGAAATGGGTGTACCCCATTAGGAATATGGACGATAAGCATTTGGACGTCAAACATATGGACGTTAGGTATAATAGACGGTAGGCATAATGGACGTTAGGTATAAATACTTTTGGCATGACAGACGATAGGTATAATGGACGTTAGATATAATTGAAAATAGGCATAATGTATTGTAGGCATAATGGACATTAGATACGGTTTGCATCAACATTCTGCTGTTAGCTTGCAAGAGGCCCAATTGACTAAACCGCTTCGCCACTTTCTGTTTCATATGAAGTTGCATACGCAGCTGGAAAGTACGGAAAGCTAACTAGAGTAAGTTGACCTGGCAATACGAATAAACCGGCCGACATGTCATAAAATGATGTTTAAGGAATTATGGAAAGTGGTCGTTCGGCAAATGGATTTTATGCCAAACGGTCTCTTTTGATTGTGCTAATGTTTATTTCTTTGTTCATTTGTTACCAATCATCCGACGAAATGCTTTAATGAAACTGTTCTAGTAATAATTTAGTTCTAGCTAATCTCTTCTTAAGCCTATGAGTAGGTTCACGAAACTCAAAAAGATGATCAGCATTATTGAATATTCTAATACAAAACGCTGGTAGTTCAAAATAACCATATTTCGTCCGGACCAATTGGTTTACAAGCATCGAAGTGGGTTTCAGCACACATTATGAAGTACAGAAGTTCATCATATGTAGACAGCCCCAATTCGGGAAATCTATTTTACCGTTAAGCACTTTTACCACCACTAAGGCTTGTTGTAGTTTGCCGCGGCGTTTGAGCTTGCCTAGTCCGATTAACTAGAATGACTTGTCCGAAGATAACGGAATTACGCCAGGGCAAATCTCTCAAAGCTAGACGGATGGACGAGCCCATTTAGTTGTATTTTGACGGAGCGATGATTGGCCGTAGTCCGTAGGCATAACTTCGCACGTATCTGGAATGACTCAAGTTATCTGAAGCATCACTTGAACACCTGATTGGTGCAGAGATGTGCACACTCCAAAATAGGTTAAGCTACCAACGCTATCAACCGGCTCAGAAACAACAAGGCAGCCGGTAAAGATAATTTAGCAGCGGAGACTATTAAAATGGGTGCGAATAGGTTGGCTGCCTGTTTGCACCGCTTGATAGCCAGGATCTGCAGATCAGAACAGCTACAGGAGCACTGCAAGGAAAGTGTAATACATATACCCAATAAGGTACCAGAAGGTCATTCGGTCGATGGACAACAGACCAAATCGTTATGCACCACCTTTACATCGATTTTAAGGACACATATGATTATATCGACCGTTAAGAGCTATAGAAATTAATGAACGAAGACGGCTTTCCCGGGAAGCTCCTAAGATTGATTTTGGCCACTCTGGATGACGTACAACGCTATGCGAGGATATCGACCGCGTTATAAAGCCCGCTTGAAGCTTGTCACGCTTCGCTAAAGACGTAGATTATCTCGGAAGAACATTCCAGGCAGTTGCTGGGTAGAATAGCATACGAAAACATGCAGGAAAGAAGGTTGGGTTGGTAAAGAATACGTCAAAAACCAAGTATTTGCTACCAGGAGGAACCCAGAGCGATAAAACTCGCATACACAATTCTGTTTTAATCGACGATGGGACGTGTTTGACGTGGTAGATAAATTTGTATACCTCGGTCGTTGATGATGTCGGCTAACAACCGCAGCAGAGAAATTTTTTCCGGTAGTCGTCCTTACTACAGACTTCACAAAATCCTAAGGTCTGGCATGTTTCACCGCTGTAGTAAATATATCATGAAAAACCACTAATAAATCAGTCGGTTATCCTCTACGGGACAATGCTCGACGGGGACGGCACTAACCGTTTTCGAACGTCGTGTGCTTAGGACCATCTCTGGCGGAGTATATAAGAACCAGTGTATGTAGGAGAAGGATGAACCAGGAGCTAGCGCAATTCTTCGGCGAACTCAGTATATATAAAGTCGCTAAAGCTGGAAGGGTACAAGGAGCGGGACATGCTGTGAAAATACCGGATAACAACCCCGCAAAAATGGCATTCGCCTCGAATGCGGTTAGTCCTAGACGCCGAGATGTTCAGGGAACTAGATGATTAAACCAATTGAAACATGTAGGACTTTTAAGGAATTTGTGACAAACAGCCATGGAGCCATGGAATGTTGGTATAACACTGTAATATGGGTCAAATCGAACCGGACATTACACTAAAATTAGTAAGAAATTCTGTATTCACTTAGTTTCTAGCAGTAAATAGTGCGAATCTAAGCATTAAAATACTTCTCCAAATGATCAGATCCAATTAGTAACTGAAACAAACATCGGTCCAAAGACTTCAAACTATCTCATCACCTAAATCCACATCTGCCCGCTCCGTAGGAAGTAAATCACCAACACAGTCGCACAGCTGGAGCCGTCTTTCCTGGGGATGCGTCGTGTCGTGCGGCAGACAGAGGCTGGCTGGTTGGCTGGCTGGTTGGCTGGCTGGCAGGAGACAGGGTGAGACACGAAGAGCGAAGAGTTTTTCCCCGTACCAATCTGGTGTGGTTGCAAACGCAAAACAAAACAATAACAAGAGCCAGCAGTTTTCATTTCATCGAGCTTGTTCAACGCCAACGCCGCGCCAGCACCGGGCCAGCACGTAATCGAAAAGTTCCGAACACAAAAGCGTCAATTTTCCAATTCAATGGCTAGCAGAGAAGGTTTCCTGCGAAATTAGAAACATCAAAAGCGGTCTCTTTTTCGTCGTAACATCTCGTCGTTACTAGCTTTTTGCTTTGATAAGCAAGTATCAATCAGATTAATGTGTTGGTGTTCGTTGGGGATAAAACATTCCAATTCACCACGATCTGAATTCACCACCGTGGAGATTTTGAGAGAGATTTTTCCGGCTGCTCAGAATCTGTTGAGTTCCATCCGTGGCATGCATGCACAACAATCGCAAAAGGACGCCTGAGTAACTGAGTGTTATCCCGTCTCGTTCCGTTACCTACTAAGTAAGCTACCAACCAAGACGGGTCGGCCGCCTGTGCACTCAGGCGAGCCATTTGAGTGGGTGGGTGAATATCAAAGCAGGCGGAAAATTGTAAATATCACTGAGCATGGAAGAAAAAGCACGCAGCTAGTGGACAGTTCGGTGCCACTGACAGTCTATGCTGTTGAATGAACCGAACGCACACTGACGGAAACTGTGAGGGGCTGAGAGTAGTGTGGAAGGTGGGCTTCCACACGGGATTCGGAAAAGCTTTACCAATACGCACGCACCTGGTGCCAGCTGGCTGTTTGTAGTTTTTCTGTTGTTTTTCGAACAAAGCGTAAATGAGAATGGTTCGTGAAATTTAGAAGGGTTGCAATGATAACAGAAAAAGTACAGGCGCCATGCGTTTTTGGAATGGGATTTTAAATTATCTAATTTAAAAAAAAATCTGCTGAGGCAATATGAAAACTGTCAAATACTTAAGACAGAAGGATGTTGCAATTTCGAAATAACATAGTGTTTCCCATGAATTTATCAGTGACTGATAGAATCTTTTAATGTCCTTATTCTCGTATCAGCATCAAGCTGTTACGATCTAACGACTGTAATGTGCTTATGCAACATATAAGACGTGTCCCTTGGGTTTTATTTTCCTGCTTATGACAAAAAATATGATAAAATTTGCATTCACGACCGAAATTTTAATTACTGTCCTCTATTTTTACGTCCGAAATTTGATTTAACTTCCTCTCGTTTAAGAATTTTGTAAATGATGACACGGGCAAGATGGGCAAAGTACAAATCTTCCACACGATTGTGAAGAACGTGCTGTTCGAGTTACAAATGCTGATACCTAATATCTCGTTTAAAAACTGAAATTTGAGTCAATGTTCTTTTTTTTACGTCCAAATTTTGAATTAACATGTTAACGTATTCCTTTTATGTCCGAAACTTACATTCCGGTCCTCTAATTCGAATATGTAACGTTTTCCATAATGTGTTTTCAAAATTCTAATAAACATATTTCTTTTTTTACGTCCAAGTTTTGAACTCTGTTTTTACGTCCAAAATTTGAATCAACGTGCTTTCTTTTAACGACATATTGTTTTTACGTCCCCCAATTATGAACGTGAAACGAGACTTTAGTGTATAGCACCTGAATCAACATTGACAATTTATTATAAATCATCTAAAAGCTTTTTATGTTCTTTATTTCAGTACCTGGAATCTATGAGCGCTGAGTCAGAGATCTGTTATGCAGTAAGTACTTCAAAATTATATACTTTCCATTATCTCAAGGAACAATAAAGATTGGAGTGATTAGTGGTGGGTGAAAGTTTATGTTAAAATTTAGTCATTTTCATAATTCCATAAAATATTCTATCTAGGCAAACCTAGAGAAGCAGGGTGCAGGCTTTGCGTGATTTTTCATTTTCCATTACAAGTCCATTTGATTCGGCCGTAAATATCCAAAATAGAGTAACCATAACGCCTCTCCAAAATGGATAAATCACCCTATTCCGAGCACCTAATGGTGAAATCTTTAAAAAACACTTTTCTTATTAAAAACGACTGACTGACGGAGCAATACAAAAATGCTGGCGTAAAATTTTAATCACGAAAATACAATGAATTTACAAACAAAAATAATTTGAAAATTTTGCATAAGGTAGATCACCATTTTTCTAACTTTTCTTTGAGGTTTTCTAAAATTCGTGAAAACTTTTCTTACATTTTACATTAAATGGTTTGTTTCTAATATGGTCAACATCATGACTTATGATTTTTTGAAACAGGCGATGTGTTAGAAACGAAAAAAATCTCTTAAACATTTCTGGGAAAATAAAAAACTTCGAATTTCTTAAAAATTATTTTTGCTCAAAAATCAATTAACTACGGCCGTGTACAAAATTTTATGAAATTGTGGGATTGTCTGGCTCACCTTACACGATAATATTCATACTCGGAGTATCTGTCTCGTTGGTAGAATGGTTTGAATCGTACCTGCGGAATCGTGCTGTGAAATTGGGTACGTCAAAATCTAGTTGGTTTAATTCTACTATGTGTATTTTATTCAATGACAGATACGTATTTCGCCTACGACTTGCAGGCTTCCTGTTTTCGAACAGACATAAAATACACATAGTAGAATTAAATTGGATAAGTTTTCTTATTTTTTATTTTTAGGTTTCGTATTCTACTAAGACGCTCCAAAAACTTCAGTCTAGTTGGTTTAACAATTCCGGGCAGCATTCCACAAGGCAGCATTCTGGGACCCCTACTGTTTAACTTATTTGTTAATGATTCGCACCGCAAAAAACAGCCTTTCCTATTTGACTACCGTATTGATGGGATATCTCTTCAACGCAAGGCAGTTATAACTGAACTGATCTGACATTTAATAATAACGACATATGTTTTCAAAGTACGTTTATAGTACGCTTAAGCGACTAATTTCCACGAATATTATCTTCTAACTTGTTTTGTGTGTTACTTGGGTATTTGGTTTAACATTGCCGGGGTTCCACAAGGCAGCATTCTGGGACCCCTACTGTTTTACTTATTTATTAATGATATCACCGTTACCCCACGGCACATGATTATTATTATATGCGGTCCGCACTAAAATCTATCAGGTTATTCAAACTCGTGATGATTGCTCCAGACTTCAAGTTTTAACTAATCTGTTCGCTGACTGGTGCCGCCGTAATTACATGGCATTAAGCATTTCAAAATGCACTGCGATGAGCTTTCACCGCAAAAAAACAGCCTTTCCTATTTGACTACCGTTTTGATGGGATATCTCTTCAACGCAAGGAAGTTATAACTGAACTGATCTGACATTTAGGCAGCATTACTCTTTGATCATTAGCAAGGCGAATCGCCAGCTAGGTTTAATTGTCAGAATCAGCATGGAGTTCGATGATCCTGGGACCTTGCGGGCCGTCTATGGTTCGCTGGTACGGTCCATTCTAGAGTGTTGTATGGGACCCGTACTTTGAAACTTTGGTGCAGCAGCGTTTATAAAAACAGTTCATCCGACGTATCTGTCGTACACTGCCATGTAGAAATCTTGAAAGTTTGCCATTGTATGAAGACCTCGGCTTGCTAATTGGAATTAATCCCCTCGAACAACGACGAAAGCATATCATGTCTCAAATCGCCCACAAAATTCTAGCCGGTGACTACCCAAGCAATAATGTGAGTTTTATTGTACTCTTATGGTGGTCTTCAAGACAAATTTTAGTCTTAAATACCATCATAAGAGTGTAATAAAACCCAAATTATTACTTGGGTATGGCTCGCTATGTTACAAATGCACTGTCCTTAGCGCCCGCAACGTCATCAACATCTCCTACGCGTAAACGTTTATCGAACGAATTACGGCCAATATGCACCCATCAGTCGTCTGACAGTGGCTTATAATCAGAGTGATAAATTTTTTAACTTTTAGTGTTTGTCAACTGCTGTTTTTGTTCATTTTAAGTTATTACAATGTTGTTCTTGTCCATTTAAGTTATTGTAAAGTTGTGATTAGTTGATAACTTTTGTTACTTTGTAACATGTCTGTGAAAAGATGGTGGGTTTTTGTGCCGGCTTGAAACTGTCATTTGTGCATTTCAAGGTGGCTTTTCTCTGCCATATTTGAATATTCATTAAGACAACCTATGTCGGATGAAATTAATCAATAAATAACAAACAAATAATAAATAACAAAATACCTATCTTTAAAAGCTCATGTAATTTCAACGATAAAACCAAACTACCAAGAAAACTTCCAGAGATGCAATGTAAGCTTAAGACGAATTTAGAAACAAGTAAAACCCCAAGCTTGTTGATTTGATCTGGCCTTATGAGTATCTACATGCTAATTTAATTGATGGGTGGAAGTTCATTGCTTGGCATTTTGAGATACTGATTACAAACCAGCTTCCCCTGCACTGATCAACGAACTCATTCAAGAACCTTTGAAGCCATCGCAAATTGTCAACCAAATATAATTTTAGATAAGGAACTTGAAACCATCTTGAAATTGCGAAGGCAGTCACGTTCAAAATCGACATGAACAGTTTTGTGGTCACAAGTTACCGCCTTGAGGTACGGCCCAGACTAAACAGAGAAGAGTAGCAGGAATCACATTGCACATGTAGAACTCTATGGGAGCCGTGCCACGTGCGACTCCACGGAGCAAAACAAAATGATTTCCTAACCTTGTTGTTGCATTAACAAACATGTCTTGATAAGACCGAAACAGGAACGGTACTGCCCGAACCAGAAGTCATCAGGAACACAAGTGTTCTATTTAGACACTTGCAGACAACAATTTAACTCTTCAATCTTGTCCTTAAAAGGACGGTTTTGGTCCGCAAGTCTATCGACAGCAAACAGTAAGAGATTGCATGCGCAATACTGAATGCGGAATATATAGCTTTTATAGCGCCTGGTGAAGCTACATTTTGTCTAAATTTTTGACGAAGTACTACGAGATTTTCGCATCGATCGATTTTAAATGTTTCTACTCATTGATTCACAGGAAATATCATGTATCAATTGTGAAAATTAATGATAAGTGAGAAAGTGTTAATCCTTTATACATCATTTCATTTCGACGAATCCTCGCAACTACCCAAACACAGAAGAAACTTGGGACAAAACACGAAATAATAGGATCGGACGCATTACTTTTTATCCTTAGATTTTGTCCACGAAATTTGTCCAAGAATTTTTTTTAGGCAATTTTGGATATTACCGACAAATTCCTTTTTGCATGGAAGTTTTCCACTTTCTGATAGGACGGAAGTTACCACTGAGTGAAAAGAAAAAAAACCAGCTCAACCTTAAGGGTCGGCCATCCTTCATCGGAATCCGTTTATTCTACGATAACACATCGTTCTTATTCTAGCCTAACTAAAAAGAGGGCCCATCTACTCTGCGGCCCTGGGCGATTTCTCTCTGCGAGAATCGCATTCTCCTATTCTGGCAATATCCGAGCTCCACATCGAGCCTGATAATGGTAGAAAAATATACTGTGAAAAACATTTTGAACTAATGAATATATTTCAGGACTATGTACCGAAGTGTTCTAGTTCATCCAATTAATCATTCATCGCACCACAGCAAAGAGTTTACGTCTTGGCCCGATGGTGATAGAATCACTAGCTTGCCGTAGTGACGCCCGGCAACAGACTGCCTGTTTCTATCGTACTGGCTGAGTAGATAATAGTTTATCTTCTTGGTGGCAGAAGTAAAGAGCAATCATATAAAAATAATTATCGTCGCCGAGGCGAGTGTGTGAAGCGCATGTGGAATGATAGAATTGGAAGAACAAATACAAATATTCGGGTACGGTGACCGGACGAAAGCCATAAATACGATAGCCATACGGACGGTTGCCATACGTACGAATGCCATATAGACGATTGCCATAATGTATGTTTGCCATAATAGACGGAAGCCATACAGACGAATGCCATAATGTATGTTTGCCATAATGGACGGAAGCCATAATGTACGTTTGCCATAATGTACGTTTGCCATAATTCATATTTTTGGTTTGGAGACCCAGAACTACACTTCGACCAGTTCAAAGCTTAAAGGACCAGCGCGACCAAGTCGCAAGAGGCCTAACTGATTCAGATTAAAAAAGCGGCTTTGCGAATAGACTTAGACAGATGTGATTTCTGCGGGGGGCTGTCCCCCCGCAGTGGCCGGCACTTCCGACAGGAGTCAATGTACGTTTGCCATAATCCATATATTTAACGTTTCCTAGATGATTCAGGGCGAGCCGGCCGCAGGCAACGGCGAGTGTTCGCCGGTGACCCGCCGTCGGAAGCGCCGGCCACTGCGGGGGGGCAGCCCCCCCGCAGAAATCACATCTGTCTAGGTCTATTCGTTTTCCTAGGTTTACCGTCCTCTAGTTAGTTTTCCCTAGTCCTCGCATCGAGATATCCTTTATAAAATAAAAGCGGCAAAGCCGCTTTTTTTTTGACTGAATAAATTATTCGGTGTTAAGTCAGACCGAACCAAGCCGCAAAATTTAAAACAATGGGTTAATGACACCAAGCGACTGACAATGTCCTAGGCTACATTTTACTCTAATCAGATTACAGAGGTGGGCACCGCTAACCGCAATTTTAGCTTCGCTAACAGCTAATCCGCTAAATCAAAACGTTAGCTTCGATAACCGCTAACCGCTAAATCAACCAACAATTTAGCTGAAGCTAACGCTAACCGCTAACAGCTAAATTTGTTAGCACTGTAGAATCAGCATTACTTTGATAAGCGCTGATTTCAGCAATAAAAGAAAATTTTTGTTTCAAAGGTCTAAGAAAAAATTCCTGAGATAATTCCGTGCAAAGAATTGCAGGCATTCATGACAAATGTTTAAAGAACATTATCACTTCGCATATTATCACATTAAAAGGGTACAAAACATTTCCATGTTCCATGACATAGATTCCTCGATTTTTTATTGGAGTTTTCCATTGCTGTAAAAATTTATGTAAATGCTTTCCAAATAATATTTTCTCTGGATTGCTTAATAAAAAGTTATTTATACCGTACCAGTGGTGGCGCATCTAGTAATAAAATTTCAAGTTTTTAGTAAAAATACAATGAAATCAAAATAAAAGGAATCAGAATCAGAAGGTAGAAAATTTGTAAAAAAATATTTTGTAGATAATAATTTTCCTTGGTTGTTGTGAAAAATTTATTGCGTTGATATTTGGCCGAGCACTTATGCATTCATAAAACGAGTGATGTCCGAGAAAATCGAAAAATTGCCCTTGATGTTTTTAGTGAATGTAAGAGGCCTCGAAGTTTTTAAATATCGATTTATTTGAGTCCGTGTACAAAAGTAGTCCTGTACGGACTTGAGACAACAACTTTGTTTACGGAAGTGCACTTGCCGTATTTCAACGAAAGATGTTGCGGACTATTTTTGGCGGAGTACAAACGGATAGCGGAGAGTGGCATAGACGTATGAGTTGTAGTCACTATTTGGGAAAAAGTTGGGAGACTACGGTGGGCCGGCCACATCGCAAGGATACCGAACGTAAAATCCGTTCTCTTCAAGAGCTCCACCGGCAACAGGAATAGAGGGGCCAAACGAGTTAGATGGTTTGACCAGGTTGAAGCCAACTTGCATGTGCCGAGACGCGTAACAAATTGGAAACGAGTAGCCTAGGACCCAGAAGTACAATGGAGAGGAATTCTTGATACGGCAAGAGCCACCCCGGCTCTTGGCTGGTAAAGTACATACAAAAGTTTGGAATATGGAATCCTTCGACCGAAGCCTGTGCGATATTTCTTACAAATTTTCCTTCTGCAAAAAAAAAAGTTAGCGGTTTATTTAGCGGTATACAAATTTAGCGGAAGCTAACAAAAACGCTAACGGTTATAAAAATTAGCGAAAACGCTTAACGCTAACCAAAATGTTTATTACAGCCAGAGATATGAGATGATTTCGTAATATTGAAAACCAAAAACAATGCAGAGTAGCAAACGTTAAATTCGTTCTCAAAATCAGAAATTTGTTATTTGGTAGAATCTGACTGATCTCTTGCAACATGCTCATGCTGGTTCTTAAAACTTTGAACTGGTCGAAATGCTCTGGGCCACCATACCAACAAAGCCGAATATATGAATTATGGCAAACGTACATTATGGCTCCCGTCCATTATGGCCAACATACATTATGGCATTCGTCTTTATGGCTTCCGTCTATTATGGCAAACATACATTATGGCATTCGTCTTTATGGCATTCGTACGTATGGCAACCGTCCGTATGGCTATCGTATTTATGGCTAATGGGGTGTCGTCTTCGGGTACCAACCGAAAGAGCGTGAGTGTGTGGTTTATCTGTAATTGAATGACCCAATATTTTTCTGGCCAGTTCGTTCATCATTCTTCGCACCAGGTACTTACTCACGCTCCAAAAAAGATTTTTACTTTAAACTAGGTGTGTTTGATATTTTAATTTCGTTCTTCGAACCCACGCGGAACTAAGTTACGCGTTCCAAAGAATGTTTTGTCACTTTATACCGGCGTTCTGATTTCTGAGCAGGGCAGTCGCTTTGGCTTGGCTTAAATTGACCGGGGTTTAATCCTCCTCCGTTTACCTTAATGAATTTTGCAAGACAAGAGAGGTTCATTACACCACACCTAAAGACTTGAAAAACATTTGAATATCTATGTTCAAGGTTTCGTGAATTTTAGTTCAATCTACAATTTGCCGAAAAATCAACAGAATGAATCAGCATGGAATGTCCTAAAAGCGACACAAGGATCATCCCGGATTCCATATGGACTAGTCGTTTTTTCACAACAAAAGAAAGCAGAACCTGTTTGTTGATTTTTTTTCTACAAATTATCACCAAGTATTTGATTTGTGTGATGCACGACAATGATGTTAATTTAGTGCCATGTAAGCTCAAAAAGTAGAGTGAGGGTCAAGCTCTGTAGTCTCAAGGTTACCAAGTCTGCTTCGACAAGCGAGTGGTTGTTGTTTTGAATCTAAGTGGAATCACGCCATTCGTTGTCAAAGTGACTTTAGCGTGGGTTTATTCTCAAGCCCCTCATTACTCTTTCTTCATGCTGAGTACTATATTGCCCCAATGAAGCCTCCTTGGTAGTGCAAAAATCACTCTTATAGTGTATAGTGTACTGATCAGAGGAACGTCAGGAGGACTTGCTGAGGACGGATATAATTTATAGATTGATCGTATAAGGAACGAAGTGTAAAGTAGAGGAAGCTTTGACGCATAAAATTAATAACAAACATACCGCTCACTCAATAGCGATATAACAAAAAGAAATGGAGTGCAAATTACAGCAAACACCCAGACGATACCACAATAGCGGTCGCAGTGATAAGTCCATACAAGGAAAAAAGTGGGGGGAGATGCAGCGCCAACCTCCCTTGATATATTCACCCTCTTTACAAAGCATATCCGGTTGGGCATGTATTCCCAAGATGTATTACTAAAACAATGAGCTGCTTGAAGAATCGGTCTTATGACCGGGAAAACCCAACTCATAAAATACGGTATATTTTTATTTTGCTGTATTCTATGGTTCGGCACAGATTACCAATATCTTTAAATGGTTCCTTTATTGAACATACTTAAAACAGCAGTCCATTTAGAAAAATTCACCGAGTCTTGGTGACGAAAAGCGAAGGTAAAACAACAAATGGTTTAAAATGAACAAGAGTAAACGATTTTATTAAACCAACGAATTTGGTAGAACTTTTGATTCAATGAAAAAGTGAGAAAAATGATTCCTTTAATTCAATTACCCCATTACCTACGAAAATATTACCAATTTGTTATACAAATTTAATAAGAAAACGCAAACCCCCCAATGACCCAGAAAATCATCGAGCAATGAGTATGTTCCGAGGAAAATAAAGAGCTGTGCACACGCAACACTCCGTAATCCGATGTATAAATAAGAAAATTGCTCCCTTTTGGGGCCCAAAACGGATGAAATCAAAGCACGGGCAATGTTGGGCGCATCCTTTCATGTTTTCTTACCCACCGCGAAGGGTAGGGAGGGGGATGATTTGCTATCCCGAAAAGCATTTCCTCTCGGGAACGAACTGTACCGCACCCCGCCGTAATCGCTTACCGTTGTTGTTTTATTTAGTAAGCACCATAATCCCTTATCCCGTGGAGTGGTTAACGTATGAATGTATTCATTCAATGGGAGAGGAAAAAGCTGAACCACAATATCAGTATTCAAACAGCTTACCTCCGGTTCTCATTGTGGCAGCCATTATTGTGCAGGGATGCGTTATCCCTACTTTGCTAACTTTATACGACTGTCTTCACTGTTTAGGGTATCCTGCAAGAAAAAATAAGATAAAAAATAGATTAGCAAGATGGACAAATGTGACAAACACAGGGCAAGCAGAGGATGCCCTCACTTTTACGAATAACCTTATTTGGCGACCTCATTAATTATGTTTACGTAAATGAGCTTGTAATGTGATAAAAATATTAGCCTAATTATTGTTTTTTAAACTTTTGCGCAAATCATTGTCCCGCCCAACAGAAAGCGGACGACCGTTGCTTGGTTGGATCGTGCCACAAGTAATTATCACTTACCGCTATCTACACTTCGTCAGCGCTGACCGCGATTGGTGATTATCCCCGGTAATCCTCAACCGACAATATTTTGTCAAGCTGGAAACAGCTTCACGATGCCAAAATGATTTGTGGTTTTTGGCCAAACAAGAATGGTAATTTGTCCATGACAAGAAACCTACTTCATTATAAAAGTTACAAAATATTCAGAGAAAAATTTATTTGCTCTTTCCCCACTGCGAACGTAGAGTTCATAAACTCAATATCAAATATAAAACTTTTTCACAGTATATTTTTCTTCCATTAAAACTGCACAAAAAAACGAGACAGTTCGAAACCTACTGCTGCACCGTGCAGCGCAACAGCTATTTATCGATGCACCAAATGGCATCCGGGGCCAAACTAACGAAACAGAAACAGAAGTGAAAAAAAATTGTGTTCCATCTTGTAATTGGAAAAGTTTCCCCCTTAACTCTGCCGACGCGCTGATATCCATTGACGATGCCGATCATTTTACCCATCGATTGACTGCCACCATCTGGTTGTGACAAGTCTCTCGCAACGGAATCGAAACATCCATTCGAACCCGGGTGGAATCGAATGGTGGAAATGTCTGGGCATGCACCACCAGAAACTGCAAAGTGGCCTGCAGTACATACTTACAAGCTCACACAAAAAAAAACGAGAAATCAAAATGGGTGGAAAATTGTATCAAACTTTCTGCAACAATCCTCCGTCTGCTGGGATAGAAGTTGCCCACGTACGAAGCTTTCCCCAGACATGGCCGCAAAATTGACAAAAGTTGGAAGATTTATGTTGGCGCATACGGTTTCTGCAGATGCGAATGTAATTTGTTAGAAGGCGACTGGAAAGTTTTCGTTACCCAGAAAAAAACGAGAGTTGAAATGTTTTCGGAAAGCATACAGCAAAGAGTGTCTGATTAGCTAACAAGCAAAAACCAATTAGTTCCGAAACACACCGGAATCCTTTCCGAGCGCAGCTGAAAGCTTCGCCAGTAAAGGAGAGTCTAGCAAACACTGGTCAAATTTAATTGTGCCGTGTTGGTTCTCGTGAGATCGACCAACCCGCCACCGCACCGGTCCGCACACCGTGGCGGTTAAGAAGAAGGTCAGAGCAGAGAAAGAGTTTTGCTGTTTCCCACCGAGAGGTGCCAGCAAACTTTCTATTATTGCTCGGGAGCTACAATTGTCCGCCCGTCCGTCCTTGCCTTCGGGAGTTGTTGTACCAACAGCAACAGCATGCAAGCATAAGTTGCTCCAGCTACAACGGTTCTTAGCTTCCGCTTTGAAGTGGATCACTGTGTCCAACCAAGAAGGAGGACGTGAAATTGCCAGCTTTTCTGCTGTTTCTCTTACGAAAAGTTTTCGGAATAGAATTGTGTGTTTTCTTTGGCGAAAAAAAACATAGTGGAAAATAAGAAAGTTAGCTACTTGTCGGAGAGGAAAATGCTTTAACAATGAGATGACCTTCCCGGGTCCCGGGAGTTGGGCCCGTGGGATGTGCAACACGGGAGATGCAGAGTGCACGTTTGTTTGTGCATAATTCAAAGTTAAAACGGTGCGACGGAGAAAGCGTCACTGCTAAGCGGGGTTAGGCAGATGAAGATAAATTAATGCATTAGATTGTAGCTGTATATTTCGCTTTAATTTTATTATCACTGCTGGATTGGACAATAGTTTTCTTTTCACTTTACTACTTTATATAAAACTAATAACTAATGCCTACTGGCTGCTTGTTAGCATGGTCATTTTCATGATATGGGATGATACGAGCCCGTGGTTTTACTGAGACTCTAACATTTTTCTGTTCATTTCTTACTTCACATTTCTCACATTTCACGTCTCACTTCTGATTGTTTTCTATTTCACTTCTGATAAGTCTCATCTCACATCTTTATCACTTTCTTTCAATTACTCATTTCACTCGTTTCTTTATACTTACTTCTAACAGCTAACTTTTCATTATTCACATAAACAACATACAGAAGTGGCTCGTCGTGTTATAAAAAAAGAGCAATATAAACGCTTTATAGATAATTTAGGACAAAACCGCCACACACCACGAGTGTTGATTGCCTCGTCCTGCAGATGAAATATTCCACATTACAGCTTCCACTCATTCTCTTTGTCTCTATCCATGATACTTTATGACACTCTGCTGACTAGCTGCTCTTATAATAAATTTTAGCCATTGCTCAGCCATTGGGTGTGGTTTGAACATATGGACCAAATGTAACCACAATGTCTTTCATGTCTCGAGCAATAAATTGACGCTACTGCGGCTGAACAAGCCCTCTCAAAGCCATCACAATATTATTCAACGCTACCATCAAATGTTGAAGTGCGCTTATCGGCATACCAGCTTATGGTTCGCTCCCGGTATTATTTTGTAACGTAAATTCTTTACTATCAAGTCCTCGTAAATTAAATTAGGTAATTTACTTGAAAATGGAATTCTATACCGTCAGAACTGGATTCTTCTTTCTCACACAAATGTAGTATACAAATTTGGGGACAGTTAACTTGATTCAGCTTCTTTCTGGCTATTTTAGCATTGGTTAACTAGATATGCTTTTTCCGTGATTCGTTGCAAAACCATTGCCAATTTGATTTTTTTGCAACTTGTATCAATTTCATCAATTTTTTCACCAATTTTTGTTTTGGTATATAACAAGAGGTGAATCGTTAAACAGCAGTTTGGCGCTATTTCTATTATAGTCACCCTAAATTGAGAATTGCCTTGACAAGTCTGAACGCGGCTAAGGCGAAAAAATTAAAGAAATGGCAAAGTCCCGTTCAAGTAATATTGCGATGTTGGTCACTAATTCTCAGTGAACGGTCTTCACTTCGTTAACTGCGAAAACAAAATTTACACTGAACGCGTTGGTGAAGTACAGCCTTCTACTTTACGATAAAATTGGGTGGTAAAGTTTTGTAGCTGGCCATCCGTAACGGCAAACAATTGAACAAACTTCTGAATGGAATCTCCGCAAGGTGCCTAAGGTGGTGTATTGTCGAATATTCAACCCGATCTGTTGCCAGAGAAAAACGGGGAAAAGGCTGAATTGCTAACAATTTTAACAGTTACCAAAAACCGTCCTTTTAACGACGAAAACAGATACGCTTACAGTACGTAGTAATTTTGCGATTCTCAAGTGTACACTATTGAAAAATTGAAATAAATGAATCATTGTCTAACTAGAAATTTTCGCTTCTTGATTCATTGGAAAAACCTGGCAAATTCGCGTTGTACGTAACTAGTATCAAGGTCGTAACATTTTACATTTTTATATGGTAGAAAGAGGCTCCAGAAAAATCAATGTTCGCCAATAGGTTCAATAGGATATTACAGTTTAATTCTACTGTTACCCATTTATAGTACAAATAAATACAATTTTACGCTTACTTGTGGATGATTCAATTTTCATGACGTACCTCCAAGAGTACTGCTAGTCCATAATCTGGAAGTTTCATTACGATCAGCAGAGGAAAGCAAATCTTCATATGCATAGGTGTTCGTTCGTAAAAGGATGGTTTTTGGTAATTGATGAAACACTGTTACGAATTCCGGCTTTCTTCTCGGTTTTCTTTGGCCGTAAAATGGTTTGAATGTTCGGCAATGCTAATCCTATCCAGGGGATTGTTCAATTGTTTGTCGTTACGGATGGCCAGCTGCAAATGACATAGGATGATTCTAGTCTTCTTGTAGTCGCGAGCGGCGTAACTAGCCAGTCCCGAATGCTTTATCACTAGGTAGCAAGGGTGCGCCTTTATCAACGGGTTCAGTGTAATTTCCCTTTTGCAGCGTCCTACCGAATAGAAGGACTTGTGCTGTAGCCAGTCAAGCGGGACGGCAGTAATTAGAATTAGGTACTATTTTAGTCCGTATCATTTTTTCACCGATTGTCGCTCTGGTATAAAGCAAACTTTTTCAGTATATGTAAGCATCATTAGAAACATCTGAGGCTGTTGATTTTGTAATAAAAAAAACAATTGCGAGAGACAAGTCGATGGACGGCTTTTGTTTGACGCTTTGATTTCTTCTGCAAATGATTGAAATTAAAGTTTATTCAACATGCTTGGATGGGGCAAAACGGGAATAGCAAAGTCCTGTGTAATTCAATTTCAATTCCCCGGCCGCGTTAAAAAGACACATCTGGGTTTCAGACAAAATCACGAAAAACAGTTCTTAAACATGTTCCAGAATCATAACATTCGACAATAAACAAACAGAGAAGGTTGATCATCGATCAAAATTTTATCTCAGAATCTCAGAATCCTGCAGAAGCAGCCAGAAGAACATAAAATGACTCAAAATCGATCTGACAATCAAGAAATTGGTCCTGAACACAAGAAACCAGATACTGATCCTAAATTGAATTCATAATTATGAAAAACTACGACTGGAAATTGCAAAATTGCTCTGAAATATTGCCCAAAATCACGAAAAACGGCCAGAAAAGTCTGAAAAAGAAATGAATGATGTTAAACTATTTGGAACGGCCAGGGAAGGTAAAAAGAAAAATTACGCACAAAATTACGAAAAGTGGCTTCAAATGTGAATCCAAAGAAAAGAAGAAAACTTTCTAAATTAAACTCTACTATTGATATTTATTCGCGACAGATACGTATTTCGCCTCCGACTTGCAGGCTCCATCAGTGTCTGTTTTCGAACGTCTGTTTTCTTCTTTTTTTTAATTTCATGTTTCATATTCTACTAAGACGCTTCAGTCAGGCTTTAAATGGCCATAACACACAAAATGAAACCGAATTAGAAAAAAAAGTGTCCAAAAAGAGAACGCATTGAACCTGAAAATAAGCAAGGTTTGCTTGCTGATCATCCAATGCAGACCGACATTTTCTTTCCAAAAGTGGTCAATGGACCTAACACACGGAAAGTTCGGTGAACCAATAGTTTCTCGAAATGTACGAAATGGACACGAGCTGGGTATGAACTGAACACGAAATGGACATACATTGGACACGAAATGAGCATGAAATGGACATGAAATGGATACGAAACGGACACGAAAGATACACACAATAAGAACACAAAATCGATGCGAAATGGACACGGAAAGAACATGAAATAGTCATGAAATAGACACGAATGCACATAAAACTCATGCGAAATGAACACGAAATCGACATGGAATGGACACGCAATGGACGGAGGAAGAACATGAAATGTACACAAACTGTTATTCGAAATGGACATGGGCACGCAATGTACATGAAATGGACGCGGAATGGACACGAACTGAATACGAACTGCGCACGAAATGGACGCGCATTGGACGCGAAATGAGCACGAAATGGTTACAAAATGGACGTAAAATGGACACGAAATGGGCATGAAATGGACACAAAATGGGCACGTATTGAACATGAAATAGACGGAAATTTGACACGAAATAAACACGAAATGGACACAAAGTGGACATTACTTGGACACAAAATGGACACGAAATGTACATGAAATGGGCATGAAATAGACACGAAATGGACACCCAATGAACTCGAAATAGCTATAAAATGGACTCGAAATGGACACGAACTGGATACGAACTGCGCACGAAATGGACGCGTATTGGACGCGAAATGAGCACGAAATGGACACGAAATAGTTACAAAATGGACACGAAATGGACACAAAATGTGCACGTATTGAACATGAAATAGACGCAAAATTGACACGAAATAAACTGGACATTATTTAAACACAAAATGGACATGACGTGGACACGAAATGTAGATGTAATGGATATGAAACGGACACGAAACATATACACAATAAGAGCACAAAATGGATGCGAAATGAACACCAAATGGATACAAAATGGACATGAAATGAACGCAATCTGAAAAATTAAATGGAAAAAGAACATGAAACAGGCACGAAATTGCCATGAAATAGACAAGAATGCACATAAAATTCATGCGAAATGAACACGAAATCGACATGAAATGGAAGCGATCTGGACACAAAATAGACGCGGAAAGAGCATGAAATGGACACAAACTGTATACGAAATGGACACGAAGTGAGCGCGAAATGGACATAAAGTAGACACAAAGTGGACATGAAATAGACACGAAATGGACTGGAATACGAACTGGATACAAACTAAAGACGAAATTGATACGAAATAGACACTCAATGGACGCAAAAAAAACACAAAATGAACATGAAATTGTTGACTGAAGTTTTGGAGCGTCTTAGTAGAATACGAAACCTAAAAATAAAAAATAAGAAAACTTATCCAATTTAATTCTACTATGTGTATTTTATTCACGACAGATACGTATTTCGCCTACGACTTGCAGGCTTCCTCAGTGTCTGTTTTCGAACTGTTCGAAAGTTCGAAAACAGACACTGAGGAAGCCTGCAAGTCGTAGGCGAAATACGTATCTGTCGTGAATAGAATACACATAGTAGAATTAAATTGGATAAGTTTTCTTATTTTTTGTTTTTATGAAATTGTTGCGAAATGGGCATGAAATAGACACAAAATGGACACCCAATGGACTCGAAATAGATATGGAATTGTTACATGGACGCGAAATCTACACAAATGAGCACAAACTGGATACGAACTGAACACGAAATGGACGCGCATTGGACGCAAAATGAGCACGAAATGGACACGAAATGGTTACGAAATGGACGCAAAATGGACACGAAATGGACATGAAATGGACATAAAATGGACATTAAATGGACATGAAAGGACATGAAATGGACATGAAATAGACGCAAAATGAACACGAAATGTACACGGCATTGACACGAAATTAACATGAAAAAGTCACGAAATGGACTCGAAATCGACACGAATTAGACGCGAAATGGGCAAAAAATTAACTTGAAATCAACACGACGTGGAAACGAAATGGATACGAAATACGCCAAATGAGTTCGCAATGTACACTTATTGGGCATGAAATGGACTAGAAATGGACATGAAATTGGCACGAAATGGACTCGAAATGGACACAAAATGGATACGAAATGGAATCAAACAGTGACCGGACGAGAGCCATAAATACGATAGCCATACGGACGGTTGCCATACGTACGAATGCCATAATGGACGGGAGCCATACAGACGGATGCCATAATATATGTTTGCCATAATGGACGGAAGCCATAATGTACCGGCCGTCGCAGGCAACGGCGAGTGTTCGCCGGTGACCCGCCATCGAAAGCGCCGGCCACATCTGTCTAAGTCTATTCGTTTTCCTAAGTTTACCGTCCTCTAGTTAGTTTTCCTAGTCCTCGCATCGAGATACCCTTTATAAAATGAAAGCGGCAGAGCCGCTTTTTTTAAACTGAATCAATTTGGCATCTTGCGACTTGATCGCGTTGGCGCTGGTCCTTTAAGCTTTGAACTGGTCGAAGTGTAATTCTGGGCCCCCATACCAAAAATACGAATTATGGCAAACGTACAATATGGCTTCCGTCCATTATGGCATTCGTCTGTATGGCAATCGTACGTATGGCAACCATCCGTATGGTAAACGTATATATGGCTGATGGGGTGTCGTCGACGCAAACGGACACGAAATGGACACACTTGGACACGAAATGGATAAGAAATGGACACAAAATGAACACGAAATAGACGCAAAATGAACACGAAATTAACACAAAATAGACACAAATTGAACACGAAACGGACACAAAATGGACACAAAACAGACACATAATGGATATAAAATGGATACAAAATGGACACAAAATGGGCATGAAATAGATACGAAATGGCCTCGAAATGGGCACGAAATGGACATAAAGTGGACATGATCTGGACACGAAAAGACACAAAGTGGACACGAAATCAACACGAGACAAACAGGAAAGGGAAACGAAATAGACTCGAAATGGACACTAAATGAACACAAAACTGACACGAAATGAACACGACACGGACGCGAAATGGACACGAAGTGGACACAAATTGGATACAAAATGGACACGAAATAGACATGAAATAAGCACGAAATAGACACAATTTGTATACGGAATGGACACGAAATGGACACAAAATGAATACACTATGGACCCGAAATAGACAAAAAATGGTTTTGTATATGAAATGGATTCGAAATGGATACAAAATGTTCACGCAATGGACACAAAATGGATGCAAAATGGACAAGAAATGGACATGAAATAGACTCGAAATAGATATGAAATGGACCCGAAATGGACGCAAAGTGAACATGATTTGGACACGAAATAGACACAAAGTGAACACGAAATAGATTCGAAATGAACACGAAATGGACTAGAAATGGACACGAAATGGACTCGAAATGCACACGAAATGAGCACGAAATGGAGTAGTGAGTAGTAAGTAGTGAGTTAAGCGTGTTTACTCAAAGTGTGATTGTGAAAATTTATTTTTCTTATTTACGATGCAAAGCAAAACCCATACAATACCATGCCACACCCTACGAAAAGGCTGACGAAATCGAAAGAAAATTTATAGTTCAAAGCGTTAACACTGCGTACACTCACATTTTGAGTTCGTCAGACTACAGACCTCACAGGCAATTGATTTTATACAAAATTTTGTATGCATGTCCAACAATTTTTTGTTGCCCTCCGATTTGTAAAGCCAATGTTAAAGGGGGATGGGTTGACAGAAACTTTATAAATAATTTTTAATGACCTAACCAAGAAGGTGTACATTGTTTCAATATGCACCGTTTTCTATTTTGCGTGGTTAATACAATGTAAATTCCGTTAAGAGCATGAGATGCCGGCCAACGGAGTGGAAGTTTGCTTCATAAACTGCTAAAGAAATAGGTAGGCTGGTGGTACAGAATAGATTTATTGCTTGAACTGTACTAAAATAAAAACGAAGTGCGAACATCGTTTCCAAGGGTTTCTTTTCCAAGGGAGAGAGGGTGACTCGGACATCAAGAACGAACTGATTTTGTTGACCTAATTCTACTCGTTACTCTACTAGCAGACCGTTATGATGGTGACATCGGTCACGTTATGGTATGAATATCAAACGTGCCTGGTGTCTAATGCGCTAAGATTGTGCCTTCCTTGCCTCAAGGTTTATCATTCCTAAATCCAATAGAGTGTCCAAGCATAGCGTGTAAAAAGTACCTATAATATATTTTGGACAAGAAGTTCGACAGTGCGCCAATCTAATCAGCCAGCCAGTCTGGCAATATAAACCAGCATCTTTGTTTACGTTTCTCACGTGTAGCTGTTTATCAAGAACCAGGGCAAGAGTTATTGTTTACTACGTTTAATCTCGCTAGACGATTGGAAAGACAGCAGATAACGTTGCTAATGGAATTGCGATGCTTTTAATTTGAAATTTTCAAACCTGCGACTCGTCCGATTGCAGTGTACGTTAAATATTGCAACAAGCAGGATGCTAATTACCACGCTCGGCATAGTCGCTGCGGCGATTTACCTAGGTTTAAGATACCTTTACTCCTACTGGGACCGTCACGGGATTCCGAGTATGAAACCAAGTTTTCTCTTCGGTAATATTGAATCGGTGGCCAAAAGAATCGACGCGTTCGGAGTTGCTGTCAACAAGCTGTATCATCAATCGAAAGGTCAACTGATCGGGATCTACGTGTTTTTCCGTCCAGCGATTTTGATTCGAGATGCCCACCTGGCCCATCGGATGATGACCACGGATTTCAAGTTCTTCCACGATCGAGGAATATATTGTAACGAGGAAGGGGATCCTCTTTCCGCGCATTTGTTCGCTCTACCTGGTAAACGGTGGAGAGCTTTGCGTAACAAGTTCACGCCGACGTTCACCTCCGGTCAGTTGCGTAACATGTTTCCTATTGTTCTAAGCACCGGATACAAACTGCAACATTATTTGGAACCAGCAGCAGCCAAGAATGAAATTGTGGACATGCGTGCCGTCGTTGCTCGCTTCGTGCAGGAGGTTGTGGCGAGTGTTTTCTTCGGCTGTGAAACCAACTGCATCAGTGATCCAAAAGATGATTTTTCAAACGTAATGAATTTCTTTCTGAAAGACTCTTTCTCCATTAATTTTCGTTCGACTGCCGTCTTTCTGTTTCCGAGTGTATTGAAGCTCACGGGAATATCAGCAATGGAGCCGGAAATGCGACATTTCGTAACCAGGTTAATCACCGAACAGATCGAGAATCGCGAACGTAACAACACCGAACGAAAGGATTTTATTCAACAATTGATCGATCTTCGACAAGCGGACAGAGATAATAAGGAAGTTATGCTGACGATAGGTGAATGTGCGGCCAACGTTTTCCTGTTCTACGTCGCCGGTACGGATACGACAGCTGCAACGATTACTTTTGCCTTACATGAACTTACCCAGAGTCCAGCTAATATGGACAAACTTAGAAAGGAGATTGATGAAGTGTTGCAACGGTCAAATGGTGTAGTGGATTACGAAGTTGTGAAGGAAATGAAATTTTTGGATTTGTGTATTAAGGAAACCTTGAGGAAATATCCGGTTCTTCCGATTCTAAACCGCGAATGCACTGAGGATTATCAAGTTCCCGACTCTAAAATGGTGATTCGAAAAGGAACTCAGCTTTTAATTCCCTTGCTGGGATACAGCATGACTGAGGAGTACTTCCCGGAAGCCTCTAGCTTCATTCCGGAACGATTCGATGCCGAGAGTAAAAATTATGACGAAAAAGCTTACTACCCTTTTGGAGAAGGACCTAGGAACTGCATAGGTATAAATGCATTGTTTTACTCAATTGTGCTTTGAAATTACTTAACGAAATATATTTTCCCAGGTCTTCGCCAAGGGGTGATGAGTTCGAAGATAGCACTGGTGCTGCTGCTTTCGAAGTTTAACTTCGAAGCCACGCGAGAAGTAAAAATCGATTTTTTGCCTTCGGTGATCACTTTGGTACCGCAAGGGGGCATTCCACTGAAGATATCATACAGAAAGTGAAGAAAAGTAATTGATTCTGTTCTCGATAAGCTGCTTAAACCTGCTTAAGGTGGCAGCAGAAAGCCATCTTCATTTTTTTTGTGGTAATTGATTTACCACAGAGCCAACGCCCGTCGATGACATACCTTAGATTTATAGTTTTACATCGGGAGAGTTAATAGCTTCAAGGTCGAGCTTGGAGAAAACAATTCATCACTCTGCTAGTTTATTTGTGTACAAATCTAAAAATAACAATTGCTAAAATTAAAAGAACTAAGAAAAAAAAATTAGTTGAAAATTCGCTTAAATTGCAAGGCAAAAGACCAATCTAGAATAATAAATCTATTTCTACTGGTTTCCGAAATAAAACAGAAACTTATTTGCTGTGCACATGCACATTGTGGTAGGTCTTTGAATTTAAAGTAATTCTATAAAGGTATTTTTTGTGGGAAAAAGACATGTCCCATCGTTATGCACTTCACCACCCTTCAACTCGGAAAAAGGACAACTTTTAGATAAACTTTACCTTCAGACTCTGACGCTTACTTTTCCCATTTCATATGTGCTATCATTTTAAACTTTACCGGACGCGCCATCAACCGGACTTCTTCATCATCCCTTTTGCAAACAGACTGACTCACTTGTACCGAAAGAAAGTTCCTTCTGCACTACCCATTATAGCTTCCGGACTTGGAAAGTAGCTCGTAACTTTAGCGAAACATGACCAGAGTTGGGAAGTTTATGCTTTTAGAGGGAGAGACACAGTTCAACCTATCCTTTGACAATGTCTTTCTGAATGCAAAAAGGGTTTTGACGAGTATCATTTTTGAAAGAATTATTGCTGGAGAAGTGTCATACTTGGTGCATTTTAAAAAGGAGAGTGATTGTATTCACTAGCGTGCCCAGACATAAGTAAAAGGTGGGACATTCGGTCATTTAGAAGAATGTTTGGCCTCGAAAAACGGAGAAATTGTATGATGATGATTGTAAAGTGGTGGAGATTTTTGGTGCAAAAAATGATAAACTGATTGAAACTGGGACTCCAACCTACACTCTCTCGGTTGGTACTCAACTGTTTTATGCAATTACCCACCTTCACCCTTCACTTTCCCTACGTTTTTCCTCTTTCTCTCTTTTTCCTTTTTCCACCCCGTATTTACTGTTTCATTATATTGTTTTTCTTCATATCCTGCTCAATTTTTTCTTATTTTCAGACTAGTTTTCTGAATGCTTTTGATTTGTTTTTTTGTTATTTACTTTCCTGTTTTCAATCTTTTAGCTTTTCCTTGTCCCATTTTTTCAATCCAGTTTGCTTTCTTTTGTAACTCTTTTAATCTCCTCTCTTTCTCGTTTTTCGTCTTTGACTGTGCCGTTTTCATCGTTTCGGTGCCCCATTTATTTGTCTATTCTGTCTTTTTATTCCACTTTTGGCTTCATTTTTTCCCCTTCACATCTAGATTTCCTTTTTTATCGCCCGTTTTTCTTGGTTTCTGTTTCGCTTCTTTATCTGTCTCATTTTCCCGGGTTTTGTCCCCTACTTTTCAGTTTATATCCCGTTTGACCAGTTTTTATCGTTTTTCTCGTTTCTTCCATCGGTTTTTTCTCTTGTTATTTTTTTCCCCTTTGGGTTTCTGTTCCATATTTCCTTTTTTGGCTGGTTTCTTTTTTTCTGCCCGCTGTTTTCTCTATTCCTTTACTCTTCTTTTCCTGTTCCGTTTCTCACCCTTTCCTAAGTTCTGAAATTGCTCTGTATTGTTTTTCGACCTTTTCTGTCACGTTCTGTTTTTCTTTTCCGTTTCATACCTTTGACCTTCTGTTTTCGTTTTTACCTCCCCATTTTATTTTAATTTTTGTCCCGTTTTTCCTTTTTTCTGCTGCTCTCATATTTTCTTCTTTTGTTTTTCACTTTTCTATTCCGTTTTTTCTCGTTCTGGCCACATGCTATTTCTCGTTTCCCTAGTTTTGTTTGGAGTTCTTTTTATCTCATCTATTTTGTTCTATCTACTTTGTTTTTTATTTTCCTCTGTCCAATATCCTTGCTTTTTGCCTTGTATTTCCTCTTGTTCTCTTCCTCTTTTTTTCTTTTGATGTCTCATTTTACTGCCGTTTTATCACGCTTCTTTTTCTTTTCTGACCATTTCATTGGTTTTAGCTCACACTTTCCACCAGATTTTTCTCTTTTTCTCTCGTTTTCCTTTTATCTATCCTGAAATTCCGTTTTTCTTCGTTTCTTGCACCAATTTTACATTTTTCTTTTTCAGGTTAGTTTTACTCAAGCTTTTCTTTTAGTTTTTGTTATTTTCTTTCCCGGTTTCAATCTCTTTTCTTCTCATTTTCCCCTTTTTGCGTTTTCAGTTTTCGTACTCTTCTAATTCTATTCATCTTCCTTTCTTTTGCTTTTCCGTCTTCATCTGTGTCGTTTTCATTTTTTTTGATGCCGCGTTTTTCGTCTTTTCTGTCTTCTCATCCTATTTTTCTTTCTCTTTTTTCCCTGCGGTTTTCATTTTTATCTCCCGTTTTTCGTCTTTTCTGTTCCGTTTTAACTTTTCCGTAAGTCTTTTTTTCTTTTTGTTCATTTCTTCTCTGTTAGTTCTATTTTTCCGTTATTTGTCATCCTGTTTGACCTCTTTTTCCATTTTTTTTGTTTCCTCCATCGATTTTTGCTCTCGCTACTCTTCTTTTCCCATTTGGTTTCTCTTATTTTCTGTTCCATGTTTCCTTTCTTGTCTCTTCTTTTTTTTTGTCCGCTGTTTCCTCTTTCTCTGTTCCATTGCTATTCTTTTCTTGTCCTGTTTTTCACCCTTTTTTGAGTCCTGAATTTCCACTGTATTGCTGTTTTGTCTTTCTTTCTTCAGTTATCCTCATTTGTCTTTCTTTCTTGTCTCGTTCTTTGCCATTTTCTACCCAATTTCAATTTTTTTTTCTTTTTTTTTGTCCCGGTTTTCGTTTTTTTTTCGTTTTTTATTTCCTTTTCTGTCCGGTTTTTTGTTTTTTTTTCGCATGTACTTTTTTTATTTTTCATCTCCTGTTTTTCCTCCTTTTCTGTTCTGTTTCATCTCTTTTACCCTCTGTTTCTTCCGCATTTTATTTTTTTTCTGTGCCGTTTTCACTCTTCTTGTGTTTTAGTTTCTCTTTTCTGTTGCTCCTCCATTCTCTTCTTTTGCTTGATTCTTTTTCTATTCAGTTTTTCTCCTTTTTTGCCCCGTTTTTTCTCTTTTTCTGTCCAGTTTATCCTCATTTCCATTCTCTTTATGTTCGTTTTATTTGGAGTTGTTCCTTTTCTCACATTTTTCGTCTTTTCTCATCCGTTCGTCATCTTTTCCGTTCAATTCCCTCGCTTTTTGTCTCGTTTTCTCCCATTTTTGTCTTTTACCCTTTTCTACATCTTTTTACGTCCCGTTTGCGTTCCATTTTGGCACATTTTTTGGGGGTTGTCTTTTCTCATGCTCTCACCGTCTCCCGCCCTCTGTTTTGCTTCTTTTTCTGAAGAGTAACAGGAAGCGGACTACCTTTAGATCCATCGCTAATCTATTTGTGAATATTTTTAGAAAATTTACTAACATTTTCTTAATAAACTATTTGCTCTGTTTGAATTAGGTAAATATTCAGGAATGAATGTTTAAAGTGATTGTTACTTGAAAAAAATGTCTTCATTCCAACTCTGCTCGTTTTTCATTCGGCATAATTCATTCAACTTTGCGAATGAACTATTGCACAACATTTCACATTTTAAAATTACAGCTTTCACTATATAATTGTTGTAATAAATTTTACTATTAATAGTAGAATATGATCTAAAAAGATACAAAGGTTCCATAATATAAAAAACTCATAATTACAAAGTAATTTACTCAGTTTGAATTGATGCACTTGATAGGATGGGGTTTTTTATGTCTCTGACTGATCCAACTATAAAGTCATCAAAACTGTGAAAGAAGAGAAAAAATCTCGGAAAATTATGGAAGCCATCTAACTACTTCTCAACGAACCCCTTAGCCAGAGCACCGGAGCACATCGCCTTCGGTGCGTAACCAATAAAATACCGCCATCAGAAGGGAAAACTTTTATCCTCATCGAATACACGAGACCGCAAAAAAAATCGTCCTCCAGCAAAAAGCTCTTTCTACAGCCATATTTCCACAGCGCAGGAAAGCTCACCATGCGACTAACCATCATTATCATCATCATCACCATCATCATCGCCATCAGCGGGTTGCTTCCCATGCTTCATCTCGAAGCGTTCTAATTAACTGCCTCTGACCGACTGCCATCTTTTCCTCTGTTGTACGCTAAAAATTTGCAAGCTTCAGCAAAGCAAGGCTTTAAGTTATCGCTCAATTCCACCCAATTTCCTAGCAGCAGCGCTAGCAAATACGCCTTAAAGGTTCGCTCGAAACCGTTTCACTTAAGTCCACCCACGCGTACACAAACACACACACACATGGTGCTACCGTCCGTGCCTTGTGCTTTGTGTCTGGGAACTCTACCGGGAACGAGTTGTTTCGATTCGAGCAACCCATCTGGATGAAAAAGTTTTCAATGGAAAGTCGCAAATTAAGATAGGAAAAAAGCGAAAGGAGCAAAAAAAAAATAAAACAAAACGTGCAAACGGCCAGTGGAAAACAATTGTCCGCTCGATGAACGATCCGCACGGATGAGTCCCGATTGGGGAGTTTCGCCCGTGCTGATTGAACGTTGAATTTCAATTTGATCGGTTCCCAAACGGAGACCGGAGTTCACCGGTTCGGTACGATAACAGTGGTGGCGAGCTTTTCGATGGTTAGGTTGTTTAAGCGTTGAAAATCGTTTGTTGCCGGGGGATTTTTCCAAGAAAAAAACAGCTTTGACGTCGATATTGGTCTAAAAAGGCAATCTTTGTGGGTCGAACTATTGTTATTAATAATGATTGGTCCGCATTTATTGTTATGTACGCAAGAAATTGGCAAATGCATTTTTAAAACCATAATAGATAGGTGTAGACCTTCTACATAAAGAATGTAAAGCCTAGCCCTTAGTTCATTAACCACAAAAGCGTACGGTTAGGATTTTAAGCGGAATCCCATTTTTAAGCATCGGCTAGGGCTAACACGGCAGGAAACGCATGCCGACAAAAAAAGACAATAATAACATGCATTATACTTAATCTGTCAACTTTATTTGTTGAAAGCTGATAATGACGGATGCGGTGCCACACTCGAATGTGCCGAATTTAACTTTTTTTTCCCTATTCGAGACAACGCTTATCTGCTCCCGCGCAAACAATGGCCCTGATAAGCGACAGGAGCCGGCAGCACAGGTGATTTCAGTTTTGTTTTCCGAATGAGTTTGCAATTTCTTGCGCCAGTGCGCAGCGGGTTCGCAATGATTTGCAATTTTGCCCCAACGAAATGATTTGTTTCAGCGGCCAAAATCAGTACAAAATCTGTAGCTAATTAGCATTTCACCGCTGTTAAAGCTTGTGTAATTGAGTGTTAGGATGAACTAATGCATTGGTTATACGCTGTGGAATGCTTAATTTGGGAACTCATATTACCGAAGCAAAATTATGCTTGAACGATTCAATAACAGGTTCCACAATACAAAAATCAGTTCGATTTTGTTAGTAAAAAATCTCTTCTGTACTTAACATACTGAAGGAGGTAATTTCATCCCTTTATAATTGCTTCACGAATATCTTTGTTATACATCGCAATTATACATCGTAAGAGAGTATTTTAAAGCGAGGTATTTACTATAACGGGATTTAGTCACCAAAAATTTTAATTCTATGAACTTTTGCGCCTATTTAAGTTTTTATTTTGCAGAATAAAATATATGAAACATCATATATTAAATATTCGGGACTTTTGAGAACTGACGTACAGATTTGGGCCGAAGGCAATCTGAATTCCATGAAATTTGGTATATGAGCATAGTTTATGGACTTGTAATGAAAATAATAGTCCAGATCTCCTCTTTCCCAAGACAATTCCAAAAAAAATCTTACGCATTTCTTGCTTATTAGAAATGCTTGTAACTCTTGATCGCAGCGGCAGTTGCGATGGTGAAATATTCCAAATAAATGTCGGAAAACTAGAGAATATTTTATCTATCGTCAATTTATAAGTTTAAGAGATAAAAATTTTACTCCTGCATTATAACCGGAAAACTAACGAATAAGGACGGTACATGACCGGTTGTTAGGTGTGGGGCCATAACTTAGGAACAAAACACAATGCTATCATAAAATTTTTATCACTAAAAGACTATGACAAAAATTTTGTAAAAATTATCATTGTTTGTGAAACAGTTTTTCTGAATATTTTTCTTGGACTGTTGAAAAAATTAAGTCATAGCCGTGAATCTTTTAATTAAGCGATGTAAGAGAAAATCGAATAACTTTTCTTAAATTCTTTTGGGAGAACAGGAAATCTCGAATTTTGTAAAACATAGTTATCGTAAATCTTAGTTTCTAGCCCCATTCACTATGACTGGGCCAATTTTTTTTATTAAATTCTAGCCTTGAGACCTCAGATCGGATTGCTTGACTGAATGACTTGCCTCATATTATAGCTATAGAACAAAGTAAAGGCCAGGCGCTAAGGTCCGACTTCGAAACTCAGCTTTTGTTTTTTTTTGTTTGATAAACTTCGCAGCCAGCTGTTAGAATACGGCATAATGGCGAGACTAGTGCTACAATACTATTGATCCTTACAGCCTCTCCTAGTTGAGATTTGAGCACGTGACAACTGGCTCGTTAGACTACATTCATACCACGAGGGGGGCTGGGAAGCTACAGCACGTCTGAAATTGGGACCCTGTATTTCCTCCCCGTTTGGTGGCATTAGTGCAATACCCCAGGGAAGCAACTTGGGACCTCTGTTATTCACAATCTTTTTTAACGATGTTGCGTCTTTGATTGATCGTGGCTATAGAACCGTTTACGCCAATGATCTAAAGCTGTACTTTGTGGTGGCGACTGTTAAAACTGATTTTTAGCGTCCCAAAATGTTTCATCGTGAAATTTCCAGTTTTTCACTGCCAATTATTTTTGATTATTTTTTTAGACAGAAAACAAGAAAGCCGAGGTTAACTGGCATATAGCTCCACATCAATGAGAAATGCAACATTTTTAGTACGATTTTAGAATTTTTTTTGCTTGTATCGTGAACCTCGAATTTATACTTTTTTTTGATATACATATACGTTGTTATTTTCCATGCAGAAACCTTCCAAAATTGAGTCAAAATCGGAAAGCATTTTTTTGCCGGTTTTCGGAAGCTACATTCTTTGTACTACCATTTTTGTTTCGTGCTAGAAGCGTTAACACTCCATACATTTTTTTTTTTGAGTTCTTTAGGCTATAAAACCCCCAGATAATTGATATTATACAAAAAAATTTTGCTGAATAAAAATCTTGACCTGAGAATTAAGAACTAAAAAGTGACAAATGAGAAGTGAGAAGCGAGGCTTAAAAAGTGAGGTGCGAGAAAAGAGAAGTTGAAAGTGTAGTGTTAGAAGGGAAAAATAAAAAGTGAGAAGCAAGAAGCGGAAAGCAAGAAGCGGAAAGCGACAAGCAAAAAGTGGGAAATGTGAAATAAAAATTCAGGAGGAGGTTAAGGAGTTAAATGTGACTGTTGAGCAGTAAGAAGCGAGAAGTAAATAATACTCTTTAGTCTCCTGCAAGTGGTTCACAATTACCTGGCAAGTCCTAAGAAGTATGAAAATAAACGAAAAGAAATACAAATTTAAACATTCGGTCATGCTAAATCGGAATAATGACAGCTTCGAATGGCTATGTAAATAGAAATCATTGTTGCAAATTAAGCAGTTATTGAAATTGAACATTTTCCGTGAAACAAGTATAGTCTTAAATCATCAATCTTCGTTTAGTCTTAGTTAAGAAGTCGTGGAAAGTAGTAAAGTTAGTTAACAAAAAGAACTCGTGTCATAAAAAGGGTTAAAAAGCTCTCAGTTTCTCTCATCGAAAAACAATAAGCGGTCGCCAAGATTCATATTAACCTGCAGTGGAAATTGGCAAATTTAAACCTATATGAAACCATTTAAAAAAAATCAGTTAATGAAGTACTCTTGGTACTTTGGATTTTTTATATTTAGTGACCTTAAATTTATTAACGCTGAGAAAACGGCATACATCTATCTGCGATATAACTTCTATCAAATATTGAGGCTGAGTTAGTGAAATAAATTATCTGAAAACAAAATATAATAGTGAAATTGAAATAATTGATCTTCCGAATCTGTGTAAACCAATAAAATTTAACTTGTCATACAATTTTAACTAGTCATTACTCTCTGTCTCTATACCGGTGGTAAAATAATAATAATAATTAGCACACTTGCCTAAAGATTTCAGATGCGAACACAAACAAATATTCAAATCGTCGTCGGGCTTGATAATGTGTCAGCTTTTGTTTACTACAAAAAGACAGCACGATAACGCAGATAACGAAATCGGCACGCTTCTGGGATTCTATTTCAACGACCTGCAGCCTGATTCGGCCGGCAGTTTACGTTAGCAAACGCAACGTGCAAGATGTTCATTGTTACGCTCGGCATAGTCGCAGCAGCGATTTACCTAGGTCTGAAGTACCTCTACTCACACTGGGACCGGTACGGAATTCCAAGTTTGAAGCCAAACATTCCCTTCGGTAATATCGAAACGGTGGGCAAGAAAACCGAATCGTTCGGCGTCGCAGTCAACAATCTGTATCACGGAACGAAAGGTCAACTGGTCGGAATCTACCTGTTTTTCCGTCCGGCCATTTTGATTCGAGATGCCCACTTGGCCCATCGGATAATGACAACGGATTTCAAGTTCTTTCACGATCGCGGAGTGTACTACAACGAGGAAGGTGATCCATTTACTGGGCATTTGTTCGCATTGCCAGGCAAACGATGGAGAGCTTTGCGTAATAAATTCACTCCGACGTTTACTTCCGGTCAGCTACGGCACATGTATCCCACTATTCTATCGATCGGGTACAAATTTCAACGGTATCTGGAACCAGCAGCATCCAAAAATGAAATTGTGGACATGCGCGCACTTCTCTCTCGTTTCATGCAGGAAGTTGTGGCAAGCGTTTTCTTCGGTTACGAAGCTAACTGCATCAATAATCCAAATGATGATTTCACTCGAATCATGGATTTTGTGCAAAAGGACAATATTTCTATCAACTTTCGTTCGGCAGCTACATTCTTGTGTCCTGGTTTGCTAAAAATTACCGGAATATCGGGGCTGGAACCGGAAGTGAAGGAGTTTGTAACGAAGATAATTACCGAACAGGTTGAGTATCGCGAAAAAAATAACGTTCAACGAAAGGATTTTATCCAACAGCTGATTGAACTTCGACGAGAGGACAGTAAGAACAAGGAAGTTATGCTAAGCTTGGAAGAATGTGCAGCCAACATTTTCCTGTTCTACATTGCCGGTTCGGACACATCAACCGCTGCGATTAGTTTTACCTTGCATGAGCTCAGCCAGAGTCCGGCCAATATGACGAAACTTCAAAATGAGATTGATGAAATGCTGCAAAAATCCAACGGAGTGGTAGCGTACGATGTAGTGAAGGAGATGAAATTCTTGGATCTATGTCTTAAGGAAACTTTGCGGAAATATCCGGGTCTTCCGATCTTGAACCGTGAATGCACTGAAGATTATCAAGTTCCACACTCTAAAGTGGTGATCCGGAAAGGAACTCAGTTGATTATTCCCTTGCTGGGATATGGTATGTCTGAGGAGTATTTCCCGGAGCCATCACGTTACGCACCGGAACGGTTTGCGGTCGAAAGCCAGAATTATGACGAAAAGGCTTACTATCCTTTCGGGGAAGGTCCACGAAACTGTATTGGTGAGTTTTCGTAATCATGTTTATTTTGTAGGAAATTAATTATAGAGAATACTCGCTTGCAGGACTTCGCATGGGATCAATGGTTTCGAAGATAGGCTTGGTGCTGCTGCTGTCGAAATATAACTTCGAAGCTACTCGAGACGCAAAATTCAATTTTATGCCCTCCATGGTTACGCTAATACCGCAAGGAGGCATTCCGCTGAAAATAACACCCCGAAAATAATATCTTAGTGAAGGACAGATTGCTCCTAAACGTACTTAAAGAATATTATTGATACTGGATTATTGGGAAAATAAATTTTCTTTCCTTACTTTTATTATTTCTTGGTTTGATTTTTATTTTACGCACCTTGTACAAAATGTTATTCTGTCAAAGGAACCAAATTTGTTTCGCTTTATCGTTAGCTGTCAAACTGACAAGAAAAACTTATTTCCTGTACACATTGCATTGATGAGATACTACACATCGCAAGTAACTCCACAGCTCGCAGCTGAGCGAACGATGGGAAATTTTTGCCATAAAAAAATAAGAAGGTACTAGGTATGTTATCGTTATAAATTTCTACGTCCTTCCATCGGGGTAACTTCTGGCAAACTTTACCGTCCGAAACTGACGCTAACTTTTCCCGTTACATATGTGTGTGTGTTCTATCATATTAAACTTCATTGCAAGCTATCCGTAACAGACTTACTTGCATCGATGAACGTGTTACTTTTGCACTGTCCAAGTTTAGTTTCCAGTCCTGGCAAGTGACACATGAGTTTGTTCGAAACATAACCAATAGGAAAGTTTACGGCTTTGATGGAGAGTAATAGTTTCACCTATATAGCTACTTCTATATTGTCTAGAACTGGTACTCTAACAATGAAGGGTTTGAATTTTAAGAACATGGGACTTGGAATTTTGAGTTCAAAATAGACATATAGACTACTACAAACAGTTACCGTAATATGACAATGAAGAATATATTGAAACGTATTTTCAGAAAATATATTTTTCCAATTGGTTAATGCCGCAAATGACCATAAAGAATCAATCCGAAAATAACGAGCTTAGTCAGCACACTGAAGTCTACCGCCACGCCGTTGGAGCGTAACACATAAAATTGGCAGTGAAAGGGCAATCTTTTATCCGAGGCCCATCCGATGCACTGAACAGAAAAAACGACGGCCGGCTTCCAAAAGAAACCTATCGTTGTGTTTTATTTCACAGCCAGAAAGCTTACCATTCTTCTTCTTTCCATGTACGCACAATGCGGAATTTTTAACCAAAATCGAAGCACTTTTTGAATTTCGATACTACTTTTTTTCCATGGAATTTCTGATATACATTGTTATAATTCCATTCCGATGTGCTTCCCAGTAATGATTTTAGAAAAGAACTTTCTTAGCTCAATACTGTTTATCAATAACGAAACATCATCAAAATATTGATGGGGAACTTGCTAATCTATTCATAGATAATCTGCTTTTGACTCACGGTTTGAATATACCAATATTAGACGCCACACTTCGGTACGTTGTAGTTACACTGAGGTGCCCAGGTTGGGGCACACTGCCCAAGGTTTTATTGCACTCTTATGATGGCATTTGAGACCAAAATTGGTTATGAAAGCCGCTACAAGAGTACAATAAAACTCACATTGCTTCTTGGCAACCGCCCCAACTTCTCTGTAAAATTTAATGCAACGCAAAATTTAATGAAACGTAAAATTTTCTGCAACACAGAAGTCCGTAGTTTTTAATTTATAATTGCGTAAAAATAGTTCCAGTTGTAAGTCCTATTTCAAGTTCACTTGGAAAATTTAATTTCAAGCTTAGTTCCAAGCCAATCAAACGGTTGGAAAAAGTGAGAGAACGGAAGAAATAAAAATTATCGAGAGAAAACTCTCGACAGAATGGGAGGAAAAACGGGACAGAAAAAGAAAAATGGAATAAAAAAGAGAAAATTAGGAAATCACAGAAAAAGATGAAGAACAGAAGTGAAAAGAAGAAAAATGAGAGAAAATAACCTTTACCTTCTTTAAAGAAAACTATAATAATAATAACTTAATTATAACTTCTATAAAGAAAACGAGGAATGAGAAAGAAAATGATGATAAACTGGACAGAAAAGAAGGAAAAAAGAGACTAAAATGGAAAGGAGAAAAGATGGGAGTAAGAAAATGAAGAAACGAGAACAGGAAGAGGTAAAACGGGACAAAAAAAAGAAAAATGAAGAAAGAACGAAAACCGGAAAAGCAAATCGTGACAAAATAACGAAAACAGACGAAAACGAGATATAAAACGCGTTAAAAATGAAAAAAGACTGAAACCGGACAAAAAACGAGACAGGAACAGAGAAAAAATAGACCTGAAAACGAAAAAAAAACAAAGAAACATGACAAAAAACGGAATGGAAGAGATTCAGGACTCAGGAAAATCCACACAATCAATGAAGAAAGGAACGGAGCAGTAGAACAGTGGGTAGAAAAAAAATCGGAAAATATGTCAAGAAAAAGAAAAGAAAAAAGTTAAACGGAAGAGAATAAAAGTAAAATGCTAGAGAAAAACTAAAGAAAAGAAGGAAAAACGATAAAGAAAATGAGTAAAAATGGGGCAAAAGTGATAAAATGGGACAGAAAATGAAGAACAGTAAATCGGGCTACAGAAAATGATTAAACGGAAAAGAAAAACGAAACAGAAACGAAAATGAAAAACTGGAATAAAAATACTAGAGAAAAGAAAGAAAAATTATAAAGAAAACGAAGAAACACATGAAGCAAATAGGACAGGAAGTAAGAAAATGAAACAGAAAAAGAATAAGAGGAAAACGGACCAAAGAAAAATTTTAAACTGAAGTGAAAAAAGGTAAAACGTAACAGGGAAAAAGGGCAAATGTAAGAGAAAAGCTGCAGTAAATAAGGAAAAACGAAGAGACCCAGTTTCAAGAAAATGAGGATAAACTGGACAGAAAAGAAAGGGAAAGGAACAAATACGGAGAAAAATGAAAAAAAAAATTAAAAACGGGATAACAGAGGAAGAAAAGAAAAGGAGAAAATACGGGAGTAGGAAGATGGAAAACGAGAACCGAAAAAGAGGAAAAACGGGACAGAATAAGAAAAAAATAAGAGGATAATAATAAGAGGAAGAACGATACTGACGAACACGGAAAGCGGGATAGAAAAGGCGTTAAAAGTGAAAACAGACTGAAACCGGGACCGAAAAAGTCGAAACGGGACAGAAAATGACAAAAAACGACAGGAACTGAGAAAAAATGGGTCTGAGAACCAAAAGCAAACAGAAGGAAACCGAAAGGAAGATGATTCAGGACTCAGGACAATGAACACAATTAATGAAGAGAAAAGGAACGGAACAATGGACCAGTGGGTGGAAAAAAATGGGAAATTAGGTCAAAGGGGATATAAAAGAAGAAAAGAAAAAGCCAAAACGGAAGAAAAAAGGAAAAGGAAAAACGCTAGAGAAAAATTAAAGAAAAGAAGGAAAAACTATCGAAAACGAAGAAAACGAGAAAAAGGGGCCAAAAAATGGGAAAATAAAAAAGAAAAAGAGGAAAAGGCAAACGAACTAAAAGAATGGTGAAACGGAAGAGAAATGAAAAGGAAAAGAGGTCAAGCGGAAAAAGCTAGAGAAAAAATGATGAAGAAACCACAGGGAACGAGAAAGAAAATTAAAACAAACTGGACAGAATAAGAGAAAAAAACTGAAAAAAGGGGAAAACTAGCCTGAAAACGAGTTAAAATTAAAGAAAACAGTCGAAAAAGCCGAACAGGAGAAAATTAGAACAAAGGAAAAGGGTGAAAAAACAGGACAAAAAAGGCATAGAAAAAAGGAAACAGTGCAAAAAAGGATAAACGATAGAGAAAAAGTGAGAAAGAAAGAGAATACGGAACAGGAAAGACGATGGAAAAAAAGAGATACCAAAAGGAAAAACAAGAATAGCGATGGAAAAGGAAACCGGTAGAGGAAAGAAGGAAAATGAGAAAAAATCAATAAAAATTGTAAAAACGGATTAAAGAAAAAGGAAAAACAGACGTCTGTTTCTACAGATGGTAAACGGGAAATAAAAAATAAAAGTCAAAGAGGAAAAGGAAAGAAGGAAGACAACAATAGAATAAACGTGACAGAAAAGAAGGAATTGCTTTCCTTCTTTTCATCAAAAAAAGGAAAAACGAAACATACGAAGGCGAAAAACTAGTATGAAAGGAGATAAAAAGGTTTAGAAAAAGATAAAAAATGCAAACGAAAAACGGGGAATAGAATAAAATGTTGGAATATGGGAAAGAAAATAACAAAATATGAGTGAAAAACATGAGGACAAATGGGACTTAAAATAAGAAAAAATGTGACAGGAAACGAAGAAAGGCGGAATAATGATACAGGAAACACGTGATAGAAAAAAAATAAACGAACGAACGGTACAGAAAATGTGAAAACACGGAAGACAGAACAGTGATAAAACGTGTGAGCGAATGAGACGAAAAATGTGAATCCTGGTTGGAACCAAAATTTTGTGTCTAATTTTGTGTTCATGTCCAGTTTGAAGTTCGAATCAGTCCAAATTGAAGTAAGTGGTAATATTTGTTCACTACTTTATACTAAATTTAGACAAATAAAAGAAACTAAAAAAATAATTGAAAACGCAACCGAATAGGACCAGAAAATACAACTTTCCCCTCCTACTTATTAATTAAGAGCGTATTGCGTATTGTACGTTGGTTAGGATTAAAAAATTTGTAAATATGTTTTATTTTAACTTATAAACCACCGGCACATCCGTCTGAGTAACTTGTTACGTTACGCCTTCATATTGACATCACAGTCTCTCATAAATTTTCCAATAAAACTTATCTCATTAATCGTTTATCTTCATTGCTACCAATTTTGTGAATGTTAGTCAACCAGGGCAATATGTTTTTAGGCAATTGCGAACAGTGCTTATCGAATTCGCAAAAAAAAATGGCGCTGATAAGGAACTTTAGGTGTAGGTAAATCCAGTTTGCTTTGAGTGCAGTGAGTTAACATTTTCTACCAACACTAAGTCGAAAATGATTTGCAAGTTTTTATTTTATTTTAGGGGGGCATAGTACTTTTTACACCATATTTTTTGCCTTATTTCAAATATTTTTTTCTCGATAACGCGAAAAGCGAATCGATTCGGGCTTTTTGCATTCTAAACATTGCATTTTATACTAATATTTACAGTTTTGTTTGCATATGTGAACCTCTTCCCCTCGCCCCTACGGCTCCTTGAACATGATCTTACGAAAAAAACATGATTTGCGGTACCATGGATTGGCGCTGGGGGTCTTATCCGAATTGAAAAATTCCAAAACGACATGAAAGTATATTAAATTATCTAATGTTTGACCCATCCTTTTTTTAAAATTCGAACGCATAACAAAATGGCGGACATTCAAACATAAAAGTAAGGTTTTTAGTCGAAAAAATTGACTTTAAACATTTCTAAAAAATACAAAAATTGAAATATCGAAAAAAGGATGGGTCAAACACTAGATAATTTTGTTGACTTTGAAACAAAAAAAGAATCATGAGAATTACTTGAGCCGTTCTTGAGATATTTATGGTACCGACTTTCAAACTCTGGTTTCGAGAAAAACGACGTTGAAGTTTTTATTCGCTGTGTAATCGCTCCAGACATGCGCGTCAAAATGTCAATATGGTCAAAATGTCAATCTTTCAAAATCATCAATAAAAAAAATTTCGATTTTTTAAGTTGAAAAAGTACTATGCCCCCTTAAAATGCTTCGTTCGGCAGAGGTAAACGGAATCCAGCTGAAATTTGCAATATTTTTGAAACAGGTTAGTACCTATTAAATAAAGCCAGAATAATAATGAATTTCTTTTCTTGAACTATATTCTACAGAAATACGTTGAATTTATTTTTCAGTTTATGTGTTGTTATTTCGTAATTTTTTTAAAAATTTGATGTTTTTTAGTAATAGCTAAAATAAACCTGCAACAAACTGCATTTTTATATGTTTAGCTGGCACCGTTCACAAATAAAACGATCGAAAATAAACAATGTGTTATCAAATTTCCCTGCAGTACTTTATATCGAACAAATTCAGTCGTTACCAAAGCCGTAGCCAGATAATCAGTTCAGGAGACTGCCGTGCCATCGAGTTCAAAGCAATCAATCCATATTATCTGTATGCACTCGGGCAGAATAACTGGAAGACTGGTTGAGCCCCAACGACTTCCCTTCTGCCGACAGCCATGGTTGCCTGTAACATCTCGATACCGTGCTCCGATCAACGTGACTAGATAGGATTGAAAAAGCGGTTTACCCAAGCGCCACATCGATCGCATCGTTCGGTTTCTCCGCCGAAATCGCAGATGAAGCTCCACTTTATAAGCTTTGCATGGAGCCGAATGTTTCCCTCAGTAAGACATTAACTGAGTGCATTGGGTGTTTACGGCAGTAGCAGCAGCAGCAGCAGCAGCAGCAGCAACAACCAGGGTTTTTTTTGCGAAAATGTTTCTTTTTTCATTCGCACTTTTCTGGGGGGCTGTGGTTTGCGTGCTTAAATACGTGTACTCCTATTGGGACCGGCAGGGACTACCAAGTGTGAAACCCCACATTCCATTTGGCAACCTCGGAAGCGTCGCACGAAAAAAGGAATCCTTTGGCGTTGCCATTAACGAACTATACCGGCAGACCACAGGAGCACTGGTTGGAATCTACCTTTTCTATCGTCCAGCCATTTTGATCCGCGATCCACATTTGGCACAGCGAATTATGACCACTGATTTTGGTCACTTTCACGACCGCGGAGTGTACTGCAACGAGAAGGGAGATCCCTTCTCGGCTAACCTGTTTGCACTGCCCGGTAAACGTTGGAAGAATCTCCGCAACAAGCTCACTCCGACGTTCACTCCCGGTCAAATGCGAAACATGTTGCCAACGTTTCTGGAACTCAGTCAAAAATTGCAGGACCATCTAGAACCGATGGCCAATCGGCGCGAAGTGGTAGAAATGCGTGACGTAAGTTCCCGCTTTGTGCTGCAGATAATTGCGTCCGTGTTCTTCGGAATCGATGCCAACTGTATCGAAGATCCGGACGATTCGTTTCGACGTGTGATTAGGACAGCCCAACGCCAAAGTTTCATAACGAACTTTCGCAATGCAGCAGTTTTTGTTTGTCCTGAACTGTTAAAGATCACAAAAACCACATCTTTGCACCCGGAGGTCATTAAGTTTGTAACGCATATTATTACGGAACAAATCGAATATCGTGAGAAGCATGGTGTAATTAAGAAAGATTTTATTCAGCAACTTATCGATCTCAGGAAAGAGGCTTGCGAAAACAACGAGCTCGCCATGAGTCTAGGACAATGTGCGTCAAATGTTTTCCTATTCTACGTGGCCGGCTCTGAACCCTCAACAGCGTCCATTATTTTTACTCTACACGAGTTAAGCCAGAACCCGGATATAATGAGGAGACTGCAAACGGAGATTGATGAAACATTGGAAAAATCTCAAGGGACAATCGATTACAATATTTTGGGTGAAATGAAGCTGCTTGATCTGTGCATGAAGGAAACGCTCCGAAAGTACCCAGGATTGCCGATACTGAACCGTGAGTGTACGGAAGAGTACCGAGTTCCGGATTCCGGAGAAGTCATCAAGAAGGGAACTCAACTGATTATTCCCCTGCTGGGTATCAGTATGGATGAAAAGTATTTTCCCGAACCTGAACGTTACCTTCCGGAGCGGTTCGATGATGCTTCCAAGAGGTACGACGAGAAGGCATATTTTCCTTTCGGAGATGGGCCGCGGTATTGCATTGGTAAGTTCGTTTTTTTTTCGAACAGCATTGGAAGCAGCTGTGTAACGTTTTGTCCTCTCCAATAGGGTACAGATGGGGAATTGTGGTGGCAAAAATTGGACTGATTTTGCTGTTGTCCAAGTACAACTTCGAGCCGGTGATTGGTCCGAAGATTGAATTCAGTCCTGCTTTGGTGACGCTAGTTCCCGAGGGTGGCATTCCACTGCGGATCACCAAAAGGGAGCAATAGAGTATTAAGAATTTAAGTAAGACGAAATGTAGGTTCAAAGGTTGAACAAATATTCCACTTCAGTATAATTGAGTAAATTTATTTCCATGCAAATTGGACGAATTCTGGTTGTGGTTTTTTTTTTCAGTCAGAAGAATTCGTAGTAAATTTCTATAAAATTCAAACCAGATCTCGCGTTTGACGAATTGTCTTTCAGCCTAATTTTAAAACAGCAAAAGTGCAAATCATTTTTTACTTACAGTTGCTTGGTAGAAACTGCTAGCTCATTATCGGAAGCGAGCTGAATTTATCGGCAAAATCTTCTATATCAGTAACACGAGCTCGATAAGGATTGTTTGCAATGGCAAAAAAAAATTGCATTGGTCAAAAACATACGGAAAATAGGTTAGAGAGACGATAGATTACAATCATAAAAAAGATTCAGCATTGATAAGACTGCAAAATGATAAGTTTTTTTTGATAGACTATGAGACCTCGTGGTGTATTCGTATTTTTATCGTTCATTTATCGATAATTTTTACTAAAATACTGACGTCTTTTAAACTTTATTTATAGCTATAATTGTGGAACGACTGAATATTACATACTTTTTTATCAACTGACTAGTATCCGCAAAAGGTTTACCTGAGAAAAACCGAAGAGACTCATAAAAATCATACCTTTATTTATCCTTCATCTTCATCCCTCCAACTGAAGCAGAATTGATAAAATGCTCTTTGGGCGTGAACCTTTTGCGTACTAACTAGATTACTGTTTGCTCACTGTGTGTCCTTCCGAAAAGTTGACAAAGTTCAGCCTACGTGTGTGGCCAGCAGCAGACGAAGAGGGTCAAAAGAGTAACAATTTGACATGATTGTGTGCCGTATTATAATTATTGCTTACCCACCTGCACTCATCCTGTTGTTCAGTTTTTGCCCGCAACCCATCACAATTCGTCCTTCGTTTTGATAGTCGAGAAAAAGTTAGACCGTAAAATAATATAAACTCTGTATCCGGTTCACGTCACTTTCCACATAATGAAAGTTTGAATCTAAACTCGTTGACTGAGTCGGTCTGTTTACCAGCAACAACCAGCAAAGTCAATTGAACAATGGGGGTTTGCTATTTTTGAACAAATTATCATTTGCAGCTTTGTTGTTGGAATTTCAAATTTGACGTTCAAAAGTCTGTGTGCACATCAGTTTTCTGCTTGGTTGCCCAATTTGCTTTCGAAATAAGAGACCCCCTCATCCGGTTGGTTGCTACCGGTCGAGAGTGGTAAAAACTGCTTGGCACGGGCTGTGAAGTTTATGCATTATTAATGCCGATCCAAGGTAAACTTTTGCGGAGATTATCGCAAAGGTGATCAGGTTTTCGGGAGCCAAACGTCTGCTGACCCGGAACCAGCTTTCGGACAGGGCGTTTTTTGTTGGATTCGGATTTTTTTATGTACCATTTTCTCATTTTCCTACCGACCTGTGCTGCGGTGGTAATGCATGGAACGTTTTATCGAACGTATTTGTCTATTTTTTTTATTGAGGGTGGGTAAAAGTTTGTCGTTTCAGTTTGTGCTGACAGCTTCATTTATCGTATGGAAAATAAAGAAGATTTCGGTTTGGTACTCCGACGGTTGACCTGTGGTTGTGGAAAAAGGGACAAACAAATTAAAATGTTGGCATCCAAATGGTGATACGGTCGGTTGTTTGCATACCATAATAATATATCTACTCTTTTTGTTATATTTTACTGACCAAAAGCTTGACAAAATGATTCTCAAGAAGAAAAATTGTCAAACGAACGTAATCTTTCCATGCCGGCCTTCTTTTCATTAGTTCAGGCTGTTTAGCTAAAGGAAAGGGTTGAAATATATTTACATACCATTTCAAGCAGCGACCCGAGCAAGTTAATCCTAACCGACGGCGAAACAATATTCATGACCTACTTCTGCTATCGTTGGAATGTTTAGACTAACTTTGCCGTGGTACGCTTAGCTTCGTTGATAAAGTCTCCCCCGTCCCCTCTTCAATATCTTAGAAAGTTATGCAACTGCCAGTTTCCTTTCAGGCCACGAACGCCGACCACTTCCGCTCGGTGTTTAATCGGAAAGTTTCGCCATTTGTTGAATCTTAACATTCATTTTATATTACGAAGATAACCGCCGTCGGTCGCATGCCAGGACGTGATGATTAGAGCGATTCCAAGTGTCAGAGCGCGCAGATGCTACTTTTTAAAGGTTTAATACTTTGCGCGTATTTTACATTTCAAGTAAAAGTTATTATTAATTTTCCGTTATAATTGACTGCTGATTTTTTCTCTATTCTGTTCATGACAAAACCAAAAACATAACTTTTAACCGTCAACTGTGATGTCGCTGATGGCTGTTATTGAAAAAGGCAAGCGAAATGTCAACCCCACATCAACGTCTCGATCAATGTCGTTTATTTTCAACAGCGCTACATAGCCCTTCAGAGCCGGTATTCCGGTGCACCGAAGAAAATGGCCCCATCCGCAATCATACCAAGACGAGGACCAGGACCAGCACTAGGACCAGGGGCAGAGAAAGGAGTTTGTAGTTTTTCCTCCCGTTGTGTTCTCTGCAATAATCTCATTTCCTGAGAAGAGCACCAATCAATGGCTGGTGATTCGTCGACAGTCACCAGCTGCAACCCAAAGACCGAAGGCTTCCAATCCAAGGCGAAATCGAAGAAAAATGGTGTCACATCATTTAAGCTCACACAACTGGTGCCAATGCAGCGCTATTTCCACCGGTTTAGTTTTTTTTTTCTTGCTTTCTTAAGTAACATTTCCCGACTTGAACGACAGTGTGAATCAGAAGAGATTCCCAAACGCAATAATAGGTCAAATTTCCGAGGTGATGCTTCCTGATCAAGCCAGTTTATTTTCTCGTCTAGCGGGAGCTTGAAATGAAATATTCAAGTGGTTTCTTTTTTTTTTTGCTTCGTCACTTCGCCGCTTCGTTTCAGCAGTTCGTTGGGCTGCGCTTTTTGGGGGACAAGACTGTCATGGGGCCGTCCTCGTTGCAGATCCGACAGTTGCATTTTATATTTATTTAGGTTTAAGTTTCCTCTTCTTGGAGAGTCTGCCCGATCAAAAAGTGCTCAATCAATCCTATCTGGAGCAAAAGTCCTCACTTGCAATCGATAGTACCGATAGCGATAGATGGTGAAGGATGGAAGAAGTTTAAATTAGTTTAGTTTTCGTATATCTTGGTTAGGAGATAGATGACATTTCGATAGAGATGGAAGTTAGTTTTAATGGCTGCTCGATTATATCATCATCGTGGTACAAATGATAGCGAACTTTCAAAGAGGTCGATACCACCAACTTGTTTGAGTTTATTCAGGAAAGAAGCAATTGCACTATGAGTATGACATTTTTAATTGTATGTCAGAAGGGTATTGGGTTGAATGCGACAGTCTTAATGACCGTCTTTTGAGGCGAGCATAGCATTGGCGCTGTTTCTAACAAGAATAAATCGAATGAAACAAATTTCAAGTTCGAATAAATCGAATGAATCGTCGTTCTGCATTGGGAGAGTTTGTTCTCCTAATAACAAATTATACTATTCAAGCAGAAGACGACAGACAGGTCTCAGCATGGCAACTGAGAGTACCCCAATAATTATAATTGAAACCTTTTTTCGCGTAAGTCAAGAGGTTTTGGCTGCTGTTGGCTTCAGAAAAACAATCTGTATTTCAGTATTTATGAATCGTATCAATTGAAAATATCAATATAAAGTTTGGCACAATCATCAAAATCACACCGAATCAATCAATCGAAATAGATAATAAAGAACTAATCGAAAAAAAAAACAAATTGATTCCTAACGAATCACTTAGTCAAAGCACCGGAACCCATCGCAGTTGGTGCGTAACCAATAACAACCAGAAAGAAAAACTTTTACTCATCCTCAACAGATAGCGGCAAAAAGACCGTCTTCTACAGAAAGCTTTCACAGTAATCTTTTCACAGGAAGGCTTACTATTATTTTGTCTATGGGGCTACTAAAAAACTAAATCAGTCAGTCGTATTTGTTAAGGCCATTGCAAATTATTTTTAAAGTTTTTGTCACCTCCTTTGGAAATCGGCTTGAAAAATCGGGGGGCAAAAAAATAATTTGTAGGATAAGAGTTAAATTTTTTTTTGTAAAATCAATTGTCTGGCCTGAAAAATGAGTGTACGAGTTGAGTTAAGGCTTCTAGCACGAAATAAAAATGTAAATTTAAACAGTGGAATTTCCGAAAGTCGACCAAAAACATTTTCTTTCGTTTTTGGCTTTTTTTTTGTAGATTTTTGCATGTAAAATAATAAGGTACATTAAAAGCAAGAATTGATTTGGTTTTGACGTTTAAACTTTAAGTAAAAATGCCTAAAATCCATTTTTTTTATCGATTAAAAAATTCTCTTTGTTTTTTTTTCGCCTCCCCCTTTCAGTTGCCCAACACCGGAGGGACAAACACTTTTTAAAAAAAATTGTAATGGCCTTACTTGAAACTACATCCACAACTACGGAGACTGCTGAAAATTTATTATTTATTCAATCGGATATTTCGCTATAAATCAAATCAAACAGGATGATCTGTCAGTAAATCTTAAACTTTTCTGCTCACGGATATATTTTCAAGTTGACAAACCTAGTAAACTTATTAAGCTTATGCCAGAAAAGTGAAAAGCGAAAAGCTTTTTTAAATTATGGCGATGGCTGTCAAGCAGCGAAAGCTTAAACGGTTTTATTGCTGCTTTCAGCAGAGCGTCATACGACTACTTGAGCTTGTAACCTGATTCTTATAGCGGTTATGAAAACATTCTAAGGAGTGGGCCACTTGGTCAGAAAGCTGTTTTATAGCGGTCATCAGAAAGTTCTGGTGGAGCTCATAGTTTTATTGGCGATTTTATGAAATTGGTCATGGAAACCAATATACGAACGTAATAAAACTTGCAATTGTTACTTGGGTAGAGCACAGGAAAATTTACAGGATTAGTTGTACGATCCTTGTTGTCGTCGTTAGTAGCATAGACCTCGTGCTGTTTCAACTAGTCGACTGCATGCAACTCAATCTTGGGTTACTCGTCGCCGATTTTCCAGGCGTTTCAGAAGGCGCAAATCGCAAGACCAAGTTGAGTCATCTCGCACGTAGAGCCCCCTTGTTCTGGGTGCCCTTGAGGTTGTTAAATAGAAAGTTATTCCTTATCACTGTCCGGTCCACTGTAGTTTACCGTTACCAGATGTCCGATGCTAATCTTCCCAAGTTGTGTCTGCTGCTCGTGATTCGTATACACGCACATTTTGTTTTATGTCCACTATTATGGGACGTAAGAACAATCTGTCGAAAAAAGGGTGGACGTTAATTCAAATTTTAGACGTAAAACGAGACGACATTAATTCAAATTTCGTATGTATAAATATTGACGCAAAAGGAAATCACGTAAAATAAATGGACGTAAAAAGAGATTCTAGTGTACCTCCGCCGCTCTTCGCTTCCAGCTTTTGCTCCATGAAATATCGTCCGCAAGTGCGGGTTGTCCTCCCTGAGTATCTTCAAATCCATAAAAACTACCGGTCTAATAACGGCTATGTACTTTGTTAGCATCGTACGGTGGCTATCGTTTGCTAGCGGATGGAAGCATTATGCGAAAAGCAAAATAGACTCGATTTTCTGCTTAAATGCGCCGCAGGATCTCTTTATTTGTGTTAACCGCGGCCACCAGCGATGCCAACGATTACCGTCCACGAAAAGTGCACGTTTTTGAGCCTCTACCAATCATGTATTTGGTCTGTGACGCATTTACTTTTAGCCCAATCCTACTAGTCTCCGCTTTCAGTCTAGCGCAGATGGCCTCCGCCGTTGCGAAGTTTCGGCCTACAATATCAAAGTCATTTGCGTAGCCAAGAAGTTTGATACTTTCACTGAAAATTGAGTCTCTCGTTTCGATTTTGCTCGCCGGATCATCTTCTCAAGAACGATGTTGAAAAGCATGCAGGTTAAGCTGTCAACTTGTCTCGACTTTTGCCACGCTTGGAAGGGACTCGATCCTATTGACACTAATAGTCTCTCCCAGCCAAGATTTGAATATACAACGTACCACGATGTCAACTGGGAGATGCAATTTCAACATTTACCTTCTTTCATATCAATTTGTTTTTTTAAGTCAAATGAAGAACCCGGAGTATAAACCAAAAAAGCATATGATGATTGAAAATAATTCCCCATTTCCTGAATAAACCCCTTAAGGTTAGGCTATGTAATTTTTTTTTTGTCAAACCCTCCCTAAGAAAAATTTCTGGCTACGCCCCTGCGTTTCCTTAACCCTTTAACGGGCAATATCGTAAAAACACTGTGATCCACTAAAGGTTTTGGAGCGTCTTAGTAGAATACGAAACCTGAAATTAAATTAAAAAGAAAATTTTCCAATTAAATTCTACTATGTACTACTGCTAATAAGTAGTAGAATTTAATTCGAAAGTTTTCTTTTCAATTGAGGGGGTTAGAAGGAAAGGGGTGTAAGTGACAAAATTGAAAAAATCGAGATAATGGTACGAAACGATACTTTGAGCATGGTTTTTTGCATGCTAGAAAATTCACGTCAAAATTTTACCGTTTAATGACGTTTTTAGAAACATGAAAAAAATCAGCAAAATAAAAGTTGGTTTTCACTTGGAAGGAAAGGGGTGTAAGTGCACTATATGAGCAATTCCAGCTCAACTAACAAAACGGTTGATATGAAATATCTTTTATTTGAATGAAATTTTGCCACGCAAGCATTCATTTTCCATGAAACATACTTGTTTTCGTCAAGAGTAACTTTTCAAAAGGGCGTATTTATAAATGAATTTTTTTTTGCAAAATATATCTCGAAAACTACTTTTTTATCAAAAATGACGTCAACGGAAAAGTTGTTGGAAATTAAGTGTATTTTCAGAAAAAATACCATGAAACAAAAAACTGCAAAGCAAAATAAAAATAAAAATCATAAACCGTGAATTATCTCAAAACATGTCCTCAGATTTGTCTCATTTTTATTAAAGATAGCTTAAAACATGTTCTAAAATCTGGTGAAGAGCTATTGATGTACATTCTTTCAGCTTTTTTTTAATCTGACAAATTTTTCAAAAATATCCAAATTCTCCTTTTTTTGTAAAATTAAAACTAAATCTAATTCTACGCATAATGTTGAACAAATTATGTCATATAAACTATTTTCTTAGGCCCAGTCATTCTGAAGTTAGGCCATTACAAATATTTTATGAAGTTTTTGTCCTTCCGACGTGGGGCCACTGAAGGGGGATTACTAAAATCAATACTTAAGGCAATGTACATGTACACTGGCGCCACGTAGTGAGACAGTTCTATTATCCATACTATCTGCAAGGCTGCTATTACTTAAATAAGTTTCCCGAAAAAAGTAATATATTTAGTTACTCATATCATGGTATATGACATATACGTATATACGCTAGCGCCGGCCGATGAGAAAATTCTGAACTATTTTCTATACCATCTTGAAGGTGACTGCCAGTTGTATAAACTTCTCGAAGACCACAACTTTCTAGGTAATCAGTAGCGTTAGTTACAGCCTGTACCTGTATAAACACGGATATTACATATACGGTAGCGCCTCGTAGTGAAGCAATTCCGCACTATTTTATATACCATCTGCAAGGCTGCTATTACTCAAACAGCTTTCCCTAAGAAAGTAATACCTGGGGTTACATGGGTTATAAGCTATAGCAAATACAACGAGGTCGCATATACACTAACGCCGCACGTTGAGAATATTCTGAACTATTTCCAGTGCCATCCCCTAGATGACAGTCATTTGAACAACCTTCCCGAAGACTGCAACTTTCTAAATAGTCAGAAACGTAAGATGTAGACTAAACAAGAATATTACATATTCACTAGCGCCACGTAGCGAGAAAATCTTGAACTACTACTGCCTGCCCGCTAAGCTACCTTTCAATGAAGATGATTGTAATATGATTGCAAGATATGCACTTGTATCTTTTTCTCTCTCAGTAGTAATTCCTTATAATCGCTTGGAATGAAATGGGCATAAGTGCATAACTTAGAAGGAAAGGGGGGTAAGTTCAGATAACATTTTCAAAAATGTCTTATAAATCCCGAAAATCAAAGTGCTTTTCCAAGATTTCAATAGAATTTAATAAAGAAATCTTAACATAACCATAGTGCGTCATTAGTTTTGTATTATATATGACCTGACGAATTTTCTAGATAATGTTAACTTTAGAGCTGATTTTCTCGAAATTTACTTTTTGTCACTTACACCCCTTTCCTTCTCAATTAAATTTTGGGCTGTAATCAAGCTAATGATTATTTTTTCATGAAAATACATACAAAAGAAGCTCAAGGTTTGATTTCTATGCAAAAATAATAATCGAAAGAAGTGCCAGCTAAGGAAAATCCCAAGGTCTCTGTTTCGTTTTTTATATCTTGTTCTCTACCCAGTTATGTTTTCATAACTGGCATACAAAAAAAAATACATGGACATTTCTCATTTCATATGAACACATTTTCCATATTATCAATATAAAGCAAACTTCCTATTCCTTCCTGTAACTCCAAAAGCTAAGGCTGTCTACAGATCTTTTGTGCTTACATACATGTTTAGATCACTTAAATTTTATAAACAAGAAGATGTTGATTAAGTAAATTCTATGACGCTTACAAGTATCTACACACTTTAGGAAAGAAAATATAACTATTGCACGCAGTACGTACTTAGGAACTTTACTGTTAAATAAGGATTTTGAGGACTAAGAAACTGATATTCAAAAATATAGTCAACTTAATTATAGATGTTCCTGAGAATATAAAAAATAATTATTGTTGCAGTATAAAGGCTAAGTCACACTAGTAGGTGCATTAATTCGAGTTTTTCGTAGATTTTTGCATGGAAAATAAGGCCATTACAGATATTTTAAAAAGTTTTTGTCCCTCTGGTGTTGGGCCACTGAAGGCGGGGGGCGAAAAAAAAACAAAGAGAATTTTTTAATCGAGCAAAAAAAATATGGATTTTAGGGATTTTTATTTTAAGTTTAAACGTGAAAACCAAATCTATTTTTGCTTTTAATATATTCGTTGTTAATTTCCATGCAAAAATCTACGAAAAAAAGACAAAAACGAAGGAAAATTTTATTGGCCGATTTTCGGAAATTCCGCTGTTTGAATTTCCATTTCTATTTCATGCTAGAAGCGTTAACTCAACCACTTCACTCGATTTTCAAGTTTTTCAGGCTGCAGAACCCAGAGACAAATGATTTTATACAAAAAATTTAACTCATATCCTACAAATTATTTTTTTGCCCCCCGATTTTTCAAGCCAATTTCGAAGGGGGGGAGACAAAATTTTTTGAAATGATTTGCAATGGCCTAATACGGTACATTAAAAGCCTAAAAGCCGTTTTTTGTTTGCTCGATTTAAAAATTCTCTCTCTAATATAAAATAAAAAAAATAAAATAAAAAAATTCTCTTTGTTTTTTTTCGCCCCCCCCCCTTCAGTGGCCTAACACCGGAGGGACAAAAACTTTTTAAAATATTTGTAATGGCCTAACTAGAAAATATTTTAAAATTGATGTACGCAACAAACGCAGCGTTGATATTGCATCCGACCATGTTATCGCTGAGATACGTCTGCGCGTCGCACGTGTCCAACGACGGGAGGAGAAAGTTGGGTGCCGCTACGACGTCCGCCGATTGGAGAATCCTGAGGTGAAAAGGGCCTTTGTCGAACAACTTGAATCTCGAGCCTCGGAGCTGCCAGCTGGTGGAACCGTCGAACAGCAATGGACCGGCATCAAGAACGCCTTCATCACGACCAGTGATGAAACCCTCGGTCACAATTCATACACTTACCAAACAAACATTCACTCACCAAAGTACGTGTTACACAAAAATTTTCTTAAAAACATAAAGGCACATTCACTAAAGTTACTCTTATGATACTCTACTGAAAAGTTTTTCTAGTGTTTAGTAATCACATTGACACGCGTTTAAAATCGTTCTGTAACAACACAACAAACCTTCGCTCGATCAGCACATTCTCCACAAATAAATTAAAATAATTTGTACGTTACCATGTCTTCATTTTGAAGATGAGGGAGGAAAATAAATCAGAAACAATAGGATGAAATAGAATAGGTTATTTGATGACAGAAACACGTAGATACCGAACCGAACGATTGTTATACCCTTAAGGGAACACTGAGACTCTCGGTCAGCTGAATTATAAAACCTGTGTGTCTATTGTACACCCCCTGGGAAATGTACGTATGACAAAGAAGTCTAAAATAAAACAGATGCTGGTTCAGTTCAATTTATTTGTCTTTATGTAGGTGGCAAAACTTTTACGAACCAATGCTACAGTTCTCTTTCTAAAGTTATTCTTAACTAGATATCCTCGAGCGTGGTCGTAGAATTTTAAAAAAGAATTAATTTAAGTAAAATAATCAAATTAAGCAAATTCCTTTGTTCGAGTGCTTCAAATACCTCATCGTCTCTCGTTCCTGATACTGATTGTAATTGTATTCCAATCGGCTTTCCACCACCACCATACCATACCATCGCATCTCGCTGGGCTGGTTCCAGTTCCAGCGACCGAAAGATGAAAAGAGGAAACTTTATCGATGAGACATAAAACAGACGATCGATTAATTGGAGAAAGCGCGCCGAAATAGCTTGGTATGCAAGTAATTTTTTCTGGCATTTTGCTCACTCCAGGGCAAAGAAAAATTGAGAGGAAATTTCCATTTGCTGGATGTTACAGTTTAATATGTGCGAGTATTTTGGTTGCAATTGATTTCAGTGGATATGAAAGATATTTAAATTATTTTCTTAAATTCTAATGTTTATGAGCGGATTTATCCCGCTAAGCCAAATCGCAGAAATATGCAAGTTGGGCTCTGTATTGATAGCGGATTTTTCTATAAAAGCACAACAGCCGGGTGGAATAACTATTTTACTGGGTTAACGTTTGCGTACAGTATAAATGAGAGCTCAGTTGAATTGTTTCGCTTTACGGAGAGCTGCCGAGGAGAAAAGCACGCAACAATAAAGGTTTATTTCAATTGGAATAATTTTAAGTTTTTTTTTACTAGAATGTTCTGAATGTTTTATGGAGTTCAGCTGTAATCGGATAATTCGAGTGCAGAGCAATGCTTTTACTGAATGCGTCGAGTAATGCGTTTTAATGCTAGTCATTAAACGGAACATAAATGTTTAAATTGGATTACGGTCGGCAGGCAATTTTTTCTTCCATTTTATGGGTCCACCAACAACCACGCAACTACATTGGCTCAATTTCGGTGGAGGCGCGTTGTACTTTGCACCAGCCAAAACTAAACTAACGAAGTTATTTTTATTATAAGCACTGAAAATAGCTTCAAACTATTAATATCATTTCCAACAACCACATATTCACATCTGTTATGATTGTTACCCCTGCCTGGAAAGTTTGTATGTTTAAAAGATGTAGGCAATTAGAGAATTTATATGTTTATTTTCACAACTCGTGATGATCTCCTACAATCTAGTTGCAGTCCCCTGATGGTTAGCCTCTGCGTGGTCAGCAAATTACACTTTTCAAACCAACAATGGCTAGTATATTGGTCGCCATCGCTTTTTGACATTTGACAGACTTCATCTCTGCTGTCGGGTTCGGCACCCGGCCCGGGCCAGCACAGCAGACACACATCACTGCCTATGCCTTTGCATGGATGGACGAACAGTTTCATTTCCATAAACCATCAGCCCCGGGTTTTCGATGGCAGTGCTGATCCTGATGGATATGAACCGGTCGTCGGCGTCGTCGTTGTCGTCGGTCGATGGGAATAATAGTAATCGACAAACTGTACTGTTCTGTTGTCCCTCGTATACGTGCCCTAGCGCCATTCTCCATCAGCTGCAATCTACGGTGGTGCATCTACGGTGCACTATAGCGGAAACGTTGCCGGTTGCATTAGCTTGCTGCAACAGTGATTCTGCTACTCGTTGTTACGCTGTAAACTAGCCTCCAATAGGGAGACAGCAGTGTGATGCGAATTAGATGGTGATCGAAAAGTAATTTCATTTCACCACCGGAGGTGTGATGTTTTTGCTGAACAGGGCTGGAGCAAATCACCTTTCGAAATGCTTCGTCAGCTCCGTCTGTGTCTATGGCCAACGTGTGGTCCATGCTGACGCCCGAGAGAGAAGAGTCGTTTCCAACCGAGAGCTGAAATCATAATGCAAGAAGCATTGTCGTTTGAAGCATTATGTGAAGCGGAAGCGGAAACGAGGCTGCAATCAAGCCAAGAATGTTTTCTCTGCATGTGTTTTTTCTGCATTCATACATTGTAGTGGCAGTACAGTAGTCGTTCCTCTGCGGCTGACATGCTCGGTTGCATTTGGGTGATTTCCGATATGTGAAGCCATTGTGAGGTGTGCCTTTTTTACGGTCTACGGAATTTGAATAACAATGCAAATCGGATTGCTCTGCTGTGCATCTTTCTACCATCGAGAACGTTGAAAAGTTGCCAGAAAGTCGCTTCATAAAAAACATAATCTAAGATTTCAATCAACTCGTCTGTTTTCGCTTAAATTTTTATTGTTTTCAATGATTGGCGGGTTTATTACTTTCACGTCGTAAAATGCTGTAAAAACATTCATCCTCAGCTTTCAACGCGTAAAAGCTAGCTGAAATCTCGGGATTTTACCCCCAAACCATGCAGAATACATTTGCTGGTTTTATTACTTGTTTGAACCTGTCCCCGTAATCCCTGTAATAGAAATGAACGGCAGCTATTTTATTCAGGAACCGATGAAGCCGTAAACAACAGGAAAAGGTAATAAATGATTTCTGGAAACCGGACAAAGGATGCTTTCGTTGTTTGCTACTTCATTTTTCAGGGTTTCAGTTGATTAATGATGCGGAATGTTCACTACAATGTTGGCGGGAAATTTCAGAGACACACTTATAGGAATCTGTCCCTTCCATGGAGGCCGTAATACTATTTCGTAATTTAGCAAGATATATCGCCTTTAGACAGAAAAAAGTTCTCTCTGAAGCCTACATCAAGTTCGGAAGCAAAGGAAACAACGAGAAAGTTGCTTTCGAAAATTGTCAACCTTTTTATGAGCATTATTTTGAGGTTTATTCGACTCCGGAAAAATACGGATGTAATTTGTCGCTCCCAGAAGCCAAAGCAATAAAATTTATTTCACTGCAGCGAGTGAACTAATGGGAGGCAAAAAAAAATTGAACCCATACAGAGGGCTTTAACTTTTGGGATTGAATGGTCCTGGCTGGAAAATTTATAGGGTTTCCTCTCTGAGGTAAGGCAATTACCACGCAGCTATTATAAAATGTTCGTTCCCTTCCGGCCGTTGAACGATGCGTAACGATTTGTATTCGCCGATTTTCTCTCTGACCCGGATTTAAGGAACAACATAAAATTTATTCCCACTAGTTTGGGATACGTAATATGGCATGCGTGAAGTTTAACCTGCAATCAGGGCTGCCAACAGGTTTCTACGAAAATCTGGCAAATGAGGATAAAAATGGCTGGCAGAAATATGGCAGTCATTTGGTCTAACATAGAGTCAGTTTTTGGAAAACACCTTGAAGGTGTTTCATCTTTCACCGCGAATGGTAAATTTCACTTGTAATGAGAGTCGATGTTCTTTTCGCTAGGCGCTGAAACGGAAATCTAGCATATTACCCAAGAAGGTTTAAGATTTTTCTAGGCATCAAAAGGTCTGGAAGATCCATACAAATCTGGAAGATTGGCTGGGATTGGATTGGATCATGAAACTTGTAATTCTACAAAACTGCGATAAATCGACCATAAAACAAGGCCTAAACTAAAGAATATTTCCAAAGATCTTCTCAAAACTTGTAATTTTTATCAGTATCTGTTTATTCTGGTAAATTTCTGGCATCCCAACTAGCGGCTTTAGCTGTATTTTTGTGTAAATATTAAGTTTTATTTTTTAGTATTGTTTACGTAACATAAGCTTCGTTTTTATAGATATTCGACTATATAGGTTACCCGTCTAGAAAAATTGTATTTTCTGTGCAATACCGTTATACTGTTGTGCTTCAGAGAAGAAATTTGTTACCGTAATGCTATCTCGTCAATTTCTTATGAGAAAAGGGAAATTTGCATTTGATTGTGCGAAACTACTTTCTTGTCTGCAAAGATAATCATTCCATGAGTATCCATTACTTTTCTAATCATGAAATGCAAAAAATGCACAAAGCAAGTACTGAAATCGAAACGTATTTTATGCCGCGGATTCTCTATTTCACTTGGTCTGTGTGAACGTGGATGTTCTAGGTGAATACGAGCGAAACGGTATTTTGGATGTGCAAAGCGTGCACCCGTCTTTTTTCCAGGAAAAAATTTGAAGGCTTCAGTGGTCGCGACGTGCTTAACCGAAAGCAGGTACCTGACTCCATGCAATCTATGCGGATACAGCCAAATTGAGTGCTGCAATTGATGTGCTACAGCAAATGTGGATAACAACTGGAAACAATTTTGACCTGCTTCTCTTACTCCCACGATCTGGCTCAATCTAAAAACTACACAAGTCAACACTCCTAAACGGAGAGGAATGGACAATGGCAAACCAGTCGGGTTAATGAGTGTTCGTTGCACAAAAATAGCCAGTGGTTCGTTTAGAATAGACGATCTTTTCTGGATTTATTCCTCCGCCTTGTATCCAAGCACTTCGGAAGATGACATAAAGCTTCGGTTGGCGAACGCTTAACCATGAAAGCCGAAACAAGACAGAAAGTGATAAAGTTAGTTCCGAAAGGAAAGGGCCCAGCGTTGCTGAAATTTGTTTTCTTTAAAGTTGATCTGGATGACAATTATAAAAAAAACTGTCCTATCAAGCGGTCCGACAATGTCTATTTCCGAGAATTTGAAGATTTCCTCTCAAAAAACGCGATGAAGGTTATTGTGTTGAATTGGAAGCGCAATGATGCATCTCCAGCAGAAAGTTCAGCCAGTGTAATACCGCAAGCTGCATATTTTCTCCGCCATTTGAATCATCTTGGTCCTGGAGTTGGATGTAGAACGAGGTCTTATTGTCAAAAATTGTGCGATGATCGATCATCAGGACGCATGCTAGCACCACAATTAGGGGAGCCCCAACTTCCTCGACACAGTCCAATCTCTTGTACAAATGACCAGCAGCCGTCCCGATCTTGTGTTCGATCTGTGTGTCATCTCTCAGGCAAGTATATTTGCATTACAGAAAAAAATGCGCCTTGTTCTCGAAATTTACGGTCATCTTCCCCACCATCTTTACTACCCGTCGGAACATCATCAACACCACCAAACGGCATGGTCGAACCACCGCTGCCTGCGTTCATCGGTCAGCATGCAGCAGATAAGCCCACTGATCGTCTTCTATCGTTTTACTATCAGAACGTGAGGGGGCTGCGCACTCAAATATCGCAGTTGTGACTGGTGCTTGTTTTTTGTATGCCAGAAGGGCATCGGGTTAAAAGGCCACTGCGACAGTCTTGACTGGTGCTTAGTAGTTGCGATTACGATGCACACGTTTCCACGGAAACATGGCTCCACACACGTATAAATAGCTAGTTGTAACCCGCGTGCATCGCCTCGCGTCTAATTGAGAACGAATCGGAGGTATGCTATGTAACGCGAACGCTATGTAACTCAATGAGATGCAACTACGATACTTTTACTTGCCTTGAATGCAAACTGGTATAATTGGTTTGGGCCTTTGCTGAATGTGCGCGATTCCTAACATGAAAATATGACGCGCTGTCAGGGACCTGGTTTTGGTTACAGACAAGGCTCATATATATATATATAGATAAATAGATAATAGATGATAGATAATAAAATATCGTCCGACTACACTATTTTTGTTGCGATCGCAGCTCATCGAACAGTATTTACTCACGGGGTAGTGGTGTGTTAACCGCGGTCAAAAACCATGGTCTTGAGCAAATCACAATCCTTGTTCGCTTTTATCACTGCTTCATATATATTGTGTCTAGATCAGATATGGAAAATCAGTGATTTTGATCAAATCTGGGAGCTATCGTCACACGCACAGATCACGATCTATACAGATCAATACAACTGGACTGGTGGACTGCAAAAGCCGTATACCTAAACCAAACACTATTCACAGTCGAAACCAGTAAAATACAGATCAATACAAACAGTGAATCTTTATGAAACTGAAGAAGCTCACGCTAACAGCGAAGCAGCTAATCTCTTAGCGGATTTCTTTGAAAGTGTGTATAGCAGAATCGCACTGGTGCAAAATAGCAATTGTTTCGATCACATACCATTCCACGATTTCAACCTCCCCGTTGATACAATTCTCCACGCAAGAGGTTCATATAGCTCTCAAGGCCGTCGACGTGAGCAAAGAATTATGCACTGACAATATCCTCCGATGCTGTTTAAAAACAGTGCTGTTAGTTTTGCGTTACCGACTTCACTCATTTTCAATCGCTCACTACAAAAGAGTTTATTTCCCTCTGCCTGAAAGTCAGCTTTCATCGTCCCAATTCATAAATCTGGCAATTGAAAGTGCGTCACCAACAACCGGGGAGTTTCTATACTCAGCTGTCTCAGTAAAGTGATAGAAAAGATTATATACAGTGTATTATTTACTGCAGTTTCACTAATCATTTCCGAGACTCAGCATGGATTCATGACATTTCATGAATCAACTACTACTAATTTAATATGTTATGTGTCCACGTTGACTCGCGAAGTTGAGGCAAGAAAGCAGGTCGACTCAGTGTACCATGACTAGGCGAAAGCATTTGACACTGTTCCGCACAATATAATTATAGCAAAGTTAGCGCATGTTGGCCTTCCAGCCACAATCAAATACCTCCTAAAGTCCTGAGTGCCGCAAGGCAGTGTGCTTGGTCCGCTGATCTTTATTATGTTCGTGAATGATTTGTATCTGTTGTTTTCCTCTTTTAAAATATACTTTACTGACGATCTGAAGATCTTTCGCGTTGTATCAGCTAACATCGATTACGAAATGCTGCAGATGGATTAGGAAGCTGTGCTAATTTGGTGCGAAAACAACGGAATGCGTGTCAATAGCAAAAAAGTAAAACAATATGTTTTCTCGATCACCGCGAAGACGTTCATTCGTCGCCATGCCTTCAACTTTACCAATGTATACGGGCTCAAAACGCTCTATTGCTCGTTAATACGAAGCATTGATGAGTACGCTCCTCCAATTTGATGCCCGAATCAGCCAGCAGCTCGTTCTCTAAATAGAACGAGCGCAGAAAAAGCTTTTGCGATTCGCTTTGCGCCGTGGAACGAGCCAGATAATCTTCCCAACTATTTAGACAGGTGCCAGTTGCTCGAAGTTGGAACCTCTGTCAGTTGAGGGTAATTACAGATAGAGAATGTTTCTTGCAACGCACTCCAGTGAGGTCTCCGGGGTAGCTCAATTATGGTCATTCCTCACCATCGAACTTGCTATGGCCATTATAAGCCCGTTCGACTCTTGCCTCCGCGTATTTGATGAAGTTGGAAAGTACTTCGACTTTGAGTCGACGAGAGCAGTCATTTCGAATGGAATAAGATTAAACTTACTAAACTTAATTTAAGATATTCAGTGTGTACGATGTTAATCGAAGGCGGTGCAACAACAAATTATAATAAATTAAATTATTTAGACGTCCAAGAGTCGCTTAAAATTATAATAAAATAGCGTTCATGATAATAATAATTTCATGTAGAAGTTGAAAGTTGCTAAGCCTTAAACTAATTATGATATAAAATTCACATTCATTTATTTGAAAGAGTTATATTATTTGAAAGAGTTATAGTCATGAATTCTGTCCATTGTTGCCGATTTATTAGGGGGAAGTCGTGTATGGCCGGGCAGGCTTCTATGCCCGGACACTGGCAATTTCTCAAAAACAAAAAATGATACAAATATTTGGAAAGAATGAAATTGAAGTACTTTAAAGGTACTATTGTTCTATGTTTTCCAAATAATTTTATCATTTCTTGTATTTGAGAAATCGTTAGTGTACGGGCATAGAAGCCTACCCATGTCCCCAAAGCTGGCAGTACAAAATTAGCATAACATTAGCTGCACCTTTCAGTTAATTGATGCTCAATTAATGCTAATTAATGCTCCCAATGACGAATTTAATGGTCCTTTGTTTCATAGGAAAAAACAATGCACTGCTAGCTTTAGATAAAGTTAGCAGAACATTGTTCGGAAATGGCACTTCTAGTGCAGATAGAGCTACCCAAGTATGACCATAATTTAATGCTCATTTAATGCTTCAGAAAAAACATAGTTTCAGTAACTTTGGACGTCATTTTCCATGAAAGTTACCGAAAATATGTTTTTCCTTTAATAGTGGAGCATTAAATTCAGCGTTAGGAGCATTAATTAGCATTAATTGAGCATCAATTAACTGAATGGTGCTGCTAATGTTCTGCTAACTTCGTACTGCCAGCTTTAGGGACATAGCCTACCCGATCATACACGACTTCCCCCTATTACTGTAAATCATTATCCTGTACATTTTCGTTGTTTTCAGATGAAGGAGCATTGAACATTTTGTCAAGTTTAAAACTGCTGCTGTAAAATGTCGCTTTTAAATGATTATCCAAGCGTCCTTAAAACCGCTTATAGGATGAATTCACTTATTGGCAGGCTTCATTTTGCTCATCTTATGCATACAAAGGCAGAGCAATCTGCTTCTCACAACGATCAAGTTGCTTTCGATTTCTGTTCAACCGTTTCCTCTCCCTCCGGATGATTTCCGAATACTCGGGTACTTTTTCGTTTCGACGTATCTGCAAATGAGAGATTCTCTTCGTGTCTCCTCTGTGCTTTGCCAATAAAACTCTGAGAATTGAGATATTTTGCATAGCACGACAGAAGCCTGCTTATTGACAATGCAGTTTTATAGAACTTTCTTCAAGTCTTCTTCAATCATACTTCAGAGCTATTAATCAAATACTTACTTACTTAGGTGGCTTGCCGTCCTAAGACAAAGCCTGTTGAACAAAATTTCTCCATGTAACTCGGTTGAGGGCTACCGCTCTCCAATTCCTCGGACACCGAGTACTCTCCGCCAGATCTCGCTCCACCTGGTCTAACCATCTTGCTCGCTGCGCTCCTGGTCGTCTTGTTCCTACCGGATTTGAGGCGAACACCATCTTTGCAGGGTAGTTGTCCGGCATTCTTGCAACATGCCCTGCCCATCGCATCCGTCCAGCTTTAGCCACCTTCTGGATACTGGGTTCGCCATAGAGCTGTGCGAGTTCATGGTTCATCCTCCGCCTCCATACTCCGTTCTCCTGTACGCCGCCGAAGATCGTTCTTAGCACTCGTCGTTCGAAAACTCCGAGCACTCGCAGGTCCTCCTCGAGCATTGTCCATGTTTCATGCCCGTAGAGAACAACCGGTCTAATAAGCGTCTTGTACAGGGTGCACTTTGTACGGGGACTTAGTCTGCTCGACCGCAATTGCTTGTGGAGCCCATAGTAAGCACGACTTCCGCTGATAATACGCATCCGAATCTCACGGCTGGTATCATTGTCCGCCGTTACCAGTGAGCCAAGGTAGACAAATTCATCGACTACCTCAAACTCATCGCCGTCGATCAATATACTACTGCCCAAGCGGTGTCGTTCGTCCTCGGTTCCGCTGGCCAGCATGTACTTTGTTTTAGACGTATTTACCTTTAACCCAATCTTTTCTGCTTCGCGCTTTAGTCTGGTGTACTGTTCAGCCACCGCCACAGATGTTCTGCCGATAATATCCATGTCATCGGCAAAGCAGACGAATTGACTAGATTTGTTAAATATCGTGCCCCGCGTGTTGATATCCGCTCGGTTCATAACACCTTGTAGCGCTATGTTGAACAGCAGGCATGAAAGACCATCACCTTGACGAAGCCCTCTGTGTGATTCGAATGAACTTGACAATCCACCCGAAATCCGAACACAGCACTGCGTACCATCCATCGTAGATTTAATCAGTTTGATGAGCTTCCTGGGGAAGCTGTTCTCGTCCATGATTTTCCATAGCTCTTTCCGGTCGATGGTATCATATGCGGCTTTGAAGTCAACGAATAAATGATGCGTGGATTAATCAAATAAAACAAGATTTACTTGAGGATGTCCTCAATTTTCTTTTAAGTCTACCAAAAATATGCAAAATGGCTTTGGATTCATCAACTGGCGAAATATGGCTCCTGGCGAAATATGCATCCTCTACCCTATAACTCGCTACGGTGGTGGGGTCCTTGAAAGGCGTCCGCATTTGTTGAGGCATATCGCGAGTTACACAAAATGCGACAGCAATTCCTGTAGCAGTTTACTTACGAAGAATTTCGGTTCTGGAAACGAAATTATAATAGTTTGGTTCATTCCTGCTCGCTCTGCACATTTTGGAGGCCTCTGGCAAACCAGCATAAAGTCGATTAAATACCATTTTGAAGAAATTTGGCACGCTCCAATTTTTTCCATCGTAAAAAGGAAAATATAATCCAAAGACGTCATTTTTATAAACCTTTAAAGGTTATGGTGCAAACTAGTAAAACCACTGAATAACCTTGAAAATACATGAACAATCAAATATCGTGTCTCTACTAAGCTGCCGCTACTCACATATAGAAAGCTCCCTTGAAAATAGGACTGTTATACGAGTAGAGGCAGCAAACTTGCCATTTCAGCATTCATCTCAATTAGTTTCCAAAACCAAATCCAATTTAGTGACTTAGTTATTTAGTTAGAGAAAATCGCGAATTTTGGCGTGATTCATCACATTTCGAACGCTTTCGAGATATTGTATGACATTCCGCTTATTTACATCAACCACAACTTAGTTCGAATTAGCTGTGATATCAAGAACCCTATTTTGACTTATGTCCTAAAGCATATATTTTATCTCTAACTTTTAAAGTGTCCTCTGACCGCTGAGGACACATCAAGTGATAAAATATTTTGATTAAACACGAACGATGATACTCTCTCTGCCCAAATTTCCTCAATTCGCTTGATAAAATCTCGCACAGATTTTGCTAACCTCCTAAAGAACAAAATTCAATTCTGTCACATCCAATCTCGGAGTCAGTCACAATGCAACAGACAATCTTTTTGAATCTCAACGATGCTAAAACACTCGAACCCGGTCGCTATAGCTTCCGCAGCGCCCGAGTCTATCAGACCGTTTCGCCCACACGTACATACAAGACCAACCGTACAGGGGATTCGACAAAATACTTGACACGTTTCCCAGCTGCCGTCGCCTTCAAGCCTGTCCTTGAGCTGGCACAAATGGAACGAGATTAAGCATTCCACCTTTCTTCCGAAACGCGCTCGCGCTAGTAGGATGGTTGAGTTGAGAAAAATATTTTTCCCAACTTAATTTACCTCCCGGTGGGAATGTCACACGGATAATTCTTATCCCGACCGAACGAATTATGTCCCCAAGAGGGAAGCGTCTTTTCTTCTGTTGTCTCGAGAATCTCGTCTCCTCCCTCCCCTGCCCGGTGTGGCCTTTCAAGCTGGCTCAAACTTTGACGAAACTCATTCGGGAAGCACAAGGAAGCTGCGTGCTGCTGCAGTGGCATTGCATTGGGACGGGATTTTCGTAAGCATCCCATTCTACTGCAGCACTAAAGTATAAAGGAATTTGTCTACTTTAGAACTTTTTATTTAGCTGCACTCTACGGCAAAGTACGGCAATTTTTCACTCAATAACGCAATGAAAACTTTGCACCGCGCATAATGGTGACTAAGTGGGATGCCTGAACCGTGCCGTCGTTCATCCGATTGGCGTCCCCGCGATTGAAGATGATTCTTCGAGATTGGGGAATTCAGTGGGGTGATATTTCTGCAACGCTGCGAGGGAAAACCATATCCGATCAGGGTTGTAAAGTTCAATTTAACACTGTATAAAGTTGAAAAATAAAACGTTTTTTCTCGTAAACATTTATGCCCAGCATATAATGCACAAATAGCTTGGCAAAACGATTTGAATATGATCTGAATTCTCGTATTTTATTGGCACAAAACAGCCACACGTGCAAGGAATTTGTTACGTTTGAAACCACTGTTGGTAAGACACACCCCTGCTACTGCACTCTACTGCTTGGGAAAGAATAAATCCAGATTATCTTCGCTCAGGTGGCAACGGAAATCAACTTAGCTTTTCTGAATTTGCTTTCTGTATTTTTGAATTGACCTCAATACTTGAGTTATTTTGTCTTAAACTTAAATATTTTCAATTTTGAATGAATTGTGAAAGAAACGTGAAGGAGACTAGAACAGAAAACCAGTTCAATGGTGTGGCACTCGAGCACTCCTTCAATCCCGAACAAATTATGCAAAAAAGCTCTTTATTTAAGAATTCATCGTCTGCCCTCATGTGCGCTTGCCAAATCGTGCAACCCCGTCCGAATGTAATGGCCACCGAAACCGTGTCGAAAACGTGCAAATATTTTATTTGTATTCATAAAAGCCATGCAGGCGAAACTGCTTCCGACCACACAAAAGACACCGGAAATTTACATTTCAATGCGTTGGTTGGAGCGCTGCTCTCGGTTTGGTTTGGTTCGCCAAAAATAAAACAACGAAATAAATTCGCTCCTCTGAGTTTATTTTGCTGACAGTTGTGACACCTGCTAGACATAATTAAGTTTTTGAAATAATTCATGCAAACATTTCTGTTGTATTCCATTATCTGACTCATCTAATAAAGATTGCGAAAATTTGAATCCTCCCAACTGGTTGCTACTTATTCGTTCCGATTGCTCAATTGCAGCCTTGGCTGCAGCTAAGTGTTATTGCTGAATTGTCTGTGCCATTAGTATTCTAATTTCACAGTCGACGACCAAATGTGATGTCATTTACTCTAATGGCTCAATTCATATTATCGGTATTATTCTTTGCCTAAAGTGCTAGAAGCAAATCGTGCTTCTCATTCACATCGTCCCTATTTCGGAATTATCCTATCATCATTTTAAAGTCTGAGGATGCATCTAGAATGTAATTGCCCACTCTGCATTCCAGTCTCTAGTGCATTAAGAACAGATCTGTAGTCGTATCGTATTATTAATGAAACATAACATAAAAAAATAATTCAATCAGATAGAACTATCATTTGTCACACGTTTAGGTCATTTACAACCTCTTAAATTGATCGGCAGTGTCACACTTCACTTAATCCCTCGAGTTCAAAGCAAGCACCGTTTAAACCGTTGATTGATGACCCAACCAGCAAATGTAAACAAGTTCAACATAAAAAGAAACTCGAATCACTCACCTTCCTTTGCAGTGACGAGGATTCCTCTGCTCTCGACGTGGCCCACAATTACCGTCAAATGCACTAATTAATCTTGCTCAAAATCCATTTAATTACATCACTTCACATCCCCTCGAATCGTGAAGCCTCTTTGCTTTTTTCCCCTGGTAGCTCTCCACTTAATCCTATCCGAAATTCACCTTCAATTTAATTTTCCTTCGCTTTGCACACACACAAACAACACAGGCACAAACAAACTTTCAGCGAGCTGCTGCGGACTTCGATCGAAGTGGACCCGGTTTTTTGCTCTCGTTTCCACGTTTCTCCAAATCTCGTCACTTGAATTCACCTGTACAGCTCACGTTCAAATCCAATCAGTCTCCGCACGCGGGTCTCGGGTTTTCGCTTTATCCGGAATCGCAAACGACCACACCGCACCGGAACCATGCGGCATTAGATGCGGAAGAGCAAACACATTTCGAAATTTAATCAGGAAAGTAGAGAATTTTTGCGCTCGAAAATCAACTCCAACCACACCGGCAGCGGAGGCAATGGGAATCTTCTCTGAATCAGTTTTTCACCGTTTCATCACTTTAATGGTGACACTCACTCATCAGATCACATTTAATTACACATTCGTTTGAATCCTGCTCTCGCAGTTGAAAGGATGCAAAGTTTCCGAATGCAAATCACAACCAGTGATAGAATTAAGTTCTCAGCACGACGTGGCACCTGAATCAAATTACTGGAACTGATTTTATCCTACGATGGAGTGCGCTCGTCGACCGGTGAAGTTCTGTAAGACAAAAATAATGGAAGAAAAAAGACCTTTAGTTCAAATGATAATTAAAAGAACAATGCGAGAAACTATTTTGTAAGCATGTTCTTCCGAATACCGTACTGTAAATTTATTACATGATATTCTGTTACCGGGACGTGCCAGACAGACCTGTGGATGGAATAAAAGTGGTTTGGAATTTTCCGTTGGCGTGCCTCCAGCTAGCTGCAGTGGGGTTGCTGCAGAAGAGAACGGGCAATTACTATGTTTCAGCATCTGAAGCACTTTGCTTCGGAGGCCTTCGGTTCGTGATTCCATTTTGATCATAAACTTTCTTTCTTCCAATTTACAAGAACCGACACGTTCCAGTGGCTCTGTGTAGGAGCATAAAGTACGGAACGGGAAAGATATCAATTTTAGAAAAACAAAATTGAGTATCAAAATTTGTTACCTTCTGAAATCTATGTAAAGTTTTAACACTCATAACTTACTTGTTGCACATGTAAGACACATGAGAATTGCAAAATTAACCTCTGAAAAATACATTCACTGCTCGGAGCAATCACGATTTGATTTTTACCAATATTCATTCACTCGTTCGGTACAGATAAAGTTAGAGTTAGAGATAGAGATAGAGATAGAGATAAAGGGATCACACCAGAGGCATCTAGCATCACCTCTTTTCTGCACTCGTTCAATTCTCAATGTCCATGCAAGTTGGTAAGGAGTGCCAATCGGACCTGCATTTTCTAATAGTGGTCTGACGATCAGGAAGCAGTACAAGGCCGTTTAACAGCATGGGTCCTTGAAATTCCGTCCGATTTTGGTGATTAAACCAATCTGTCGTGTTGCTTTGGATATAATAGTCAAGTGATTCATGTTGAAATTAAGCTTTACATCAAGTATAACACATCCATCCATCACCCAGAAGTAGAACCACGTCGTTAAAGTACACCGAAAAAAGCAATGGACCTATATTGCTGCCTTGTGGTACAACAGCTTTGTTTGAGAATGGGAAAGAAAGGCATAAATTGAGCTGTACACAAAGTGTCCGATTGCATAAGTTGGAACATAGCCATGCAATAAAATGCTATTATGTTATCAAGTCGGTAAAGTATTCGATGGTCAATACGGTCATACGTTGCTTTCAAATCGATGATTATTACATCAATTTGAGCCTTCTGCTCTAAATGCGAGTTGCAAGTCGACATGAAATCCAGATGATTAGTGCTAACGGAATGTCCTGGTATGAATCTGACGCAGAGAGTGATATAAGGTTGCTTCCAAATAGCCAGACATTTTCTTGACCCAAACGATCTGTTAGAAATGCGACATACCTAAAGGGTTTCAAACCAATCAGATCAAGCGGTACAAATTCGAAAGTAATCTCGAAATCTAACTGCTACCAAACTGGTTGGAATTTCGACGAAGTTCTATTTGCACGCGCTAAATAAAAGAGATGATACGCAAGAGAGGAATAGAAGTAAACCGCTTGGTAGAGAATGCGGAAATTCATCGTCAACAAAGCAGAATTCAGCATAAAAGGACGAAGTGGAGGAGTCTTGGAAGAAATCCATGCTCTTCATGTATGTGAGTATGTGTTTTCCTTGAAACTTATTACCTATGAAGACAGATCTTGTTTCCAGAATCAGGAAGTAGAACAAGTTAGAATTAGGGCCTTGGACGAGGAACTTCATTACGCACGTTGAGCTAGTACTTTTCTTAAAACTTGATCGGGAAAGGGGTTTTGTTAATTTAATACGAAAGAAGGATTCCCCTTCACATCCCTGGAGTCAATTCTTATTGACTCTAACAGTCTCTTCCAGTTGATATTTGAACGTACAACGATGACACGAGATTATTTTATATTTATGATGAAAAATGTGACTTTAATTATTTTATCCGAGATACTAGTCTAATTATTCAACTAAGCGAGTAGCTTACCTTATACAGCCACAGGCGTAACGGACGATAGGCATGATGTGCGGAAGGCCTATTGTATGTTTGATTGGCATAATGAACGTTAGGCAATCTGCCGTTAGCTTACAAGCCCGAAGTACGAATGGCCGAATGTCATAGAAAATACTTACGACCTTCGACCTGCTCAAATGTTAGGTACATTCTGTCCTTACTCGCTACCACCCATTGGAACTCAAGTAATGCATAACACCTATTAGTAGAGTAGTAGAGGGATGCTACCATCACTTCAAGGACTTGCCAGTGTATGTAGGTAGAATTACAATAGACCCACATTTGATTATCAAATGAATTTTACACTAATACTGTTACAGAAGGGCCAAAATGAATTGGGCTGACCCACAAGCAGAGGCACTTGTCCGCATTTCGAATCGCCTTCCAGCATTAGGATCCTTCCTTCCAAAAATAGGAAAATCTCACCAGTGGTTCTTCCAATGGAATAGAGTTGCATTATTTGAGTTTCCATAAGTGCGTCCATGCGTAATTTTTTCTTCTGGTATCCATAAGCATTATTTAATTATTATTTAATTATTATACATTATACAATAGGAGCTACTACACTATTAAGCTTGCCATAATTTGAGTTTCTTGCTTTTTTCGGTGAAATATAGACCAATATTGTGTTTTCCACGGACGTTTCGACCTACTATCACTACGCATTAACACGTGTATTCTCTAACTCGTCATCTATCTAACTGAGTCAATGACCGAAGAATCGTAGGTCGAAACGTCCGCGGAAAACACAATATTGGTCTATATTTCACCGAAAAAATCAAGAAACTCAAATTATAAAGTGAACGGTGACTCAAATAATATTAAACTTGCCTTCTAACAAGGTCGTGTGGTTCAGCCGTCATCCAAACCCGCAGTTTGGAGATCAGACAGCCAGGAACCACCTAGCATCGCACCTCCTAGATTGGCTACTCAATAGAGCATTACGAGTGGATGCCACGTCGAGGCGCTAGGTAGGGGCTTGGAACGGCTGAAGCTATGTTGATCGCTTCCTCATTTACCTTCCCCATTTCATACCCTCAAGTCGGCGTAAAATCCAAAAGTATAGTGCTGGATCACCATGGCATAAATTCGAGTTGATCAACAGAAATATAACCTTTTTATGGAATAAACAGACCTTAATAGTTCAAACGACGCAGAAAGGCTTATATCATGTCGATCACTGCTCTTGAAAACCGGAAGCATAGGATTGCTTCCTAATGGGTGGAATTTTTTTCTGCTCGAACGATCTATTGAAAATGCGACAAAGGTTCAACCAAAACGTCAGTGCAGCGGTTATAAAATACTAACATGAATCCCATTCGGACCCGCGGAAAAGGAGGGTTTCATTTTTTTTTGCGGCGTGTAGCATCGTATCCATAATTATTTCGAAGGGATTCAAACCAATCAGATCAAGCATAGCATAGCATAGTTTGACCGCCCGTGAGCTGCCCGTGATTGATCTAGATCAGTTGAGATTGCACAAAGAACCACCAGAATTATGTTTGTGAGTAGCAGATCGTTCTCAGTGTGCATTTCCTGGTGATCTAATTCTTTGTGATGGTCAATAGTAAAACTGGCCACGCCCAGATGCAGGTCAATTTGGGAGGGAAAGGAATGTTAGTCCGATACTTGCTGCTCCTATAGACCGAGGAGTCCTCTGCATCATCCACAGGGGTCATAGGAAGGAGTTGTTGTTAGTGGAAAGGAATTGATCTGAATCTACCGAGGCAGTTGGTGCGATCGCTGTCATTCGAGCTCGCGCGCGATTTGAAAATCTATTTGGTCACGTGACTATCGCGAAACTGGAATGGAAATATCTTTAAGAAAAGATCATGAAAAGTCAGTTTAACGACACCGAAGATTATGTGCTATGACCTATTCGATCCGTTTGAAGTCGCAGGCGAGCAGAGACTTGTCTATTTCGCTATTACCTACATCGAAAACAATGGCTGCGCGAAATACCTTTTGGTTTCCTTCGATCATAAAACATACGTAGAAACCGAGGTATGATACTTATCAGGAAGCTGTACGAAAACTATCAAGCCTTTGATATTCGATAGTCATACAATGGAAAATATGCGCGCGATGTTCCTGTACAACCGATTTCACGACTTGAATGTACGAGATGCCTCGTTTATAGCGCTTAAATATAAATCTCAGTTTATAAACACGTCATTGTTAAGTGATCCAAGTGAATTCAAAATGGCCTTAAAAACAAACGCTCTCGGAGAAAAGCAACGAGTGAGGTACGAAAGCAAACGATGCCAAATTGCCATCAAATATTTACCTGTTCTTTATTAAATTCTATCTATCGATCTGTATATCTACCTATCGAACAGTCCAGTCGTGCAATCAAATCGAGCAGTCTAGTCGACCACTCCAGTCGAGCAGTCTAGTAGAGCAATCGAGCAGTCCAGCAGTCGACCAGTGAGGTGACTGAGAATAGTATCCATTGCTACGAAAGCATGACGTCCTGTCAAGGGCCTGTTTTTAGTTATCGATAAGCGGACGTCCTGTCAGAGACCTGGTTTTGGCTACAGGCTTCCGTAGCAATGGGTACTATTCTCAGCCACCTCACTGGTCGACTGCTGGACTGCTCGATTACTCAACTAGACTGCTCGACTGGAGTGGTCGACTAGACTGTTCGATTTGATTGCTCGACTGAACTGCTCGACTGGACTGTTCGATTCGACTGCTCGGCTCAACTGCTCGATTGGACAGATCGACTTGACTGTTTGACTGAACAGGTTGATTTACCTGCCGGACTGGACTACTCGACCCGACTGCTCGATTCAACTGCTACTCTTACTGCACGACCCGCCTGCTAGACTTGCCTGCTCAACTTAATTGCTCGATTGAACTGCTCGACTGGATTTCAATTCAACTGCTGACTTGACAGCTAGACTCAACTGCTCGACTGAACTGGTCGATTGAACTGCTTACAGGTCAACTGCTCAACTGAACTGCTCGATTAACCTACTCGACTGGACTGCTCGATTAGACTACTCGACTGAACTACGTTTTTTAACTCAACCGCTTGGCTGTACTACTCGATTCAACTGCTCGACAGGACTGCTCAATTCAACTGCTAACCTTGACTGATCGACTGAACTACTCAACTCAGCTGCTCGACTGGACTGCTTGACTGAGCAGCTTGATTCAACTGTACGACTAGAATGCTCGAATTGACTGCTTGTCTAGACTGTTCAAATTTACTGTTCGACTTAACTGCTTGACTCGACTGCTTGATTCGACTGCTCGACTCGATTGCTCACCGCGATATTAACGTGCCCCTCATTTGAATTGGTTCGCAGCAGAAAATGAACAGTTCAGAGCCACTCACACAAAAGAGCCACTTTGCCCTATAAAAACAGCAGAGTGGAGATGTTTTTGTTCACTCAAATAAAACCCAATGCGAGCATAAAACTATTTGTTTCCGTTTCAGGCTATGACTCTTATATGTACAACATCCTAGAGAAGTTTCCAATATCCTGTTTTCGAAAACAGACAGTGATGCAGCCTGCAAGTCGTAGGTGAAATACGTATCTGTCGCAAATAAATATACAAATGTAATAGAATTTATTTGGGAAGTTTTCTTTTTTATTTAATTTCAGGTTCTATTAAGGCCATTGCAAATCATATTTAAAGTTTTTGTCAACCCCCCACCCCCCTTGGAAATTGGCTTGAAAAATCGGGGGGCAAAAAATAATTTGTAGGATATGAGTCAATTTTCTTTTTATAAAATCAATTGTCTGTGGGCTCTGCAGTCTGAAAAACTCGAAAAATGAGTCTCCGAGTTGAATTCACGCTTCTAGCACGAAACAGAAATGGAAATTCGAACAATGGAATTTCAGAAAATCGTCCAAAAAAATTTTCCATCGTTTTTGTCTTTTTTCGTATATTTCTGGTTTTCACGTTTAAACCTTAAATAAAAATTCTCAAAATCCATGTTTTTTTTGCTCGATTAAAAAATTCACTTTGTTTTTTTTTCGCCCCCCCCCCTTCAGTGGCCGAACACCGGAAGGACAAAAACTTTATAAAATATTTGTAATGGCCTAAGACGTTCCAAAAACTTCAGTAGACCAAGTAGAAAAATCGAAAGTCATTGATGGGTTAAAAATAATTTTGTACAACAGTTTCAAACTTTTTTCGATGTACGGTTGTACTTTAATAACCGAATAGAATGTTTTCGTGGGTAATTCAAGTCGTCTGACCAAGGAAGTGGTTTCCCACACACGGTGATCTGTCTGTGAGGAACGTCACGTGGCCATCGTTTTCGGGTGAACAAGATTGCATGGTATTTGCTAACGTTGTGTTTGATTATCCATTGCTTTTGGTAGTCCTCAATGGCATTTTTAACTTGTAATTTGGTGATAACCATCGCTGGGTTTGAGTCAAAAGCGATAATACCGGTCAGGCATTTAATTAATTTTTTGTAACGGTAGTTTTTTTTTACAATTAACGGAGGGAACGATAGCAGAAAGTAATGAAACAAAGGTATAGATAGTATATCAGGGGAGACAAAACGTGAAAGGGAAAGAACGGAAAATTAGGTAAGGGACGCTTATTAAGTTTGTATAACGTTTCTTTTTACACATGCTGGGAGATCGGCAGATCGAACCAAACTCTGAGGGCAGCAAATTATAACCGAATTCGAAATCAATTTTCTCCGAGACCCTATGGATCGCAAATACTGGTGAAAACCTTTGAACCACAGCGGGCAGGATAAAAAGTAAACTTTCCAATCCCTTTCAAGGTTAAGTCTAAGGTTAAGAACTAGAAGGGCGTCCACGACCTGTCTGTAAAGGTGTCCGGAAAAATGAAGAACAGCTGGTTTCTTGGAGGAATAGTGTCACGCTCTTGTTGACTGGAGAACAGTTCCTCAATCGATGTTGTGCGTTAACATCTCCAACTGCAAAGAATGATTCAGTCCTTCTGGTGACGGTGGAGATATTTCGATGAAATTGGGTCCAAGTGAAAGGTATTTTTTCTCCAGAAACCAAACTAGCAATCAAGTCTAGCCTCTTCTCTGCCACGCTAATCGAAACACCTACAGTTTCAGTGAACCTCTCACAACTGCATTTACTTAATGTACGATCAAAACTGACTGGTTTCTATTACGGTTTCCTGGCAACTTTTTATACATTTTTCAATTTCACAGCACAGCAACGATAGAAGAATGAGGAGCTCAATATTTTTATATTATAAGAAGACGATGTATGTAAAACTAACGTGATTGAAAAAATGCGGTGGAAGTATGCGGGTATAAATTGTAACTAATGTGCTACATTATGTTTTCTCAGTAAAGTTATGGACGTTCCTTGATATTTCCCTTGTGCAATAAAAATTCCAAGCTTGTGAAGCGTATGGAAAACTGATACTTTTTCCTTGTAATACCCTCTGTCAATTGACAAACTCGTTATATGTGACAACCATGATTTAAAAGTGTAGTTTCTCATTTCTGCAAGGAACACTGATAGTTTTTTTCTTCTACAAAAAAATGAGGAAAAGAATCCGTTTAAAAGAGTCTGTTGATCACTAGTGGCACACAGCTCAACTCCGGTAACTGAAAACTGAAGCCACTTTACTATCAGTTACGCGGATTAATGCATTGATGCAAATTTGCTATACACGGTAATACAGTTCCCCGCTCGATGATGGTACTTACCAGTGCTGTTTTCATCACTCACTATATGCACACAAAAGTGAGGTAGGTAGTAGATCGGAGCTATTTTGCGTGATGATACTCATCTGTTGAACGCAGGATTTCAGCAGTAGATGCAACGATATTGAATACCAGTGCTTAATTCTCAAGTAGGACAGCATCGAGATGCCCATTCACTGCCGCCTATAGGCCACTCAAAGGCCATCCATCCGAAAGTGGTATATATAATGGAGTTAAAGTGATTATTCAATCAAGACCCTTAGCTTAATAGCTAAGCGTTTATTGATGGCAATCTTCTTGTAACATTGTTCAATATCAAATTGTAGAAAAACATGAAAATTGTTTAAAATGTCATTCACAATTCACAGAGATTTACTGTAACGAAATTTAAATCTGCATGCATTGCTTTATTCACAACACGTTTTAGCAGTCTCACTGAAATCTGCACCGAGCAGCTCGGAGTAAATTTTTCCTACCAGTCTTCATTAGGCGAGGCAGGTAGCGACTAACAAAAACTGGCTCCAGCATTGTTTCGCTGAATAAGGAAAATGTAAGACAATAGTGCGGCATTTTCTTTTCCCTATGCTGCAGCTACATTTGAAAAGGATCGTACAAAAGAACCACGACCGGCCACCCCTGAGCTATTTCTAAACATGTATTTCTTTATTTTTTTTCTCGTTTTTTTCTATGGCCGGTGCTCTTTGCACTACTAGCCAACGTCATTTAGCATTTTCCCATTTTTATTCACTGCACATTCAAAGCCACAGCGTGTCGGTTGCTGAAAGTGGCAAGAAGGAGAAAATTTGTCCTCCGATTTGTCATCAGCCTGGACCATCCCTGTTTCGCTTCGCTTTTTTTTCTTCGGCACCACAACGCATCGTTGCACAACACGTAATGCCACACATATGCGGCTCCCATTGCACACAAAGAAATTACACTCGGCAGCTCTGGGCTGGCTGTGGGGTTGGTCCAGATTGGTGAGAACGTATGTGAGGTTGCTCCTATTTGCTGCCCTTTCATGCCTGCCCACGAAGGTGGGAAGAAAAAAAAAACTTTTTTACTGCGGCAAATAAATTTCAGCTCAAGCTTTTATCCCGCAACTGCCGATGCCGAACGGAACAGCGATAGCATGCATAATTTAAACAACGGTACATATCGTTCCTCCAGTTGGAAAGAGCAATTTATCATTTTCGGAAAACCGGATACTGGAAGATATTCACTTCGAAACGAACAAATTTGCTTCCAAAGGATTTACTAGGCTCAGTGTATACGGCTAAATTATTGCAGTTGGTGGCGTTCTTCATCCAATTCAATTTCCAAAGAAAACATCTTTTGCTAGAATAACGAGCAACTTACTGGGCAAACCGAGTAAATACTCGCTCGCCACATTTGTTTGAGTTCTCAATAGCTTTCTAGCGTTCGTTCGAGCAGTCGTTCTTAATACAGTTTCGGTTTCGGCTTTCGCAAAATAAAATCCATCTTACGACGACGTCACAAGTCGAAAATTGAAAGCAAACAGCAAACAGGTTCGAACCAATTTAGCCGACAACTTTGCACAGCCCGTTTCGTTATCCTCGGGCCAATCCGCAAGCGCAAATATTGATCCCAGCAGAGAGTCAACACCAATCTAGGCTACCTCGCAGCAGCAGCAGCTTCCAGTTGCTGTGGGTTTTTATGGCCCTTACTCCCCTCTATTTCCGCTACGGCGCGGGTTGACTACGAGGGAATTTTTCATCGATTTATTCGCAAAATGTCGATTTTTTTTTTGTTGTTTTTTTTGTTCTCAGTTGAAAAAACCGCACCGAAAGTTTGTAATTTATTTTCGTTTAGTTGAAAAATCGAGTCGACCGTTTTTGAAATCATTTGTTAGGCACTGCTTTTCCGCGCGAAGAATGCTACCGCAGCAGCAGTTCATTCGATAACAGTTAACGGAGTTAATGGAGGAGAAAATATTTAATTGAATTCAGCAGGGACTACAGTTCGATACAACATATTATTTATGGAAAATTGAATCAATGTTCCAGAATGTGGCATCCACTGTTCAGTTCTGCGAAAAAAAGGATCCACTCCAGTAAGGTTACATAAACATAGTTTTCAACCGAATATCAAGCCACCGGTAATTTAAGTAGTTGAAATATTGTAAATCTATTTTTGCTTTGTTGGTCCTTTGAGCTTTCGGATGTGTTGCTATCTAGTCACAAATCCTAAATTGTCATTCTCTGTCATGTACTCGGAAAACAGACGGGAAAAAACCATTGTTTCTGACTGACGTTGTTAGTTCGTTCGGCGAAAACAATTTGTTTTTCGAATGAGTTTTTAGTTCCTGAAAGTTTTGTGATGCTCTCTAAAATCAACATCTAGCTACCAAACTAGCAGATTTTTTTATCACATGTCTACTGAACAATGAGCACTGGGCAAATTTCTGCCTGCAGTGTGCTAATTTAAATTTGAAATCCCAATAGCATAAATAGATCAACTGGCAAGTGCAGTAAATCTATGCATCGATCAACTGCATCTGCTAGGCAATGCGTTATCTAATCTCATTACAACCAACACACTTTATTGCTGCTCGGCTTTATCCCAATCTACACTTAACCAGGCCATATCCGGGTTTGCCATACTGCAGATTGCGGTATCGTCGTACTGTGTACGACTTCGTCCCAGGCCCGTGACAATTTTTTTGTCCCCACTCATCGTCGTCATTTGTTTCCCATCCCCAAAGGGTAAAAATGTATGTGTGCGCGCGTTGCGGTTCAAAACCGTCGTTGTCGTCGTCGATAGCATCGACCCTGTATCCGCCAGGAGGACCTGTTGTCATGGAACAACGATGCGATGCGATGCGATGGCGACCGACGACGGTTCAGATGGCAACCATAACCATAGTGCCTGGCCCTGCTGCTGGGCCGGGACAGCAAGCGATTTGCCTGCTGCCTGCTGCCGTCGCTCTGCCACGGCGCCGTCGTCGTTACATAGAATCATTTTTCCGCTCTGTTTATCCGCTTTCGAGACGCCAAAGGTCACACTTTGAGGACGGTGCCTCAAAACGCCTCCGGCTGCCTGGCGGAACGGTGCTTGTTTTGCTTCCCCCCCATTGCACTGCAACCGACTTTTCACGGACGCATTAGACTTGTGCTGCCGCAGTGCCGTCTATTTTGTTGTTGTTATTATCCTCGTCGTGAGGGTAGGATGTGTGGAGGCTGTGCGTTCAAGTTAATGGCTGAATTGTGTAAAAATGCTAAATAAGAATTTTATTATAATTCTCCTACTCCGTTTTATGCTGCGGGAGCTTCGAATGGCTGCTGTGCGACCTGCTTGTCCTACTTTTTTTTCGTCCTTGCTGTGCCTCGAGTGGTCTCCTCTTCCTATACGTTACGCGCGAGTGAGTGGAGAAAAATGACAATAGGACAATACACAGTAAATGGGGAAAATTCAGGACGCTCGGTGGGCTTCCAATTTACACAAATGAATTATTCAATGCTGTAAAGGCATAAAGTCTGTTGGACAACGCATCGGTGTTTTTCCAGAATTGCTAACTTTTTTGGTTTCATTGAAATAGGAATAGAAGCTCGGATCAGTGAACCGCGCGAAACGACATGATACTGAGTTCAATTTCGGCTGTTTTAATAAAAACATCTCGCCCGTTTGAACCTAAGCCCTATTGTGGTAGCATTAATAAAAAAAAAGTTCAGTTCCATTATTGGCGAGTTTTACATAGCATAAATTTGCATGATAATCACAATTCAAGTAGAATAAAGAAAAGTGCAATCATGTTGCTCTTAACTTGAAGAAGTTTTTTTATAAACTTGAATGGTATGGAGTTTGTTGATGACTGGCAGTTTTTGGCCAAATGAAGAGCATTTTACCCTGGTTTTCTTGCACCGATATATAACCTTTAATTCGGTATCAAAATCATTGAGTTTTGTTACATCGAAATAATGCTGATGTTGTACAATATGGTCAATTAAAGCTGTTCTGTCTCCTAGTTTAGCTACATCTGTGTTCACTTCTACTAATCTAGCATGTTTACTGGGGAATTGTGTATAACTTGCCCCCCCTGGCCAATGTGCCCCCCTTCGTTTTTCGCTAAACAAGCGAAATAAAAATGCAAAACCACCCAGAAACCATAGTATTTGATGGAACTAGCCTACTATGCAAGTATGACAGTTGTCACATGCTGCAAAAACAAAACAAAAATAAATTTGTTTTTGAGCAGCTTCCGATGTAACTTTTGGCGTCATTTCCATAAGCTATTTTCTTGTCAAAATCTGTAAATAACCGGTTGTTGCGATTCGATTGCGTAAAGTGAACTTCAAAAAGACATCCCTGCCAAAAATAACGGTAGAAACGCTTGATTTGCTTTAGCATTTAATATTTGTTCAAATAAGTAAAAGCAGGTCAACATGCCCCACTTGCGGTGCAATTTGCCCCCTTGCAAATGTGGCTATAAACATAGGTAAACAGATCTAAGTTGAAAGCAATTGCCATTATTTGATTCAATTAGTATTGTAGAGTAACCGTGGTGGGAATAATTTATTACCAACGTCCAAATTTCAGGTAATTCAACTACGCGGTGCAAAATGCCACAGTTGCAGTATAATGTGCCCCATGCAGAAAAGAAAAAGTGCACCAGAAGGCCGAAACTAGGTTTATTTTACATAAAATAACGATTTTTTGCAAAAAAAGGAAATAGCTTTACTTTCTACAAAATAGAGTTGGTCTGTCACTGGTAGAAATACTCAAATTACCGCATTGGGCATATTATACCGCAGTGAGGCATTTTATCCCGCGCAGACGAGAAACACAACATTTAGGTGCTTTTATTAAATAATTCCTAGCATGTTTATTCCACAATACTAAATGAAATAAACAATTGCAATTGGTTGTCAGCTTAAATACCAACATATACACGTAGTTGTAACGTTAATTTGGGGAAGTATAACGGAGATGTATCCATTTATTCTTAGGGGGGGGCACATTATACACATTTCCCCTATGTTGGATTCGTGGCCACTAAGACGAGTTTTTAGCTGATTTCTCGTCAATCAGCTCAAAATAAATTGTAGTAACAAAATTGGACAGTAGAACGGGCCCCTTCAGAATCTGAATTCTGAATTGGTTCTGGACATCGAAACGGATTGCCGAATATTTGCCCGGCAAATCCTCAGAAATGTTTGCTCGGCCAGCGGCCAGTTTAGTGCCATCCAGTTTGACTCGAGGTACGATCCACTGGTCTAACAGCCTAGTTGTCTTATTTCGGAATCTCTACTGGGATAAATCAAATCAATCGGATCGTTGCACTAGCCCACGCAATTGGCTTATATCATTGGCTGCAAACTCCATCGGAATCTAACGGCAAAACTTTACTTTTATTTTGCTTCCTTCAATTCAATTTTCAGCTTGGCGCAGTGGCCTTTCTATCACTTCTTCCAAAACTGCTCAATTGGTGAAAACTAATTGTCCAGTTTTGACAGAAGTTAATTTAGTCTTGTCATAACTCTGTTTCTTTTCACTAATGAACGAAAGGAGCGGAAAATTGGCAACGCAGAGAGTTGACAAGACACAAAATTAGTTCTGACAGAAAGAAGGCAAAACAGAAAGTTAGTAAGACCGAAAGTTGGCAAATCACAAAGATAGCAAGACTAAAAGTTGGCAAAACAGAAAGTTGGCAAGACAGAAAATTGGCAAGACCGAATGATCACAGGATAGAAAGTAGACAAGAAACAAAATTGGCAAGATAGAACGTTAGCAAGACAGAAAGATGACAAGACTGGAAGTTGGCAACTCAACAGCTGGAGTTGCTTTAAACTGCTTAAGGTGAAATTAGTGAAATTAGTTTTATTTCTGCTGTAGTGAGTATGGCAGAGTGATTACCCAAGTAGCACACTTCAGGCCCATTTAGATGAAGCAACCGGATTACAACAGAAATTAGTCATAATTCGGTTACTACAACTACATTGTAACAACCGTGCTAGTAGGGTATGGGAGAGTGAACATGGACTGTCAGAGAGGGGTAATTTGAGTACAGGAAAGGAACGTGTACGGTAGACGCCATACGGACTGTGATCGAAACAGCTGAAAAGGCAACTAAGCAGAAGAGAAGAGGAAATCGACGCTGCGCTGTAATCATGGTTGACGTTAAGAAATCTTTTATTTGCGCCAGTTGGCAAGCCACCGCTGCAGCACTGCACACAATGAGGGTCCCTGTCTGGCTGTGTAGGACCACTTTTTGGTTTATGAAGTGAACATCGGCCAAAAGTCGATTAGAGTTACCGCGGGAGTTCCACAAGGCTCACTCTTCGGCTCATCGCTCTGGAATGCTATGTAAAGCTTGCTTCAGATTGGAACAAAAACAATTATGTGAACAATTGAATTCAAGACCTTTTCTTAAATAAATGTAGCATTTTCTTCATACTTTTAGGTTCGTCTGTCACCCTCACCTTCCCGTACTTTCCCCTCCACTCCAAAAAAAAAATCCATTACTTTCCCCTACCGTCCCTCCATCAATTGTAGAACCTCCGTTTCAAAAAATTTTAATATTAATGCCTGACCGCATTCCAAGGCCAAAGACTAAAAACACGAGTTTGGTCTATTTCATAGGAACGGAGCCTTCCTCCGAAAACCCGCGCTGAGAATCGCGGCTAACACGCCGACAGACGAACAACGTCACGCGCAGTACCTTGCAAGTCGTAAGGTTCTGGACCAGTGTGTGCTGTGCCCGGTTCATTGAGCTTTCGGTTGACCAATTGAGGGTTAAAATTTAATTTTTAGTAGAAATCTTCGATATTGCAAGGTCTTAAGTCTTAAATTTTGATGAAATTTTAGAAAAAAACAATTCCCGATTTTGTCAGTTTCCCCATTTAGTCAGCCCAAAATTCAACATGGGGCTGACAAAATCGAAACATTACTGTAACATTAATAGTTGGCAGATTAGCACGATGGATTTTTTTGCAGGCAATGAATGTTGCTAGAGAACCAGATTGAGTGTTGAGCATTCAGCATCGCAAGATACAGCTTGCATGAAAATATTACATATACACAAGCGTCACGTAGTAAGTCAGTTCTGCACTATTTTCCATATCATCTCGAAGGTAGCAGTCATTAGAGCAACTTTCCCGAAGACCGCAATTTTCTAGATAGTTAGCAGCGCAAGATACAGCCTGTCTAAGCATATCACATATACACTAACGTCACGTAGTGAATCAGTTCTGCGCTAATTTTCATGCCGTCTTGAGGGTGGCAGTCATTTGAGCAACTTTCCCAAAGACCACAACTTTATAGATAGTCTGCAGCGAAAGATACAGCGTGTATAAGAGTATTACATATACACTAGCGTCACGTAGTGAGACAATTGCTGCGCTATATTGTAATCCAATGAAAACCCGTTGATGTACTGAACAACTTTGCCGAAGACACCAACCTTAAAGTCAATATAGCCAATAACCAATAAAGACGTTCGACCGCGTTAATCGAATCACTCGAAAGCGTCCTTATTGAAACCGTTCTTATTCGAAACCGCGTTATTCGGGGGACTACTGTACTTGTTAAGCGAAACTACCAATAACCCCCCCCCCTTCACCTTCCCACTCTTTCCCCTCTACTCCAAAAACAAACAAAAAAATCCATTACTTTCCGTAGACTCCAATCAATTGTATCAATTGTAGAACCAGCGTTCCAAAAAATATTAATATTAATGCCTGACCTCTTTTTTTTCCTGTATAGACTCATCACTGCGACCAGTAACGTTTGATCTATTGTGGATTTATTTTTGCTATAATCGCTATTGATTGAGCGATATGCTCATTGAATTTTTTATGCGTGCTTGTGTGTAATTGGGTACCCTTCCTTCAATGCTCAACTCTACTTTACCCACCTCGTTCCACATGACAGCGCGCAGTCCCCCCCCCCCTGGGCAAACCTGTGCATTTTTACTATAAGGGTCACATTTTTGCACTGTCAATAGGCCATATCGGGATCATATAGAACTCAGCATGAAGGAAGGATGATGAGGGGCTTGAGTCTTGCTAAAGTCACTTTGACATCGAATGGCTTGATTCTACTAAGATTCGAACCCATGACCATTCGCTTGTCAAGGCAGACTCGGTAGCCTTACGGCTACATTCCAAGGTCAAAGACTAAAAACACGAGTTTGCTCTATTGTGGTTTAATCATGAGACTTGCCGGAGCGACTGTCGGCAACGCACTACTTGTTTCAGTCGCACTAACCGAGTAGATACCAGTCTACTAGTAGATATCTTCTTGTACCCAACAGAAGAGGAATTAGACTACCTCATATAACAGGCGGCAGTAGTTTAGTAAGTTATACATTCGGGTACCAACCGAAAGAGCGTGGTTGCGAGCCCCATTGCACAACCCAATATATTTTGGTCCATATCGAAATTTTCCAAAAAAGCAAAACCATGGGTATAATCGTCCTGTTGAGAACTTGACCCTTCTTTATCGACAGACTTCGCAGCCGGCTATCATAGTACAGGATAATACGGGGCTAGTGCAACGATCTTACTGACTATATATAGCAGCACATCCCAACTGAGATTCGAACATACGACGACGAGCTTGTGAGGCCAGCATGGTACCCCGAAGCTAACTGGGCAAGTCGAAATTTTCCAGTTGATCCAATTAATCATTCTTCGTGTCAGACACTCCCTCCCTTTCCAAAATAGATGACGAGATGTTGGTTACGCGAAAAATGAATGGAAATGACATTTGTGACAGTGGGATGGAGACGCCGAAAAGGCCGTCTAACCCGAACCCGCGTACGGGCTAAAGAAAATGGAAAACTCCTGGAGAAGAAGAAGATAAAAAAGGCAAAGAATGATGAGGAAGAGAAACCGAATCTGAGAGCAGTATGTAGTATCAACCAGAAGTACAAGAAAGAGCACAACGGAATCATCCAAAACCTTAATACCTTAATGCCTTAATAACGCACACTGGAACGTAGACTGCGGCGATTCGTTTTTCGCCGGTAGCAGCGTCAAAATCAAGGTCGGGTTGTCAGTGTGCGTGCCATAAACCATCCTTCGCGTGACCAAGCAAATGGAGAGATGCTTCAAGTGCTGGGGCTGCGGACACCAGGCGCGAAACTGTGATCCAAATCATGCCAGATATGCGGCGAGAACGACCGTTTTGCAAGTGCCTGTATGCTTCCAACGCCCAGCGTATCAAATATGAGTCACTGCATAGAATGCAGGTCCCGGGATACTTATGCAGAATTCTGAGGTGCTACTTCCTTAACCGGGTACCTGTCTACGAGATCGCCAACAAGGAGCGTGAGAGTTCCGCAAGGCTCCATCCACGGGCCTACGCTCTGGAACGGGATTTATAATGGTGTACTGACTTTGAAGTTGTCCAGGGGTATGGTGATCGGCCATTTTGCGGACGACATCGTGTTATTGATGACAGGTTAGTCACTGGAGGAGGTGGAAATGTGATAACAGGGGCTATTGGAAAGATCGAGAACTGGTTGCAGGAGGCAAAGCTAAAAATGGCCCACCATAAACCGGGGGTCCTGCTAGTCAGTAACTGTAAAATAGTACAGCTGGAGAACATCGGAGACCACGTCATTACTTCAACGCGTGCTGTCAAGCATCTGAGATTAATGCTAGACGACCGGTTGAAGTTCAACAGCCATATCGACTGCGCTTGTGAGAAGGCGGTGAAGGCTATCAATGCGGTAGCCAGAATTATACCGAATTGCTACGGGCTAATGTATCATCGTCGATACTGAGATACGGAGTTCTACCTAGTATAACGGACGGCAGTAGTTTAGTGAGTAAAACATTCGGGTACCAAAGAAAGAGTGTGGGTACGAGTCTCACCTGCCATTACATAACCCAATATATTTTTGATCTACATCGAATTTTTTCTGTTCAATTCCAATTAATCATTCTTTGCACCATACACTCCTTTTCCGAAAAACAGGATTGTTATTTTAACTTTGGACATAATGGGTGATTTAGAGATTTAAACTCATCACACTGCTAAAAATTTGCTTATACACTAAAAAATGTAACATTATAAGATAATGTCAAAGATGAAGATATTTGTACTTGAAGATAATTACAGTAATAGTTATTACAGTATTATTATAAATTATGGTTGGTATATGTTTTCCCCAAATTTTGTCTAGTTGAGGAGTAGAACCAAATAACTTATTTATTAACTTTGCAGATAATTCTTAATCTTGGCCCCGGTCCAAAATTTTGCTTCGGCTAATTAAATGGCAATAAGGTAATTCTTCAAAGCTTCTTAAGAAACGACGATTTTGATCACGAACCGACCGAACCATTTGTCTCAATAGTATTGCGATAAATCATTTTCTGGAGCTACGTTTAGCCTCGCACTTCCTCTGTGAAAAATCCAAGCAAACAAGCTTACATTGCAAAGCAGCTGCAATATTTCATTCTCCTGCCCGTCGGCTACATTCGCCGTCCCGAACTACCAACCGAGCCGCGCAAATCCGCATTGAGTCAATAAACAGGCGGAAATGCACTTGTACACGTGCCAGCTTGCTAAACTAACAAGCGCTTCCGGCTGGTAGAGAGCAACTGCTCTGCGGAAGAAGAAGCTCCCTGCTTTCATCAAAACCAACATTTATTAATAATAAAATTACTAATGACACGCTCAACCGTTGCTCGACAAGCGGTTGAAATGGGGGAAAAATAAATCCCATAATAATAGCTCTCAGAAGCCCACCACCCATTCATCGGAATCGGGGTGCATTGTGTATGCCCTCGTTCGGTGGAAATAAGGAAAAGCTATCATAATAAACCCGCTTATTGCTATGGAGCGTGCGTATGTATTGTTCCACCCACAACTACATTCAATCCCATAGACACGTACGCACACATACACGTGTGCACGGAGCCAGCCACCACCCGCAATAGAGATCTGCTGAAACGATTCAAACTTGTATCATTAAATGCAGAAGCCAATTGGGTCAGCCTCTAGAACTTCGAAATGTATGGCAACACATTTCACAGACAAAGGCAAAGGCTTTTATCTTCTACGAAACGAGTCATTAACCATAAGATAATGATATTTCTAGGTTTGCAATAGTCATATATTTCACAGAGCATACATTTTTCAAAACAAAATAATCAACTGCCGGACAGAGAGGAGACCGATGGAGAAACAATTGAGCGCAGGCAAAACAATCCATTTATTGTTGTCATTTTGCAAGCCATTTGAAAAAAAAAAAATGCTTGACTTTTTTCTTCCCCTTTCGAGAAGGGAGCCGAATGTCTAACTTTTTATTTGCTGTTTCGGCTGTCTTACGACTGCATCAAATCCCGCAATAACGCAATGATCTTATGGGATAGTTCAATACGAAAAAATGGCACCGAGTTTCAACTATAGTTGGATTTGTTGGATCTTAGTGTTTGCTTCTGTTGGAATCAACTAGCGAAATGTTATAATGCCAACTGTTACAACATCAATCTGAGTTTTAGTTTATCCTGTGCGAGAGGCTTGGCGAGAAAAAAATGGTCACGAAAAATTTTTTTTAAAGGAAATATTAAATTTAACAGTCGACACATATCCGTATCCATATGAAATTTTTGCAATTTGTCCTAAAATAAAAAAAATTGAACGTATGAAATGTTGATATATAAAACTAAGTCCGTCACATCTAATTCATCGATTTTAATACTTTTAGTACCCGTAGCGAAACAAAAGCACAGCGTGATTGAGCTTATCCTCCACGAACATGCACCACATCGAATGATTAATTGTGATGGATACCCGCGCCGCACAAAGTAATTGGTTATCGCAGCTTTACCTGTCCAGTTTCGCTTCCAACCGAAGGAAGGATACCACATCTGTCTGTTGTAACCTAGTTTTCTTGCAGCGAGAGGTGGGAAAATCTATGCGAACCAGCAGTTTGTTGTGATTTATGGTTCATCTGCAGTGAACCGAGCGAACGGATGCAAATTATGCGTTGCCTCGTTAACCGGCGTTTTATGGCTGAGAAAATTAACGCTCGCTACTAGTCTGGCTGATGGTTTCCCGCCGAGCGAGGCTTCATTTGAGCACAGTTTGCGTGTTGTAAATTCAATAAACTTCAATGGTCCTTTTCAATTTGACGTCATATTTTGATGCGAACGTTATTCGAGAACAGCTTGTAACTTATTAGTAGATGAAGATAGTAATTCAGTTGTTTATCCCTCTGATGGATAAGGCCGTCTATAGACGTCTCAAAGCCACATATGAAATTTGTATTGAGTGGATTATATGAAAATGTGGATAGAACAAATTTCTTGACATTTTGACATTAAGAATGATAACATTCGGATCCTGTGTTCGAGAGTAATTATCTTTCAAAAACAAGAATTTCGAACTTTTACCTTTGAAAGAAAAGTTTGTCAGGGTAAGACCATGGTGGGGTTTCTGGTAACCTTTCATTATATCCTAAATGCTATAAGCACGGGTTCTGAATTCAGCAGCTAAAACCATACACAAAGAGTTTTACTGGTTCAGTTAACTTCAAGAAGTGAGTAAGTAAAAGCATATATGATTTTAATACATATTTTTTCGATTTTCGGTGGTGGTTCAACCTATACAACACGGCCCGACTTTGACAACCTTTTTGTTCTTTACATAAATATCCCTAGCTTTTTTCTTTCTGAAGCAATAAGTTCGGAGTTGTCCAGAAATAATTCCAACGATGTATGGTAAATAGCGAAAGGTGCCAATCACATCGGCATTCCTTTGCTTCAAATGTATGGGATACGATGTTTGTAGGGCTGCAATGTAAATCCCGGATTGTAAACGCGTCACTAGTTCTAAGTGCGGCCCAGAAAATTCAAAATGACCTTAAAATACAATCGCTTTCCGAAAATGGTTGCTTTTACAATGACCGAGCCACGATAGAAAACAATGCTGAACTGCCAAACGAAACTACACTTAGTATAGAAGCACCCGGTTATATAAAATCAATCTGAATATTTGAAAATTTCCTAGTAATGTCAATAATAGCAAAATCTGTAACCAGTAGTTTTCATATTCATAACTAATGGCCTAATCCTACAAAGATTCGAACCCACGGCCATTTGCTTGCCACTACAGGGCCCCTCGTGAGTATGTATGTTAGTAATGTTCGTATATTCCGCCATAACTCCAGAACGCTTAGACCGTTCATCACCAAACTTGACACTCATGTTCCTTGACATAAGTGAATCAAAACGGGGCGGGAGGGGGCCAGAGGGGGGAGTTAACAGGAACGTGAGTATCTATGTATGTATGTTTCACCACATCTCTGGAACGCCTGGGCGTTTCTTCATCAAATTTGGTGCACATGTTCCTTGACATAAGAAAATCAGCATAGAGAAGGTGACAAATGGAGAGATTGTCTCTAAGAAAAGGAGGGAGCACATTGGGACCGATAGCAGCTATACAAGTGGCTCAATAAGAGATGATTTTTACCAAGGGGACAGATCAATCGAATGGCAAAGAAATGCATAAGTAGTTGCGTGAAAGAAGGGAAAAACTGACCGGAGGAGGGAGTGGTTAGGAGAAACGTGAGTATGTACATGTGTTCCGCCGTGATTCCGGAAGGCTTGGACGGTTCTTCATCAAACTTGCAGACTAGATCTTTGACACAATAGAATCAGCACGGAGGTGTTGACTAAAGGGGGTGCAGTGGTCTCTAACAAGGAGAGAGATCCAAATAAGTAAAGGGACTGCGTTTCTATTGCATTTGGACTGATATCAGTTGTAAAAGTGGTTTGATAACAAGAGGGAGTCCGAAAGAAGAAGTCACCATCTGGCGGGAGGCTAAAATAAAAAAAAATGCTTTGTTTCTTTTTCATTGTACAAATTTTTGAAAAGAAAATGGCTGTCTGACAGAAGGTGAAAAAGCGATCACAAGTGGCTGGAATAAGGTGATACGGGGTGTATAGACGTTCAAATTTGCTCCGTGCGTCACAACGTTACCTTTGATCAACCGGACTTCTGCAGCAGAGTTTCCATCGAACAACTTTTAGATGTAACGAACCAATAACTGCCTTCATTCGAACTTTCTCTGCAGTTGAAACCCTCAGTAAGGCACTCTCGAGTGTAGCGAAGTACTGGATATAGACAGTTGTACACATCATGTATGGCACAGACCGCCACAGTGCCACGCTACGCTTCTGGGATCAGCTCTAGAATCTGGGTTCAAAATCTGATCCAAAATTTGTTAAAAATTTTAAAAAAATCTGGAGCAAAATATGATAAAAAGTCTGGTCCACGATTTAGGCCTGGTCCAAAATATGATCCAGGTCCAAAAACTGATTCAAAATCTGATCCAAAATCTGGTCGGTGATTTAAAATCTGATCAAAAATTTGGGCCAAAATTTAGTTTATTTTCTGGTCCAGTTCCAGAATCTAGACCCAAATATGATTCATAAACTGATCTGATACAAATTGTGGTCCAGAATCGGGGCAAGGTTCACAATCTGGTCCAGGTCCAGACGGTGGTTCAAAATGTGAGCAAAAATTTGGTTCAAAGTATTGTCCAAACTCTGATCCAAATCTGATAAAAATGTGGTCCAAATCTGGTCTAAAATATGATGCTAGTTAATAATGTATTCCAAACCAGGTCTAGAGTCTGGATCCAAAATCAAATCCATAATCTGATATGTAGTTCATAACATGGTCCACAATCTAATCTGGATCTGTTCGAAATTCTAGACCAAAATCCCACGAAAAATGTGGTCCAGAATCTGGTCCAAGCCCAAAATCTAGTGTTGGTCCAGAATGTGGTTCAAAATCTGGTCCCACATCTGCTCAGAAATCTGGTCAAAAGTGTGGTCCAAAATTTCCAAAATCTGCTCCAAATTTAATAAAAATTTGATCAAAAAACTGGTTAAAACTTCCAGAACCTAACTCAAATTTCGCAACCTAGTTCACGTCCAAAATACGGTCCAGGTCCAGGATCTGGTTCATACACTGATCCAAAATCTTGTTGGTGATTTAAGATCTGATCAAAAATGTGGCACAAAATATGGGGTTCAGCTCCAGAATCCGGACCCAAATCCGGATTTTGATTCAAAATCTGGTCCAAAAAATTGGGGCCAAAATGTGGTTCTAAATCTGCATCCAAAATCTGATGCAGGTGCACACGAAGCCGAAAATCTAGGTCTAAAATTTGATCCAAAATTTGGTCAAAAATTTAATTTGGTCTATAATTAGGTCCAAATCTTTAATCTGAAATAAAAATTGATAGAAAATGTGTTCATGATGGTCAAAAATATAGTCTAGCTCCGAAAACTGGTTCAGAACCTGATTCAAAATCTGGCTGGCGGTTTACAAACAGATCAAAAAACTGTGGTCCAAAATCTGCTATGGGTCCATAATCTGGTTCAAAAAATTTGACCAAAAATGTGAATGTGGTCCAAAATCTGGTTCATAACCTGTTCCCGTTCCAGAACCTGGTCCAAAATTTGATCCAAAATGTGATGTTCGAAATCGGATAAAAAAAATTTGGACCAAAAAGTGGTTCAGGTCCAAAATCTGGGTTTGGCCTATAATATAGTCCAATATCTGGCCCAAAATCTGATGAAAAAGGCCACAATTTAGTCCAGGTTTAGAATCCGGTTTATTGTTAAAAATTTCATCAAAAATTAATAATTAGGAAGGAACACTATAGAAAAAAATTTTACCTCCAAAAATCCCCGCATGCGAAGTTTGGTTCCTTTTGCTTGATTAGTTCTCGAATTATGAGGAAATTTGTATTCCATTTGTATAGGATACCGCCTTTTTAAAGAAGGCAAAGGTCATAATTCACCATAGGAAATTCCTACCTCCAAAAACCCCCACATGTCAAAATTCGTTCCATTTGCTTAGTTATGTTCTCGAGTTTTGAGGAAATTTGTGTTTCATTTGTATGGGAAGAGGCCCCGCCTCTTACGTCCTCCATAAAATTGCTGATCATTTTATCTATCCAACGACATATAGATTGTTCAGTTTCGTTCTGTAGTTTAGTACTTATTAGCATTTGAAATCTGTCATTCAAACGTTACACTTCTATTTTCGTTTTCACAACGTGTTACCCAGTCCCAGTATAATAAACAAAGATGTAGTCCTACGTCAAAAATTATTTACATTGGACCGCGACAGAGCAAAGACAAGTAAAACAGAAAAAAGGAAATTATGTTTAAAATAAGAAAGGAAATTAGATTTAAAATAAAAAGACTGGAAACTGGTTTTCAACTTCAAATTAGACTTTAAACTGGTGTGGAAATTTGAATTAAGATGAAATTAAAATTAAATTTGGAGTAGGAAAATGAACTTCATGAACTTGGCTGATTTCAATCAGCCATAGAATTGAACATATAATCTGACGTGAACTGGAATTTGAAAATATGCAGGTATGCAAGTGAGCTTGATACATAATTTGAACTCGGACTTGAAATTGGAGTCTAAACTGAACTCAACATGCTGCTGGAAATTGAAATTGACTTAGACGTGAAATAAAAATCGGATATGAAATTCCATTTGTAATTCAAATTTAAAGTAAACGAAATTGCCAACAACAAAAATACCAGGCTATGCTCAGGACCTCCGGGTTACACCAATAGCTAGCAGCGAATACGGCGCTGTTAATGAAACTTGTTTCTTATTTTGCATTTAAAAATGGTTACAAAATTAATTTATATCAAATGTTGCCATTGTCCCTCTTTAAATTTTGACTTATATAATATTATGTAAATTTTGTTTTAGTGTTTTCTTCATGCTAGCTGCCTGCACGGTCTTATTGTAATAGTGAGAAACAAAACTCTTTTTCTTCATTTTATTGTGTCTATCCTTGGTCAGCCTTTCTTTTTTTGTTGTCCCCCAGCCACCTATGAATTTTTCTTCTTTTCGGTAATCCCTATAAAGCTAGACAAAGCCTTTTTACGTTTTTGAACCTCCCCCTTGTCAAAGGTCATCCTTCCAGACAAGAGGAAACCTTGTCGTCCAGCAACTTGCACAATTGCTATCGTTCCAAATGCAAGAGAAACGCACCCCTTTTCCCATTTTAACATTCCTTCCCGCTTCTGAGAGATCGCCCTCCCCCCTTAAGTCAGCTGCGCTGATTCTTTCATGTTAAAAAACAAGTGTGCCAAGTTTGATGAAGAACCGTTCAGACGTTCCGAAGTTATGGCGAAACATACATTCATACTCACGTTGCTCGTCCCCCCTGTTGGTTCACGCCAATCGGTCTAAATGCAAGAAAAACACAACCCCTCTCACTTATTTGGACCTCCCCATTTTATAGAGACCACCACCCCTTTTGACGAGCCCTCAGTGCTAATTCCCTTATGTCAAGGAATAGGTACGTAAAGTTTGGTGGAGAACGATCAAGGCGTTCTAGAGTTATGGCGAAACATACAAACACACAAGCATACTTACGTTCACTTTTATATATAAAGATTCTCTCAATATCTATGTATCTTCATTTATTTTTAACCATAATTTTATTTTAAACATTCTTTTCAATTTGTTCCAATATCATCCCAGGTTTACCTAACTATTGGCTCAGGTAAAATAGATTTTGTTTTCTAAATTAGTAAAGTAGTAAATAATACTAAGCAGTAATTATATTAGAGGTGAACCAACTATCGGTTGGAATCCCCATTAAAAAGGGAATAAATAAATATATAAACAACTGTAAAATAAATTACTATATAACAACTACGAAAAAACAGCCTTCGCTTCATGACCTTTTCCATTATCCTGCCGTTGAAGCTAAACGAAGACTAAACTTTTCTCTCAACTGTCCCTCGTTAATCTCGCAACTTCAAAGAGAATCATCGTACTTTACTTCACATTAACAGCCTCGCAGCACTTTTATTTCCCAGTCCGCTTCAAAAACAAATGCTCGGCCCACTCGAATGGACTACATTATGCTCTGCCTTTTTCCAGCTATCACACTTTTTAATCGCTCGGAGTAAAGGTATGCAAAAACAACCATCTCAACCGAAGCCTAAGTTTAGTGGGAATGTCCTGACCGCAACAATATAAAGCAAACTATTTCTTATCATCGCCTCTTGTGAGCACTTAACCGACTGCTGGTTTATAGGAGTTGCGGAACTTTATCCTACTGAAAGTGAACTTTCCTAGCACTTTTGTGTGCACCGAAGACCGAACGCAATTCAACTACCCACTGAAGTCGGAATCCTACCTTCGTCCTACCAAGACCTTAGATCTTAACAGGACCATCTGCCGTACATCCGCTGCGTTACCGGGCGCAATTTTACGAGCGCGGGTTTCATTCGCCTCGCTAGGAAAAGATGCGTGCATAGAATCGCCATAAACTCGGGGGGTTCATCTGGGGGATCATAAACAAGTCAGCTGCAAGGGTCGGTAATAATTCATCCCGACCTCTCTGGGTTTGTTTGTTCCATCGCATCGCATCGCATCGCAAAGCCAGCGAAGCTTCGCTGAAACAGTCGAAGCTTCTCGCTGACCTTCTTACCGGCGGGGTCGGTCGGTTGGTCGGGTCGTGCTCTTATCGTTGTGCAGCGCCGCTGCCATCGACATTGGGTCGACGAGAGCAGTGGGTACTCGCCGGGGTGTTGAATTACCTTTCACAAGGTGCACAAGATAAGAAAAACAGTGTGCATATTCACTATAGATTGTTAGGTTCCCACACCAGCGCAACGAACTGAAGAGAACTTCAGTTGTGTCGGTCTAAAAAAATTATGTTTGGATATTTTTTTAATTTTCTTGATCGTTTTACGCTTATAAAAGTTAGACAATGTTTTTTGTTCCTTCATTTTTGTGCTAGTATTTTGGTTCTTTTACTGCCATGGCTCACTGTTGAAATGCTGAATGCTAAAACTCCTAATTTTTGTGTTTCAAAATTTTAATTTAGTCTAAAAATCATACCGCAAAAGCGTGGGCCAACAAAATTAATTAATTCCTCTAAAGTGACAATTTTGTCCTACACAAACATTTCTGGAAATTGAAGCGATCTGGTGAGTTGCTTAATTTCAGCCAGCCCCAAAATTCATAATCCTACCAACCGGAGTGATCTAACCTTTCCCACTAACTGTCCTAGATGTTCAGACTTATTTAGATTAACAACATCGATTGTAGACCTTTTCGCAAAGAAAGTCTCCTCGCTGCAGCCAGAAGCTGCGGCATTAAACGACCTAAGCGGAGAGTATTTCGGTGCTAAACGTGACCCTAATTCCGGTTCGCACGAACACTTCTGCTCTCACTGGTGATGCTTTTTGACATTTTGCTGTACGCACCGAAAAGTGATGCAATTTGCATGGAAATATAACCTACCATCCGATAGAGTGGTTGTCATTACAAAAAGTAAGGTCAGAAAATCATTCATTTTAAAACTTCGTTTTGCTTAACGAGATTTGAGAAAATATTTGCTACTCCACAAAGTGGATTTGGCAAAACAAAAACGCACAGAATATACTGAACAGGAAAGCCGGCACCAATTTGTATCCATGCCAGATCACCTTGCGGTTATTCTTGACAGATTACTCTTATCTGTGATATGAGGGTTGAATATTTTGCTGTACACGGGCTCTGCGGTTTTGATTAATTAGAGTTAAAGCCTTGCTTTGGTGGATTTTTTCCCTGCTTCGACGTTGAAATTTGACGACCGTGAGTTACAGGTTAATTGGTTAAAAACGAAGAACAATTAGTCAGTCTGTTTTCCATTTATCCGATAATTATCATCACTAAGTGTTCGTCGAATCTTTCCAACATTTTTTTGGCTTGATAAATTAAACTCCACAGTAAAGCGTCTCGACACACTTGTCGATTCGATTTATACCAAATGAATCACTCCGGTGTGATTCAATATCGGGCTGATAATATTCCTAATCGCTTTTACGGGCGCCACCATCATGGATCGGAAAAACAAATCCACGAAATAAAAGCATCAGTCTTCCCCGGCAAACGTTATTGATTGGATCGAATTGCGTGCTTCTTGCCGCATTATTGGACTGTCAGCGGCGGCGTTTGCCCGATTTTTTTGTACAATAACGCTCATCTTACATCACTGGTTTAAGGCTGACGTTGCGAAAACGAAGCCATTTATGAAAAGCTCTTGAAAAAAAAAACTTATTTCCCTCCCTCCAAAGGCACTTTGCTTTTATGCAGTCAAATATTACTTTTTACGAAAAAAAACTGCCTCTACTTATCGATCGTTCACTTGAGAAGATGCGTGTAGTTTCGATTGGAGCGAACAAAATATACACCCAATTCAGTTTTACGTGGGTAGTGAAAGTGCTCATTTTCTTATGATTTGTAACGACAAGCTGATAAGAAAACAACGATAACTGGGTATAGTTAGTGTGCCCACAGCTGCTCGAGTCGGTCGTCTTGCTTGTGGACCCAGAGCCCGGTCGACTTCCAGCGCACTTTATCAGGTATCCGTTTTCCGGGTTTGGCTGCGGCTGATAGCATCGTCACAGGCCATTGGAAGCTTTTCTTTATGACTACTTGTGCGGTGGTGGGACGAAAGTTTGGCTTTTATGCTGTTTTTTTTTCTTCTGAAGGATGACAGGACGAGTGGTTGGGGTAATGCTCGGAGAAGATGCCTGACAATGTACACAAAATATCGTGTGCTGCCTGCCGGAAACAGCAAGAATGAAATGTTAGCGTTGGCTGCTGTTTTCGGAATGCTGAATATTAAAACAACAGCTCGATATTGCCTGTTTCCAGATTGCAAATTACATAAACAAGAGATGTTATTAAGAACTGTTGGTCTTTAACCGTTGGTATTTTGGTGGTGGCAGATCGTGAGATTTCGCCTGACTTCAGTTTGATGGGAGTCAAACAGATTTCTTTTGATGAGTATATTGAATTTCACTTTTCGCAGTATTTTAGCGAATAAACCAATCAACGTTCCTTCATGCCATGTTCAGTATGAAGATATGACGACCCACGGAGATTTTTATTATTCCATTTCCATCACATCAAACAGGGAAAAGCACTTCACTTCTAACCTTTATTTACTCGACCTGAAGAGATGCTTTACACAGGTGGTTTAAAGTGATTAAATGGAACGGGAGTAAGACTACAAACCATCCAAATGGTTCCATCAAAAGTAATCCCAAGGATGTACTGCAAACTAAATATCATGCCGGCAGCGGGATCTTCAATACTCGGTTCCCATTTGTTGGAACAGCATTTCTTGGAAACGCATTATGTAACAGCAATATAAGCACATGATATTGCCACTGAGTACTAAAACTGAGTTCAGTTTAATGGATTCTCAACGCCGGCAAACCACCACCTGTGTACAACTTGACATGCTCAAGCCAAGAAGGAAGATGATGTATGTCAAGCTTTGCAACATTCAGCTTTGTGCTATCTATCGACAAAAGTGTGACGTTCTAAGCCTCGAGCTCCACTCTTCAATCTCAATCAGCCAGTCAGTAATCAATTTGTTTAAAGGTTTTACAAATGATATAAATATTTCTAGTAAAAAAGTAAATTTTTAGGTTTTTTGCCCGACACATCTAATTTCATAAAAAATGTATCTCAATATCTCAAAAATTTGAGATTTAGATGTTGTATTGTACAAACTTGTAGTTGCTGCCAGCAATAATGCTTTGTTCAAATGAAAAAGTAACTTGTGTTTGTTACCACCAATATGATACTAGGGGTTTAATATCATGCTCTTAAACAAAAGTCAAACGCCTCCAAAGCATTGTTACTATCCTGGCCACGTCTTTGCAGCTGTTGGGAATGGGAAAGCAATATTAGTTCAATATTTCCTTAAGAGAACCGCAGAGGGTGAGGTTCGGTACAGGTTGAAAATGAATTATTCAGTTATTAATTCATTATTATTCTCTGAGAGGTGTATGGTATAAATATTAAACAGTTGAATTCTTTAATGAATTCTGAATTTAAGATTTATTTTTATGCTGCTTCCTTACTATTTTCAACCGATTTATAATGTGATACTTTGATAATTTAATGGCTCAAATCTTAGTCCCAAACCTCATGTTTTTAGTCTTGACCTTGAAATGCGGTCAAGCATATATTAATATTTTTTTGAAACGGTGCACAGTGGGACCATTCTGGAAAAAGGCGGTCAAAAGTCTTTTCTCGCTTTTTCTGACATTTTTGAGCATCTGCATCTGTTGACATTTTCATACAATTAGATATTAAGGGGATAACATATTTGAAAACATTAACTTTTTATAGGAACGAGAGAGCATGTTCATGTGTTCGGAAAAGTTGTAGATCTTCTAATTTCATTAAACTTTGCTGAAGATATTAAGTAACTACATCCTATGGTTTGCGAGATATAATTGACTTTCTGTTGTGACTCCCTTAAAATCAGTTTATTAAACTTTTTGTACACAAAACCTCATCTAACAAGTTTGACATGTTCTAAAAACTTTTTGATACTATCAAAATACGTAACTTTCTAGAAGGTGTAAATATCGTATGTTGCTTTATTTGCCTTAAAAATTGATTTGAAGCATAAATTTTACCGTTTTTACAAGTAATTTTTTGCGTAAATAGGCACCTACTGGCAGCTAAAGTTGGCATCGCTTGAACCGCCGTAGAATATAGTATAAATGTGCCAAAAATCACGGCCGGGTCTGCTCGGGCATATTGAGTTTTGCTTTAATCGTTTTGGTTATTTCAATTATGAATTTACATATGAGTTTAACGGATTTATTTGAAAATACTGGTCTAATAAGCCAGTCGTCGTATGTTCGAATCTCGGCTAGGCGGTGCTGCTAGACAGAGTCTGTAGAATTTTTGCACAAGCTCCGTAACTGTTCTGTACTCTAACAGCCGGTTGTGCAGTCTGTCGATAAAAAAGGATCATGTCTTAGAGCGACGTTTAAGGCCAAGGCTTTGCTTAATTTTGTATTCGAATGGGCCCTCGAAAGTTGGATGTGAAGGGATATGTTGATCCACCGAATGGTTTTTAAAAGCGTTGCGCAGATTCATTGTGAGAAGAGGCTTGGGTATATTTTGAACAATAATGATTCGAATTTTGTAGGATTTCGGAACCATTGATACATTGAGCCATTATCTGTATCCGACTTGCTACGCACCAGGGAACGCCAAAAAAATGCAACGGGAAAAGATGCGAGCTAAGGAATCCATTGGCAATTCAATCCGTTATGCGCGTCCCATTTCGGAGGGCTGTGGGAAGCAGTAGTCAAGTCAGAGATATACCATTTGCTACGTTTTCTCCGAGCTTACGAAGAGCCCATTGAAGACATTGTTGATCCAGATGATCTCGAGTGAATGCCTTTTAGATTCAGTTTTGATTAATCTTTATTTGAATAAGTTATCCGGTCTAGTGGGTCGCATGAATAAAATAGTTTACATTGCTTCCCCCATGAGAGTTACCCGGGAAAAGCAAAGCAAACTGTTTTATTCATACTGGCAAATGTTATTGACTTATTGATATATAATAAAACTGGGAAAAGTGAGCATGATCAAAACTCACAAAACACTTTTAGCGCTGATTGTACTTCAGAGCCACCTGCCGAGTTGTTTTTCGGGTGAGCTCCGTAATTGGTACGATGTAAACTGACCAGCAGTAGCTGTTGATTCCGCTGAAGCCGAAGAGGGTAGTACAACCGGAGCACCGTCAAAACAGCAACGATATACATACTGTTCGAGAGGTACTATACCAACTAGCAGAAATAGTTCTTCGTAGGGTTGAAGGGCATCCGACAGATGCCATGACAGATTTCGGCAGATTCTATGGATGATATGTTTTTGGATCCACTCTATGCTAAGAGTCCCAATCCATCGATGTAAAACAGTGTGCTAATGCTCTCGTTTACCCTGTCTGAAAGTATACCGTTCAACCGTCTTGTTAGCGAGAGGCACTTCCCAGCTATTTGGAAATCTGCTTCAATCATACCGATTTATAAATCTGGTTCGTTCAACGGAGTGTGCGAACTACCGTATGCTCACCATTCTTAGCTGTCTGCCAAAGGTCCTTGAAAATATGGTGCATGATTTGCTCTGCCAACCTGTCAAGTCCATAATTGTTCTTCAGAACAACAGGGCTTTATGAAAAACCACATCCCTGGCACGATCGTCATTCTAATACATTTTTCTTGAGGCCGTTTGAGCCAGGCTTGCTGGTTCGATTTTACGTCAAATTTGACTGCTATTGTTAGAATCACGCAATCATACGGTTTTATGCTTCAGAAAATTTGTTGATAGTCTTATATTTTACGATACACGAAAGAGGGGAAACAAGCATTCGTCAAACAGCGCAGCATTAAATACATGCGGTGTCCAGTATAAATTTTGCTTCAAAATTTGTTGTCAACCTCTATTACCACCACTATCGGAGGTGGCTTCAGCTGACAGCTATCGTGACAAGTATCTGTGAAAACCCCGTCACCAACCACTACAAACGTGCTAAGCTATGTATCGATTTGGACAAGGTTCTACACACTCTGGCGGTTGAGAAGTTTAGGAGAATGGGTCTACCAGAGTGGCTAATGGATCCTAATGTCGTATCTGACGTTGACAGGGAGATGCTCTACTCCGTTCCAGATTCAGTACGGTGTTCCTCAAGGCAGTGTTTTGGGACCTTTGCTTTTTGTTCTTTTCATCAACGATTTTTGTTGAAAATTGAAATCCCCGAAACTATTATACGCCGACGACCTCAAATTTTACTGTGTGATCACAACACTAACAGATTGAAGTGCGCTTCAAATGAACATTGACGCGCTTATGCAATGGTGTAGATTGAATGGGATGAAAGCTAACGTCAACAAATGTTGCATAATCTTATTCGCGCGGGTATGTACGCCGTTTGTTTACATACAACAAGCTTAAAACGTAAAAGCGAAATTTGTATTCGAAATGTTGGCAGATCACATTGACTGTGCAGCTATACTTGAGAAACTACGATCCAATGCACCGTCACGAGTGATACGCCAATTTGCGTTCTTTCGACGATCGACTCACCGCACGGCTTACGGAAATAACAACCCACTGGAAGTTTTTATACTCGTTTCAACGATGTTAATCATTTGTTCAATTTTAGTATGTTAAAAATGTGTTTGGACTAAGGACTAGCAGTAATTAATATTAAATAACATGTCTGTGCGATGATTTGTATATGAGTTGCAAAGTTCTTTGCCGATTTGAAATTTTCTATTAATAATGTAGGAATAATGATGTACCCGTAACGGTATCATTACTCTGAAGTAACGTATCGTTAACGCGGTAGTTGAAAACCAATGGCTTTTTTACGGCAAAAGCTAATAACAGTCCATTTGGGAATGCTAATTATTATGCTGGTTGAGCTGCGCCATACAGCAAACAAAACATTTTTGAATTTTTCATCGTCTCCATTTTACAATGACTAATAACAAGAACAGTATTGGTCCTAAAATTCTCCCATGAGGTACTCCCAAATCGTTCTGAAACCACCTTAATTTTAATGTCAAGTCATGATTGCGAAGATTGCGAAGAACTTAGCTAGAGAAACATGCTGAACAAAGCTCCCAATTTGTCAAGTAAGATAAGAGTTAGATCAATATGATGGTCAAAGCGATCAAATGCGGCTTCCAAATCAATATAAATGGCATCGAGTTGCCCGGCTCCGGCTCCAATCAGTATGGCGACTAGTCGTGGACGACGCTAGTGATTCACAAGAAAGAGTCAGAACTCTTATACTGACTACAACTGCGACATAGCAGAGCAGGAGACAACGCTAGCACTATAGTCAGTGAAAATTTCATTGTTTTTTATTTCAGAGTTATGGCCAAACACTAACTCAGAAACAAAAGATAATACTATCGTGAAATCTTCACCATTCAAACATTGAAAAACGGTGAATAATTAAAATTATTTCAAAAAATTTCCAGCAATTATAACATTTCCACCACACTGGAATTTTTTTGTACAAAATGTTTATAGCTAATGTTTTTTTCTGGAATTACTTTGCTATGAAATTTTCCGTACAAAGATGTTGGCTCGTCGATGCTTGGTTTATGAGATATAAGCTTTTGAAGTTAAGTAAATTCTCCAGAAATTTGATTTTTTTTTTAAATGGCTCGTTTTTCGGTATAACTTGGAAACAACGCAAAATACTATCGCGAATTTTTTTGACAGAAAGATTATAGAACGGAAGAAAAAAGAAACAAATATTCTGAAAATTTTCAAAGATGTAGGCCATAGGTTTTCCGAGTTTTATTTGAAGTTTTCACCGCCATGGAAAATTTTGTGACAAGCTTTTTCGAGCAAATTACACAAAATTGTTAGAGTTAGAGTAATGAACTCTTGAAATAGGCATTGTCTGAAATTCGGTAAGTTTTCCTTATGGTTTTCTGCGAAAATAGGAAACGAAGAATATTTAGTAGTTAATAATTCGGTTTTAATTCGCCTTTCAACCCATAGCTTGGCAAAAAGCAACGGACAGCGAACCAAGTAAGTGCTGTTTCTATGGTACTCTTTTACCTAATTTTCAGAGCACGTGACAACTGGCTCGTTAGACTATTTTCATACCACGAGGCTAGCTGGGAAGCTACAGCACGTCTGAAATTGGGAACCTGTATTTCCTCTCCGATTGGTGGCATTAGTGCAATACTCCAGGGAAACAGCTGTACTTTATGGTGGCGACTGTTAAAACTGCTTTTTATCGTCCCAAAATGCCTCATCGTGATATTTCCAGTTTTTCACTGTCAATTATTTTTTTGATTATTTTTTAGACAGAAAAGAAGAAAGCCGAGGTTCACTGGCATATAATTTCATATCGATAAGCAATGCAACATTTTTGCTATGTTTTCAGTATAAATCTCAAGACCAAATATTTGAAAAAGTCGTTATAAACGTAAATTTTGAGATGCATGTTGAGGTACCAGCTTTCGCCATACCTGTGCGCCAGTTTTCGCCAACCCCAGAAGCATCGTTTGCATATTCTAGTCTGAAAATTCATGTATATTTGGATTTTCGCCGAAAAGTAGAATAAATTTTCAGTTGAATTGTCTAGAAACAATGGTTTTCCGTTGGGAAAGAGCCGCATCACTGATTCCTGCGGTGTGGGAGAGGAAGAAGAGAGAGTGAGAGAGCGTGAGAAGGTGTGAAAGAGAGAGAGGCTGAGAGTGAGGGATAGGGAGATGGAGATGAAGAGAATGAGGGAGAGAGTGAGAGAGAGGGTAAGAGAGATGGAGAGGCTGAAAGAGTGTGAGAGAGTGAAAGAGTGAGCGAAAGGGAGATGGAGAGAGTTTGGGAGTGATGGTGAGGCAGAGGGAAAGAGTGTGTGAGAGAGAGAGAGAGTAATGTACCAGTGAGAGAGATAAATATGAACGTTCTTCGATGAACTCCTCAATGAGCTTACAAGCAATGCCTTTGGGATGAGTGTCACAGCATCTGACCTCAAACAGGTCAATCCTGAAATAAAACAGCTGGACCAAAAGAGCCGAAAAGGACCGACAACCTACTCTGCCAGATACGGTTTTACCGACTATCATCGATGGCACAAGCTTTCGTTGGCAACTATGGAAGGAGAATAAACCTAGACAGATGTGATTTCTTCTGGGGGAAGGGCTGTGACTGGCGCTGCCGACGCACAGTAGTCCACAGTAGAAGATGTAGCTTGAATATGCGATAACTTTCCAAGAGATTTGCGATCTTCTGCAAAAACGTGTATTTTGAGTGCTTCGATAATTGCCTAGAACATTGTGGTGTTGTAAAATGCAACTAAGAAAAGCTAAATATGAAAAACCAATTTTTAAAGAAATTTTAAAAAATATGCCCTATAGTTCAACACTCGATAAAGATGGAAATATTATTTCTTCAGTAAAGTCGCTTGTTTTTACAATATTTACAACTTTGCCGAAGAAACTATGTCTATATTTCCTGAAACAAAAAGAAGACCATAAATGTTGAAGACCATAAATGTTAAAATGAAAGCAAAAGAGACTAGGAAAAAAGTTCCGCTTTTCGCCCGTTTGGACCACTGTGCGACGGTGGCGATAAGAAATAAAAATTGAAAAATGAGGAGTGAGAAGTGAGAAGAGAGAGATATGTGAAGTGAGAAATGAGAAGTAGGAAGTGCAAACGGAGTAGTAAGACATGAAAAGTGTTCTCATTTCTCTCTCCTGAAAAGGGAAAAGATGATAGGGATAATGGAGAAATGAAAGTAAAAAGTGAGAAGTAACAACAGAGAACTTAGAAGTGAGAAGTGACAAATTAGAAGTGTTCTCTTTACGTCTTGTCCCATCTTGAGGATACTATAATCACTTTGTTTCATTGAATTTTTCTACCTTCGTCTAATAGGAAAGGCATAAAAAATGAATAACGCCTGATATCGTTACAAATCCAAAAAATTCAAAAGAAGCGGTTGAGTCTATTAAAAATTATTATTACTTATAAGTGCGTCAACGTTCGAAAAACTTCATGATATTCTGAGATTATTTGGACCATTCTGCCAAAATTGGCTAACATTTAGCTCCTGTATGATTTGCCTAGTTTAGACGAGCTGACAACATGAAAAGCACAAAACTGATAGAATAATAAGAATGTTTCCAGATGAAAAATATGACCAAACAAAAATTGTAACAAACAGACGACCTCAGTTGCTTTAAAATTGAATCAGTAGAAAAATTGGAAAAGTTAAAATGTCCACAAACGAAACTGGAACAAAATTGAAATATAACTAACAAAAAATCAAAAATCAACTGAAATAAAATTGTGCGAACCTTGGAACAACAATGATCAGACAGAAAAGAGATATAAATGATGAACTAACATTAATATAACGAGCGTCAATAAAAATGAAACGTAACATAAGATGGATTCGATGCACAAAAAAAGGAAAGCAGTTAAATTAAACCAAATTTTATCACTGGGAATGGTGAAATGTTTCATGGAATTAGGCTCAATGTTTCCTCCATTATTTTTAGCAAAGTTGGTGTTTAATTCAAAACCGATTTTGAAACATAATTCATTTTATTTTGGATTTACTTTGTCTTGAGTTTTACAACCGCGTCGTCAAAATTAGAAGGAAGGAAGGAAGGAAATGCTCCAAACTCAAATTTTTAAACGCAAAGCAGAAAGTTTTGAATTTACTGGGTGTTCGGCCCTTCTTAATAACCTGGGTTTAGTGGAAGTCGCAAAATTAAAAAAAATGAGTTAATGACAGCAAACGATCAAGAATTTTCTAAGCCACATTTTACTCTAATCAGACTACATAAATGTTGCAAACATCCAGAGTCATAAGATGATTTCGAACGATTGATAGCTATAAACCATACAGAGCCGGAAACTTTGAACGAGTTTTTCTCGAAATCAGAGTTTTGTCACTTGGTTCGCTCTGATTTAACACCTACCGTTTGTATATTAGTTTATAACGTGATTTAAATTCAAAAGAGTTTTTTGCTCTTCATCCAGTGCCGTTCTGCTCCATGCTATTAAATGAAGGTCTCAAATTAATAACCCGGAAACACATTAAATACACAAACAATCGTAAAATAATACTTTCAGAACTAAACAATTCTCATGGAAGCAACGAGCAAATTGGAACGGAGTTTTTTTATTCTGTTTCCTTTGGTGCCATCGTGGCAACTGCTAGCATTCTGCCAGTGCTGTTGGCACAAATCCAACTCGAACATAATAATCTCCGGAAGTCTAATGAGCTTTCGTGACGTCGGATCCGTTCGACAGTACCGCAGCAGGACCGCAGGCACCCACGTCAACGACGGATGACTTGAAACTGTAAGCGAGTCAACCGAAAGGTTCGACGCGGCGCATTTCGACTACGTTTGACTTTTCGCGGTATGTCACGTGTTGAATAGAAGTTTTACGACTGAATGACTGCCTGACTGACTGACTGACAATCAGTCAGACGGTCTCCGTTAGCGGTAGTAAGCGTAGAACCATTGAGCAGCAATGCTTGTTACGAATTATAATCCAAATTTGACTATGCTAAATTCAAAGAAGGATGGTTGATTCATCCCGCAGACGTAGGTCGCGCAGAAGCCCGAATTATAAATTAGGCAATTTACTTCTTAATGCTCGACTGGGCGGGAAGTTGGAAATGTGACGGATGTTTCCGAGAAAGTTAAATATTCAAATCATTCCCTTACGTTCTTAGACTAAGTGGAATAAATTTGATGAATAGTTGAGCAAGTGATGGCGGAACATGTAATCATGCACATAACTTCAAACGTTCGAAGAGTGAAGAATAACTTGTCTTACGTCCAATTTTTACATGAAGTAAATTTCCAATTTGTTCAATTATAAAATATAAATATTCATAATAGCGGGGGAAATTGCTAATCAAAATACTTCCGAGCTGATTTGCACGAATGCATACCAACCACTGACACCGTGCAGTACAAAGCCTCAAGTACCACAATGTTACACGAGTTTTAGCATGAACAATTTCTTAATTACACTTGAAAAAGTTTTCCAATGCACAACTTTGTGCTGCATTCGAGCCTCCCGCTTGCTGATAAATTTTCAACTACCAACTTTGAAGTTCGGTCTGTTTTCAAGCACACTTAACACACCCCACCCAACAGCAGCCCAAATGGTAAAGTAATTTTTACGCCACACAACAGCGGAAGGCAATTTTCCGCTAATTGTTTGTATCATCAAGCTTTCCCAACATCACAACCTTATTTCACGTGTCGATAAAACCGCGCGTACATTGCCTTGAAAAACATTTCCAGCACATATGTTTGTATGTGCTCAACACAACACAAACAGCTCTGCATCAAATTAATGTTAATTACCTCGATCCGACGCAAAACTAGCTGCAGGATTGCCCGTGCCGTGACGTATGTATATCACTTTCAGGTTTTTCTCCGATTCAGCTACTTTGAAGAACGTTTTCACATGTAATCCAACTGCTGCTATTACACACACTTTCCGCACTTATGCTATTTTTTGCTCCCCGACTATATTTAATCAGAACACAACATGGCAAGCACACACGGCAATCCCGACATGCAACACGAGAACGACGACGCTTCACTTAATTAAAACTCAAACACACGGCAATTCGGTTGGTTTTAACCCTTCCGCTTGAATCCGAATTACGCAATTAAACATGCAGCTTCGCACTAGGGCACATTGTTGGGAAAACTGAGCCTTTTGGAAAGTTGAACCGGAAATTGCACTCACCAAATCCGCAAATGTGCTGGAAATACTTCACCGATGACCAGAGCTTTAAACCACTGCCGAGAGCAATCTCACTCACGGAATCTAATTAGGCTTAACACGAACGAATGGATGGCGCAAGGAGAGCTAAAATGATGACCTCTCAAGCTTAGCAACACAGCAGCAAATCCTTCGTTAATCCTTGATAGCACGCCTTTTCACTTTTTCACCGAGCTGAAGAACTAATACTAATTATGATCTCACTTAACAGCTTCTAACCTCTCCGAGGGTTGAGGGTTAGCGAAGTAAAGCAAACGAAGAAGGAAACTTGAACCACTTCAAATAGGCCGTTAGCCTGCGCCTTTTCTCCGCACTGAAAGCGCAACCTCACAGTCAGAAACCGTTACGACAATCCCGTGCACTCTGCTGCTTGCCAACTCGGTGACAGCCCTCCCCCGCTGGCCGGATGGGTGGAGCGTGAACGACGGGGGTAGGTAGGCTAATAAAGCTGGCAGAAAACTGACACTACCCGGGACCGAACCGGAGCCAAAACTGGGGCAGTGTGTTCGACGCGTGACGACCTGCGAGACTGATTTCAAGTGCACTGCAGCGAAGGCTAGTGGGTCCCCGTTTCAGGAACGCTGAAAGGAACGCTTTTATCAGTTCGCGAAATCACTGCCAGCCTGGCAGTTCGGTGGCGAAGTATCCTTGCTTGCTTGCCACGGCTCAGCAGATGCTTGCGATTGATGGCTATAGCGGGGTGGATGCTGAGCGAGAGCTTCGTGGTTGCGCAGGAGAAAAATTGAGAGAAAGAGAGAAGAAACGAAAGCTTACCAGAAGGGGATGCGATTTGTTGGTCGAAAAAGTTTTCCAACGGATGCTTTCTCTTTAAGCTTTTATTTTACGGATAAAGTATGGATACGTTTTTATGCAATATTTACTATAATTCTCTAGTATACAGCTTTGTTCAATATAATCATGGTATAACTTAACTTTTCTGAACAATACATTTTTCTAAGACCGTTTATTGTTAAAATATATGCTTGATTCAGTTTCATGTTCACTTTCAAGTCCGAATTCAAGTAAAATTGCAAGAACTATTTTAAACTTATTTTAAATTCCGATTTAACGTCGATTTCCGATAATTTAATAGGCTTAACGCTTAAACAACTAGATAAAACCAAGCAATGTACAGAAAAGTTGTAGATTTTGGCAAAAACTAAAAGGTGGCTGCATGGATTTGTCAACCGTCCTTCCGCTGTCCCGGAAACGGCTACCGCAAGTTACAAGGAAAGTGATATTCAAGTTTGGTTGATTATGAAAGAATGCAGCTAATCCGGGATTCAAGAAATAGTTATAGATGATTGAATTTCCTCTCTCTGCGTTGCCATCTACGCTCTACGGTAGAATTATAGCAATATTTTGTCATGTATGTATGTATGTATGTATGTATGTATGTATGTATGATGACTACCACCTATCTTAGCAGAACAACTGTTCATAGCAATGGGCCTATGAAATAACACGTCAATGTTATGTGAGCCCAAGCTAATTCAAAATGAATTTTAGAAACAAACGCTGCCGGCAAAATGCAACGAGCGAAGCACAAAAGCAAACGATGCGAAATTGCTATACGAAACGCCCAGCTAGCCAGAAGTCATATTTGCTATAACGAAATAATTCGTAAATAATGGCAAAATAATTCAGAGTCGCACAAATGTAGGTTTAGTCTTCAAACGATTAATTAATTTTGTCGTATAGTTTTGTGAAATATGATTTTGATACGATAAAGCATCAAAATCGTACAATTTCATGATTTAGTTCTCCAAAATGTTGCATTATATCGTAACTAGAGCGAAATTTTGCTTTATATAAGGATGTAATTTTTGGTCGCATATGAATGTAAAAACAATCGTATAATATTCGATTAGTGCTCGTAAAAAGGACTAGATTTTTCCAAAAGAAAAACTAAAAATAGATATTTTTACGGATACATAATAGGTCGTATGAATAAAAGAGTTAGAGCAAATGCTCCCATATGTATCGCCGGATTTTCCCGGACTACCTTTTCTTTCCGTTTTAGATAAACACCGTTTTTAATCGCACTACCGACCAGACGGGTCGGCGTGCCAAATCAGAATTAATTTATTCAAAAATCACAAAGTTAATACTTACTCGCTAAAGACTATTTTCCCTAAGGAAACTCCTCCTCCTCGAGGTAGTTCCGTCCTATTCTGCCTAGCGGCAGACCTCACGCTGTCCGTTGAGCTTCTCTCTCGCGCATACATTTTAGCCCCTCGCGCGGGAACTTTGTTTTTTGTCAACAAACCGTCCCGCGCTTCGTTGTTTGCCTTAGTCGGCAAAACGTTCGTTACGGCGATTTAAACGGGAAAAGCAAAGTAAACTACGGCCTAATTTTAAAAGAAATAATGTTAGCGGACTCGGTTATGAAGGAACGTCTAAAGAAATTGAGAAAAACGAGCACGTACAGCGATTAATCAAAAAACATTAAAATTAATTAAAACAAAAACAAAAAACAATTAAAATCCAGCATCATCAAATGCTATTAACGAAATCAATTTCATAAACTGTGTTCAACATCCCACCACCATTTTTCCTGAACAACACAAAGAAACATTCGTGTTGGATTTATTGACAGTAATTTTAATAAATATATTCATATACATTTAATTCGAAATAATCATTACAGCTAAACGGCCTAAGTTCATTGGAGATATCCAGCTATAGACTATCGAAAACAAAATATCACATTTAGGGTTGCAGTCCTTGATTCACATAATGAATTCTAATCTGAACTTCCTCGTACTATTATGGACACTCCGAGGTATAGGTTTATTCTAAACATGGAAGAAATGGGCCAGTATGGTATAATGGTCTAGAAAATTATCTCAGGAAAATATTCGATAAGGCACAGCAACTAATGAATTTTGCGCTTTTTCTTTCCTTCGACGTCTGATACTTCTCGTCGGAAAGGCTTATCTGCTGCTTTTTCAGCATGTTGAAAGTCTGAGGCCACGCTAGACAGTATCACCGGGATCTTCCTGGGTGGCCCATGATATTCCACAGCAGTGCAGTGCATCGAAGTTTTTCGATAGTTATTTTGCTGCCTTAGGCCATAGAAGGTGCTGGTCTCGGATCCAGTTAGATGTCACGCATAGCACTTGAAATTTTGAATTTCCGAGAACTACTACGGAATATATCTGCAATAAAGAAATTTTTATTTTAAATACCGTTTGTTGTAATTGAAACTTAATTTTCCTTTGGTTTGAATAATCTTTACAAGTCTATCTTGTAGAAACTTTTTTCATATGCACCCACACTTGACAGCAGAAAGAGAATTTGTTTACATTTAAGAAAACATAACAATCAGTGCAGCCAGTTGAACATTAGTTTCTCACAACTTTCGTCACTGAGCCCAAACAAATGTCTCAGTGCGAGTTGGCACTTTATTGTAATATTTAATATTTAAGCACACATTGATATGTTCTGGCGTCATTTGAATTAATGAAATAAGGGATATAAAAACTTCGACGAAAAATGTTCAACATAAACATTAAAAGCTAAACGGCAACTATGGTATAGCAAGCGAGAATTACTGGATATGATGTCACAGACTGTTGGATGATGTTGTCGTATATTGGTTTGTACGAATGTGAATTTGTGTACGAAATATTCCGTAACAACCATATACGATCGAAACTATAACAAATTTGAACATTTAAATGGCACATCGGTTGGTGATGTCCTACAAATGTATGGGTAGAGTGATAAATCCAGAACCGCAGTCTATTTTTAGAATATGTTTTACTGAGTGGTAGTGGTTTTCGCTTGCAACCTTTTATTCGTTATCCAACACCTCTTTCAGCATGATGAAGGTGGCGCAGTGTGTTAAGATTATATCCCGATTATAAGATATCGGGATCGAACCTTGCAAGGTTGGAATTTAAAATAAACTTATACAACAATATTACAAATAAAATATGTCTAGACATGATGATAGCAGATAGATGAACAAAACACACCAAAAATGCAATAACTCTAAAAAATTAATCCTGTGACAGATTTAAAAACTTTTTCAATTTTTGACGTAGGACTACGTCTTTGTTTACTATACTGGGACTGGGTAGCACTTTGTAAAAACGAGAAATAGAAGTGTAACGTTTGAATGAAATATTTCAAACGCTAATAGCTACTATACTACTGAACGAAACATAACAGTTAATATGTCGTTGGATAGATAAAATGTCCAGCAATTTTATAGTAACATACTAATAATAATTTTTTATACGCTAAATAGTGAAAATGTGTGTAAAGATTCAAGGTCGAATTTTTCCATACATTTCCCTTGTTATCGCCTAGCTTCACAGGCACGGACGACAATTAGATACACCAAAGGATTTGGATCCAAATGATAACCTTGAGACCACTTTGTAAGCCACACCCCTTTTCCAATCCAATCGGCAACATCGATGGCTATTGACGGCAACACCGGTCCCAAAGACAAGCAAAATCAGAGGGCAATGGCCAACGTGAATCCCACACGATGCACTTAACATTACATTTTGCATTATCCCCATCGCAGACATGCGAAATTGTTCGATAGCTTGCTCAATCAGTGTCGGACAATCATTTAAGCAGCAGCAGCCGATATGGTTTCCCCCACCACCTACACTAGCTTACAAGCAGCAGCGGCAGTGCCAGTGACTATAAAATGGTACTCTTGGTTCGCCGTCTGCACATTCATCGCACAATCGCACTGACGGACGGTCAGCATTTACCATCGACAGCTATTGGTGGCGAAAGCAACGGCGTTTGGCGGCAAACACCAGCGATCGGAGCCAACAACGATAGCAATCGGGAGGTAACGATAGCATTTTTGGCGGCTATTGGAGGCAAATCCAAGGACCTTTGCGGCATCTAATGTCATTTTCGATGACAATTCGAGGCACCCAATAGCATTTTGGCGGTTATTTTCGCAAACCAACAGCAAATGGAAGCAAATCGACTGACGGGCAGCAGCAAATTCAGCAGTAGGCCGTTGTGGTCTTAAACAGTTCTTATAAGAACTAGAGTAATTGAAGAATCAAAAGAATTTTCTTCACTTTTCTAAATGGTTAACGTTTCAACGTTCCATGGAAAATGCTTGCTCATTCAGCGTCGGATAATCATTCGAGCAGCAGCAGCAGCCGATATGGTTTCCCCCACCACCTACACTAGCTTACAAGCAGCAGCGGCAGTGCCAGTGACTATAAAATGGTACTCTTGGTTCGCCGTCTGCACATTCATCGCACAATCGCACTGACGGACGGTCAGCATTTACCATCGACAGCTATTGGTGGCGAAAGCAACGGCGTTTGGCGGCAAACACCAGCGATCGGAGCCAACAACGATAGCAATCGGGAGGTAACGATAGCATTTTTGGCGGCTATTGGAGGCAAATCCAAGGACCTTTGCGGCATCTAATGTCATTTTCGATGACAATTCGAGGCACCCAATAGCATTTTGGCGGTTATTTTCGCAAACCAACAGCAAATGGAAGCAAATCGACTGACGGGCAGCAGCAAATTCAGCAGTAGGCCGTTGTGGTCTTAAACAGTTCTTATAAGAACTAGAGTAATTGAAGAATCAAAAGAATTTTCTTCACTTTTCTAAATGGTTAACGTTTCAACGTTCCATGGAAAATGCTTGCTCATTCAGCGTCGGATAATCATTCGAGCAGCAGCAGCAATTGATCTGGTTTCCCCCACCACCTCACTAGCTTACAAGCAGCAGCGGCAGTGCCAGTGACTATAAAATGGTACTCTTGGTTCGCCGTCTGCTCATTCATCGCACAATCGCACTGACGGACGGTCAGCATTTACCATCGACAGCTATTGGTGGCGAAACCAACGGCATTTAGCGGCAAGACCGGTTATTGGTGGCAACACCGATTGTTGACTGCACTGAAGAGGTTGATGTTACTTGTAACCAATGGCCCTTTTAAGGGCCGCAAACTAATTAAATGAAGCATAATCAGAATTTATCTCAAATGTGCAAAATGGTTTTGATTATTATTTGTAACCAACGGCCAGAAACTATTTGAAGGAAGTTGGTTCAAATATCAAACTACGCATAACATATTTATTACAATGATCTGTGGGCTGGCCATTCATTGCTATTTCAACCTTTGTGAAATACAGTAGTGATTTGTTAAAGAATTCGCTATGTCTAAATGGTTGCAGGCGTTATATTTACGTAACCACCGTAAACGTATTCGTGAACAAGTGGCTGGTGTAGTAATTGAACCAAGGATATCCTTAACAGGAGCAGAGCGTACTAGATTATCACGCAAACGAAAGCGTGAGAGTGCTTCTAGTTCGGCAGGTGAAGTTGCAAGTTTGTCGCACGAAGAGGCATCGCCCGCAGATATCAATCCATCGCATACCGTTATAATTCCGTCACATGAAATGACAGGTAAGCATATTTATAGAAAATTATCGCATGCTATTTGAGCTGTTTAGAAAGAAGTTCATAATAAATTTCGTAGCGAAATTACAAAAATACACTACAACTCAGTGCATTGATGGCAACAAATGTTTGTTTATTCGTGAATCTAAAATTGAATCTAAAATTTCAATTTAAATTAGTTGTGAAAATCTGGTGAATACTTAAATTACATAGTGGATCGTGAAACAATGTTCAAACTATCTCTGCTCTATTTACTCTATTTACTGCTAAATTGCTAGGGAATAGTAGGGAAGTGAACTGCTTGTATCCTCATGACTCAAGAAATGCACCGATTTTATTGTCCAGTCCCAGATACACCTGGCTGAGCTTCTATCAAGCAGTTATTAATAATTGTGTAAGACAGATTATCTAGTTTGACATATTATTTAATGAGTATTATATGACACAGTCCTACGTCACCCTTTCGTACAACCCTTAGGGCTGTATACCTTGTAGTTTTTTTACTAACGAACTCTGTCGTATATCATACCAAAGTAAATTGCAACAGATGTATTGAAAAACTCGTATATCTTTTTGTTATAAATCATACTAAAATCGGAAAAGTCATATCTCTTAACAAGTCAAATCGTGTTTTATACGTAAATCGCCTCCACTTTAGTCCGTATATGTCGTTTCTGTGCATTATATTCGGTATTTTGTATATTTGTATATTTGTACATATTTAAAATGATATTCCCACCAAATTGCTAATTGGGCGACATTCAGTATGTAAGCACCAGTTATATGAGACTGACCTTGATACTCGAAAATTTTCTTGTAAAGCCAATAATTACGAAAATAAGATATATAATATATTTTTTATAAATTTAATATATCTAATGGCAATGGAACTCATAAGCAGCCATAATTTGTAAATTTACAGCGAAAAATACTATGCACATGTTAGATTTATAATGGTTCGAAAACCATGTTACAACTTAAATTTATTCTACCTGAAAATAAAAATCAGGCATAATGAAACATTAGCTCGTTTAGCTATTCCCTAAGTTGATAAGCATTTCCTCTTACCAACGCTAATATGCAGAGATATAGCGCCCTACACGCTTAGTTATAGCAATATTTTGTCATCATCAGAAATTAATTATTTCCTCTATGTGCTTCCGGAAGTCATTCTATGGCCATGTGATCACATTATCACTTTATCGAAATGATTTGTGGTCCAATAACATGCTCATAAAATTCTGAAAACTGATATGTTCTGTGATATGTGTTCTGATACGTAACATGATTAGTTTTTGTTGGAATCGGAGATGAGTCACTTCCCTGGGACATTCGGAAGTGTTTTCAGCACAACGGAGACTATATTCGGAAGTTTATGCGCACTATTTTTTTAGTTCTTGTCCAAACCTACAATTTGCTGAACATTGTTTAATCCTATTGTGTCGTTTAACCTATGTAAACAGCATGGGTACACGGGTACCCCGACGGCCTTCTACGGGGTAAAAATTGTATTTGACCCATGGTTATTCCATCTCTTAGCCAAATCTCTCAAAATTTACACTAAGTTGTTTATCTTGACCCTTCAGAAGTCAATTTTCAATTTTCTGAATGATTTCTAAACCTTTATACTATATATTTAAATAGTAGAAAGGCAATATACCTACTATATATTTATATACTAGAAAGGCAAAAAATGACACCCCGCAGAAAAACAGAAAATATTTCCGGTTGAGTCGTACATCATCAATGATAGCGTTATCATCTTTGATCCGGGTGCGTAACAAATTACCAATAGATCGGATCATTTCTTAATTTTGTCATTCGTTCTCAAAAAGTGAACCACGACAGTTCGTTTTATCACACGTCTAGTGTTTTTAGAAAATTTCAAACCACGTGATTAAGGTAGGTAAAAAATAACAAACTAACTAGTTTCCTTATCACTTCAATGAAATTTGTTCTTGAAAGAAGTGAAAAGAAATTAAAAGAAATGTACGCATCAAAGTTTATGTATGTATTACGCTTTTGTTGATTTTGTAGATGAACCCTGGCGAAGAAAATAGCAACGGGTTTAAAAGTGCCTTGGCGCAACTGCAAGTCGTGGGAAGTGAGTATATCAGTTTTTGTATTATATAAATTAATCCTATAGCCTATGGTCCTATTTTCACTGCAATCATCCATATCTTCAATAAATGGCTATATTAACCATGTTTCAGGGTATTTTGTTTGAAGCATAGCTGAAACTTACCATTTGATCATTTTATTTCGTCGGCATATTAAAATTAAATGCAGATTAATTCATGAGAACTTTTAATTGTGATGCACATAAAAGTTACTTAGTAAATTTAAAAAACCAGTTCAATTTTTCTGGGGGAGCTTAAACACTTCTAGGGGGGGCTTAGCTCTCCTCCCTAGTTACGCCAATGGGTGCCCCTACCCTATAGTACACAATTTTTCAACAGTTAAATAGTCGCCTCTATTCTACATACCGATCGGACCCGGATCCGATCAGAAATTCGCTTCGATCTGATCGGAATGTAGAATTGAAGCGAGTGCATTTTTAATAACTGTTAATTATTTGTGATTGTTGTAATATTTTCAGCTTACAATACAGGAGCAAAACGCTAAAATCAACTCCCAGAATGAAAAGTTGAGAGATTCTGAAAAAAAAACGAGTCACAAAAAGAACACGTTTCGAGACATATACACAAAAACAAAAATCTGCACAAAAAAGCTGCTGTGGTTAGTTTGTTTTTATTTTAATCGATTTTATTTATTTTAATATATATATTAAATTTTATTTATAAATTATTACAAAATTTCCAGGACCGTAACATCGCAGTTTTGCGGAGGGTGTTAAACCTGGTCCAATTTGATGTCTGTGTTAGGGAAGTGTGCCTGAAAAAATGACAAAAGTTCTTTGTTCCAACAGATTGTGAATTCTTTACGGCGAGACGATTAAACCTAGACGAATTTGATATCTGTGTTGGAAAAGTGTGCTACAGCTGTAGTGTTTGGTTATAATATGATTTTGTATGTGTTAAAATGGGATTGGATTGGTAAATTCCCTTCAACGTAGGAGAACCATTGGTAATAAAAATAATCTTTAATTTATGTAAGGTAGCAGGAAAGCAATAGTTTGTGTTTTTTATTTTATTTTATTTATTTATTTATTTATTTATTTATTTATTTATTTGCGTACTGTCTTCAGCTTAATGCTGTTCAGACTAGATTCAAGCTTGTATGTTAATATTTTGTAAAACGGTGGTTCTACAATTGAAGAAGGGACGGTGAGGCCCCCTCCCCTCACCTTTCTGCTCTTTCCCCACCATTCCAAAACAAATTTTCATTACTTTCCCCTACCATCCCTTCATCAATTGTAGAACCGCCGTTTCAAAAAAATATTAAATTATTATGGCTTGGTATTAACAAAAAAAATTGATGTTTTAAACTTGTTTTGTAAACCGTAATTATCTAGGTTGTCCGGTTTGGTTTTTCGTACTAAAATTTTCACAAAAATAGTTCATTACGTGAACTTTGAATTCTTAAAAAAGAAAAATGTACTATTTTTTTGTTGATTAATTGTTAAATATGCGACAAAAATGTTCATAAACTAAAAAATTTAAAATAAAAATCAAGGCATATTTTCATCGAAAACTTCAGTTTTAATAAAAACTAAAAATTCGGATCGATATACGAATTCATGTGGAAATTTCGAGTGGCAGTTTTATTTAATTTAAATTATAATTTTTTTGATTGTAACCCAATTTGTTGTCTTAGTATGATTTTACTTTTTCAGTAAAATTGGTGTATCGTTTTTGTGCTGTTTTATACGTTTTATACTTGAATCCCAAGGCTATCACGATTTTCTCTGAAAGCAGTACGTTCTAGTTTCAATTTCACCTTGACGTTATTTTCATCATCTTCATTTTGAACTGCGTCGCCAGTAATTAATAACACATGACAGCGAATTTGAAAAAGAATCCAAGACATCTGTAGTTTTTCTATTCAAAATATATCAAACTTAACGGTGATGAAGCTTTAACAAATTTAGAAGCTTTTATCCAGATAAAATATTAGCTGTAATTTCGACCACCACAGCGAATGCCACTCCGATACACGTGCTGCTCTCCGGAATTCCACCGCCGCTGGGAGAGCACAAACCAACGTGCTTTCGGAGCGTACACCCGAACACCCGGTTACTCACAGCATCATCCACGGATCAGCTGCTTCTCGCTGAACACGCTGCTCGGTTCGTTGGTTACCAGGGGCAACTATAACATCCCATCCGGGGGATAAGCGAAGCGGGGATTTATTTAATGTGTGTTACCATCGAACACAGTAAATTACATTTTGGTTGTTTTACGTATATCAGCTCGACGGAGGGGATGGCATGGCACGGCATGGCTGGGCTGTTGGGATGTTATTGCTATCACGGAGATGGTAGCTTTTGCATTGCTCCGTTCCGTTCGGCTCACCCTGCTGCCGTACGTACGTACATGTGCTTATTAATAGCCAATTTGGAATGCTAGTTAAATCAGCTCGAACCGACCGGCCGCTTTGCGGCTGGCATAGAATTTGATGCGGCCGCAGGATCGGATAATCAATGGAACTGAAGAGTGGAATATGTTTGCGGCGGCTTGTGTGATGCGATGGAAGTGGCGATCGGGCATACGCATTATTGACCGCGAAGCGAAAAGAGGTTGCGTAAAACCCAAATATCATAACCGGCGGAAAAAGGATCGGAACAGTAGTGTGGGCGGATTCGATGTTAGTGATGGGTTTTTACCCGTGTTCCGTGAGATGACCGTCGGGCTCTCCGGTTAGGGTGGATTTGGTTTCGATTTATCTGCTGGTTCAGAGATTGCATCTTATCCCTGGAAACTGGTATCGGGCCTGGCATGGTCGGCTTATCCTAATAAGCTCCTTTTCGACACGATATATAAATGGGTCTGGTTGGATCGAATCCTGTTATAGCAACGGCAATCGGTAATCTTAACGCTTCATTGTCATTTTTATCATTGAATTATGATCAGATGATTAAGGACGTATAGATTTTGCACGTTGGCCTCGATAAAAGTGATATTTCTATTAGTTCACCTTTTTCACTTTAACATCATAACAATATTAATTACCTCACTGAAATAAATGTTCGAGTTGAGATCAAGTGTAAAAGTGATGATAAAACAACATTAAGGTAAAAGTTTACCTTAATCGACTCTACTGCACCTGTAATTCACTTGAACTGCAAAATTAACCAAGAGAAATTGAGTGGAGGCGCATTGTTATTTGTGACAAAAGCTACTAGAAACTCCCCTTCAATCATGCATGCATTCTCTTTGATGACTGGATTGTCAATTTTAGACTGTGAACAATGACAATTCATACTGAATACCTAGCAGCATAATTCCAGTGGCATTAAAATGTTTAGTACCTACCTAAGTTGAATTCCGTCGCACGAAAATGTTTATGTTCTGTTTTAAACTCAAAATTTAAATAACATCACTCATAAACCTGCACATGAGCTCATAAAGTATGTGTTCTATGCCACAGTGATACCAATTTTACAGCCCTCGCAGTACTTAATTAGAAATTAATTAATCCTTGCCATAATCCGCAACCGGTCGCGTTAATGTTTCGTCATTTGCATATCGCGTGAACAAGGAGTTGTTTATTTTCATCATCATATCGGGTTGATGCAATCAGTAATCAGCTCACTGAGCATGTTTTGAGAAAATAACAAACCATTTGGGAGAGCAGAAAGTTAAGCTGCGAAATTGTTGCTTCCGCTTTTGGGACACGGGTTAAGTAACCCTGCCAGCTGCGGCAGAGCCGCAATGCCTCACCACAAATGAAAGCCGCACTGGGTGAAGAGCTAAAATATCGTTGCCACTTGCCCTTTTTTTATTTCGGCCTTGCGATGTGCAGCCGTATTGTGCTCGAGATTTCTCGAGGAGTAAAATATTAATGCGGAAAAGCAGCGTAAAGCGAGAAAAAATCTGCCTGGGAAATGAATAATGATTGCTGTCATCGGAGGGAGGCTGCAGCCAGCGGAGGCTGAACGAGAAAAAAAGCCATCACCTGGTGCCAGTAATAAAGTGCAGAAATGACTTGACACGGGGGGATAACAACTTGTATATGAAGTAGCGGGAAAGAAATAAATGGAGAAAACGAAACATTTGAAAAGTATATATTCAGAATGACATATACGTACGGTTCGAAAGCAGACAAGCATATGTTTGGCGTAAATTTTTGATAGTCTGTTCAACTTTAACAACCCCGTCAAGCCGGTGACCTTTTCTTTTGTTACAATTGTTATTTTTATTGCGCAATTTTTGCACTCGTTTCAATGGCAAAATCGGTGTTTGCAACAATTTATAATAGGCAGCAATTGAATGCGACCTGGCCCTGTCACCGAAACGTATTCAAATTATAAGCAGTTGAATAAATTGCTCTCAATTTTTCCTGCTGTGAAAAATCAGCGGTGCTTTTGAACAGTTTTTTGGTTGAATGAAACAGCGATCTGAATCCATGTAGTGGTGTGCGCTGAACTTTCTTAAAACTAGTTTCAAATGGTTAAACTTACTTTGAAAATGTATTTGATAAATTTGAAGAAGATGCTGAAACCGTTTTTCTGTCAGAAAGGTAACCAAAACCAACCAACTCCCACGCCAATTTTTCCCACCTCTATATAAACGCAAATGATCGACCGAAAAGAATCACTTCAGTTGGTGCTTTAATTTATATACTCGACCAAAAACCATCTGGCAGACAGGCAGCCATGATGAACTGTAGCAAAGTTCGTCCGATTGTAGTCCTTTTTGTAGTTGCGTTGCTGTGTGCTACGCTCGCTGCTGCTCAGTTCCGTGAAAACTGCACCATTATCAACGGTCAGGTCAGTTAGGCGTTCGATGTGAAACTCCTTTCTGAATGATTCACTATTCTTAAAAACTTTTGAGCTTTTGATCGTAATTGAAACAGTTCAACTGCACACAAGTGGATGGGACGGTGTTCGGTGCAATGGGACCCGGCGGAATGGGACTCGGTGGAATGGGATACGGCGCAATGGGGTACGGAGGAATAGGATACGGCGGAATGGAGAACAGATTTCCGATACTACAGGGCCCACGTCACGATATTTTTAAAGTATTCCTAAAAGCAGACGAAAAAGAAAAAAACGGATGAAAATTTTGTGATGCAACTTGGCTTTTAGTTTTCGCATTTTTTCTGGTGAATATAATGAAGTCTGTTGCACCGTTGAGGTGACCCTTTAGGTTTAGTTTGTCTGGAAACCATGAATTGTGTGCTTTACGAATCATAATTTAAAGGTTAAGATCAGATGCAGTTCCATTACGATTAAATAAAACTGTATATAAGAATTACAATGCTTATGGTTTCAAATTGTTACGATCTCTGCTAAAAAATATCACAAAACCGATTGACAGAATAAACATAAAAAAATGAGTATTGTGCTCTTTGTATTAATTTTCAGAACTATTTTTATCTTAAAATTGTCGTAGAATTTAAAGCTAGATAACAATCAGTTCTGGCCATATACAGCAATAGATAGACCGAAATTGAAAAATATGCCGACTTTCTGTGTTTGTGTGTTTGTGCCTTTCTCAGATAAGACGATTTTTTTTGTCGGAAGGTTTGACCACTGCGACCATCATTTTGATCTATTGTGGTATTAAGACGGTTTCATACATCGTTATTTTCATCATCCTTTTTTTTAAATTCATTGCTATGAACCTCAACAAAAGCGCTGTTTCTTCACGCTTTCATGGTGTGAGGTTGAAAGAAATCCTCATTTTGTTTTCGGAAAAGTAGGTGTGATTCATTAGAATTAGGATAGCTTTAATTTTCCCACAAAACTTCAGGGGCTATTTTCTCCAATAGCGCTTTTTTCAAAAGTATAAAGAAAATGTATTTATATTAGTTCTACGATGGTTGGCTTAAGAGTTACCAACTTTTAGAGAATCCGAAAAAAAAATTGTGTCTAATTTTCTGGCAAACTAGGAGGTCTAGATATTTTGAATATTGTTTTCCTTAAGTAACCAAAAGATATTTTTGAACGTCTTAGTAGAATCGTGAATATGAGTAAAAGGAATTTTATTCCATTTAATTCTACAGCTATCACAAATTACTAAAATAATTACACGCGAGTGATCCGAAAACAAACCTCGGATTCAGATCACAATCTGAGTATAGCAGAATGATCATTTTATAAGCTATATCACACGTGACAAGCCAATAGCAAATTGGTCTTATCTATTTCTTACAGTAGCTTTATCAAAGCATTACAGAATCTATCAGGTTTTATAATAGTTTAGTACAAGCGAATTTTATCTTAATCTTTATGTTTATCAATAACAGTGCTGAAGAAGACTTGAAGAAACACCCACAAAACTGCCTTTTTAATAACTGTAATTCTGCTTATAAGCGGTTTTAAATGATACTTGATTCCCGTTTGAAAACGACATTTTACAATTTCTTAAAACTTGACAATAGCTTTGACGACTTTCTTCAGCATGATGAGTTTATCTTAACATTAATTAAATAATTATCTAATAGAGATAATAGAGAAGAGATAATAGAGAAAAGAGATAATCGAGAAGAGAGATAAAAGAGAAAAGAGATATTAGACAAGAGAGATATTAGACCAGAGAGACATTAGAGAAGAGAGTGAAAAATTTAAAGTAAATGCTTTAGAAGTTGACTAAATATCATTAATCAACGATTGCAACCATTTTATGTTTAAAAAGTCCGACAAGAGCTATCCGTCCGGTGCAAATAACTTATTGACACCCTGCGGTAAGACGTAGTCCTCCGGCAATAAAAATATTGTTCGAAACCACATAATTTTTTTTTTATGAACATACTCAGGGCATCATTTTTTCGTCATTTAAAGCATGTATGCGGAAAATGATTGATATTTAAGCATATTTTGGGCAGAGAAATATCTTGTGTTGCCAAAAACGGATACTTTTGTTGCTAAAATCGAGGCATGCCAAAATCGAACCATGCCAAATTCGAAATCCAACTGTATAAGAGAACAAATATATTAGAGTACACATATTAGAAAAGAGTAATATTAAAGAAGAGAGTTATTAGAGAAAAGAGATAAAAGAGAGGAGAGATAACAGAGAAGAGAGATAATAGAGAAAAGAGTTATTAGAAAAGAGAGATATTAGAGAAAAGAGATGATAGAGAAGAAAGATAATAGAGAAAAGAGATATGAGTGATTCTCGTTCAAATGGGGCCACTGACACGAAGTCTTCAAATATTGAAACTTTTGTACTTAATGCGTTAAAAATGGTTAACAATTAAGAATTACACTTTTAATATCTCGAAACAGTGAACCTCTTCGCCGTTTCAAAAAGAGTTGAATTTTGAGTAAACCTTAACATCTATGTCATGTGATATTTGCAATGAAAAAACTAACAAATGGCCCGGTTCTATAAAGAAGAAGAACAAGGTTTTCAACTACAGTAAACAAATTTTTGGCGGCCATCTTGGATTTGGTCGCCATATTCGATTTTATCAAAAAATCGCCGTTTTCACCGTTTTGCACCCCCAAGCGATTTGCATTTGAAAACCACCATTGGAAAGTTGAGAAAAAATGCTACAAGAAACATTCATAAAATTAGGTGTGCATTATTATTATCATAATGAACCAATTATCTGCATCAAGATTCACAATTTTCATATAATTATTTTGATATCTCCAAAATTTGCTATGAAATAAACTACAAACGGCACAGTTTAGTAAAAAAGAAGGATAGGGCTTTAGAATGGAGTGAAAAATTTTTTGGTGGCCATTATGGATTTGGCCGCCATGTTCAATTATTTAAAAAAGACCTCCGTTTTCACCATGATCTCTCTAATCGACTTTAATTTGAAGACCAAATGCTATAAGAAACATTCATCAAATAAGATCTGCAGTCGCATTAAAACTAAACAGATTGACGGATAGCCCTAAAAGTAAAACAGAAAAAGAAAAAGACAAAATGACGAGAAAACGAACGAAACGTCTCAAAAAGACGACAAAAATATGACATGAAGGTGATAGGCGATGAACCACGAAAAGGCGATACAAAACGACAGAAAGATAACAATAAATCACGTAAAGACCACGTAAAAACACAAAAACGCGACGGAAAAACAGCAAAATTACAGAAAGGCGACAGAAACACGACCAAATGTCGACAAAAATCAACAAAAAGACGACAGAAAAATAACTGAAAAACGAATGACAGACGATAAAAGCCGACAAAACGACGACAGAAAGACAACACAAAGATGGCAGAAAAATGACAAAAAGACAGTCGAAAAGTCGTAAAAAACGGCAGAAAGACAACCGTAAAACGACAGAACAAGCAGTTTCACAAAAACGACAGAAAAATATCAAAAATAAAACAGAAAGATAGCAAAAAGTAGACTAAAAAAAACTGAAAAATATGACAGAAAAAGTAGAAGAAAAACAATGAAAAATTTACTAAAAACAACAGAAAGTCGATAGAATGGTGATGACATATAAAAAGATGACAAAAAACAACAGAAAGGCCGTCCAAGAAACCTACAAAAGACAACAGAAATGCGACAAAAAGCGATTAAAATTTGGAGCGTCTTAGTAGAATACTAATAAAAATTAAATAAAATTAAAAACACTGAAGTCGCTTTTTACGCGGTTTGTTTTTTATTCAAATTTCGGAATTTACGCGGTTTTCCCGAGCAGGAGCAAAGAGCAAAACAATATCAAAATGTGTTATTGGAAATCGAATAACTCATATCAAAATTTGGTCTTGTTTTGGCTGACATAGTTGGTAAGATAACAAAAAATAATATCAAAATTTTACTCCTTTGAGGCCAAAAGAATAACTACCTGTGTTATTTGAATAACAAAGTAATAACTTGACTGTATTCAGAGTTTAGAATAGCATATTTTAGTATTATTAAGGTATTGAATAACAAATGCAGTAGTATATAAGATATTAACAAGTCATCTTATAAAATATTTATAATCTACAATCTCTTTAATCAATAAAAAAAAATGTATGAAATATATCGAATGTCATTTTAAGGGCAAAATAAGATATGATAACAAAATCAGTTATTAAACTCATCTTACAACCACTGTTTTAAATATCTACTCAATAACAAAATGTGTTATCAATGTATCTCCAAATCTATTCAATAACAAAATGTAGTATTATAACACAGTTTGATATTGTTTTTATATTATTTTGCTCTTCACTCCTGCTCGGGTTCTTACGCGAATTTCGTAATTTACGCGGATGTACTCAATTAGTCTATTTTTGCGCGTAGTGTCGAAAACCACATAATTTTATTTTACGCGAATTTTTGGTTTTTTACGCGAATTTTGAAATTTACGAGGTTTTTTTACGCGAATTTCGGAATTTACACGGGACGTGTCCTTCGCGTAAAAAGCGCCTTGAGTGTAAAAAGAAAACTATTCCAATTAAATTCTCCTATCTACTTTTTCGAGTTCGAAAACAGACACTGATGAAGCCTGCAAGTCGTTGGCGAAATACGTATCTGGCGCAAAAATATAGATAGTGGAATTTAATTGGAATAGCTTTCTTTTTATTTAACTTCAGGGAACAAAAAGACGACAGAAATACGACAGATATATGAAAGAAATATGACAAAAAGATGACAAAGAATAAACGACAAAAGACGATGCAAAACGACAGAAAGATGACAAAAATTACAAAAAGGCGACAGGAAGACAACAAAAACGATAAAAAGAATGATAGAAATATGACAGAAAGCCATTGAAAAACCACAAAAATTCGACGGTACAAACAGAAAAATGACAGAAAGACGATAAAATACAGAAAGACCACCAAATTCCGACAAAAAGAAACAGAAAGATAACTGGAAGATGAAAGAAAGAGGCCGACAACACGACGATAGAAAGACAACGCAAAGATAATAGAAAAACAATAAAAACAGTCGGAAATATGCAGAAAGACAACCGGAGGAAGATAGAACGAAGATGCATGACAAAAAACAACAAATAAATTACAGAAAAATATTAAAAAATATTTAAAAAAGAAAAGAAAGACGGTCGACCGAAAGATGACAAAAGGCAATAAAAAGACTATAAAACGACGATAGAAAGAGAACAAATAACGACAGCAAGGTGATAGAAATATGCCAGAAGAAAGGACAACTGAAAAGCAAAAGAAATATGATAGAAAGGCAATGGGCAACAGTAAAAGCTATATAAAAATGATAGAAGAAAAACTACACAAATACAACAGAAATACAACGAAAATGAGTCGATGAACGTAAGCGGAGGAACGAGAATCGAGACGTGTGACGATAGGGAAAAGAGATGAAAAATTAGCAAGATGAAACACGAAACAAAAGGGATATAAATAAAAGGGAGTTCGGGAAATCTAAATCTGACTACTTTTAATGTGATAAGAAATAGTTTCTACAAAGTAATTTTTCCGTTTAATAGATTATAGGTATAAATGAACAGCACCTACTCCAAATGAATATGAATTGATGTCATGATACTGTAAAAGTGATAGCAAATATTTGCAGTACACATAAATTAATTTATGTTACATAGCCGCCAATTTGCGTCAAAGTGCTCAACAGTTGATCCGTTAAACTAAATTCCAGGTAAGACGAATGTTTCCAATGACAATATTTTAGTGTCTTTTGTGAATTATCAATCCTAACTAGATGGGACAGTGTTATTTTGCAAAAATAACAAATAAATAATAATTCAAGGCCCTCATAACAATTTGGTCAATAAAAAACATAATAAGTTTGTGTGCAGGAGATGAAAAAACGAACCTTGATGAATAAACTGAATAAGCTAAAAAACCTGAATTACAAAAATAAATTGGTTTGGTTGGATTGGAAACTTGTTTTCCCCCTTTTTCAATTTTATTGCCTTATAAAAGCACTAGATAAATTTTTTTCAGATACTTTCCAATAGGTAGTCAAAACATAGTTTTTAATGGCATATGTGACAAAATATCGGAAAAAACGTACAGCGCGATATAATCAACATTACGCTGCCAAACAAACTCAATTTTCTTCGTGGGACGGAATCATGCAATCACTCCGGAATTCAACTTTCAATCGACTCTCTAGTGATAGGTAGTCATTGCGATGCCTATTTGATACTCGAGAATAGTAAATAGACTAGATGAACCTGGTAGGTGGGACAATTTCACGGCTGGTTTAACTTGGAATGCCGCACTTGTTGAACCGTAATTTTTAGTAGTGAATAACCCTAGTTCAAAGACGTTACAAGTGTGGAGCACAATTCAGTATTACAAAATTAAAAACCAAAAGCAGAACCATCATAATGTTTTCTGATGTTTTGTCCAAAAAAAAAAAACAATCACAAAACCCCACACCAACAACATGTGGCACAACCGACGAGGCCACTCCACCGAAAGGCCAGATGAAAAACTCCCCGAGTTGAAATAATAGAACAATATACAACCTACCTAGCATACCGTGGCATGGCGGTGGTGCGGTGTTTTTGTTTTCCCTGACCGTCCGTCCGGCCATCTATTAGGCCCATGGCGAGCCCCAAGCGCGGTGGTATATAAACAACGGTTCACCACACGGGTTTCGGTCAAATAAACTCTCGACTCTCATTCCTGCTAGCAGGTGGTATCACGCGGGCGCCCGAAGATTCGAGTACACTTGTGCTAGGTGTCACCTCATCCGAAAAGTTAGTAAATCACACGGTTTCTGCTGGCTGGAATTTTGGTTAAGCTCTCCATATTTTTTATTCTGCAGATTTTCTGTATACAGTTGAAACAAACAGCGGAAACATGAAGCTCAGTTTTCCATTTGTGGCACTGCTGTTGCTTGTGGCGGTCTGCGCAGTGGCCGTTTCGGGACATCACAGAAACTGCACCGCCGTCAGCGCGAACGGCACAGCGGTTGGTGACGACAACTATTCTTATTTAGCATATCAAGTTTCAGTGTTTGTTTCCGTTTTTTTTCGTGCTCTCTAGATTCCGTGTCCACCACGAAACGGAACCCACAGAGAACATCCCGGTAGAATGCCGCTCGAAGGACGTCCCCTAACAACCGTGCTGGTTGATGAGACGGAAAGATCTGAATCACATTGAAAAACGGACGCTAACGGACGAGCTTTGGACAAACAGACCTGCATCGAATTATTGACCTAATGCTAATGGAGCGCGGACATTTGTAATCGAGCATTTTTCGGGATTTTTCTATTACAATATTTGTTAATATTACTGGTGCTGGTTAAGTTTTCTGTAGGGTTCAGTGAAATATAAAAATGGCTTTTAGAAATTAGCATGTTTATTTGAAATCTGAACCCATTAGAAGATACATTTTCTGAAAGAACGTTAACTGGAATAGTTATTCTGTTATCCACTATATTTTTTTAACTCTGTCCTCTTCTGTTATACATTGAAATGATTTTACTAAAATATATTTGACAATTTTGCATTATTCTATTTGTTATCAAATGTATCTAAGTTTTATTTCTATATTTTCATTTTTTTTGTCTCGTATAGTAACGAGGTGGATTTAGCTTATTTTTAGTGCTGATTTTTGGTAATTTTTGGTATCCGGCTATTCTTTTTACTTTCAGCCATAGACCCCCACTAGGAACTAGCATAAAACTTTTCGTTTCAATTTCCGGTGGTACGATGCACTTTTCACCGATCGAAAATTCGAAATTTTTCAACAGATAAACCAGCCCGATGCGAGCTTGCATCAAACCAAACCGATTGCCTATGCACTTCCTGCGACCCTCGCCGAAAGGTGTCCATGCGTACCGGTGACGTTTCTCTACCTCTTCCGGGCTGAAACGATTCGGATCAAACTCTTCTGGATTCGGGAAAATGTTCTTATCGCGATGAATTCCCAAGACCGGAACAAAGAGCTTGGTTCCTGCTTCGATTATGGTGTTGGAATCCGGTAATTGGTAATCCTTTTTGGCTTCACGAATATGCACGGGAACGGTAGGATACTTTCGCAGAGCCTCTGTAATAAAAAAAAATTGAATTGGCGATAACCGTCAAGAAATCAGAACACCGACCGGTTAGTACTTACCGTTAAAAATTTGGTCTAGATATACCATGTCTTTTATGGACTCGTAAGTTAGTTGTCCATCGTGTTGTCCAAGTATATCCTGAATATGCTTGCGACACTGTATTTGAATGTTATTATTCGACGCCAGTTCATAGAGTGTCCAGGTCAACAGTGCCGAGCTGGTCTCAAACCCAGCAGCGTAAAAAACATAAGCCTGAGCAGCAATCTCGTTGAACGATAGCGGCTTATCATCACCATAAGGCTTCAGATTGATCAATAACTCCATAAAGTCCTTTTCTTCATCCTTCTGTTTGTTTTGTTTTTCCCTTTCTTCCTCTTTCTTCTTTATACGATCGATAGTTTCTCGGACGGTTGTCATAAAAAAGTCGGCAACGTCTGGTTTAGTAGTTTTTACTCTGAACTTCCTTGCCAATCCCGGTAAAACATTTATGAGGCATCTTTTCAGTTTGTTTGAATTCGATTGGAAAATTTTCCTTCCCATCTTGCGAAACATTACGTCTGGGTCCTTTATTGAATTGCACTCAATACCGAATGCACACATTCCTATGACGTCTGTCGTGTACCGCGCTAACAGATCCTTCATTTCCAATTCACTCTCGTTATTTACATTATTATTCATAAAATCATAAAGCTGCCCTGCGGCTGCCACGATCGTCGGAAACATCTTATCAATATTTCCGGTAGAAAATGTCGGTAACAGCTTATTTCGGAGAGCTCTCCACTTGTCTCCTTCCATATTAAAGAGGTGTGCCGAAAGTGGATCGTCTTTTTCATTATAGTACTCTCCACGGTTTTCAAAGTAATCGAAGTCTTTCGTTAATATGCGCTCTAAAAAGTCCAAATCGGTCACAACGGCTACAGGTCTCATATAGTAATAGACCCCACCGAAAGGCCCCCGGCCTTTCAGGGTCAGTTCATGGTAGAAACGTTGGAACATCATGCCAATCGATTCCGTTCGGTGCATGTTACCAACATTGCCGTAGAATAATTTCGGTGGAAGATACGGAATTCCCCGATCGACCCAGTACCGGTAAGTATCGCGCAGGAAAACATAGATGGACATTGCGACACATAATAACAATGTCACGGAACAGATCCAGTCCGAATCTTTCATCGCCGCCCGATTTGATTGTTACACTTTTGTTTTGAGTTGCGTACTGTTCAGTTACAAATAGAAGACTGATTGTTCCTATTGTTCCGGCCAGCAGCGGTAAGTTATTCGTGTCCTAACGGACACTGTTTGACAGTCGACTTAACGAAGAGCGCTCTATTGATGATAGTTTCGATGGATGTGCGTGAGGAAAGAATCAGCATACAAAACACGACCACATTGTTTGGCGTAGGACTACGTTGGTTTCGGTGGCATAATCCTAATGGCTGCAGCTAAATATTTACAATCAATCGAAGCAAAAATCTTTAAAACAAACTAGGAAATTAGCTCAACAGAAACATGCAAAAACTGTTTTCTTCAGTTTTCAAGAAAATTTTGCGCATCTAAAAGGTGTCTTCTATGATTTTTCGGCTCAAGGCTGTCCACGATAAAATTGCAACACGCTTAAATTGCTTTAACTTTTTAACCGTTCGTTGGGTCAAATTAATTTAAATTTTAAGTGCAGAAAATGCAAAGCCTGAGAGTCTCAACGGTTTATCTCTAGGATATTTGAACAAAATTTCTTCACATTTTCCGTATTTTGTTTATCTAATCAGCGTGACTTGTTGCATCGCTCTCCCACGTCTGTCCATCACAGGATTATTACTTCTTTTGATGTTACTTTATGGCCGACACTATTTTGCACAGCTTGCGTTTAAGCAATGGTAGGGGATCCCTCTTCATGGCCAACAGGATTGATGTTTCGGCTATTCATTAACCAGCCAAAAAACCTTCGGGTTTCCACCAGAGGCGAGTGTATTTATTTGACTAAAACTGACCTGGACGACCGAATCAACTCCCTGCAACTATTTGGGTCGTCATTCACCGTATTCCGTTAGGACCGTAGTCTCTGCAATAGCAATAATTCCAGCTTCGGTGGTGTGTTGGTTGCTGTAGCGCAGTGTCATCCCAGCTCTGTCATGGAAACTGTGAATGGTAAAAATCTGGAACAAAAATTGTGTGAAGGCTACTGTTAGAGGCACGACCGTGTTACTGTGTGGCGTATATATACCTCCTGATCGCAGCCAGATCATCGACGTAATTGAAGAACATATCTCTTCTGTTGGTGAGCTTCATAGAAAATGCGACGATAAGGATGTTTTATTGGTTTGTGGTGTGATTTTAGTCAACCGCGACTTGTTTGAAATGTTGACTCGAATGGTATTTCTACTCATCCTTCTTTAGCTGGCGCGGCGTTAATAGACGGCATGAATTTTTTCAATTTACGCCAAGCAAATTTCCAAAAAAATCACCTTGAACGTACGTTGGACTTAGTGTCATCGATTGTTACCTGAGGGTAGCATCGCCCCGCTACTTCCTGTCGACCCTCTTTCACCCACCCTCTAAAACGATCCTACTCAGCAGGCCCCGATTGAATTCTTGCTGTCGTTTTTAATAAATGCGCTTCAACAAATAATTTGCGCAAGGGAAATTTTCCGGAATATGGAAGCAATCTTTTATGTTTCCGGTGCTGAAATCTGGGGACCGGCAGAACGTTAGAAATTACTGTGGCTTCACTAGTCTGTCGGCTGGCTCCAAGCTATTCGAGATTATAATGAGTGGCGTTGTTCTCTACCGTACAAAGAATTACATCTCTACTTCTCAACATGGATTCGTCCCCGATCGCTCCGTTTTTGCTACAATTTACTTCGTCGTGTACATCGATCGCGTGTATATCGAACGTATTGATTACAAGATTCTTCTGTGTAAAATATCGCGACTTGGTGCTTCTAGTCGATTCGTTGAGTGGTTGAGTTCGTACCTATGCAGTAGAATGTTACGCTTTAAGCCCGGCGCATTGACTAATAATTCAGGAGTACCACAGGGAAGTAACATGGGACCCCTGTTATTAATGCTCTTAATAATGCTACAAATTGGTGTATGCCGACGACCTTAAATTGTATCTGGTAGTTCGAACCATACATGATTTCCATCGTCTGCAAGACATGCTGAATGTCGAAGAAACCGGCTCGTAATCAGTATTACCATGTGTGAGGTCATGACGTTTCGCCGCATTTTAAAGCCAGTGTAAGTGATAAGTCGACCGTGTAAGTGATCTCGGTGTTCTTCTTGATGTAAAGGTCACTTTTCACTTACATCACGCCGCATTGAGCCTCACGCCAGTTTGGTTTTATCTCCAAAATCGCCCGCGGTTTCTAAGATCCACGTTGCCTGAAAGCTCTCTATTGCTCTCTAGTTCGTCCAATACTAACTGCAATTTGGTTTGATTTCCACATCAGTTGACCTGGAATTTGCGGATTGAGCGTGTTCAAAAAAGGTTTGTCTGACCTGCATTACATGAACTTCCCTGGCGTGACCTCGTAAACATGTCATCGTATCCGGATCGAGCGCCGTCGAAAATAACAACAAGCAATTTTTATAACAAAACTGATCAATGGTAATATTGATTCACCGACACTTTCCTGAACTTTCGCGCATCTCAACGTACTCTCCGTTCAACTGGCATGCAACAAACCACTTGCCACCGCAAATCGTTTGGTTATCAGGAACCGATTGCCGCATGTATTAGGACCTTCGAAATGGTTGAACAATTGTTTAATTTTAATGAATCAACGCAGAAATTTGTCGCGAAACTAAAAGGATCGAATATCTTATAACATTGACGCACATTTATTAAGATTTGAAAAATTAAGATAAATGTTTTGTAAGAAATAAATGAAAGACCCAGTTGAGATTCGGAGCTACGATGACTGGCTTGTTAGACCAGCATCATACCGCAGAGCTAACTGGACGGACGAGCAGTTTCAAAACCTGAGGCGATCTGAAATCAGAAACTCCACTTGTGTCTATGTACATTTCTGTTAAACTGAACTTGATGAATTTACTCAGGCAGTATACCTAGTTTCATTTTTTGTATGGTCATTACGCTATTGTAGTTTATTTGTTGTTTCACTGACATCCATTGGAGCATAACGAGCATAAGAGTTATTGGTGTCAAAATGGAGTAATATGACTGATTTTACATATATTAATTTACTCCAAAATATTAGATCTGTTTATTTGACACAATCCTCCGTACTTTATAGCTATCTCTTTTATTACATAATCGTCATCCCTGCATTACATTCGTCTCCCTGCACTCCGAGATACTTGCTATCATTCACTCTCTCAATTACGTCTCCACCTATTCTGAGTTCGACATTAGAGTAAAGAGGGGTAAAAGTGCGATGCGGGTAAAAGTGCGATTCAGTGATTTATCGGTGCAAATTCCGAGTAAATTTTCTACATTGACATGGATGGACGACTTTGACAGCTTGAATCTAACGTAAACTTTGGTTGCTTACGAAGCATAGTTGCTGAGCTATGTGCAAATCTTATTTTAGGGTGGTTTTGATGTAATTTTTCGTTATACGGCAAATACGATTTCAACAGGAGGATATTACTTGTTGAATATTTGTAGCAGCGTTTTACATCACTCACATATCTGTTTTGAAAATATGGCGAAAATAATTTACAAAATATATTTCGCTTTTCCGTAATTTAGTCAAGCCCCGTCAAGCGCCTAGCGGGGTAAAAGTTCGATTCACGAACGGGGCAAAAGTGCGATTCATGGACGAGGCAAAAATGTAAAGCTAATTATGTACAACTTTAAGCAATATATTACAGATACTAGAAATGAAAGATCTGCAGAAAACTTTGTGCTCTACAGATGTTGGCCGAAGAAAAACAATGTGTTTCCGCTGATGAAACAAAAAACAAACGTTTGGAAAAGTTTCGATCTAACGGACGCTGCAATACACCAGCGCAAAATAGAAAAGGTGCAAATTGAGAATATTCCTTACCGAAACATAACGCAGATTAAAGATAATATGGTTTTGTTAGCTACTGCTGGGCTAATTTCGAGGATTCTAGCTTCGAACTTTTGCCCCGCGGTATTCGCACTTTTGCCCCGCTAGTGGGGTAAAAGTGCGAATCTACACTTGATCAGAAGAAAGAAGAATTTATTTTGTAAAACACTATTACCTCAGATGATTTATAATTGAGTGTGAAGACATTGAGCTACTGCATCACTATAAAATATATTATGTTGTTGTCCTTCTTTATATCTCACGAAAATTGATGACAACTTCAAACATCGCACTGATGCCCCGCTCTACTCTATTAGCATATTTCCTTTTTCAATCATGCAGCAAAATCTAGTTAACTTTGGCAGGTTCTGTGCTACCTGTAGGTTATTAGTTATAAGTTTACAAGGAGATCAGCGCCAATTGTGTTCAAGTATGGCTACAAAGAAACAGTTATACCGCGAGTAACAGTGATATGGAACTTAGGATTTGGGGTTTAGGGTTTAGGGTTTTATTAACTTGAATTTAGTACAATTTCATTTCGAATTTAGAAAATTCTCTCTTATACGAACGTCTGAAACAATGAGTTATAATTCAATTTTTACTATTTTTAGCTAAATTTACGTTGCATATAAATAGGGAAAGTCGAAAAGTCGAAAGTGGTTGTTTAAGAATTACTACGAAAAATTTTCCATATTAATACGATAACGATAAAATCTTATTTTATTTTCTCTACTCTGAGCCACAGACCTCCTTTTGGGGCCACTATGAAGCTCTTGACGTCAAATTCGAGTGGAACGGTGCACTTTTCACCGATCGAAAATCGGAAATTTTTCAACAGGTAAGCCAACCCAATGCGTGCCTGCATCATACCGAACCGAAGCCCGATGCATATTCTGGGACCCTCGCCGAAAGGAGTCCACGCGTACGGGTGCCGTTTTTGTACCTCTTCCGGGCTAAACCGTTCGGGATCGAAACGGTCCGGATCGGGGAAAATATCCGGATCACGGTGAATGCCAAAGACCGGGATGAACAATCGTGTTCCGGCTTGGATCACTGTTTTTGAATCCGGCACCTGATAGTCTTTGCTGGTTGTACGAAAATGTACAGGCGCTGGTGGATACTTTCGGAGGGCCTCTGAAATAAAAACCTGAATTGAAGGAAATCATTAACATAATTGTTTTGTATAGGTTGCTTACCATTTAAAATTTGGTCCAGATATTTCATATCCATCACGGATTCGTAAGTCATTTGTTCGCCGTGTTTTCCAAGTACCTCCTGAACATGTTGGCGTCCCTTCGTTTGAATTTCTTGATTCACTGACAGCTCGTAGAGCGTCCAGGTTAACAGTGTCGAACTGGTCTCAAAGCCCGCAATATAGAATACAAATGCCTGAGCAGCAATCTCATTGAAAGAAAGTAGGTCACCGTCACTTTTATGCTCATCTGGAGATCTCATCTGAATCAGTAAGTCCATAAAGTCGTTTCTTTGAATATTATTCTTCACACGATAATCGATGGTCTCTCGAACAGCCGCCATAAAGAAATTGGAAACCTCCGACTTTGTAGTCTTAACTCCTAACTTTAGTGCTAGTTCCGGAACAACAGTCATCAGGAATCTGTTAACTTTGCCGGTTGATGATTGGAACAGTTTCCTTCCCATCACACGGAACTGTGCATTCGGATCCTTCATTGAATTGCATTCAATACCGAAAGCACACATTCCTATGACATCTGTCGTGAATCTCGCCAAAAGATCCTTCATTTCCAACTCACTCTCTTTTTTAACATTTTCTGCCATGAAGTCATTAAACTGCTTCCCAGCTGCCACGATAGTCGGAAACATCATTTTCATTTTTCCCGAAGTGAACGTCGGTGATAACTTATTTCGGAGAGTTTTCCACTTGCTTCCTTCCAGATTGAACATGTGCGCCGAAAGTGGATCATCCTTTTCGTTGAAGTATGTTCCACGGTCATGGAAAAACTGGAAGTCTTTCACGAAGATACATTTTAACAGCTCCAAATCGGTCACCACGGCTACTGGTCTGGTGAATAAATAGGCACCGCCGATTGGGCCTAAACCCTTCAGCTCACGGTAAAACCGTTGAAACATCATGGCAAACGATTCCGTCCGGGACAGCGTTCGACTATTGCCGAAAAATAATTCCGGCTTAACGTGTGGGACGCTCCGATCGGCCCAGTACGAGTGCTTCTTGTCCAGGTAGAAGTAGATGGCCAGACAGATCATCACCACCGTGATGATCGCGTCCAAAATTTCCATCGCGCTGCTGTGTTAATCGTTCAATTGGACCGGAAGTAACAAATTGATTGCTCCACCACGCACCGCCGTGAGTCCGCTTTTAGCCGGCTTGTTTGTTATTGTTTTGGTTTGAGTTGAGTTGAGTTCACTGCTCGGCTACGAATGTGTGACTGACTGCTCCGCTGAATGCTGGTGCTGATTATATCAGCCGCGAGAACAGGGAACCCCGGTACCTATCTAGGTGACTGCGTCTGTCTGGTAGAGGCAGATTAATCTACAATACAGTGACAAAAGTTGACAGGCAATGATGACGGTTCGTTTTTGTTGTGTTTTGATAGAAGATGTTTCTATGTCTAGATTAGCAATGGCACTGGCATCGCTCTATTAAAACACATGATCGAAAAGAGATAATAGGCGTTGGAAGTAGATTGTTAAAAGATTTAGATAAGCCTGAATTTAATTTATTTATGATGTGTCGTATCTAGAGGTTAATTGTGTCTTGTATAAGATGATTCATTTTTGAACAAGTGGCATACTAGGGGCACAGTTTATTTAGAATACAAACTAATCTCGTGTTAACATGCTTTTCAAGCGCTGTGTAAATAATAAAAATGTTTTATTTTCACCCGCGGAGAAGTGGAACCGGTAACGCACGCATATCACCAGTAAATCACATTGCTCTCATAATCAAGGAATGGCGATGCATTAGCGCCATTAAACGCATTGATGATAATAATTTACCATAAGAGGAAGTAAGGAACCGTTTCTTTAAATATGAATCTGCGAGACATGCAAATATCACGTTAGATCTGTTCTGTGTTTTTAAATTTATTTATTTTTAAATTAAAATGTAAATGCCTATCGGATTTCCTTGTCAATTAGCTGTGTTGTTAACACTTTGCCAAGCAAACTATTTTAACGGGGGACCCCACTCTGGAAAGTTGGAAAAATCTAATTGTATTTGCAACATTTTCAAGACACTTATACCTTCAGAAAGTTCATGCCAAAAGGGTCAAGGCCTCAACTGGAGTAGTAATATAAATCAACTTCTAAAAATTGACAATAGAAGAAACTGTTATGTTTTATTATCAACATATCAACAGAAGTGGCGCCACGGACTAACGAATCGCCTAAACTAACGAAATCGAGCAATTGTTTGAACGTGAACGAGGAACGGACGTTACAAATTTACCCAGGTTGAGCACCCTAGCTTGGATGTCAAGACTTGGATAATGAGACTATTACGCGTATCCTAACAAAGATTTTAGGATAAGTTACATTTTCTATTTTAGGTCGTCATATTACAAAACGGATAGCAATTTTTTTACAGGCTATGTGTAAGAGTTAACGAATTTCAATATTTAACAAGCAAGAATAATTTAACTAATATTTATGCATGGGGAGGATGTGGCATCCTGGCATTTATACTATTAGAGGCAGCGCCGTAGCGTGCAGTTGGTCAGACTGGCCCCCGCCAAGGGCGCTAGCTCTAGGGGGCGCTAAAAACGACCTGAACCTCAATAAGGCACTCTTGAGTGTAGCGACGTACCGGATACTGGGAGGTGTACGGATTATGTATAACAGTCTAAAAAATTATAAATTTCAAAGGAACACTGATGAGTGGCAAATCGGGTCTTCGCCAAGGCCGCCATAATGTCACGCTACGATGCACTGATACCAGGTCTAGAATCTATTCCAAAACCTGATAAAAAATGTAAACCAAAACATGGTCCACTTTCTAGTCCAAATCTGTTCCAATGTTTGTAAAACAAAATTTGACAAAAAAAATGTGGTCCACGGTACAGTCCAGGTCAAAATATGGTCCGGATCCAGAATCTAGTTCAAAATCTGATCCAAAACCTGGTTTAAAATCTGATAAAAAATGGGGTCCAAAATCTAATCAAACATATAGTCCAAAATCTAGTTTACAATCAGGCCCAGCTTGAGAATCTAGTCCAAAATTTGATACAAAATCTGGACCAAAATCTGATTAAAATGTGCTGCAGGATCTGGTCCAGGTTCAAAATTTGCTCTAGGTCTAGTATGTGGTTCAAAGTCTGGTCCTACATCGGATGCAAAATCTGATTAACAATGTGGTCCTAAATATTATTCAAGACCTGGTCCAAATTTGATAAAAATTTGGCCCAGAATCTGTTGGAGGTCCAACATCTGGTTCCAGTCTTGAATCTATTACAAAATCTAATTAAATATACTGTCCAAAATCTTGTGCAGAAGCTAGTTCAAATCTGTTTCGAAATTGTTACAAAATCTGATGAAAAAAGTGGTCCGCAATCTAGTCCAGGTAAAGAATCTTGATCCAAAATCTGGTTGGTGGATTAAAATCTGATAAAAAATGGGGCCCAAAATCTGGTTTATAATCCATTCAGAGTCTGGACCCTAATTTGACGCTAAAACCAGTTCAAAATGCGATTAAATAAGTGGTCTACAATCGAGGTAAGGTCCACAAACTGGTGCTGGTCTAGAATTTAGTCCGAAATTTGATAAAAAATGTGGTCCAAAATATTATTCAAAATCTGATCCAAATCTGCAGATCTTGTTCAGGTCCAGTATCTGATCCAAAATCTGATCAAAAATGAGGTCCAAAATGTGGTCAAAATGGTGTCCAAAGTCTTATTCAAATTCTGGTCCACATTTGACAAAAATGTTGTCCAAAATTTAGTCTAGAATCAAGTCAAAATCTGTTCTAAAATCTGAAATAAAAGTTGATAAAAATGCGGTTCGCAATCTGTTACAAAATCTGGTTGCTGGTTCCAAATCTGATCAAACATATAGTTCAAAATCTAGTTTTTAATCTGGTCCAAAATCTGATAAAAATGTGCTGTAGAACCTGGTCTTGGTCTAGTATGTGGTTCAAAATCTGATCCCACATCTGATCCGAAATCAAAAATGTGGTCCAAATTGTTATCCAAAAACTGGTCCAAATTTGATAAAAATGTGGTCCAAAATCTGGCCCAGAATCTGATGGTCTATCATCTGGTTCAAGTCCAGAGTCTGATACAAAATATGGCCAAAACCTAATTAAAAATTTAGTCTAAAACCTGGTTCAGAATGTAGTTCAAATCAGTACCAAAATTTATTACAAAATCTGGAACAAAATTCAATAGAAAAAAGTGGTCTGCAATCTAGTTCAGGTACAAAATACGGGCCAGGTTCAGAACTTGCACCAAAATTTGGGTGGTGGATTAAAATCTGATGATCAACAATGTAGTATAAAATCTGGTTTATAATTCCGTCCAGTTTCAGAGTCTGGACCCGAATTTGATTGATGTTTTTGGAAATTAAATAATTTAATTTACGAATTTGATGCAAAATCTGGTCTAGAATCTAATCCAAAATTTTATAAAAATGTAGTTCAAAATATCATCAAAAATCTGGTCCAAATCTGATAAAAATATGATCCAAAATCTGGTCTAAATGTAATAAAAATATTGTCCAAAATTTGATCCAGAATCTGATGCAGGTCCAGAATATGGTCCAGACCAGATCTAGAATCTGGGTCCAAAATCTAATCCAATCCTGGTCAAACATCTGATCAAAAATGTGCTTCAAAATTTGGTTTAGAATCTAGTCCAAATCTGTTCTACAATCTGAAACAAAAGTTGATCAAAAATGTGGTCCAGAATCTAGTTCATATCTGTTCTAAAATTTGTTGCAAAATTTGGAACATAATCTGATAAAAATGTGGTCCAGAATTTCGTGTAGGTTCAGAATCTGGTTTGTGGTTTAAAATCTTATCGAAAAGAACACAGATTTAGGAAACGAGGGAGCGCTAAATCTAGTCTTAGCCAAGGGCGCCACAATGCCACGCTACGGCTCTGATTAAAGGATTTGCCTGTAATGTCTGTTTAGTTGCCGGGATCGTGAAACGGTACAGAGAGTAAGAATCAGAGTGAGTTGGCAACTCCCCGTGTTAAATAGGGGGTCAGTCAGTCAGTCGTGAGATGGTGATCAATCAAGATATCAGAGCATCGTCAAATCATCGTTATATTCTGAATATGCCACTGCCACTGCTTGCCGATCTTTATGAGCCGGTAGAACAAATGCTTGATAAGCTAAGTAACGTAACAGTTAACAATGACCGTTACGCCACATGGTAACCGACTTTTGGGTACCACAATTGAGCGCTAGTAAGTTACAGTAACTGTAGTTGCAACAAGACGGCGGAACATGTCACACTGCGCTTAAAACAATTAATTCATTGAAACCTTTGGCGAACGAAACATTTCGCGTGATGAACCCATCAGTTGGCCTCCAAGATTAACGCCATCGGACTGTTTTTTGTTCATCTGGCTTACTCTGGTAACCTTGGAAGATGACATTCGTTGTGCTATCAACAATAGATGACCTCGATTGTTGCAAAAATTAATCGAATATTAGATTTCCTCCAAACCAGCCGTGGGAACCAGCCGTGTCCCTAGAAATCATTCAATTGAAAGTGGCAACGGGGCCAAGTTCTATGGTTCCTTAAAACAGTCCTTGATCTCAGCTTGGATACTACTCGCATTGACGAAGACATTTTAGGGACTTCCGTAAAAAACTAATAACAAAACCACTGTGATTTTTGCTTATCAGCTTGTGATGCATGTGATGCACTCTAAAAACAAGGTTATTTAATCATTGTCGTACCTCGAGGTAGAAACAAAAAGTCTTATCTCAAATACATTTCCCAAATAATCTGTTTTGAGGCCACGGAGTGATCTTGCGGTAACATTTAAAATGAGTTGGGTGCAAAGTTGTCCACAGTTTTATCTGGATCGCGTATATTGTCATTTATTGTTTATTGTTATGATATCGACTGCCCCGAGTTGCTGAGCCGTGCTCCTATAAACGTGCCTCCAAGGTCTACCCCCGCTAGCCTCATTTCCTCCAGTTTCCTGTGTACTGTACTCAACATGCCCAAAAAAATCCGTTTAATGTTCGTTGTTGAGAGTTTGACAATATCTCAGGGTGCTGAATTGAGATCAGTTTCGTAATACAGTAATCAATCTAAACCAAAAGTACACTCAGGCAAATTTTGATCGCTAGAATATAATTACTTTTTTTTATTGCAATGTCATGGGAAATAGAAAACACGTGTAAATCAATACCAGAACACACTGGTAGTTTATCGCCACCCATTGATAGCAGTTGTTATGTTGCTCACTGCTCATTTCTCACCAGCTACCTCATCAAAACAAACCGCTCCAATTCTGCTTCATGCTCTAAATTCGTAACACAACAGTGTTTGCGCTGCGTGCGTTCAAAACATAATAAAATGCAAAGTCACGATGAGTCCTTTCAGCAGTTTACGACCCATTCTGCAATAGGTACTGCAAACTTTGCTCCACCACTTGCACAGTCACCGCGATAACAGGTTTCCTGATCCGGTGGCTGGTACTACATAAAACCAGTACTGACATCCTCCGGAACAGTCAGTCTTAGATTTTTAGCTGAACAGTACGCAACTCAAAATAAATTTCCACTTCCGACCGTCTCAGTTTAACGATCAGCACAACAGCTCAGCGATGGAAGCTCTGGACGGAATCATCACTGCGGCCTTGATGTGCCTCGCCATCTATTTCTACCTGCACCGGAAGCACTCGTACTGGGCCCGGCGGAAAATTCCGCATCTTAAGCCGGAGTTTTTCCACGGTAACAATCGCCCCATGCACCGGACGGAATCGGTTGCCACAATGTTTCAACGTTTCTACCGTGAGCTGAAAGGCCTGGGACCATTCGGTGGTGCTTATTTGTTTACCAAACCGGTAGCCGTTGTGACCGATTTGGACTTGCTGCGATACATCTTGGTTAAAGATTTTCAATACTTTCATGACCGCGGAGCGTACTACAATGAAAAAGATGATCCACTTTCGGCGCACATGTTCAATCTGGAAGGAAGCAAGTGGAAAACTCTCCGCCACAAACTATCGCCGACGTTCACTTCCGGAAAAATGAAAATGATGTTTCCAACGATCGTGGCAGCTGGGAAGCAGTTTAATGACTTCATGGAAGAAAATGTAAAAATCGAGAGTGAGCTGGAAATGAAGGATCTTCTGGCGAGGTTCACGACAGACGTCATAGGAATGTGTGCTTTCGGTATCGAGTGCAATTCGATGAACAATCCCGATGCAGAGTTTCGCGTGATGGGAAGGAAAATTTTCCAATCGAAGACAAGCAAAGTGTATCGATTCCTGATAACCGCTGCACCGAAATTGGCACGGAAGTTAGGAGTGAAGGCCATAAAACCAGAAGTTTCCAATTTCTTCATGGCAGCCGTTCGAGAGACTATCGATTATCGGGTGAAGAACAATATTCAAAGGAATGATTTTATGGATTTATTGATCAAGATGAGATCTCCTAATGAGTTTAAAAGTGATGGCGAGCAGCTTTCCTTCAATGAGATAGCTGCTCAAGCGTTTGTTTTCTACATTGCCGGGTTCGAGACCAGTTCGACTCTTTTGAGTTGGACACTTTATGAACTGGCATTGAATCAGGATATTCAAGCGAAGGGTCATCAGCATGTTCTTGAGGTACTTGGAAAACATGGTGGACAAATGACTTACGAGTCCGTTATGGATATGAAATATCTGGATCAAATTCTTAACGGTGAGTATTAAGCTGTGAGCTGATGGAGAAACCGTTTTCCTCAATGCAGTTGTTTATTATAGAGGCCCTGCGGAAGTATCCTCCCGTTCCGGTGCACCTTCGCATTGCTGCGAAGGATTACCAATTACCGGATTCGGAAACCGTTATCGAAGCAGGAACACAACTCTTTGTCCCGGTCTATGGAATTCATCGTGATCCGGAAATTTTCCCGGATCCGGAACGGTTCGATCCGGACCGGTTTAGCCCGGAAGAGGAACAGAAACGGCACCCCTACGCGTGGACACCTTTCGGCGAAGGTCCAAGAATATGCATTGGCCTTCGGTTCGGTATGATGCAAGCTCGGATAGGGCTAGCTTACCTGTTGAAAAATTTCCGATTTACGATCGGTGAAAAGTGCACCGTTCCACTGCAGTTTGAAACGAAAAGTTTCATACTAGTTCCTAGGGGAGGTCTATGGCTGAAAGTAGAAAAACTATGAGATTATAGATTAGGCCTAAGGATTGAGATATGTAGTATGTAGGGTAGTTCTGTGTTAAATTTGCCTAGAGTTTAATATAATATTTATTCACTGAAACAGCATACAACGTGTGTTTAAATTTTTCATTCTATACCGTAATAGCTTTGAAAAGATTAAAAATTCTGGACTGAGGCACTGAAGGGTTGATACAACGTGACATACGACTTCGTACGGGACAGGTTGCGACTGTTACCAAAAAATAATTCCGGTTTAACGTGAGGAACCGTCGACGATGTGTTAATCGTTTAATTGATCGGAAGCGAGAATTATATTGCTCCACCGTGAGCGGTTCAATGGCTTTTAACCGGCTTATCTGTTATTGTTTTGGTTCGGATTAAGTACTGGCCAAGCTGATTATATCAGCCCTCAGAACAGAAAACCTGTTATCTAGCTAAATGACTGTGTTTGATGGAGACAGATTAATATACAAAACAGTAGCAAAAGTTGAAAGGCAATGGTGACGGGCAATTTTTTGGTCTATTTTGATAGCAGTTGTTTTAAACTCTAGATAGTGCTTATTTACAGAGGAAATAAAGTTTATCGGTAGGAAGTAAAATAAAATTCCGCGAGATGATTCACTTTCATGTTTGCACACAAGCACTGTGTCATCGTGTGACGAAAAATACTAGCTGACCTGTTGGTCTACACCCTAAGTGAAGTGGGCGCGGTTTGTTTAGGTTCGGTGAGTAAAAAAAAGTGCGCATGCCAGCTGTTACATCATAGACTACGCGCACCTCTTAGTGACAATACGTTAGTTGTTGATAGCTTTCAGGTGGGACGGTTTGATTTTTCAACCGAAATTGGTGGAAAGCCGAACAGTTATTAAATATATTTATTTTTAAATTCAGTGGACGATTTGTTTTATTTACGCCAACGTTTCGATCTTTGGTTTAGATCTTCTTCAGGGCTTAAAGTTTAAACCGTCTTTGTCTAGTAACATTTAGCCTATAGTGTTGTCTGTCTTTGAGTTTGGATGTATAATGGTTCGTTTGTCTATAATGTCTAAAATATGTTAATTGTGTCACAAGTTCACTCATTTGTAGCTGTTTTTGATCACGATATTTTAACTCTTGGTTTGATTTTTCCTATTGTATTGCCTATTCGCTGTTTTTATTCTGTTTATTTTTATTTTATTTTGTTTAATACATTTATCTGACAGTATCTTAAACAAGGTCATACAACAAATATTCATAAGCCATCATTTCTCAACAATCTTTGAACAAATATTCGAGTAGCTTCTCCAAACTCGAACAGTTCTTCAACTCAAATGAATATCCGGTTGTATGCTGTCATCCTAAGTAGCAATTTGGGTTTTATTACACTCTTATGTTGGCATTTAAGACCAAAATTGGCCTTGGAAACCGCCACAAGAGTATAATAAAATTCACATTGTTGCTTGGGATTGGTTCATGGTACCCAAACGAATTTAGAAAGCGGCGTTGCTTGCTGAACTATCCGGTGCCCCGTTCCAGTGTATACACTAGATACCACTGGATACCAAGTAAAAGACAACATTCCCGTTACGGAGTAAGATTTTCTGATCTCTAAGGGCAATACGAATAAATCGTCTTTGGATGCGTTCAATTCTTAGAATCAATCTTAGATATTTTCAAGCAAAGGACAGACAATACCAAGATTTCAAGCAGAGTTCAAGGCACAATATAAACAGTGGCTTACCCAGGCTGGGGCACACTGGAGCACGTGCCTTACCTTCTCTTTAAAATTTCCTATAAAACAAAATAATTTCTGGAACCCAGAAGGTCGCAGTTTTTAGTTTAATCTGCCACTGTTTTTGCAATAAATAAATAATCCCTATCCAATTTTAAAGCTTTTCAAATTCAATTTCAAGTCCGATTTCAAATCCAAGTTTGAAGTTCAATTTAAAACCAATTGAAATTCATTTTAAATTTAAAATCTTATATTAAGTTAAGTAACAAAAACTGGACAAACGGTTGTATCCTGTTTCTAAAAGGAAAAGCACTCGCTAGAGAGAGAGAGAAGAAAACGAACGTAAAATCGTGCAACAAAAATGGGAGGGAAAACGTGACGTAAAAAGAGAATGAAGTGGAAAACGAGAAACGAAAAAATAGTAAACAAGAACGGGATTGTAAGGAAACCACGAGACTAGAAAAGCGGAATGGCAGGCCTGAAAATGAGGTAAAAGGAAAAACAAAGGACGAAACACGGATCAGAAAACAGCAAAACAAGAGGAAAGTCTGACCTGTAAAGGGTAAGAACGGAACAGAAATAGGAAGAGAAGGAGGACTGCAGCAGGTAGAAAAAAAGAAAAACAAGAGATAAAAGGATTGAAAATGTGAAAAATAGAGGTTAGACGGGATAGAAAAACCAAAAAAAATGTTACACGAAAGGGGAAAAAAAGGCAGAGAAAAATAAGAAAAACAAGAAACGGAACATAAAACAAGAAAAATTGAAAGGGAAAATAAGTACACACAAGTCGCTTTTTATGCGAAGGATACGTTCCGCGTAAATCAAAATCGCGTAAAAACACGTAAAATGAATCCAAAACTCGCGTAAACAAACTTTGTGGATTTCAACACTACGCAAAAAAATTGATTAAATTGAGCACATCCGCGTAAATTCCGAAATTCGCGTAAAACCGCGTAATTTCAGAAATTCGCGTAAAAATAAACCTCGTATTTTCCGAAATTTGCGTAAAAAACAAACCGCGTAAAAAGCGACTTCTGTGCACATGCACAGTGAAGAAGAAAAAGAAAAACCGATAGATGAAACGAGGAAAACGCAAAAAAGAAGTCAAATGGGAATAGGAAATGGAACTCGAAAAGAAGTAAAGAAAAAGAGGAAAAACGGAATAAACAAAAAGGTATAACTCCCTACAGAAAGAAGAAAAAAGGAAGGTTAAAAAGGAAATTCGGCGAGCAAAGGAAACAGAGAGCCAACAACAGAATAAACGTGACAGAAAAGAATAGAAAACGGAGCATCTAAAAGAGGAAAAACGGAACAGTTGAAGATGGAAAACGAGAAGGCAGAGAGTTAGAAAAAGATAAAAGCCGGAAAAGAAAAAAGGAAAAAGGTAAGAGAAAAAACTGAACATGGGAAAGTAAATTTCAAACCTATTAGTAGTAAATAAGAGGGCAAACAGGACTAAAAACAAAAAAAAGAATAAGACAGGAAACGAAGAAATACGGGACAGAAAAAAAGAAAAACGAAATAGAAAGAGAAAAGATAGAAGAAAAAGACGCAAATTGAGCGCAAACATTAAGTAACCGGTACAGAAAAAAAGAAGAAGAAAAATTAAACGAAAAATGGAAAACCGGGACTGGTAAAAAGAGAAAACGGAACATAAAAGAAGTAAACGTGTTTGAGAGCAAGACGAAATAAGTATGTCAATCCTAATTTCAAGTAAAATTTCGTGTCTAATTTCATGTCTATGTCCCAATAAAAAAATTTAATGTTCAATGTCAAATTCAATTTCAAGTCCAATTGCATGAACGATTTTGACCTCAATTTCAAGTCCAATTTAAACACTGATTTCAAGTCCAATTTGAATCCAATTTGCGGTCAATTTCAATTCGAGTTCAATTTCCAGCATAATTTCAAATCATATTTCAACTTCAATTCTATGTTCAAGTGCAACCCTAATTCAAGGCCAATTTCAAGTTCAATTTCAAAAGTAAACTTCATTTCTCTTTCAGGCTGGTATTTTTAGTAGAAGACTTGCCATCATGTGATTATTCGATTGTTTTTTCATAACAAATCATTCTTTTGAAAGGTTGGGGCCCCACCTTTTGTTTATTGCTGGACCCTAAAATTTCTTCCGATTTTAGCGGTAAATCCTAGCCCAACAGCATGATTTGGAAAGAATAGCAGAACGGTGAGCGTTGAACATAATTTTAGAGTCGAGAGCTCTACCCTCCAGATAGTAATTTCATTTTTATTGTAATTTCATTTATATTGAGTTATGGGTGCAATGGAACGTAAATATCTCACATTTTGCTATGCTCACTATTAGGTAGCTGAACTTGCACCAGTTCACAAAGGCATCTAACATTTCTTGGAGCTAATAACAATCCACGGTGAGAAACAAATTAAGATCGCCAGCATTGATAATTGTGCATGCGAGTTCTAGTAGAATATCTACATCGTCGAAGAATAATATGAACAATAAAGGACCCTTATTGCTTCCTTGAGGAACACATAATGTTAATCAAGTCAAATCAATAATTGCTGCAAGGCTCCCAAACAATACTTTTTCCGCAGAACACCAACTTGTGCTTTTTTTAAGTTGCTTGATGAAAAAGGAGGTAAAATCGCGTGGGTTAATATACCAATATATTCTTTGGCAGGAATAGAACTAAACTTGCGTTTCGAGTTGACAAAACTCCAAAAAATAAAAAAAAAACTCATAATTCAGCAAGCATGCACAACAGCAATGGGTATTTGGTGATGCTTGGTGGATATGCCTAAATCTGGAATTGGCAATACTAACGACCGCAACATCGGAATACTATACCGAAAGTGCTGAAGTGAAAGTCACTGGTAGGTGCAGACAAGTTGTTATTTACAAGTTTTATCATCTAAAAATGATTAACATTATTTTTTTTAAGTTGTTTGATGTATCTACTAACGTAAAATTCTCTACAATAATTTAGGCCACCTTTTTGTTCCGCATACTCCTTTGTGCGCTGGTGCAAGTTACCAAGGAATTGCGATGGATTAGCACCATTGGACGCTCTGCTGGTGGTTCACCTGACTGTAGGGGGAGGAAAGAACCATTTATTTACCTATGACTCTGTGAAATATACAAATATTAAGACAGATGTATTCGAATGTACTTATTTTCTAAACTAATTTCTATAGAAATTTTCACAATTTGAATTTATTTGCACAAACAATAATTTATGTTGATAAACAAGATACATAATCATACATATACATGTACATTTCACATATACACACATGCACAGAAATGCTCAATCACGATGAGTCTTTTCTTTATTTACAACCATTCCGCAGTAAGTATTGCCATCTTGCTCTACCAAGCGCTCAGTCACCACGATAAGGGATTTGTTGATCCAGTTACCGATATAATCAGCACTGTCATCCACCGGAGCAGTCAGTCGTGTTTTTGTGGCTGAATAGTACGTAACTCAAAACAGTTTATTAACAATTATATTTTCACTTCCGATCAGTTAAAAGATCAGGAACAGCGGCAATGGAAGTTTCAGATGGAATCATCTCAGTGGCATTGATTTGTCTCGCCATCTATTTCTACCTGCACCGGAAGCACTCGTACTGGGCCCGTCGGAAGATTCCGCATCTTAAGCCGGAGTTTTTCTTCGGCAACAATCGCACATTGCATCGAACGGAATCGCTTGCCACGGTATTTCAACGTTTCTACCGTGAGCTGAAAGGCTTGGGGCCATTCGGTGGTGCTTACTTCTTCACTAAACCTGTAGTCGTTGTGACCGACTTGGACCTGTTGAGGAATATTCTGGTTAAAGACTTTCAGTACTTCGAAGACCGTGGAGTGTATTACAATGAAAAAGATGATCCACTTTCGGCACACATACTCCATCTGGAAGGAAACAGGTGGAGGACCCTCCGGAACAAGCTGTCGCCGACGTTCACTTCCGGAAAAATGAAAATGATGTTTTCGACTATCGTGACCGCGGGAAAACAGTTTAATGACTTTATGGAAGAAAATGTTAGGAAACAGAGTGAGTTGGAAATGAAAGATCTTTTGGCAAGATATACGACAGACGTCATAGGAATGTGTGCTTTCGGTATCGAGTGCAACTCGATGAAGGATCCCGATGCAGAGTTTCGCGTGATGGGAAGGAAAATTTTTGAACCGTCGAGAAGCAAAATTGACAGATTTCTGATAACCGCTGCACCGGGATTGGCGAGAAAGTTAGGAGTGACTGTTACAAAACCAGAAGTTTCCACTTTTTTTATGAGAGCCGTTCGTGAAACTATCGACTATCGCGTGAAGAACAATGTTGAAAGGAATGACTTTATGGATTTATTGATCAAGATGAGATCTCCAGATGAGTCTAAAAGTGATGGTGAGCTGCTTTCCTTTAATGAGATCGCTGCTCAGGCATTTGTTTTCTACATTGCCGGGTTCGAGACCAGTTCGACTCTTTTGAGTTGGACACTGTATGAAATGGCATTGAATCAGGACATTCAAGCGAAAGGTCATCAGCATGTTCTTGACATACTCGACAAACACGATGGACAAATAACTTACGAGTCCGTAATGGATATGAAATATTTGGATCAAATTCTGAACGGTGAGTATTAACCTGTGATCTAATCAGGTAAAAGTTTTCGTCATTTAGTTGCTTGTTCTAGAGGCCCTGCGAAAATATCCTCCTATTCCTGTGCATTTTCGCGTAGCAACGAAGGATTACCAATTACCGGACTCTAAAACCATTATCGAAGCAGGAACGCAACTCTTTGTTCCGGTCTTTGGAATTCATCGTGATCCGGAGATTTTCCCGGATCCGGAACGGTTCGATCCGGACCGTTTTAGCCCGGGAAAGGAACAGAAACGTCATCCCTACGCATGGACACCTTTCGGCGAAGGTCCCAGAATATGCATCGGCCTTCGGTTCGGTATGATGCAAGCTCGCATAGGACTAGCTTACCTGTTGAAAAATTTCCGATTTTCCATCGGAGAAAAGTGTACCGTTCCAGTGGAGTTTGACATGAAAAGTTTTATACTAGTTCCTAGGGGAGGTTTGTGGCTGAAGGTAGAAAAACTGTGAGATTATAGTTTTAGCTTTAGGATGGTCATCGTTGTTAAATATTAAATATTATATTTATTCACTAAAACAAGGTACACTTTCTTCTACATAACTTTCTTCTACATCCGTTGTAAACGAGATTGTGTTGGAAAAACTTCGGTTTTTGCTGATGAATACCAACGTCTCTGTGAAACACATTGTTTACGAGGAATTTTAATAAGTTTGGATTTATACTCTTTAAAGTCTTTTGTCTGAACATTCAATTAGCCTCGCTAAGTTTTTATAAAATATTTAAATACGCTCAGGTTCATATACCAACTCGAACAGACATGCCAATAAAACTACTTGATCTTCTCTGCTCATTAAAGTTGGTCATAAGTTTTCAATACATATTTTCTTTTCTTTCATATCGATTACTTTTTTTTTTTGGAAATACTTCATGTGACAAATAAAAAATTTTATGAACTCAAAAATCTTGAAAAAAGTCTTGGGTAAAAGTGAGGGGTATGTCCAACTTTGATGAGCGTAACAAAACTTGATGTTAGATTATGGATTACCAGACGGCTTAGTGGTATATTTGGTTAAATTAATACGCTCAACTAGAGATTGACAGCATTAGCTCTTGCCTCGGCTGTGCCTTTCCGAGAACACAGAAGGGGACTCCGAATCCTGGTCAGCGATTCGTGGAGTGGGCACAAAAGGCTTTTTTTGGCTTCCGAGTCCTAGTGCGTTGTTCATATGAAGGAGATTTCGGATGTATGGTTTGACCTATACACAAAACGTACCTTTTGAAGGGGGTGGTTGCCGTTAGCTGCACGTTAATTAGTTGTCCGGTGAATCTGTGATGTAAGTGAACGGCCCACCGGCGCGCCCTCTGCATGTCAAAATGCCAAACGTCGACCGTTTTCACCATCTCACGCAATCTGATTTTAAGCTAGCTGTACATAGTTAGGCCCTACATTCACACACAACAATTAAGGTTACCGACGAACGGTTACAAGAGCTGTGAGTTCGACTCTCACCTTCGCTTAGTCAATAGTTTCAGTTTAAGGTCAAGTTTTTCAGCACATCTAATTTTTCATTTTTCACATGAAGCATTTACTTTTCCTAAAAAAGTAAATAGCTAAGCTACTTATTCCTTGTTTCGCAAGAGAATCTGCCTCTTCGTTTCCGTTCAAGCTTTCGTGACCCGGAATCCATTGAAGAACTGCACCAATTGATTACAGGTAATTACATATTTCACCGGTTAATCTATCCCATCGCTTGTTTGAATGGTGCGACTTTAATAACTTGCAGGCTGCAAATGAAACAATTAGAATTACAGTTCTTTCTGGTTCAAGTTGTTCTACCTCGTTAGGTGCCTCCCGAATTGGTAGGAGTTCTGCAGTCATGCTGCATGAGTTTTGCTCGAGTCTGATGCTAATGCTGACATTGTTGTCCTCCTCGTAGATGCCAATTCCACATCCTGCTTCAGACCTGGAAGTTTCTGTAAATACTTTTCTCCATAACTGAAATTTAGTGTTTATGCCTATATGCATTGCATATATTTCTCATAACTATGGTATTCATTTATTTTTGTTTATTGGATAATCCTCTATCTGAGCTATTATTTCAATGGTCTTAGAGTTTTCTATTTGTATGTTTTCGTAAACTTTGGTGACCTCTACGCTATCCATATTGTTAAAATTAAATTTAACGGTATCAATATAGACCTAATCCATATAGGAGTAGTCCGTAATACACTTCGAGAGAATATAAGATACTGGAGAGTATTTTCAGCACGCTACTAAACTCAACCCAAATTTCCCTTTTTTGCTACGCTTTCCCAAATAAAAACTTCGCCGCTATATAACAATACTGAAACGAATGTAGGCTTTAATGTGTCATAATTCTTTCTTTAAAGTGTAAGTAGTTTGCTATTTTTCTGCTACTCCACTAACACGTTAAATTAGGCCGAAAAAATAGAAGCAATCACTTACGTGTATCCGCTTTCGATGATGGTTTTGAAAACACTCAATTATGTTCACGTTTACTTATTCTAGAAATTAAATAGCTGTTAATACGGTATTACAGAGCAATTCTACTTTCTATCACGGAGGAACACAAAAATTTCCCTCTGATATGAAAATATATATCAATTTTCATTCACTAGCTAAAAACTACAAGGTATACATCCTTAGCGGTTGTACAAAAGGGTGTCGTAGGACTATATCAGATCTTCAGATCAAAGACTAAGAGTGACTTTGAAAATACATGGACGGGGGTTCATAAGTACAATTTGAGATATAGAAATTTCTTTTAAAAATCACTTGTTTGCATCATAAAGGTCGAAATGGTTATGAATTATCCTCCTACCACAGGGGTGAAGGGTCTCAAACCATCATAAAATAAATAAATTCATGCTTCCAAAAAAAATTCACACGTCAAATTTGGTGCCATTTGCTTGATTAGTTCTCGAGTTTTGAGGAAATTTGTGTTTTATTTGTATAGGAGCCCCCCCCCCCCTCTTACACCCCCCTTAAAAATGCTCTCTTACCCCCCCTCAAAAATTGCTGGTCATTTTATCTATCCAACGACATATAAATTGTTCACTTTCGTTCAGTAGTTTAGTAGTTATTAACATTTGAAGCCTTTCATTCAAACGTTACACTTCTATTTTCGTTTTCACAAAGTACTACCTAGTCCCAGTATAGTAAACAAAGACGTAGTTCTGCGTCAAAAAAAAACAGGTGCTCCATCAAATATGCTAGGCAGATGCGCCTGGAACGCTTCTACCATGTTGTAATAGCTAGTTTTTAAGTGACAACTACTTGCTTCTGGTGTTAGAGTATATGGACGTTTTAATGTACACTAGCACCAGAAGCAATCTGTTGACACTGCAAAACCACAACAAACCTGACGTAGGACTACGTCTTTGTTTACTATCTGGGACTGGGTAGCACTTTGTGAAAACGAAAAGCGAAGTGTAACGTTGGAATGAAAGATTTCAAATGCTAATAACTACTAAATCACTGAATGAAAATGAACAATTTATATGTCGTTGGAAAGATAAAGTGGCCAGCAATTTTATGGAGAGAGCGAGAAAGCAATTTTATGGACGGCGTAAGAGGGGGGGCTTCTATACAAATGAAACACAAATTTTCTCAAATCGAGAACTAATCAAGCAAATGGAACCAAATTAGGCATGCAGGGGTTTTAGAAGGTAGGATTTTTTTTTCTATGGTGTACTAAGCTCCCTTCCTCTTCTAAGGGGGGGGGTTTCCATACAAATGGAATACAAATTTTCTCATAACTCGAGAACTAATCAAGCAAATGGAAACAAATTTGGCATGTCAGGGTTTATGGAGGTATGAATTTATTTTATGATGGTTTGACACCCCTCACCCCTATGGTCGGAGGATAAGGACTGTCATACAAATAGAACAGAAATGTTTGCGTATGTGCCATATTTTCTGCTATGTAACAAGCGGTAAGCTGTGAAAGTAAACTAGTAAAACCTTCTCGGAGCAAGACAGTGAATCGAAGCCGTTAACTTTCATGCCTCTTGCCATTCATGTCAAAAGAGAAGGGCATTCGAATTTCGTATTTGCGATGAACGTGCTTTGGCCTTAATATTATTTGTAACCAATGGCCCTTTTAAAGGCCACAAGCGAGTAAAAGTACGATTATTGAAATATGTCGAGCTACGCATAATCATATTTAATACAATAATCTGTGGGCTGGTCATTCATTACTATTTCAACTTTTATGATACACACAAGAGATTTTAAAAGAAATCTTCTATGTCTCAATGGCTGCAGGCGTTGTACTTATGAACTCCCGTTCACGTATTTTCAAAGCCACCATTGCATTCAATGAAGAATTGAATCTGAATATTCCGCTCTTCTTTTTTAAACAATGGCACTCATAGATTCTTATAAACATATAGTCCTACGTCACCCATTCGTACAACCCTCACGGCTGTATACCTTGTAGTTTTTCAATTAGATCTAGCTGGTTTTTGATAGACGATAAGCTTTTGATAAGTCCCAACAATATGCCAAAAATCAGCTTTATTGTTAATTGCGCAACTAAGAAACTACGGTGGGCGATCGCGCAGTAGCAATCATTGAGTTTTTCGGGGGATTGCTTTATACCTGCTATGGTCTGTATCATACAGGTGCCTTCGGCCTGTCGTAAATTTAAACAACAATAAAAATTGGGCCTAAAATAGTTGCAGGAACTTCTTCATTTCTGGCGAAATTTGAGTTATATTTAATAGCGTTTTACTAAGACCAAAATGCATTCAAATATTCGGTAAATGTTATTTTACTAATTGGTATAAAAATCTTGTCTCGAATAAATATAATTTTAACGTATTTCCTGAATATTGTTCAGGCTACCGCTTAATGGACCGAAAATACCCTCCGGTACCCTACCTAAAATTGACTAGTGCTACAAGTCACATAAAATTTTTAGAATGCGATTTCGTCGCCAATCACTAGAAAGAAGAATGATTGTGGCCTGATGAAATTCTTAGTCGTACTATAAACTCTAAGAAACAGATAAAACGAATATGTAACGGGGAACGGGCTTCAAATCACATTGGCTTGATAAAATAATACTAATAGAAGTACAATGGAAATGGATACAAAATTACCATTTCACTATCGGTTCCGGACTATCCAGTATCCGCTTTTGGGGACATTTTTGGATTGCAAGGTAATTCATCTGCTCTGAGTTACCCCGTTTTACGGTTCATTATAAATACCGGGTACCGGATTATATGCGACTAACACCTCATTGTACTTCCATTATTGTTATTTTACCAACGCGATGTGATTTGCGGTGCCGCATGGTGAATTATCTTAAAATCCAAAAATGTCCCCGAAACTGGCACCGGATGTTCCAGAACCGATGGTTAAGTTACCATTTGGCTTCTAAATGACACTGTTTACCTTCCATCAGTATTATTTTATTATGCAAATGTGATTTGATATGTCGCATTATGAGTTATCCTAAAATACAACAACGTCCCCAAAAACCGGGTACCGGATGTTCCGGAACCGATAGTGATGTGGCCATTCGGGTCCAAAATGTCCCCATTGCATTTCCACTAGTCTTATTTTATCAAGCCAATGTGATTTGATGTGCCGCAAAATGATTTACCTCACAGTATAAAAATGTCCCCGGGACCTGGTGGGGGGTGTTCCGGAACCGACACAGAAGTGACCATTAGTCAACAAATATTCCCTAATATACCTTGGGTGCCAGGTTTTGGCCATACCTTTCAAACGAGGTAAAGAAAACGATTCAGATTGAAAATGGATGAATGAAAGCAATTTCAAAACTTGGGTCGTTTTCGACTTCCATGCGTAATACGTAATTTTTTTGCTGTGGCACTTCTAGATGTCGCTGAAAGCTGAAACTCCCCCACAATGCTAGTTTTCCAAAGTTAGGAAAAGTCAGAAAATTTCAAGCCTCTAGCTCGTTCCGTTACTGAGTATCAAGCTTTATAAGTATGCCGATGACTCGAAAACGACCCCAATGCACTAGGAAGGTTAAACGCATGTCATCTGTCTATCACAAATCCAAAAGAAGCATTTTTGACTAAATGCTATATTCGAACTAGATTTAGACCATTTGCGTATTAGAGGAATACTCAAAAAAATCTCACCCAAACAAAACATTTTCTGATAGCCCACGTGTTATTTGCATTTTTTAGCAAACTCATGCGCGAAGAAAACATATACTTCTCCGCAGCGCACTGACATGACGGCCAGGTGTAAATCATAAACAGAGCGTCCAACGGCGCTAATTTATCACCCATGCTTGATAGCAACCATGATGTGATTCACCGCTCGCTGCTATTCGCAATACTCATGCTTTGCTAAGCAGCTCCCACTTCGCGTCAGAAGCAGACCAACGGACAGCACCTTTCGTGGCAAAGCTCTACATTAATGATACAACAGTGCTCACGATGCGTACAATCAAAACATAAAAAAATGCACCGTCATCATTGCCTTTCAGCTTCTGTCACCATTCGCCGCCGTAGAGTAGATGAATCTTGCTTTGCCAATCGCACAGTCACCGAGATAACGGGTTTCCTGCTCTCGGGGCTGATACATAACCATCGCCGGCATCCACCGGAGCAGTCAGTCAAACATTCGTAGCCAAGGAATAAGCATCTCAAGATCAAAACAATAACAAACCAACCGCACCAAGAGCGTGTTAAGCTCCCACGGTAAAGCAACCAACTTCTTCCTTCCGGTCAATTAAACCATCATCGGAACAGCAACGATGGAAGTTTTGGACGGAATCATCGCTCTGTTGATGATTGGCCTCGCCATCTATTTCTACCTGAACAAGAAGCACTCATACTGGGCCGATCGCAAGGTTCCACACCTTAAGCCGGAATTTTTCTTCGGAAATGGTCGCACGATGTCTCGAACGGAATCGGTTGCCAATCTGTTTCAACGTTTCTATCGAGAGCTGAAAGGCCGCGGGCCTTTGGGTGGCATTTATTTGTTCACCAAACCAGTAGCGATTGTCACCGACTTGGAACTGTTGAAGTGTATATTCGTGAAAGATTTCCAGTACTTCCACGATCGCGGAACGTACTACAATGAAAAGCATGACCCACTTTCGGCGCATATGTTCAATCTGGAAGGAAGCAAGTGGAAAGCCCTCCGAAATAAGCTTTCGCCGACTTTTACTTCGGGAAAAATGAAAATGATGTTTCCGACGATCGTGGCAGCTGGAAAGCAGTTTAATGACTTTATGGATGAAAATGTTAAAAAGAATAGTGAGTTGGAAATGAAGGATCTGTTGGCACGATTTACGACAGACGTCATAGGAATGTGTGCTTTCGGTATCGAGTGCAACTCGATGAAGGATCCCGATGCACAGTTTCGTGTGATGGGAAGGAAAATCTTCGAAAAACCACCAGGCAAAATTAATAGGTTCTTGGCAACCACTACACCAGGATTAGCCAAGATATTAAGAGTAAAGAGTACAAATCCTGAAGTTTCAAACTTTTTCATGGCGGCTGTTCGAGAGACTATAGATTATCGTGTGAAAAACAACATTCAAAGAAATGACTTTATGGATTTGTTGATCAAGATGAGATCTCCAGACGAGCTTAAAAGTGAAGGTGAACTGCTTTCATTTAATGAAATTGCTGCTCAGGCATTTGTATTTTATATTGCTGGATTTGAGACCAGTTCGACACTGTTAACCTGGACACTCTACGAATTGGCATTGAATCAGGATATTCAAGCAAAGGGTCGCCAACATGTTCAGGAAATACTTGGAAAACATGGTGAACAAATGACTTACGAGTCCGTATCGGACATGAAATATCTGGACCAAATTCTGCACGGTGAGTATGAACCTCTGATCCGACTAACAAGTGGTTGTCATCAATGCAGTTGCTTATTCTAGAGGCCCTTCGGAAATACCCTCCCGTTCCTGTACACTTCCGTGAAGCATCAAAGGATTACCAAGTACCGGACTCTAAAATCGTTATCGAAGCAGGAACACAACTGTTTGTTCCGGTCTTTGGAATCCATCGTGATCCGGAAGTTTTCCCGGATCCGGAACGGTACGATCCGGACCGTTTCAGCCCGGAAGAGGTACAGAAACGTCACCCGTACGCGTGGACACCTTTCGGCGAGGGTCCCCGTATTTGTGTTGGTCTCCGGTTCGGTATGATGCAAGCCCGAATCGGGTTGGCTTACTTGTTGAAAAATTTCCGCTTTACTATCGGTGAAAAATGTAGCGTTCCGTTGGAGTTTGCCGTTAAAAGTGTTGTTCTAGCTCCGAAGGGTGGCTTGTGGTTGAAAGTGGAAAAAATATGAGATTATATTGTTGGTTTTGTATTTTAGTTAAGATAAAATTGTACATTTATTTATTAAAATAATCTACATTAACTAAAAGCGAATTCGTTACTGGTGAAATTTTTCTGTATCTGTTTGCTCAATGCCGTTTCCTCAAAAACATTTTCGAAAGACGCGAAATTGATCCGAGGACCTCAGATTCCGAGGTCTAAATAGTTGAAGGGCAAGTTTCGACAAATTGAGTTAACGCCTAAACCTATTTAACACTGCTTTCAGTTGGATGTTCTTTTTTGGGGAAATGACTGAATTTCTTCTTTAAACTTGCTGGACTGAATCATGAGCTTGATGGATCTGTGTCAGCCACCATACATGTTATTTTAATAAAATTTATGATGAGCCATATCTCTTTATCCTTACCCTATCCCCCAATCCTTGCAGTTTCCTACTTAAAATGCTCTTTCCGCAAACCCTAGGAGTATGTAAGACTTCGGGATGATTGTACTGCTTCTCTGTAAGCCTGCCTTTCGAATAGCATCCTCCAATGCAATGTTGAACAACAAATTTGATAGCCCGTAAGCTTGCTTTTAACTATCTAACGTCATCTTATCCGCTATTCTGATGTTTTATTTTGAGCCACCAAGGGCAGCACGTGTCAGCCTAATCAGTTTTGTTGGACAACCTTGTTCAACCATAATCCGTCTCAGCTCTTTCTGTTTATCTGAATCGTACGTCGCCTTGAAGTCTAAAAAATAGATGGGGAGTCTGCAAGTTGCCTTCCCGGAATTTATCGAGGATTTGTCGCAAGGTGAACATTTAAATCCGTTGTGGAGCATTCCTCCCGAAAAGTGCACTAGTATTCGCCAACAAAGGTTTTCTTCGACGGCCTCAGTCCGGCAGAATTCAGGAGAGTTATGCCTCGATCATTGCTGCATTCGAGTCGATTACCGGTCTTGTAAATAAGTATATGAGACCTTCCAACCCGCCCGTAGTAAGTTTCGCCTCAGTCCATACCTTTAGTATAACCTAGTGGATTGCACAATACAGTCGTTCGTTCCTGGCGGGCATGCCGTCCTTTCCAGCTGCTCTATCGTTTTTCAAATTTCAAGGTCAATTTTAAATCCAAATCCAAAAGTCCAATTTCGCGTTTGATTTGGCGTCCAATTTCAAGCCTAATTGTAAGTGCAATTTGCAATCCAACTGAAGTCCAATTTAATGTCCCAATTTAGAGCGAATTTCACGCCCAATTTAATTACAATGTTAAGTCCACTTAAAGGTTCAGTTCTAAATTATATATGACTTATCCAATCCAATCCAATCCAGAGACCAATTTCATGTCTGATTTTAGGTTAGATTTCAATTTCAATTTCACGTTGATTTTCAAGTCCAATTTGAAGCCCTTTTTCAAGCGCATTTTCAAACCCAATTTAATTTCGATTCAAGTCCAATTTTTAGTTCAGTTTTGAGTCCAACTTTAAATGAATCGTCAAGTCCACGTCGATGTTCAAATTAAAATCAAAATTCTAATCTAATTTCAAATCCAATTTTAAGTTGAATTTGACTGTAAATGGAACCTTCATGGTGGACCTCGAACGTGCTTTGTTCTCTTGTTGTAAATTTTACATTGATGCTGAGCAGCATGGATTTTTTCAAAAAAAATTGGTTACCACTAATCTGATGCGGTTTGTTTCTCGCTGTATGCAAAGCTTGGACTCCAGCGGTATGAAATGGGGAATGCGACTAGAAAGAAGCGCCCAACATAGCCATCTCAAGCCCCTATCTAGCGCCTCCACGTGGCCACACCTGGAAATACTTCAATTTGTATAATTGAGTAGCCAAGCTAGGAGGTGCGGGGTCGTGCGGTTTTCAGTTCCTAACCGTACAAATGTAGTATTATATGATTTAAACTAATATTTTTGGCAAATTAATCTATTTTCAGAGAGCGAAGTAAGGCGCTATATCCTTGGCCAATTGCAGCTTGGCGTCTGGTCTAAATACCATTAGTTCATCCCTGAGGGTCCGGAGTATCACTTAACCTTTATTAGCAAAGATACTCCCAACGACTGTAAATAAATTATTATCTATGTATATGGGAAGCGTTTAGTACGGGAGGTCCACGCTTTCTTGATTTCAAGGAGTTTAATGGAATTAGGTATTTTCTCTGATTCCACTTGATTCCTTGGAATTCTCTCTGCGGTACATGCTGCGCAGTTGGCCTGGCCGTTGACAAGAAAAATGATTGATTCGAGTAATCGTTATTTTCCAGGATGCCTTCAAGAATTGGTTGCGTTAGTGTGAGATTAGATTAGATTAGATTAGTATGCAAAGCTTGGACTCCAGCTTTCCAAACGATACTATCTATTTAGACCTGGCCGCTGCTTTCGACCGTGTAAAACGCTAACTAATACTGTTAGTCAAAATGAAGCGACAAAGGTGTTTCGACGAACGCCACCTGCTGGTTTAGAGCTTACTTGACTTGTCGAAGTGTATGTGTCAAAGTGGAATCCACAGTTTCCAACTGCTTCTCCAATTGATCTGGAGTCCCGCAAGGCAGCAACCTGGACCCGCTTCTTTTCTCCAGGAATACTTGAATAGTTTTATCGACTAGTGTGCCGCAAAGTGCTCAACGTTAAGTATTGACAAGTGGAACATTGCATCTTTTTGTCACAAGCGTGCGCCAATCAAATATAACTACACTATTTCCGGCGTGATACAGTGTGTCAAATATTTTGGAGTCTTATTAGATAACTAGTTAAGCCCGAATGTTACGATCTGGAAAATATAAATGTCTGTTCAGAATTCCGAAAACTGCGGATACATTCCACTGGCCAGTGTTTGCGAAGATGTTTAATCTTTGTATTAGTTTTTTGCGTTCTTATATTGCATAATATAGCTCTAAGATGTTGTACATAAAAGAGTCATAGCCGTAAACTGAAACAAATAGCTTTTATGGTCGTATTGGATTTTATTTAACTGAATAAAAACTTCTGGCTGTTTGCAACATTTATGTAGTCTGACTAGAATAAAATGTTTCTTAGAAAATTTTTGATCGATTGCTATCATTACCTCATTTTTTAAAATTTTACGATTTGGTGCGGTCTGATTTAACACCGACCATCTGATATCGCGACAAGCAATCGAGTTGAGCAGGCAAGTCAAGCAGTCGAATCAAGCAATCGAGTCTAGCAGTTGGGTCGAGCAGTCAAATCAAGCAGTCTAGTCGAGCAGTAAAATCAAGCTGTTCAGTCGAGTCGAGCAGTCAAGTCGAGCAGTCAAATCGAGTAGTCTAGTCGTGCACTTAAGTCGAGCAGTCGAATCGAATGGTTTAGTCAAGCAGTCGAGTCAAGCGGTTAAGCCGAGCAGTTCATTCGTGCAGTCGATACGAGCAGTTCATTCGAACAGTAGAGTCGAACGGTGTATTCGAGCAGTTGAGTCGAGTAGTCCATTTGAGCAGCCGAGTCGAGTATTCGAGTCGAGCAGTTGAGTCGAGTAGTCCAGTCGAGCAGTTAAATCGAGCAGTTAAGTCGAGCTGTCAAATCAAACATAAGTCAAGCAGTTAAGTCGAGTAGTCAAATCGAGCAGCCTAGTCGAGCTGTTGAATCAAGCTGTCAGTTGAGTCGAGCAATCAAATCGAGTAGTCTAGTCGAGCAGTTGAATCGAGCAATCGGGTTGAGCAGTTGAGTCGAGCAGCCGATTCGAATAGTCTAATCGAGTAGTTGAGTCAAGCAGTTCATTCGAGCAATCGAGTCTAGTTGAGTCGAGTAGTTCAGTCGAGCAGTGGAATCAAGCAGTTGAATCGAGCAGTTGAGTCGAGCGTCGAATCGAACAGTTGAGTCGAGCAGTCTAGTCGAGCAGATAAATCATGCTCTCCAGTCAAGCAATCCAGTCTAGCAGTCGAATCGAACAGTGCAGTCGAGCAGTTCAATCATGCAGTTAAATCGAGCAGTCGGGTCTAGTAGTAAGTCAAGCAAATGTGTCAAGCAGTCGAATCGAGTAGTTAAGTCAAGTAGACCACTCGAGCAGTTAAATCGAACTGTTCAGTCAAGCAGTCAAGTAGTTGATTCGAGCAGTCGAATCGAACGGTTCAGTCGAGCAGATCAGTTAACCAGTCCAGTCGAGCAATCAAATCGAGCAGTCTAATCGACCAGTCCAGTCGAGCACGAAAGCTACAAAAGCATAACGTCCTACCAGGGGCCTGTTTTTAGTTGCCGATAAGCCTCTTGAGACGTCCTATCAGAGACCTGGTTTTCGGTACAGACATATGCCTCTTATATAAATAGATTACATAAATAGATGAGCTGACATTCAGGAACCACTATGGCAGCATCATATCCCGGCTAACCGCCACCTAGAATTCATCTTTAAAAACACTGACGAGTTTCACGATTCTTATGCCTCAAATCGCTTTACTGCTCCCTTGTCATATCAATCCTCGAAACGAATTCCGTTGTATGGTGCCCATTTTTTGCAAGTTGGACGCGCTTAGTCATCTACCGTGGAGAGATCCGCTGAGCCTGCCATCGTAAGAAGTTCGTTGGCGACTTCTTGGCATCCTGTCTTTGGAATCGAGACGACGCATTGGCCAAGTAATTTTTGCCGCGAAGTTATTATCCAATCGTTTCAATGTGCCATCGTTTCAATGAAATGTTTGATATGTTTGACTTCAATGTGCCATTCAACATTTTCCGTGAGCGCCTAGTTAATGTTTTTAGTAGAAGATAGTTACTTTGTTCTTTCAGGCTGTGAGCCAGATGAATTTTTAATAAACAAGTGCGGAACCAGCGATAAGTTTTTAACTTTAAAAATTCAGGTTAGGGTAGAATGAATATTATTAGCTTAATTTCAACGGTTTATAATCGTTAATTTAATAACGATAATATCTGGTCAATTTCTTGGTCAATTATTCAAGCTGGCATCACTTCATTTCCACGCTCGTTGCCTTGGTTACGTGTCAACAAACGACTGCCGTGAATTCGCAATAGCATTCGAAAAGAATAGTTTTTCCCGTCAACGGCGGTAAGTCAAAGTTTTATGTGCATCAAATTAACTTTTGCGAGTGCATCGACGAGTGGATGGGTCGAAAAAAATATTAATTGAAAAATCGACGGCGAAAAAGGTGAAAATATAGTGATGAATTTTAATTATGAACAAATTTCAGTTTTTAATGAAATTTATGGCCCAAACAATAATACAATTCATAGAGTTGCAAAATCTTCTTACTGCTAGCAGGTTAGTAGAACCAATATTGCTTTGTGATGGTTTGCTGAGGCTTTGGAAAAGATATTGGGTCTCATACTGACTGCCATAAATATACTCTGACAACCTTGCCATTAAATTATCATTAAAAAATATTTGGATCCTGACATATGAATTTTCAAACCAGGTGATCAGGAATATCAACTCTTTTGGTCGTAACTCAAGAATAAACAATAACGCTATTTTTAGGGAAGTTTTTACCACTAAATGATTATGACATAATTTTCCTTAAAGTTTTTCTCTGCTGTGGAAAAACCTTTAGAAAAAATATTTCCAGAAAATATTTTCTGTAAATTGTTAAAAAAATTCAATTACTTTTCATAAAAGGATTTTCTACGATGCCTAATCATCGCATTTGAGACTAAATTTTTGAAAAAAACAATGTTTGAGGAAATAAAAAAAAAATCCTTTGAAGTTTTCTGGGAAAACAGAAGACCTTAGATTTTTTAAATATTTTAAATAATTTAATGAGTACATTAACTGTGCGCGTCCACAAAAATTCATAAAAATTTGTGTTCCTTCGACCCAAATCTGACGATAATTCAGCAGATCTCGAATCAATACCGCGAACACTAAATTAAATGGTCGTACTTACTAAAGTTAACTTATATCATCAATCTCTCATTCCCGAAATCGTTTCCAAAAATCGAAAATCGTTTCCAAAAATTTCATTTAAACATCAGCCATGCTTTGTTTCGCCCGTTCTTCCTCTGTCTATCAATGAAACTAGCTTGTAAGGCAATCTAAACTATTATTGCTCAAGATGAGAATCTCACTAGCTCTAAACAACTGTAGGCGGTAGAGCATGTGATGAATGAACACACGCGAAAAGCTCGTGTTTAATGAATGTGACAAAATAAACCATCCATCAAGTGAATGTGTATCGAAACTGCACAATGTATTGGTGATGCGGGAGTTTCGTGACTAGGGTGGTTTGATAATAAATATTTCTATATAAACAACTTTTCTTAAGGTAAATCTTCCTGCATAAGAATATCTCACAGTTCCATGTCAAGGATGACCGGTCACGGATGGTAGACTTTGGTTTCTTATTTTATCTGATATGAATCAGATCCAAACCAATTCACGGTGTCGATCAAAATCGGTTCTCAAATCATAGAATAAGACTCGCATATCATCCTCCAAAGATTGTCAAGTGACTGATGAACCGTAGCGCAATGATTCACTACGCTCGAGCAATCAATCTAGACTACGATGCGTGCGAGAGAACCCCCCTGAAAATTACTCAGAAATTCCCACCCAACCGAGAATGACAATTCATTTTTTCACTGATTCGCCTTATCGCAATCATCCAAAACATATTTATTATTACAAGCTCACATGAACCACTTCAGTTGTCGTTTCATCGCCGGTAACGATGTTTCTCGCGTTGCTGCTTGCTGCCTTCGGGCTTCTGCTGGCCTACGGCTACTATCGTGTGAAAAAGCTGATCAACTTTTGGGCCGATCGAAATGTGCCCCATAATCCGATGAACTTTGGCAAGAACTTGAATCCTGCCGTTCACATGGGTAAAAAACTGCAGCAATATTACCACCAGTTTAAGGGCCGGTATCCATTCGCTGGCATTTACTTCTTTATCAACCCGGTCATGTTAGCAATCGATTTGGAACTGCTGAAGTGCATATTCGTGAAAGATTTCCAATACTTCCACGACCGTGGAACGTATTACAATGAACGGGATGATCCGTTGTCTGCCCATTTGTTCAACCTGGAAGGCAACAAGTGGAGAAACTTGCGCATGAAGATCTCACCGACGTTTACTTCGGGCAAAATGAAAATGATGTTCCCGGTGATGATTAAAGCGGGTAAACAGTTTAGTGATTACATGGAAGAGAAGGTAGGAGTGGAAAGTGAACTGGAACTGAAGGATTTGCTAGCGAGGTTCACTACGGATGTGATCGGAATTTGTGCTTTTGGAATCGAATGCAACTCGATGAAGGATCCGAATGCCCAGTTTCGGCAAATGGGACGACGACATTTCGAGGAGCCGAGAAATCGTCTGAGGGATACCATGTGCTTGGTTTTACCTAGGCTTTCGCGGTTTTTGGGCTTGAAGATGATCGTTCCGGAGCTGTCGGAATTTTTCATTAATGTGGTTCGTGAAACGATTGATTTCCGGGTTAAAAATGATGTTCAGAGGAATGACTTCATGGATCTGCTGATTGCGATGATGAAGAGCGAGAATCCAGACTTAGGGACGCTTACGTTCAATGAAATAGCAGCACAAGCGTTTGTGTTTTTCGTTGCCGGGTTTGAAACCTCGTCGACAACGATGACCTGGGCTTTGTATGAACTTTCGGTCAACCAGGACATTCAGAGCAAAGGCAGACAGTGTGTGGAGGAGGTTTTGGCAAAACATAACGGGCAGCTAACCTACGAAGCAATTATGGAAATGACCTATATTGATCAGATACTGCAAGGTATGTTTGACCAAAGTTATTTAAAGAATTGCTTGATTTTCAATTATATTTCATATTTCAGAAACTCTTCGAAAGTATCCCCCGGTACCAGTTCATTTCCGAATCGTAACCAAAGACTATCAGGTACCGAACACAAGTACGGTTCTCCCAGCGGGAACCAACGTCATGATACCGGTGTATGCTGTTCACCACGATCCGGAAATATTCCCAGATCCGGAACGGTTCGATCCGGATAGATTCACAGCGGAAGCCATTGCACAGCGTCATCCGTACGCTTGGACACCGTTCGGCGAGGGTCCTCGAATTTGCGTTGGCATGCGTTTCGGCTTGATGCAGGCTCGAATCGGGATGGCGCTACTGTTGAAGAGCTTCCGATTCAGCACCGGAGAAAAATCTACGGTGCCACTTGATTTTACACCGAAAAGTTTTATTCTCAGTCCGGAGCAGGGCCTCTGGTTGAAGGTGGAGAAAATTAAGCAATAAGGGTACCGATGTAATTACCTTTTCAGTATGGTTTCAAATAACTTTAAGTTAAACTGATGTTTTAACGAATTATATTTATTGATTTTCAGTTTACTTGTTTTCGATTTGTTTCTTCTGGTAGGTTGGTTATCTGTTATGTTCTCTGCTTGGTCGTATATAAAAATAGCCCTTTTCGTTTTTGACCAAATGTGAGGTGAATATCAGCTGAAAAAGCTGAACTGTCCGCAATTTGGGAGTATTGTCTCGAAATAGGTGCGACAGGGCCCACCTACATTATTCCGGTCGCCCGTTACATTACAAAATATTGAAATTACGCAGCTTGGAAAAGCGATAAGATAAGCCTAAAGTGTAAGAATGCCGACTAAATGAACATATGAATGACTGGAACCACACTTGCACTAATAACATTTTTAATCGATTGAGAATAACCAGTTAAACATATGTCACATTCTTATCTGCGTTGCACGCTGTGGCACCGGAAGATATCAGTGCATTAAAGCTAATGAACGTTCGTGCAGTTGGAAAACGGCAATAGCAAAATCGTGCATTGTTTATGACGCTACGGGACACCATCCACACTACGGAAATCAGCTCCTATTTCACCAAGTTCCTGTCAAAAGGTCTCCTTTAGTCACCTATCAACAAGACTAGCCATTTGATGAAACTGGAATCCGTTTATATAGTAAAAATGGTTGTTGGTTAAACATTCTCTATGGTTATATAACAACCTGCATGCTTTTCGTTTGATAGTCAGTGGGAGGGTATGTTCAACTTAGTTATAAATTCACCCTATTTTCCTTTTCTTTTGCTAAATAAATACTTTTCCGATATAAATTTCTAGCCAGAGCCAAAGCTACACAACAGTATGGAAGCCTAAAAATAAAAAATAAGAAAACTTATCCAATTTAATTCTACTATGTGTATTTTATTCACGACAGATACGTATTTCGCCTACGATTTGCAGGCTTCCTCAGTGTCTGTTTTCGAAGTATGGAAGCTGGCATCTATTACTCCTATACATAAAAGTGACTGTCGGTACAATGTAGAAAACTACAGAGGCATTTCAGATTTGAACTGCTTGTCAAATGTGTGAAAAAATAATGCATCACTCGCTTTGTACCTCTGGACGAAATATCATCAACGAGTGCCAACATGGTTTTGTAAAAAATCGTTCCATCACCTCGAATCTAATGTCTTTTTCAACTAAAGTACACAAGAGTATCGAAGAACGTCATCAGGTAGATGCAATTTATTTCGATTTCTTACAAGTTTTTGACAAGATGCCTCATAAACTATAGCAATTAAAAAAATGAAACGCATGGGTTTACCGGATTGGATTGTCAATTGGATATCGTCATACTTGACCGATCGTAGTGCATTCGTTAAATTACATGGAACCAAATCGCTCTGTTTCGGAATCTCCAATGGAGTGCCTCAAGGCAGTATATTGGGGTAATTAATTTTTGTACTGTTTGTAAATGACATTTGTGATTGCTTGAAATCGGAAAAGTTACTGATAGTTAGATAATCTCAATAATCAGATGTTCCGGACAGTCAAATCGTCGCATAATTTCAATGCTTTGCAGCGGGACGTGACCGCTATTCAACACTGGTGTGATATTAACGGTATGGCGGTGAATACTTCGAAATGCAGGGTCATCTCTTTCTGTCGCTTACGAAATCCGCAGCATATTACTTACCGACTTGGCAAGGCACTGACTGTGTTAAAGATTTAGGGGCGACCGTTGAGGGCAAAATGAGATTCGAAAAACACATAAGCACAACCATCTCTAAGGCCTATGCCATTTTAGGTTTGATTAGAACGAATGCGTCAGACTTTTAAGACACATACGCCTTGAAAACGCTGTACTGCTCCTTGGTTCGAAGTGTTCTAGCCACTGAGCATTGTCGTCGGATTAAGAGTGTTCGATGTTCTTTCATAAGGTTCGCACTTCGACGTCTGCCATGGCTAGATTCAGTACACGTACCTGAATTCGAAAATCGATGTCAGCTGATCAATCTAAGCCGGTGGTGCCCAGATATAGGCGTGATGCGGGCCAAATCAAATCGCCTCATGAGTCCGTGGGCCGCAGTGACCTCTGGCCATTCTTGCGCATACCAAAATATAAAATAGGTGGCAGCAAAAGCTGATCAATCGTAAGCAACGGTAACGGCGGATCCAGCAGTTGCACACGGCTATTATCGTTGATGAAAGCTAGATCAAGAAGCCTTCCATTTGAAAAAGTTCAGTTGATAAAATTGATTCGACAAGGACAGTTTCCTGTTCGCACGAAGCATTAATTGGCAGCATACAATTCAAATCCTCATCGCGTGTCCAACATAAGTGCGGAAGATTATAGTTTTCAACCACCAAAACTAAATTATGATCGCCCGCAAGATCGATCAATTTTTGCACGCATAATACATGCTATTCATATAACGCGGGTTCACTGTTCGGTGGCAGATAGATCAAACAATCAAATCAAAATCCGGCAGTGCAATTCGAACAATAAGTTGCTCCAGCTGATCATTACCTGCGACACAAACAGCAGTGCTACGAAGTTCTTCATTCACAGCAATGAGAACTCCTCCGCCGCACCTGTGCCAGCTGGTCCGTTCATTTCTATCGCACCGATAAATGTTATAGGGTAAGTTAACCATTAGTGGACCAGTTAGTATTTGAGTAGTTTTCTTCAACGAATTATTAAGAACTGGTAACGCTAAACACGTGGCCGATGGCACTTACAATACGAGCAACTTTCGATTAAGCCTTAAAAATATCAATTTATGTTGAAAATCTCTATATTTTACACATTTTTTAAAACTGATTGTAATGTCCGTTTTCCTTTAATGGACCTTGTGGTTTACAATATGATAGTGACCGGGTCCATTATAGGAATTCCAGTGTGTTTTGCACGAAAAGGGTCCACTAAAGGCGACATTTCGCATTATTAACCATAAAATTGACCCTTACTTGTTGAAAATGTCGATTTTATGACATTAATCATTAAATTCTGTAAAAATTTTATAAACTGAACTGTGTAATATGTTTACTACTTTCTGTTTCATATCATAAATCCTCGGAAATAAGAAGCACAAGCTAATAAATGCCGAAACTGTACCCGAGGTCCATTATAGGTAAAGGGTCCACTATAGGTTAACTTACCCTAGTTGTGTGCAAGTTCCGAATTGCGAATATCGTTGTTTAACCAGGTTTCTGTAAGGGCGATGACGTCATAATCGCATTGGGACAAGGTTAGCAGTAAATCATTTGTTTTTGTGCGAATCTTACGAACATTCTGCTGATAGAGAGTGAATGAATGTAGGGCGGGAATGATCTGATCTCATCTGTTTGGGATTAAAGAGCGATTGTCACGGCATGACGCGCTGTTGTGTAAAAGTGGTTCTTTCGGAGATCGTTCGTTGCTAGCAGCAGAATATTCCGTGCGGTGAAGAGTAGATAACGATAAAACTTGATTGTTTTTCAGACAAGTATGCGAGTGCAATCAGCAAAATTCACATTACCAGTAATTACTCCTTTGATTGTTGCTGTCATGTACTTCCAGGACGCATTGCCCACAGTACTAAGGGAGTTCTCCAGCCACACGCCCAAGTCCAGTTTTCTGGCACTACCTGTTTATATCTTCATCTAGTTCCCGATGGATCCAGCCAACAGAGTCATCCAGGTCCTTCGGTCGAAGATCGTGACGAGATCTCCCGACAACCACTTTCAGGAAAGTGCGATGTAGTTTTGAACAATATAGAAGCCCTTGAGTTCCGGCTCCTAGCTAGCAGTCGTGTTGTTTTTCCCGCATTCAGTTCAGGATCTCCACGTGCAAAGAGTACTTTTTCGGAACTCTCAACATACATCATGAGATGGCATGAGAGCGTACTATCAGAAAGTGCGAGGTTTAAGAACTACAGTATACGACCTGTTCCTTGCATCTAATGACTGCAGCTATGATGTAATCATATTAACTGAAACTGGATGACAGCATCAATTCCTTTCAGCTGTTTAGATCAGCCTTCAACGTTTATCGATGTGATCGTAGCTCAAAGAATAGTCATAAAAGCTCTTTTGATTGTCGTTGCTCAACAGTTACCTAGTTTGATGGTCGATTTAAACCATGGAAATTGTCTCGAACAAGTCTGTGTTTCTGCTGTTATCAAAGGCACGAAATTTTTCCTTGTAACAGTTTACATCCCTCCCGATAGAAGCAAGGTAGTCAGGTTCATGGACGAGCATATCCTCCTGATTCGTGAATTACGTGAGAAAGGGGCTTCTGACCACAGATCATTCATTTGCGGTAATTACAACAACACAATTCCCTCCTGCTTCCTGCTGCTAGTGCTGCTGTGGTTGATGGATTCGAATCGGTGCACTTAAAACAAGTAAAATCACTGAGTAATTTCGTTGGACGATCACTCCAGCTCGTTTACTGCCTTCATGTTCAAAAGATCCCTGTGATTGATTTGCGCAATATCTCCACTGCTTCCCGTCAATACTCACCATCCTCCACTGGATTTATTCTTGCCCATAGTGGTACATCCCGTTGACGCTCTAGCTACCCATGTTTGAATGGCACTTCTAAATTATCGTCGTATAAATTTTGAAGCACTTGATGAACACCTTTCTTCCATGCATTGCTGCATTGTTGAGCGAGCAGGACGTGGATGATATGCAACTGCAGTTTTGCAATGCTGTCTGCACTGGGCTGAACGGAAGTCCACCTAGAGTTAACCTTCCTTTAACCCCTGCCTGGAGTAATAGTGACTTGCACAGATTGAAATTAGTAAATAACACCGGTAAACAAACGCGCATTAAAACATGTCAGTGACGCTTACGGTAGGCTGAATAGTGTTTTCTACAAATCCTATGTACTGCGGGTAAAATTGGGTTTACGAAATAATCCTAAAAGCTTATGGACATTCGTAAACTCCAGCAGGAAAAGCTCTTTCATTCCTTCTAGTGCAGTGTGATCCCGGGTGGCACGGAATCCTCAACAATTACCGAATGTTGCGAATTGTCTGCCGCTTTTTTCTTCTCTGTTCGCTACTGGCTGTACTACACAATCTGATGCTGAAATAGCCGCGTCGGATGTTCCTGATGGTGCTGTTGATCTGGATATTTTTGGAGTCACTCCAGGTATGGTTACTGCTGGTGCCAAGAAATTAAAGAGCACCTACTCACCTAGTTCCGATGGTGTTCCAGCTATTATTTTTGTCGAAGCGCTACTGCTCTTTCCCTGCTCTTCAGCTGGATTTTAAACAAATCGCTAGAGTAGTGGAAGTTTCCTACGCTATGGAAACAGTCTTACATGTTTCCTGTATTCAAAAAGAGGGGAAAACCAGACGTAAGGAACTACAGAGGCTTTACAAGTCTTTCTGCTGGATCAAAGCTTTTTGAAATCATCGTCAGTAGTGTAATTCTCAACAGCACCAAATAATATATTTCAGTAGACCAGCATGGTTTTATGCCGGAACGCAAATGGATGCTGTGTACACAGATATTAAGGCCGCGTTCAACATGATGGATCATCTCAATACTCTTGCACGAGCTCTCTAAACTTTGTGTATCTGATAGACTGACTTCGTGGTTTAGCTCATATCCTACAAACCGTATTTTACGCGTCTACCTAATAATTTTCCCCGCTACGAAGACCGATGCCAACTTCTTGATAGAGAGTGATCGGAAGATTCAACAAGCGACTTTTGTGGCTAAACTTTCCAATACTGAGCTTGATGGCCTGGTTTTGATGTCTCGCATTGATTTTCGTTAGATTTGTCAGATAAATCGACCAATATACAATACAATACAAACAAAGAGATCCAATCCCAACAAAGAGGGATCCAATCCAAAAGATCCAATCCCAACAAAGAGGGAAGGTCCAAATAAATAAAAGGAGTTGCGTTTCTCTCGCATTTGAACCAAGAGCAGTTGCCCAGCTAACAATTTCGTTAGTACCTTTCAAGTGCAATGGCATAAAACGATTTACATATATTATTATTAAGCGGTATGTGGTGCAGAATATTCATATGAACATACTAAAGTGGAGGAGATATACATACTTTCACCCGCGAACAAAAGACAATTACGACAAAAATTATTCTCATGACGATTTATCATCGTGTTTCTAACGACTTTTTCTAAAGGCGAAAGCTACAATGTACCTACATACATTAGTCCCTCGATCGATTAAAAATATTACTACAGGCCGGACTCGATTATCCGGGGATTCGATTAACCGGGGATTCGATTATCCGGGGATTCGATTATCCGGGTTTTTAGACTCAATTATCCGGGTGAAAAAAAAAATTATTTTTTTTCAATGATTTATTTTAAACCTGAATGTTATAGTTTTCATGCTACATGATGATTCCAACTTGATAAGTATTGATACACTCCCTAAAGCTACAAAATTCCTTTCTTATATTCCTTTTATCGGCGAACAAAACAAAAATAAATCCTACGATGATGGAATCAATTTTTTTACTTAAACATCATCATCATCATCACCATTACCATCATCATCATCATCGTAATCATCAATAAAAAAAATTGCAAAAAAGGAATTTTATGGCTTTAGGGGAGATTGATCAATAATAAAAAAACGTTTATAATACCTAAATATTGAAAAACATAGCAAACAAAAAATAATATTGTACCAAAAAAAAATTATCAGTGGAAAAAATCGTAAGAAAGGAATTTTCTGACTTTTGGGAAGATAAATCAATAATAAATAAAACATTTCTGATACCTAAAAGTCAAAAAACTTGATATGCCTAAAAAAATTTTGTACCAAAAATGATGATTCGATTATCCGGGTGATTCGATTATCCGGGCTGAAAATAAAAATTGTCACCCGGATAATCGAGTCCGGGCTGTATTAGCAATGCAAGTGTGATAGTGGGCATAAATGCATCGATTGTTTGGAGTTATTTTCCGCGCAATTTTGGGATTCCGCAATGTCGAAAAATTACCGGAACAATGAGACTAATCCCTTTAGGACTCATTTTGTGCGATAATTCAAAAATTCTTAAGTGATTAGAAATGGGAATTAATATTCATCAAGTCAGAAGTCATCGAAAAAATTTCCCATAAGACTATCTTTTATATGCGGAAAATCGGAACCAAGTTAAAAAAAATCAATAAACAAATTTTGTTAAAACATTAGTTTCAGCTAGAGTTCTTTAAAACCACACTAAAAAGTAATAATATCGATACCCTCATTGTTTAATTTTCTCCACCTTCAACCAGAGGCCCGCTTCTGGACTGAGGATAAAACTTTTCGGTGTAAAGTCGAGTGGCACAGTAGACTTTTCTCCGGTGCTGAAACGGAAACTCTTCAACAGTAACGCCATCCCAATTCGAGCCTGCATCAAGCCGAATCGCATGCCAACGCAAATACGAGGACCCTCACCAAATGGCGTCCAAGCATAGGGATGACGCTGTGCAATCGCTTCCGCTGTGAATCGATCCGGATCGAACCGTTCCGGGTCTGGAAATATTTCCGGATCGCGGTGAATGGCAAACACCGGTATCATAACGCTAGTTCCTGCCGGGAGAACAGTATTTGTGGTCGGTACCTGATAGTCTTTGGTTACGATTCGGAAATGAATCGGTACCGGGGGATACTTTCGAAGAGTTTCTGAAATATATTAATTGAAAATCAAGCAATTCCTCTAACAACTTCGGTCAAACTTACCTTGCAGTATCTGATCAATATAGGTCATTTCCATAATTGCCTCGTAGGTTAGCTGTCCGTTACGTTTTGCAAGAACCTCCTCCACACACTGTCTGCCTTTGCTCTGAACGTCCTGGTTGATCGAAAGTTCGTACAAAGCCCAGGTCATCGTTGTCGAAGAGGTTTCAAAACCGGCAACGAAAAACACAAACGCTTGTGCTGCTATTTCATTAAACGTAAGCGACCCTAAATCTGGATTCTCGCCCTTCATCATCGCAATCAGCAGATCCATGAAGTCATTCCTCTGAACATTATTTTTAACCCGAAAATCTATCGTTTCACGAACCACATTAATGAAAAAATCCGACAACTCCGGAACGATCATTTTCAAGCCCAGAAACCGCGCAAATCCGGGAGCAACCGAGCACGTCATATCCCTCAGACGATTTCTCGGCTCCTCGAAATGTCGTCGTCCCATTTGCCGAAACTGAGCGTTCGGATCCTTCATCGAGTTGCACTCGATTCCAAAGGCACAAATTCCGATCACATCCGTAGTGAACCTTGCCAGCAAATCCTTTAGTTCCAGCTCACTTTCCGCACCCACCTTCTCTTCCATGTAATCGCTAAACTGTTCGCCCGCTTTGATCATCGTCGGGAACATCATTTTCATTTTGCCCGAAGTAAACGTCGGCGAGATCTTCATGCGCAAGTTTCTCCACTTGTTGCCTTCCAGGTTGAACAGATGGGCAGACAGCGGATCGTCTCGTTCATTGTAGTACGTCCCACGGTCGTGAAAGTATTGGAAATCTTTCACGAATATGCACTTCAGCAGTTCCAGGTCGATGGCTAACGCCACCGGTTTGATGAATAAGTAATGACCGGCGAATGGATACTGGCCCTTAAACTGGTGGTAATATTGCTGCAGTTGCTTACCAAAATGAAGTCCCGGTTTCAAATTCTTGCCAAAGTTCATCGGATTATGTGGTACATTTCGATCGACCCAAAAGTTGACTAACTTTTTCACACGGTAGTAGCCGTAGGCCAGCAGAAGCCCAAACGCAGCCAACACCAGCGCGAGAAACATCGTGACTAGCGATGGAACGACAACTGAAATGGTTCATTTGAGTTCCTGATAATAAATATACCTAACTTGGATGGCTGGCGATAAGGCAAATCAGTGAAAAAATGATTGTCATTCTTGTTGGATAGGGAATTTTGCTTTAGTTTTGAGGGGGTTCTCTCCTATTACAGTCTAGCGATGTTGGTGAATGACAACTGGCTGGTCGAGTGTTACCGTGAGTCATTGCGTTGCGGTTCTTCAGTTAGTTGACAGCCTTTGGAGGATGATATGCATGAAACGGATTCTGTGATTTGAGTAGTTGATGAGTTGATGCGATTTCGAACTTGATACAACACACTCTGGCCTGATGCTGATTCAATGGTTTAATCGCATTTAGATTCTATGATCTGTCAAGCTTGAAAATTGGTATTCAACGGGATTGATAACAGCATCAACTAAAGGATTTACCAATACGGGCGATACATTTTGATATCGAAGTAAAATGCAAAAAATTTGATCAGTTTTTTTCTCGTTGACTTTATTTGGCGGGAAACGTTATTTAAAGTTTCTTTATTAACTAAAACTGCTTTGTTGAGTAATGTATTTGAGTAACATTTTCTGAAAATAGTGAAAGATGAAATTTTCCCATTTCAATTTAGTTAATTAGTTTATTATTCCGAAAAATACGCTTTTCACCGGAAATTTTAGGTTAGGTTGTTTAAATGATTACCAAGACTTTTTTGCGCTGGTGCGTTCTAGCAGTCCAATTTTTGATGACTTTGTGCAGTATAAAAGTTCAGTTTATGGTATGTATACATATGATACGTTTATAAGCATTTAGCGTGCTTCGTATGGTGAAAGAGGAAATGACTTAATCTTGTCCACTGTCTTCCCCTTATTCCTAATCTACAACCATTAGCGCAAAGGTATTGTATCGAAAGAAGAATGGTGAGTTATGCTTGTTCTCTTTTATATCATTCCTGGTGGTTGCAGCCACCGTCGTAGGGTGCAGTTGGCCAGAATGGCCTCGGCCAAGGGCGCTAGCTCTAGGGAGCGCCAAAAACGGCCTGAACGTCAGTAAGGCACTTTCAAGTGTAGCAAATACTGGATATAGAGAGTTGTACGCATTATGTATGACAGTTTAATTCAAAAACATAATAGACTCCGAAGGAACACTGGTTAAGGAAATGAGAGGGTGCCAAATCGGGTCTTCGACATGGCCACTACACTGTCACGCTACGGCTCTGGAACCTCTGGGTTCAAAATTTGATAAAAAAAATGTGAACCAAAACATGGTCCACAATCTAGTCAAAATCTATTGCAAAATCTGGAACAACATTTGATAAAAAAATGTTGTCCTCGATATAGTCCAGGTCCAAAATATCTTCCAGATGCAGAATTAAATCAAAATCTGATCCAAAGTCTTGTTGGTGGTTTGAAATCTTATAAAAGATATGGTCCAAATGTGCTCCAGGCCAATAATCTGGTCCAACATTTGATCTAAAATCTAACCAAAAATGTGGTCCAAAATATTTAATTATTCAAATCCTGGTCCAAATTAGCTAAAAATGTGGTCCAAAATTTGGTTCAGAATATGATGGAGGTCCAACATATGGTTCAGGTCGAGAATATGGTTCAAAATCTGTCCAATATCTAATCAAAAATACAGACCAAAATGGGATCCAGAATCTAGATAAAATCCGTTCCAAAATTTGTTACAAAATCTGGAACAAAATTTTATTAAAAATGTGGGCCGGAATCTAGTCCAGATCCAAAATGCGGTCCAGGTCCAGAATCTGGTTCAAAACCTGATCCAAAACCCGGCTTGGTGGTTTAAAATCGGTTCAAAAATGTGGCCCACAATCTGGTTTGTATTCTGGTGAAGTTCCAGATTCTGGACCCAAATTTAAATCAAAATCTGGTCCAAAATCTGATAAAAATTGTGGTCCAAAACCAGGGCAAGGTCCGCAATCTGATCCAGGTCAAGAATCTGATCCAAAATTTGAATAAAAATGCAGAATCTGATGCACCTCCAAGATCTGGGGTGACATAGCGATTCTCGTTTCGAGTAATTTTGGTTCGTTTCGTCCATTCGTTTAACGTGGTCGAAACGAACCAAAATCACTCGAAACGAGAATCGCAATGTGACCCCTGGTTCATGTCCAGAATATGGTCCAAGTTCAGAATCTGAGCAAAAACGAGGTCCCAAATGTTATCAAAAGTTTGGTCCAAAATCTTGTTCAAAATCTGGTCCAGACTAGATCTAGATTCTGGGTCCGAAATCTAATCCAATATCTGATTCAAAATCTGGTTAAAAATCTGATCAAAAATGTGGTTCAAAATTGGGTCCAGAATCTAGACCAAATCTGTTGCAAAATCTGAAACAAAAGTTGATAAAAAATGTCTTGTACGATATAGCCTAGGCCCAAAATATAGTCTAGATCCGGAATCTGTTTCAAACCATGATCTAAAATTTGGTCGGTGGTTTAAAAACTGATCAAACAACTGTGGCCCAAATTCTGCCTCTTGTCCAAAAAGTGGGGGAGTAAAAGTGTTTTTTTTTTGTGAAGAACGAGCATTGGATGAACATTGGAAACTGCCCCAAGAAATCTGATCAATCATGTGGGTCAAAATTTGATTTACAACTTGGTCTAGTTCTAGAATCTGGTCTAATCTAGCTTTAGTGCAGAATGTGGTCCAATAGCTGATCAAAAATGTGGGTCTAGTTAAAATCTGTTCCAAAATTAAAAATTAAATCTAAAAAAAAAGTGTAGGTCCTGAATTCAGTCCAAGTTCAGAATCTGGCTTCGCCAAGGACGCCACAATATCATGCTGCACATCAAAATACATCAAAAAGTTTTGTTTCTCACTTATGCTATGTGCATGTGTATATGGAGATGATAGTATTGGATTGGATGATAGTAAAACAAAATTAGGTGTTAGACTACTTCATAACAACATAAATATGACCAAAGTTGGGCCATGATATGATTTTATTAATTGTTAAAGATTGCTTATGGATAATTGGATTGGATCTCGTTTTTTTCGGAAAATATTTTCAAATTTAACTGTCTGTGAAATAACCAAAAGACAACTTTTATGCGAATATTGAGTGACGAGAAACAAGTTATACATCTTGTATAACTATATAAAACATTACACACATTTGAAGCAAAAATCTAACTTTAACCTCGCGTCGACCGGTTTCGAGCCTTATATAGTTCATCATATGGACAATGCCGATGTCCTGTTTACTGTTTGTACTGTCTACGAGCACAAACTCTTAGGAAAGATTGAAAGGAATTTAACTTTCAACGCGTTTAATGTCCCGTAAGAGTGATAAGTGTTGTGACTTGTCATTCAATATTCGCTTTGTTGTGTTCTCTCACGTTGGCACTGAAGCTAAAAATATGAAAACTGTTATATTAATTCTCTTTTCGTTGTTTTTTTTGTGTTAGAACTTTTATTTTCTTCATAACACGTGAAAACTTAATTCGATGAGTTTTAACATTTATTTATTTATTTTTCATTTCAGGCAAACTTCTAGGATATTTTTAATCATGGTAAGTTAGAACCATAGCTTCCCAGATGTCTAGAAAATAAAATAAAATCCTCGCAGAAATCAGCTTTCTTAATTAGTTTTAACAATTTATAAAACATTTATTCTTCATCGACTTCCACCTGGCATTGCCAGGCTCAAGATTGCAATTTCTCCACCTTCAACCACACGCCATTGGCCGGTCCGAGAATGAAGTTAGTCCTCGAGTACTGCACCGGTATCTGCGTTCGATCGCACACCGTAAACCGAAAACGTCTGAGCAGACTGGCCAATCCGACGCGAGCCTGAATTTGTCCGAAGCGCATCCCGATGCAAATGCGTGGTCCCTCGCCGAATGGCAGGAAGCAGTACGGATCGCGCTTCGCCACTTCAGTCGCTGAAAACCGATCCGGATCGTACTCTTCCGGATTCGGGAAGTAGTCCGGATCGTGATGCATGGCATAGGTCGGAATCATAATCTTATGGCCCTTCCGAATGATCAGGTCACTGTCTGGCAGTTGATAGTCCTTATCGGCGTTGCGTTCCAAAATAGCAACCGGTGGATGTTTGCGAAGTGTTTCTGTAAATTAAACGCGATAAGCTCTACTGCAGATGGAAAAACGAATGATAATACCATTTATACACTGGTCGAGATAACCCATGTTGGAGACAGCTTCGTACGTTAGATTGCCATTGTTGGCGGCGAAAATGTCTAGAACGCAGTTGCGTGCCTTTTCCTGTACCTCTGGCTGGCGTGCTAGTTCGTACAATGTGTATGTCATCGCCGTTGATGAAGTATCGTAACCAGCGGTAAAGAAAATAAAAGCCTGAGCAGCAATCTCCTCAAAAGAAAGTTTTCCAATTTCCTCCCCAGCATCCTCCAGTCGACCCGTGTTTTTCAATCTCAGCAAAAGATCCATAAAATCGCTACGAACAATGTTATTCCCTTCCCTGTACTGAATTGTATCCTTAACCACTTTGGAAAAGAACGAAGACACATCCTCGTGCAGTTGTTTCATGCCAAGAGCATTCGCGTACTTCCGGAAAGCTTTCATCAGATACACAACCAGCGGCGAATGAGGCAGCTTGTCGAAGGCGAGCTTCCCGTACCGTCGGAACTCGTTATCAGGATCGCGGAAACTGTTGCACTCAATACCGAACGCACACGTTCCAATAACATCGATCGTGTACCGCGACAACAAATCATGCATCTCAACTTGATTCTCACTTTGTATTGCCTCATTTAGATGATCGCAAAACCGCTTACACACCTCCACTACGAAGGGAAAGGTCATCTTGATTTTGCCACTCGTGAACGTGGGCGAGAGCTTGTTTCGCAAAGTCTTCCACTTGTGGCCCTCGATCGCGAATATGTGCGCCGATAGTGGATCGTCTTTTTCGTTGAAATAAACACCCCGATTAGGGAAGTAATTGAAATCCTTCACCAGCAGTGTTTTGATCAGTTTCACATCCAAAATGTACAACAGCGGGGAGGTCAACATGAACACACCTCCATACGGTACGCCTTTTTCTTTGAAGTAGTCATAGTGCCGTCTGGTGATCGGAGCGATATGTTCCACCTTACCCAAGGTTTTGAAATTTCCGTACGGAAACTCCGGTTCAATGCATTGCACTCCACGATCCTTCCAGTAGTTGAAACGTTTTTTAATCAACAAATAGGCCCCGACTAGAAGCCCTACCACGAGCCACACCAATCCCAACAACGCCATAGTTGGAATGGAATCTCTTCGCCACAGCAGATAATAGCACACTGATCGCTGCCTACAGGCTGCAGCATTTGAACACCGAAGAGGACCGGTTAGTTCAAGCTTGGCTGAAGTTGTGTATGTCTCGCCTCTCGTTGACTCTGCTCGGGCTCGCTCTGAACCTACTCAATGGAACTTGTTAACCATTAATGTGTTAGGGCTACAGTTAACTGTTGTTTTGTACGGTTTATTAGTTGTATTTTTTTCGATACCAAATCTTCTTTATTTATTACTTTATTGTAAGCACTTTAACACGAATATTGTCATTTGTTTTTGTTTTCAAATTTACAACAGCATTTTGCCAACTGCAAAATACTTGACTGTATTCTGCGTGTGGAGTTGGTTTTTATAACAGAGTAGTGGTTACACATGCTATAGCAGGTTGTTTTGGTTTGAACACATTTCCGAGCTGCTGATAAGATGCTGGCAAATCTCGCCGAGTAAATTGCTTGTAAATGTTAACTCTTTTTCGATTGTGTCGGTACGAGATTCGCAACTAGGCCACGGTAACGCTGTCGTGCATAGTCGTCGCATTTGATTTCGTGAATTTACGGCGTATCTCTAATGCTATTTAGATCCTATTTTTACAAAACAATTTCCAAGCTTCTATCGATTATTTTTTATAGTTTCTTTTTCTCATTACAATGTTATGGAATGAGTACATGTTTAGTCTCAAATGTGAAACATCCCGATAAATGCATAACACCTGTCAGATTCATAACTGATAAAGCAACCGGCATACAGTGGTTTCAAGTCAAAGCGCAGCGACTTGCCAGCGAAGATTATCTCTTACAAGATTGTTGTTAACCGTCTTAAAAAATAAATACTCAAGCATGTTTTGGCTTCGCAAATCGCAAACAAACGCACAAAATAAGTATGTATTGCCAATTCATTGTTCTGCGAAAAACAAAACATCTTTCAACCACACCGGTCAACAATATAGTTTGTAGTTTGGTACTTAATAAATTTGTAGGTCTTCTTATCAAGAAGAATACGAGCTAAGATATCGCAATCAATGAAGTTACCATGATCAGCAGTCATTATTATTATGCCAGTGTTTGGTCGTAACTTCCTGAAATCATTCCAGTTCCTTGACTGATTCATCAACGCTTATTTTCATGTATACAACATCATACTTCAAACTTTGATCACTTGCGGTACCGTCATCCGACGGCAATTTGATCACGTTTTGTAGAGAATTAATAACATTTACTTACGTCATTTTTAATTTAATTTATTCTTAATTATTTTTGAAAATATGTTGATTTTGCCATTTCCATTTCCAGCAGTTGTGCTGGTGTTAATTTATTTTTTGTAAAATTTTGAATTAAACACGATGGTTTAAGAAATATATCGTGAAAACTACCCTAAATTTTGTCAGGTCATAGTATTTTCATAGCATAGCATAGCATAGCATAGCATAATGTATCATCAGAGTATAACTAAACGAAATTATTTTCCGCAAAAAACCTAGGTGTGTGTTTTTAATTTAATCCTCGGATCGGTAGTTTTTACTATGGTTTTTCTTTCTGTGTAGAAGCATTTCATAGAAAATTTTTTTAACTTCAAACGACACCGTATTCTGTCGTAATTTTCTCTTGCGTAACCTTAGATTAAATTCTTTTGCATAATGTAGCACTGAGAGTAGCTCAAGCATCCCCCTTTCTTGATTAAGGAGAAGTTTAAACTTATATCAGAACATGCCCGAATAATTCTCATGTTTAGTAGAAATTTGCGCTTCATTTGTATGAGAGCCCCCCTTCCAAAAGTGGGGGACCCCTCCCCCAAACAAACTATCATAGAAAAAAATCCTGCCTCCAAAAACCCCCACATCTCAAATTTGGTTCCATTTGCTTGATTAGCTTGAGAGTGGTGGGTTCAAGTCCTATCTGCTGGGCAGTCAATTTATTTTTCATAGTTTGCATATCATTTTTCCCAGTTTTTCCAATGTTCGTTCGTCACAAAAAAATTCATTTAGGGAGTAAGAAGTAAGAGTAAGAAGTACAAATTAACGTGACCAGTATGTATAAGTCAATATCAAAAATGATAAAAAAAATAAGTGGTTGGGTTTCAGTAAATATTTTTAAGGGCCATTTTAAGTTCAATTTCATGCAGGGATGGCACGATCACATCTTAGCCCAGCAAAATTTGACAAAGGTGTGTATGGAACATTTGTAGAATTAGTTATTATCTACAATTTTGCTGAATTAAGTTTTGCTATATCTTTTGTAGTTACGCGCCGTTCTCTTAGTCACTAAAGAGGTACTAGCATTGTAGTACCGTAAATACAAAAGATACAGCAATACTTTATTCAGAAAAGTTGTAGATAATAACTAGCTCTTCAATCGTCCTATATGTAACTTTTTCAAATTCTGCATGACTGAGACGGTACTGTGAAATGAATGCGAATTGAGTCAAAGTTATTGTGCCATCCCTGATTTCATGTTCAAATTAACTCCAATTTGATGCAAAATTTCATGTTCAATTTCAAGCGCAATTTCCAGTTGAATTTAAACTTCAACTTTAAGTTCAACTTTCAGTTCAATACGGTGTAGAGCTTCAAGTCTGAATTGGTCCATAATTAAGACCAATTTTATGTCAAATTTTATGCCAATGTAAAGTCCACTTGCAAGTTAAATTTTAATAGAAATTTAAAGTTGAATTTTGAGACGAATTTCTGCACTAATTTAATTTCTGTTTCATCCTCAATTGACATCCAATTTCATGTTCAATTGCTTGTTCCATTTCGAGTCTTATTTTATGTCTAATTTCAAGTTCAATTTGAAGTCCAACTTCCAATTTCATTTGAAGTAACGCTATATTGGTCCAAACCAAAGTTCAATTTCAAGTTAAATGTTATGCATGATTTCAAGTTTAATTCTCAGCCCCATTAAGTCTTACTACATCTAAAACATCAAGTTTCATTTTAGGTAAAATTTTAAGTTTAATTTCGAGCTCAATTTTAAGTGCTATTTCTAGCTTAATTGACAAGTCCAGTTTCAGCAAAAATTTAAACTCAATACTTTTATGAAAAGGGAGGAAGTGTTAGTGGCAGTTTGTTTGTGGAGCAATAGCAGGTGGGAATCGCACCCACGCTTTTTTGGTTGCCGGCCTAATGTTTTAATGACTACTGCCGCACCCTTATATTAGGTAGTCTAATATCTACTTACTTACTTTACCAGCCGAGAGCCGGGGTGGATCTTGTCGTATCAAGAATTGCTCTCCATTGCATCGGTTCTTGACAACTCTTCGCCAATTCGTTGCGCGTCTCGACACACGCAAGTCGTCTTAAACCTGGTCGAGCCATCGGGCCCCTCTATTCCTAGTGCTGGTGGGGTTCTTGAAGAGAGCGGGTTTCACTGCACAGTCGTCCGGCATCTTTACAATGTGGCCGGCCCACCGTTGTCTCCCAACTTTCGCCAGGTGTACGATGGGAATCTTTCCAAGTAGTCTAATATCTAATTTTGGTTTATTTTCCCAATTCTATCATTCCAGACATTGATGGTAGTAATCACTAGACTTGCCGGTGCGACGTTGGCAACAAGACTGCCTGTTTCTACCGCACTGACCGAGTAGATAACAGTCTATCTTCTCGACGGCAGAAACAAACAGCATTCATGCAAAAAATAATATTCTCGCCAAGACGAGTTCATCGATTCAAATAAATCTTTTCTTCGCAGATCTCCAACCACTGATTATGAGGGTGCGGCAGTAGTTTAATCAGTAAAACATTCGGATACCATTCGGTGTGAGCGTCATCTGCCATCGCACAACCCAATATATTGTTGGTTTATACATCGAAATTTTCCAGTTCACCCAATTAATCATTCTTCGCATCAGACACTTCCTCCCTTTCCAAAACAGAGTTTACGTTAAGACTGCGTATAGAGTCATCTACAAGTAAAAGAGACAAATTAAAATGTTAGTCCGATTTTATGTCTAATTTCAAGTTAAATATCGTGTCTCATTTCAAGCTCCGACTTTAAGATCAAGTTCAATTTTAAGTCGACTCGAATTGTACTTGTTGACACAAATTTGAATCCAATTTTAATTCCAGTTTCAAGCCGAACTTCTAATTCGATTCCACACACTTAAAAAACTCGGCAAAATTTACCGAGATTTGGACAACCGAGCGTTCGGTGAAAAATGGTGGTGCATATCGACGTTTATGGATCTTTACTAACGTTTTGTATCATAAAAAATTTCACCGAACGCTCATCTGTCCAAATCTCGGCCAAATTTTGCCGAGTTCGGTGCTCTTTTTAAGTGTGCAGGTTTTTAGGAATTTAAATCCCATTTCCAATCTAATATCAAGTCCACAGTGCCCAGGCAGGGGTACGTGTCTTGTATCTGTGAAATTTAATGTAAAAAATAATCCTCATGGTAAGTCCAGAATTTCTAACCTTATCGTCCGGTATTTTTGTGTTAAGTTAATTAATTAATTAATTAAGTAAAGTAAATATGAACAACCGTTCATATTAATGCACCAGGGATGGAAAATCAGTGATTTGAACAAATCTGCGAGTTATCGCCACACGCACAGATCTGTACATTTCATGACAAACAGTGACTCTTTAGCCTTAATCACAATGGTTTGCTTTCTTATTAATTCTCGCAGTCGATCACAGTGTAACAATTCACCTAGCTGTGAGAAAAAGAGTAACTCGTGTTGTTTGTATTGAGACTCATGCACTGCACACAACCGATCATCTGTGTTTGTTATATTTCTCAACACAATCAAGGAATGAATATGATCTGATCTGATGTTTGTCATAATCTGTACAGATCGCAACAAAGTATTTGTCGCTTACAAGTATTGATGTCAATGAATCTGAATCTGATCGCTTCTATGCTCTTGATCGCTAGAAGTGATATTTTTCCATCACTGGTCCTGATAAAAGACATTGTACATACTTAACTTAACGAAAGTTATTACAATCACGAGGATGCTTATTTTACGAGTTCTGATGAGACATAGTTCTTAAGAAGTAAGCTATACGTGCAGCAATTTTTCAAATTTTCTTCTAACCTTGCTTTTTTCGATGATTTTTGAACATCCATTAGATTGAATTTGTCTCACCTTAATGGTGTCCTCTGCCAATTTGGAAATTAAAAAAAAGTAAAATTGTTGCTTTCAGTACTACTTTTTCATTACTTCTTTGGGGACAGGCATAGCACATTTAAGGCAACAAATAATCATTGATCCTAAACCGATGGTTTAACGAACTTTAGAACCTACATTTTTAATACAAAACTAGCTGATTACCCGATCTCCCCTACGATAAAACTGAACCTTGTCGTGGTGTAGGGCTTTTTAACTAATCAGTAAATGAACAGCGGTCACGTTTACTTCTGAATGTGGGTATATATCAAAATACTTTTGTGATTTCAAGTGGGACTCGGGGTAAAAATTTACCAAATGTGATTGTTGCGTTGTTCAGAAAGTGCTTTTATTCCGCTTAAGAATAAGGCCAGCATGGGGATCTCTGACAATAGATGAAGTTTTCTGGGATTCATCCTTATTTATCACAACTGTCACAAATATCTCCGAAAAATGTCGGATTGATTGAGTTGGTCGGGGGCTTAGGGTTAGTAAGGGGATGTAAGCGGGATACCAGATCCGATTGGATGCCGAAGGACCACTCTGTAATGATTACGGGTAATAGCACTTCTTAGGTAGCAGATGGGAAAATTAGGTCAATTCGTGTCGCGTGTTCGAGTTTCGGCTAGGCGGTGCTGCTAGATAGAGTAGGATTTTTGCACTGGCCCCGTGGCTGTCCTGAGCTCTGATGGCCGTCCGCGGGCTCTGTCGATGGGAAGGGGTCGAGTCTTAAAGAGACGTTTAAGCCCAGAGCTTTACAGCACTTTGGTCTCGAGGGTTGGAAGGCGGGCGAGTCTCTATATTTTGAAGCTTCTGTCGACTACCGCGAACGTCCAGCTTGTGCTGCGCTCAATTTACTTTGTATCGTGGGAATGCACTGTGAATACTAAGGGGATGAAAGATTAAATTTGCCCTGATAAGTTGATAACCACTAATGCTCCGAAATTTGTTTTACCTATTGGTTCATTTGTGGTTGTTTGTGTTGGAAAACTGAAAGCGGGCGCGCGGTTGAAGACCGGTGTCAGGCGGGGCTGACGAACTCTCCACTTCTTCACTATACCACATATTGCAACTCGAGTGGTACAAAAAGTCCAAAGCACATTTACAAATTCGATCTATTATTTTTCTTCTCATCATCATCATTATCATCATCATCGTCATCATCATCATTATATTTAAAATATGACATTCCGGCCTTTGGCAGAGAGATCTTAGAGTCAGTTCGTGGAGTCCGCGCAGGGCCGAAACGCCTCCGCCTGTGGGTATAGGCGTGACGGCTATGCTTGGGGCTCTACCTGTGTTTTAGTGGGCGCCAGTGCCTGTCTCGTCAGGTAGAACTGATGTTTGAGGTCTCCCTGACACTTTGTTGACAACACAAAAGGGCCCAGCGCAGAGTTTTATACGCTATTAAGCGACCAGTTGGATAACCCGAAAAAAAGGAAAAAAAAAAAAGGAAAACTAGCTGATTACCCGATCTCACTTGGGACCCCTGCGGGTCACTCAGTCACTTGTACATCTGCTTTTGTATCGAAAACTCTCATAATGCAAGAAACAAAACCCTGTTGTTAATTTGAATATGTCTTCTTCCTTTGTCAGTTCCTCTCACGTTGTCCCCCAACCACTTGTAAATCTGTCTTCTTCTCGGTAATCCCTATAAATGGACACGAAGCCGTTTTTTACGTTTTTGAAACTCTTCCTATTTAATGACCACCCTATTTCCCCTTTTAGAAATAGAACAACTTGTACAACTGCTATCGTTTCAAATGCAAGAGAATCGCACCCCTTTACTCATTTTAACCTTTCTCTCCCCTTGTAAGAGACCGTCTTCCTTCTTTTGTCAACCCCCCGGCATAAAAGAATCATGCCAAAAAACATGTGTTTGACAAACGACGTTTGATGAAAAACAGTCCAGTAGTTCCAGAGCTATGGCGGAACATACATTCACACTCACGTTCCGTGTCCTGTCCCTCTACATGTTAGTTGCTTCCTAGTCAGCTCCCCCTTCTGTCACGTAGCTAATTATGCATAGGTTTGCTCAATGAAAAATGCTGGAAATGAAACAAAGGTTTATTTACCATATATTCCTCCTCGGTGGAACCACCCTCTTTTCTCAAAGTCAGTTGCACAACTGCAATCGATTTAAATGCAAGTGAAACGCGTTCACCCCTTTTGTAAACTTCCCAGTGCTGATTCCCTTATGTCAAGGAATATGTGTTCCAAGTTTGGAGGAGATCGGTCAAGGCGTTCTGGAGTTATTGTGAAACATACAAACATACTCCCGCTCACTTTTATATATAAATGTGCCAAAAGATCATCGTTTTTCCAAAACGAACAGTTCAGCTTTAATCGGCTAATGTCCAGTTATACGCCATGGTTGTATAATAGAGATAAATTTACACAGTAAACAAACAAACAGACAAATTTACATTATCATTTTATTGAATTAGTAGGAACTGTTTCCATGTTTTACGCTTTCTGTTATCGAAGTACTTGATTTAACTTAATTTAACATCAAGAAAGTCGTTTTCTGTTGGATGGAAAATTGAAATCATTTCTAGACAGTTGTAAACTAAAGCAATATTTAAAAAACAAAATAACAAATTCACATCCTCAAATTTTTTCTACTTTAAGCCACAGACCACCTTTCGGAGCCAATACAAAACTGGTCACGTCATATTGCAGCGGAACGGTGCACTTTTCGCCGATCGCAAATCTAAAATTCTTCAACAGGTAAGCCAATCCGATGCGAGCCTGCATCATACCGAACCGAAGACCAACGCAAATACGAGGACCCTCTCCGAAAGGTGTCCAAGCGTATGGATGGCGTTTTTGCACCTCTTCCGGGCTGAAGCGATCCGGATCAAACTGCTCCGGATTCGGGAAAATTTCCGGATCACGATGAATTCCATAGACCGGGATCAAGAGACGAGTTCCTGTTTCGATGACTGTATTGGTGTTTGGAACCTGATAGTCTTTGGTAGTTATACGGAAGTGTACAGGAACAGGAGGGTACTTTCGGAGGGCCTCTGAAATAAGTAACAAAATATGAGTGATTAGTTGCTCCATTCATAAGATGAAACCTACCGTTCAGAATTTGCTCTAGGTATTCCATATCCATTATCGATTCATAGGTCATATTTTCACCATGCTTCCCAAGTATATCCTGCACGTGCTGGCGACCCTTCGCTTGAATATCCTGATTTACTGCCAATTCGTACAGAGTCCAAGTCAGCAGGGTCGAGCTTGTCTCGAATCCAGCTAGGTAGAATAGAAATGCCTGAGCAGCAATTTCGTTGAACGAAAGCAGCCCATCATCACTTTTAAGCTCATCTGGAGATCTCATCTGAATCAGCAAATCCATAAAATCATTTCTGTGAATGTTGTTTTTCACACGGTAATCGATTGTTTCTCGAACGGCTCCCATAAAGAAGTCAGATACTTCCGGATTCACAATCGTAACTCCCAATTTTCTTGCCAATTCCGGCATGGAGGTCGTTAGAAATCCTTTCACTTTGCCACTCGGTTTAAAGATTTTCCTTCCCATCACGCGAAACTGTGCATCGGGATCCTTCATCGAATTGCACTCGATACCGAAAGCACACATTCCTATGACGTCTGTCGTGAACCGCGCCAGTAGATCTTTCAACTCCAGCTCACTCTCTTTTCTAACATTTTCTTCCATAAAATCGTTGAACTGCCTTCCAGCTGCCACGATCGTCGGAAACATCATTTTCATCTTGCCGGAAGTGAACGTTGGAGAAAGTTTGTTCCGCAGTGCCTTCCATTTGTTCCCATTCAAATTGAACATGTGCGCCGACAGTGGATCGTCTTTCTCATTGCAGAAGTTTCCTCGGTCATGAAAATACTGAAAGTCTTTCACGAAAATACGCTTCAACAGTTCCAAATCGGTCGCGATGACGATCGGCGTGGTGAACATAAAAATTCCACCGAACGGGCCCAAACCCTTCAGCTGCCGATAGATCCGTTGAAACAAGTCTGCAGCCGATTCTGTCCTTTGCAAGGTGCGGCTGTTGCCGTAGAAAAATTCCGGTTTTAGGTAAGGTACCTTCCGATCGGCCCAGTAGGAGTGCTTTTTGTTCAGATACCAATAGATGATGAGCAAGATCATCACCGCAGCGATGATTCCGTCCAAAACTTCCATCGCTGCTGGGATGGTGGTATATTTGAACGCAAATTAGCGGATCAATTCCCGGTTGGTGGCTGGTTTGTTGTGGTTTCAATTTAAGTTGCGTGCCGTTCAGCTACAAATCTGCAACTGATTATTCCGAGGGATGCCGGTGTCGGTTTTATCAGTCACGCGAGCACGAAATACTTTATCTTGGTGACTGTGCGATTGACCAAAAAGATTCATCCACGGTACTGTTGAATGGAAACAAAAACGGAAAGGCAATGGTGATGGAGCTTTTTTTCGTCGCAAGCTTTCCAACGGAAAAGAATCTGAGTTGCTTGATAAATGGACGGATGGACAAAAACACACGCAGCGAAGTGGGCGTGATTTGCTTTGGTTCGTCCTGGTCAGAAATGATATGACTAGGCCAAAAGCAAGCAGTCAATCATTGCGTTATCGTCGGTGAGGCTGAAATGAATTTGTGAAAATTTTTGCGACACGTGAGCTTCTGAATAATACGCAAATGATTTTTTTGTTTGGATTGATTGCATCTCAAAGCAAAAGTCGATTTTGTGGAAATGATTGACATTGTCAAGTCACAATATTTTATTTAACCAATAAGAGTCCTATTCTCCTTGCTGTTAGCTAGAAATCAAACAAAACAACAAAAGTAAAGCAGCATACACATTAAAATTCTAACAAAATAGAATGTCTATATAGCCACAGTCGTACGGACTACGTGAGTTTTTCCACCCGCAGCCAAAGTCCTCCTTGCGAAGTGAGAACAGCACTGCCGGGGGCAATTTTCAGCGGTACCGGCATTTTACTCGCCAGAGTAAAGCGAAAGTCCTTCAACAGATAAGCCAACCCCACGCGGGTCTGCATCATTCCGAAACGCATTCCGATACAGAGCCGAGGTCCCGCGCCGAACGGAATAAAGCAAAACGGATCGCGACTAGCCAACGCATCGGAAGCGAATCGTTCCGGGTCGAACTTTTCCGGTTCCGGGTAGTAATCCGGATCGTGATGAATGCCATAGATGGGCACAACCATGGTCGATCCTTGCTCGAGTGTTATGTCGCTATCGGGAATTCGGTACGGTTTGGAGACCATTCGTGATATTATACTTATTGGGGGATATTTTCGTAGTGTTTCTGTTGGGAAGAGAAAAAATTATGACATCTTCACCCACTTATCCACAATAAACACCTACCATTAATACATTGATCGAGATAGGGCATATCTTGAACTGCATCGTAGCTTATGCTTCCGTTTCTCTGAATGGAATCAAGTACGTCCTTGCGAGCCTTGTCTTGAATTTCAGCATTCAAAGCAAGTTCATACAAACAGTAGGACATTGCTGTTGAAGAAGTCTCGAATCCAGCCAAAAAGAACACAAAAGCTTGAGCAGCTATTTCTTGTAACGTGAGATTTCCTACTTCTTCATCGGTTGACCCCTCCGATGCTGTAGGTTTCGCGTTCTTCAACTTAATAAGCAAACTCATGAAATCGTTTCGTTCCACGCCATTACGTTCACGATACTCGACCGTACTCTTTACGACGTCGTAGAAAAATTTAGTCTCGGTTTTGTTGAAAAAAGAAACATGAAGAGCACGGGCAATGGACCGAAACTGTTGTGCCACCATAATTTTCAACATCATCCAGAAACCGAACTCGAAAACTTTCTTGCCCATTCGTCTAAACTCGACGTCGGGATCGAACAAACTATTGCACTCTATTCCGAAAGCACACGTTCCGATCACATCCGTGGTGAATCTTGCCAGAATGTCTTTCATCTCGATGTCTTCTGCCTTTATCGCCTCACGGGTCATGAGTTTACTCAGCTCTACTGCCACCCCGGTAACAGTTGGAAACATCATTTTCATCTTCCCGGACGAAAACGTTGGCGCCAGCTTGTATCTCAAATTCTTCCATTTTGTCCCATCAATTGCGAACAAATGAGCAGACAGGGGATCATCCTTCTCATTGTAATAGAACGAACGGTCATGAAAATATTGAAAGTCCTTCACCAGCACGGTTTTCACAAAGTCTAATTCCAACGCGATGACCGCCGGTTTTGTGTAGAAAAACATACCTCCGAAAGACCGTCCGCTACCTTTCAGTGCCGCGTAGTGACGTGCCATGACCGAGGAAATGTGCCTCTTTCGGCCCAGTCCAAGCAAATTACCAACGGGAAAAATCGGTTTCACAAACGGTACTCCACGATCCTTCCAGTACGAGTAACGTTTCCGAATCCAGAATGTTAGTAGAGCAATCACAAGAAGGACGAGATAAAGAATCATCGTGGTAACGGGTTGTTGGCGAGTTTCTTTTCGGACACTGAATGGTTTCCACCGACCCGGAGCTGATTTCGAACTAGATTTGCACGTGCCGAACACGTGCTGCTTATATTTAAAGAGTTTAGCAGCGGAATCGATTCTTTTTTTGTTGTAAATCTTTTGGCCGGCATCTTAATGCGCCATTCACGCAACAAGCAATTCAGTTCACCCGTGCTTGCTACGAGTTCTATTGGACTTTAAACAAGCTCCGTTGGATTTAAGTTGATGATTTTTGCGATTGTCTGTTTTGCTTGCTTTAATAAAATTAATTCCAATATTTTTATTTTTTATCTTGCGATTTCGGAAATTCAAACTGAAGTGCCCAAAAATTATTATTTTGTGAGAAATTCTCGTTGAAACGAGGACCACTTCTGACACGAGGTTTTCAAATATTGAAACTTTTGTACTTGATAAGTTGAAAATGGTTAAAAAATGAGATTTACACTTTTAATGCCTCAAAACAGTGGACCCCTGGTTTATCAATGGTCCCGATAGAAAAATAAGTTAATTTTTTAGTATACCTTGACATTTTTTAACATTGCGTAACATAACAAATAACAATGACATAATTCTCTGAAGAAGAAGAATACGACTTTCAAGTGAAGTGAAAATTGTTTAAACGGCTATCTCCGGTTTGGTCGCCCTGTTGAATTTTATCAGAACTCTAGCTGACCCGGTAAACTTCATATTGCCACAAATTAAACTGTGCTGTACAGAAGGTCTCGAATGATCTTTGTCACGATCTCTCGAGTTTTGCAAGTTTCCGGGAGTTCAACCTTAGATGATTCATTTTGGCAGTTACGTAATTATGAAACCATGGGTAGTTTAATATACAAATTTTCAATTTTTCCTCACAGTAAAGTAAAAAATATCTCCCACCATTACTACGCCTGATAAAATAAAGCTGATAAAGCTAATAGTGTTTAAATATTCGCTTCCGAATCGTCTAGTATTGCTATAAGTAGTTTTAGGTGATTTTTGAGATATGCAAAAATTTCTGTTTTATTTGTATGTATAAGCCCTTCCAGAAAAGGAAGGGGTCTCAAACCATCATAGAAAAAATTCCTGGCTCCAAAAACATTTATGTACCTGCCAAATTTGGTTCCATTTGCTTGATTGATTCTCGAGTTATACAGAAATTTGTGTTTGATTTGTACGGGATCCCCCCCCCCCCCTCTAGAGAGGGAAGGGGTCTCTAACCATCATAAGAACCATCATAAGGCCCCTAAAACCCTGCATGCAAATTTTCACGCCGATTGGTTCAGTAGTTTTCGAGTCTACAAGTAACATACAGACAAATTTATAGGTATTCATTTTTATAGGTATAGATTGCCTTATTCCTCTTGAGCGCACCCACCAGTTTTTATTCTAGAATCGCCATTCGAAAGCTGAGAAAAAATGTTATGAAATACATTTATCAAATCAAGAGTGCAATGACACCGACTAAATGAAGCGACTACTTATCTTAAGCAGGGTCCTTACTCAGACCCCTTTGTCTCTCAACCACTTGAACATCTGTTATTTTAACGAAAATTTTCATAATGTAAGAAACAGTTTTTCTTGATTTGAATGTGTCTTCTCCCTTTGTCATCTACTCTCCTGTTGTCCCCCAGCACTGTAAATCTCCTTCAGAAATCCCCTCGTATCATTCAGCCATTTTTACAACTGAGTAATTCTCGCTGAAACGGGGCTTTCTAATATTGGAAGTTTTGCGCTTAATTGGTTGAAAATGGTTAAAAAATAAGAATTACACTTTTGATACCTCGAAATAGTGGACCCCTCGTCATTAATTGTTAGCATTTTTTCTCAGCTTTCCGATAATGGTCTTAAAATGAAAATCGGTTGGAGGGCTCATGGTGAAAATGGCGATTTTTTGATAAAATCCAATATGGTCACCAAATCCAAGATGGCCGTCAAAATTTTTTTTACTCTATTTAAAAGCCCTGTTCTTCTTTACAAAACCGGGTCATTTGTTAATTGTTTCATGGCAAATTTATGAAATATCACATGATACAGATCTCAAAATTCAACTTTTTTTGAACCTGTTAGGCCCCTTGGCGAATGAGGGGTCCACCATTTCGAGGTATCAAAAGTATAATTCTTATTTTTTAACCAGTTTCAACCAATTAAGTGCAAAAGTTCCAATATTTGAATACCTCGTATCAGTAGTGCCCCGTTTCAGCGTGCATTACTCAACTGCTATCGTTCCAAATGCAAAAGATACGCATCCCTCCACCCATTTGAACCTGTTTTCCCCTTTCGTTAACCACCATACGGTGATTCTTTTATGTTAAAGAACATGTGTGCCGAGATAAGACACCGTTTAGGTGTTCCAGAGTTATAGCAGAACATACACTCACAGACTAACAGACGTAACACTGAAGGCTCATTCCATCACCAATAAAAACGATCATTTCAAATGTTCATTTAAATCAAGACGCAAACAACAGTTGTTGCGCGAGAATGCCGCTCGCTTGCGCTAGCGCTGTTGTCAGTTAATATACAAGCAAATTTATAACATTGTAAATTCATATCGACTCAATCTGCTTAGCGCGGGTGACCTCGAGGCCAGGTGATTCTAGTGTTTTTTCCAAGTCATTTAATTTAATGAATGTTTCTTATAGCATTATTACTGGTGAGCTTGAAATTGACATATTGTTTGTATTTCTTTATGAATAAATAAGTGGATCGAGCGCAGCAAACTCACTTTAAAGTGATGCAGCTGTGAGTAGTTTACCAAACCAGGAACGTTTTCGGCAAGTTCGATCCATTTTGGAAAATATCCAACGATTTATCCGACCTTGCAACAGGCTTTATCAATTAATAAATTGTTGTATTTATTTGCTCGCATCAAATAGATGAAATTCTGAACAGTTGGACAGTGATATATCTATAGATTAATAAATATTGATGAAAAACTTTCCAGGATCACAATTTTTCCACCCGAAGCCACATACCACCCTCGCTGGAAAGTACCGGTCCACCGGCAGCTATTTTCAGTGGCACCGCTGTTTTGCTCGACAGGCTGAACCGGAAATTCTTCAGCAAATAAGCCAACCCAACGCGAGCTTGCATCTGTCCGAATCGCATCCCAATGCAAATGCGTGGTCCCTCGCCGAACGGCATGTAACTGTACGGGTTTCGTTTAGCCACCTGTTCCGGCGTAAAACGATCCGGATCGAACCGTTCTGGATTTGGGAAATATTCCGGATCTTGCTGAATGGCATACAGGGGAACAATCACTGTTGAACCTTTCTCCAAAGTAACATTAGTGCCGGGAACTTTGTACGGTTTGGTTACTAGTCGAGTTAGCGTGGTTGCAGGCGGATACATGCGAAGTGATTCTGAGAAAAAAAGTGAATTAGATTTGTGATCGGAACATATGTAACATTATTGGCTGGCAAATGAGTGAACATGTGCAAATATATCACCTCTGTTTTCTAACTCCTATCTCTACCTCCACGAGGTGCCGGCTGGGGTACGGTAGCCAAAGTTGCGCACCTGGTGGTGCGCAACCTTGGTTGTCGTATGCAGACAGAGAAGGTGGAACACTCGCCGTGTGGTTTCCGGCTACCTAATCGTGCAGTTCGGCGCAGGATTTTCGGAGGGCGCGGCTGCGGGGTGTGAGCACACCGGGAGAGAGTTATTTTCTCAGCTGGCTTAGCACAGAGAGAGAGAGAGACTCTTAATCGGTCTGTTTTACACAATCTGCACTTACGCCCTTTGGCGGTTGGTGCCGAATTGTACGTTTGGGCAAAAATTGAGCCACGGGACCTGATCCTGCCGGGAGTCGGCAAATCAGGTGCCCCTAAGTCAAGGTCTATCTCCGTGCCGATGACTGAATGGCTGGAGGGGTGAAAACATGCCAGTCGCGAACGGAGTGCTTTGGGCATCTTGCCCCTACTGTGCCATGCGGGGCTCTGGTACGGTCGATCTTTGTTGTCCCTTGCGTTTCGTGGGAACAGCATAGTAGTCCTGCCCAATTTCCCTTATGGGTTTTACGCCAAGTGCGTTCTGGCCAACTTAATTGGCTTCGCTTACAATTTGCTGTCTGATCTGTGTTGGAGATTGTTTGTGCATATACTCCGCTAGTCAAATAGTTAGAGTCGCACAAATAAATCTTCAACACAAACGGGCAGCAAATTTGTATTTATGCGAAAAACTTTTTAATGGCTCTGTCACCATCGCATTGGTCCAGGAGCCATATTTTCGCAAGGGGTACTTTCATTCGACGGATATTGGAAACCAGAACTTTGCTGTTTTCAGCAAAACTGGTATGACAAATCCTCGTTTGATGCCCAGGGCATGCATATTGTTGCATAGGTCAATTAGTGCATGCCTTATCTCTGAGTTGACTACTCGAGATATTTGTGCAGTCACAGTAGAACTCGTCGTGGATGATGTCCATAGGCGCTATGTCTACTGTTCTGCATACTTACCACACGATGAACCGTCTCCCAGCGACGATTTCAGAAATGTGGTGAGATACTGCCAATCTAGTGGGCTTCCGCTCATTGTAGGCAGTGATGCCAATGCCCATCACATCATTTGGGGCAGCTCGGATATCAATCTGAGAGGCTCTGATTTGATGGAATATTTGAGTGGTACCAACCTTGGAATACTCAACATTGGCAATTGTCCAACTTTCATACGAGCTGGTAGAGAGGAAGTGTTAGATATAACACTCTGCTCTAACAGGATCAGTCATGAGTTGGCACAATGGCATGTTTCAAATGAGACACCAATATCTGATCATTGCTTTATATATTTTGATCATTTGGGTGTCTCCTTGAACGCTGCAACATTTCGCAATCCGAGATTTTCTGACTGGGAACTCTTTGAGGAGGAACTGGCGACGAAATTTCAAGGATTCGAACCGACGATTGAGTCATCGATCGACTTGGATGTGGCTGTAGATGTCACAACATCTTTTATTGCGGAAGCTTTTGAAGTAGCTTGCCCACTAAAAACTATTAAAACGACTAGAGGAACACCATGGTGGAACTCTCATCTCGCGGAACTAAAGAAACGATGCAGGAGAGCCTGGAATAGACGTCGGAGGGATGGCGTGGAGCCTTTCAAGCAGGCCCGGAAAGCCTATACAAAGGCTTTACGATCTTCAGCACGCACGAGCTGGCACAGGTTCTGTAGCAACGTTTCCAGTTTCGGCGAGGCAAGTCGACTTAATAAAATACTGTCAAAATCGAAAGATTATCAGGTTAATAACATTCGAAGTTCGAACGGTGAATACTGTTCGAATGACAATGAAATCCTGGAATGTCTCTTTTATAGTCACTTTCCGGGCTGTGTGGAACCTGAAGTTCGAAACGATCCAGAAATCGTTTTAGGTGGCTTAGACTCATGGGCTTTTGCTCGGAGACTTGTCACAACTGAAGCGATTGAGTGGGCCGTGAACAGCTTCTCTCCATACAAATCTCCTGGAACAGATGGAATATACCCTATTCTACTGCAAAAAGGATTCAAGTACTTCAAACACATTCTGAGAAGGATGTTTGTGTGTAGTATTGCTATTGGGTACATCCCAACTCAATGGCGTGAAATAACCATTAAGTTTATTCCTAAAGGTGGACGCGCGACATACGAGCAAGCCAAAAGTTTTAGACCAATCAGTCTAACGTCTTTCTTGCTTAAATCACTTGAGCGGATTGTTGATCACCACATCCGCGAAACAAGCTTAGTAGAAGTTCCTCTTCATTCAGCACAGCATGCTTATCAAAGTGGCAAGTCTACAACCACTTTATTACATGATGTGGTGGATAAAATTGAGGTTGCTTTTTCACAAAAGGAATCTTGCTTAGGAACTTTTTTGGATATTGAAGGCGCGTTTGATAACGTATCTTTCGCTTCCATTTTGGAGGCTGCTCGTTATCATAATGTGCCTTCAATAATCATAAAGTGGATAGAACAAATGCTTAGTAACCGATTGCTTTTTTCGTCCTTACGGCAAGCAAGCATTTGGAAGCAAAGTGTTTGTGGATGTCCACAAGGTGGCGTTCTCTCGCCTCTTTTATGGAACCTTGTGGCGGACGGCCTATTGAGGAAACTCAATGGTCTAGGCTATCCGTCATATGGTTTTGCGGATGACTATCTCATCCTTGTAGTTGGAAAGTGCATAAGCACATTATTTGACTTAATGCAGCAGGCACTACGTGTCGTAGAAACGTGGTGCCGAGAAACTGCACTTTCGGTAAATCCGAGCAAAACATCTATCGTCTTATTTTCAAGACGTAGAAATACCAATAGAGCTCGCGCTCTGCGCTTTTACGATTCGGATGTTGATGTTGTGAACGAAGTGAAGTACGTGGGGTTGATTCTCAACTCCAAGCTTGACTGGTCCACAAATATTGATTTCCGAATTAAAAAAGCGTGCATGGCCTTTGGGCAATGTAGACGAGCAATTGGCAACTCTTGGGGGCTTAAACCCAAATACATACACTGGTTATACACGGTCGTTGTCAGACCAATACTGGCGTATGGTTGTCTTGTATGGTGGCAGAGAGGGGAAGTTGTGACTGTCCAGACAAAGCTAAACCATCTTCAAAGGATGTGTTTAATGGCAATGTCTGGTGCATTTACTACAACTCCTACTGCCGCCCTAGAAGCTATTTTCAATATTAAACCTCTACACTTCCACCTGAAGCAAGAGGCACTAATATGTGCTTATCGACTACACGCGATTGGCCTTTGGCAGTCTGTGGACGGTTCCACTGGTCATACTCGACTGTGGTCGCAAATTGTTGCTGAGGACAAGTTTGCCCTTGCTCCTAGCGATGTAACGCTCATGCGTACTTTCCCGTATAGGACTTTCTCAAGTGACTTTCCTCCTAGAGAGGATTGGATGTCAGGCTACATGGAAAGGAAAATTTCCGACTATGTGGTCTGTTATACCGATGGTTCCTTGTACGAAGGTCGCGCGGGTGCTGGTGTTTACTGCCGTGAGCTGGAATTGGAGGAATCCTATTCGTTGGGTAGTTACTGCACCGTTTTTCAAGCTGAAATCTTTGCAATTATGTGCGGAGCTCAGTTTGCACTTCAGAAAGAACTGATAGGCAAGATTATCTACTTCTGTTCTGACAGTCAAGCCGCTATAAAAGCCCTTTGTGCGGCTAATTCTAAATCTAAAACAGTCATCGCCTGCCACACCCAATTAGAAGAACTAAGCATTCTAAATGCCGTTCATCTGGTTTGGGTTCCTGGCCATTCTGGTATAACCGGAAATGAATGGGCTGATGAACTAGCAAGATCTGGAGCAGAAAAGTCGGTTTTCGGACCGGAACCTGCTTTACCAATTGCGGCATGTTGGATAAAACAAAAGATTCGATCTTGGTTTTCATCTGAACATGTACGTTATTGGGAAAATCTTGAAACTTGTCGTCAAACGAAAAGTTTCATTGTTAAGCCTTGTGAGAAGGTTGCGAAATTTCTTTTGCAACACTCAAAGGTAAATTGCAGTATTCTTGTCAGATCACTGACTGGTCACTGCAGACTAAATTATCATATGGCTACGATTCAGCGAGCTGAATCGTTTCATTGTAATTTATGTGAATCCGACTACGGTACACCATATCACGTAATTTGCAACTGTCCTGCAGTAGCACAATTGCGTCATAGGATCTTTGGATCCTACGTCTTAAATGAATCGGATTTTAGGAAACTAAAATTACGAGACATTTTGATGTTCCTTACCGAAAGCGGTATTGAGCTATAAGCTCTTATTTATCATGAGTATACCCCCCAGGGGGTGTACTTTTGATAAGTTAACTACCAAGGATTGCAGTATCCCCTCGGGGGTACAAAAATCTCTCGGTATATATATGTTTGTGTTTGTCCAAATTCCTCATCCACCCCTTCCTATTCCTCCTGTTTTCCTTCCCGTCCTCATCAGGTAAATGATGACACGGGCAAGATGGGCAAGGCACAAATCTTCCACATGATTGTGAGGAACGTGCTGCTCGAGCCAAAGATGCTGATACCTGATACCTGAACATTACGAAACGTACCACTAATGCAGCGGTCCAGCATTTCCATATCTTTTATCGCTTCATATGTAATTGAACCGTGTTTATGGATTGTCTCAATAACATCTTTACGAGTTTTCTCTTGTAATTCCGGATTCCTTGCTAATTCATATAAGCAAAACGACATGGCTGTTGAAGAAGTTTCAAACCCAGCTATGAAGAAAACGAACGCCTGTGCTGTAAGCTCTTCCAAGCTTAATGTTCCGGAAGCGTTATTATTCGTGGCACCTTCCTCCAACGACTCTGCGTTTTTTAGCTTAATCAGTAAACTCATGAAATCGTTTCGTACAATATTGTTTTTCTCTCGATATTCGACAGTGTTTTTAACAGCACCTAGGAAAAATTTCGAAACATCGGGATCAATAACTTTTACATGCAACATCCGGGCAATGTTTCGGAATTGTGTAGCCAGGAAAAACTTGACCATCCTTCCAGCTCGGACTGCAAACACCTGTCGACCTATTGTACGGAACTCAGCATTTGGATCTCGTAAACTATTACATTCCAATCCAAAGGCACAAGATCCAATGACATCCGTGGTAAACCGAGCGATGAAATCTTTAATCTCAAGCTCCTCACTTTTCACGACTTCTCGGGAAAGCGTTTTTTGAAATTCATCCGCTACGGCCATTATCGTCGGGAACATCATCTTCATTTTTCCGGAGGTAAACGTAGGAGTAAGTTTGGCTCTTAAATTTTTCCACCTCACCCCATCCAGCGCAACTAAATGCCCGGTAAGGGGATCATCTTTTTCATTATGATACAAAGCACGGTCGTGGAAATGCTGAAAATCCTTCACCAGCACATTTTTGATTAAATCCAAATCCATGATCATCGCGACGGGGTTGATGAAAAAGAAGATTCCGCCCATCGGTCCACGCCCCTTCAGTTGCTGATAACACTTTTGCAGGACCTTTGAAACATGCTCCTTACGGCCCATGTTTTGAAGATTCCCCAAAGGAAACGATGGTTCCACATAAGCTATGCCCCTTTCCTTCCAGTACGCGTACCGTTTGCGTATCCACAGCACGGCCGCCACTATCACCAACAGCACAGCGTAGAGCAACATTCCGACCTTGTTCCTGCAAAACACAACTCGAAACTGATTCCGACCGAGAGGTAGTGGTTGTTGTTTACAGTAGTCCCCCCAATAAGGACGCTAATAGGGACCGCGTTAATGGAAACCGTGTTAATGGAGTCTATGTAGCATATGGGAATTGACTTAATTGGTTCCAACATGGAATAACTCGTGATCCTGACCGTATAGACGGTTGGTGTCTTCGACAAAGTTGTTCAGTACATCAACGGGTTTTCAATAGATAATAGTATTGCGGAATTGTCTCACAACGTGGCGCTAGCGTATATGTAATATTTTTGTATAGGCTGTATCTGGCGCTGCAGGCTATCTAGAAAGTTGCGGCCTTCGGGAAGGTTGCTCAAATGACTGCCACCTTCAAGATGGCATGGGAAAAAGCGCAGAACTGACTCACTACGTGGCGCTAGTGTATATGTAATCCTCTTATGCAGGCTGTATCTCACGCTGCTGACTATCTAGCAAGTTGCGGTCTTCGAGAAGGTTATTCATATGACTGAGACCTTCAAGCAGGGATGGAAAATATTGCAGAATTAACTCACTACGTGGCGCTAGCATATATGTAAACTTCTTGTATAGGCTGTATCTTGCGCTGTTGACTGTCTGGAAAGCTGTGGCCTTCGGGAAGGTTATTCATATGACTGCCACCTTCAAGATGGCATAAAAAATATTGCAGAATTTCTTCACTACGTGGCGCTAGCGTATATGTAACATTCTTATACAGGCTGTATCTTGCGATGATGACTATCTGGAAAGTTGAGGTCTTCGGGAAGGTTGTTCATATAACTGCCACCTTAAAGATGGTATGGAAAATATTGCAGAATTGTCTCACTACGTGACGCTAGTGTACATTTAATCCGCTTAGGCAGGCTGTATCTCGCGCTGCTGGCTATCTAGTAAGTTGCGGCCTTCGAGAAAGTTATTGCAGAATTGTCTCACTACGTGGCGCTAGTGTATATGTAATCTTCTTGTGAAGGCTTTATGTTGCGCTGCAGTGAATACAAAATATCTGATAAAACCATGCAACCAATTCACATTCTAATAATAAGTTTAATAAAGCTTATACAAATTTGTAAAACAGTTTATGCCCTACTAGCACAGTTGTTATAAACTAGTTGTGGTAACCGATTAATGACTGATTTCAGTCATAAATAGGTTGCAGCAACCAGAAGTGACGAAAGTGTGCTACTTAGGTGTCCTGGTCTGGAAATTTTTTTGAAGAGGGGGGCAAGAAAAAGATAATAACATCAGACCGTCAATAACTAAACAAAAAAGAAAAAAACCAGTGTTTATTTTTCCATATATTAAAAATTAAATACAAAAATTTTGTACATTACTTAAATTTTTGTTGAAACCTAACAAAGCAAAATTTTTCGACTCATCCTGGTAAGCATCCTGGTAGAGATGAACCAGTTTCATAATAGTGGTTCAACGGTAACCACGAAATAGTATCGTGATCTAATCATCTTTTGAAAATGGCAGTTTAGGTCCCTACAACTTTTTTACATGGAACGCATCTGCTCATCGGCGTGCCCAGAGGTGGGGCTCCGCAATTGCAAATCAATGCTGACCTTTATGTTTATGCTATTATGTTCAGCATGCTTTTTTTTAGAAGAAACTCGTATATCTCCCACAGTCCTCGCAAAAATAATCCATCGGGTTAGTCTACCATCTATCCGTAAATGCTACTTCCTAAATGGCCAGAAAAATCTCACCGTCATTTGAATAACCTTCTCGAAGGCCGCAACTTAGTATACAGTCAGCAGCGCGTGATACAGCCTGCTTAAGAAGATTACATATATGCTAGCGCCACGTAGTGAGGCAATTCTGTAATATTTTCCATCCTTTCTTGAAGGCCTCAGTCATATGAATAACCTTCCCGAAGACCGCAACTTTTTAGATAGCCTGCAGGGCAAAAGACAGCCTGGTTAAGAATGTTACATATACACTAGCGCCACGTAGTGAAGCAATTCTGCAATATTTTTCATACCATCTTGAAGGTGGCAGTTTTATGAATAACCTTCCCGAACACCGCAACTTTCCAGACAATCAGCAGCGCGTGATACAGCCTACTTAAGAAGATTACATATATGCCAGCGCCACGTAGTGAGGCAATTCTGCAATATTTTCCATCCCTTCTTGAAGGTCGCAGTCATATGAATAACCTTCTCGAAGACCGCAACTTGCTAGATAGTCAGCAGCGTGAGATACAGCCTGCATAAGAGGATTACATATACACTAGCGCCACGTAGTGAGTCAGTTCTGCGCTTTTTTCCATGCCATCTTGAAGGTGGCAGTCATTTGAGCAACCTTCCCGAAGGCCGCAACTTTCTAGAAAGCCTGCAGCGCCAGATACAGCCTATACAAAAATATTACATATACGCTAGCGCCACGTTGAGAGACAATGCCGCAATACTATAATCCAATGAAAACCCGTTGATGTACTGAACAACTTTGTCTGAGACACCAACCGTCTATTAGGTCAGGATCACGAGTTATTCCATGTTGGAACCAATTAGGTCAATTCCCATATGCTACGTAGACTCCAATAAGGACGTTCGACCGCGTTAATGGAATCACTCGAGACCGTCCTTAATGGAAACGTCCTTATTCGAAACCGCGTTATTCGGGGGACTGCTGTATATTGCACTGTTATCTTTTGTCGAGCAATGACTCTTCAAAATTTGACTTTGCAGCTCAAAAAAAAAACTTTTCGCTATGATTTATTGACGGTGATGAATGACAAATCGACGATGAGCGTGCTCTCCAAGTGTATCGGAAGCATTTTATTAGATAAGTCATCTGATAGTTAACTGATTATTCCCAAATTCAGCACACGCTTGCAATTTAATTTGGCAGTTTGGCGAAAAGTGAGGGCTATGATAATATGATTCTAGGAGCGTCCACTAAAATGCAAAACCGACACAGTGTCGGCGACACTATCAGCCATGAAAGGTCAGTGTGGTTATGCGTAACCACATAAATAGAATAATTGCCCAAAAATAGCTCCAGCTTCAAATTCAGTTATACATTAAATTTTAAGTCTTGCTTCAAGCCTTATTTAAGCCTGATGTTAAATCCAATTTAATTCGAATTTCAGAACAGAACAGGAACGGTTAAAACGGGGGGTGTTAAAATGAAACGTGACAGAAAACGAGGAAAAGCAGGACCTAATAAGAGGAAGAACGGAAAAGACGAAACCGAAAAAAAGAGAACGGATGAAACGATTGAAAAGTAGTTCAAGAGGGTAAAATGTCGAAAACCAGGACCGAGAAATAGCCTGAAGACAGAAGTTTTCGGAGCGTCTTAGTAGAATACGAAACCTCACATTAAAGAAAAGAAGAAAACTTTTTCTGAAATGAAGCCGTAGGCGAAATGCGTATCCGTCGGGAATAAATATACATACCTACTAGAATTTAATTTAGAAAAAGTTTCCTTCTTTACTTTAATTTCAGTGTAAAGACAGATAAAAACGGATAAAGACCGGACAGAAAATGACAAAATATGCGAAATAAAAAGGAAAAAACGGGCCTGAAAACAAGGACAAACAGAAGGATGAAAAGAAAAACAAGAGGAAAATCAGGACTGAAAAGGGCAAAAAACGAATAGAAGTACGGAACAGAAAAAGAGGAAATAGCAGTTAGAAAATGGACAAAAGAGAGAGAGAGAAAAGCGGAGAAAACGAGACAAATAAAGTGAAGACGGGACTGAAAAACAAAGGTGACAGAAAAGGTGGGGAAATGGGAAAGAGAAACAGGGAAAACGGAAAAAGGGGTCGAACGAAATATGAAAGGCGAAAGATGAGACACAAAACAGGAAAATAAGACCGAAAAAGAAAAAAAACGATTGGAAAAATAGACCAAAGGAAAAGGTAAAGCGAGAGAGAGAAAATGGAAGATTAAAAATCAAAAACCGCAGAGCAACGGAAAAAGGGAGCCAAAATCAGTACGTGTAAATTACGTGTAATAGAAAAAAGAAAAAACAAGGCTGATGCTTCGAAAAAACGTACAATGGCACAGACAAAGACGAAAAGCTCAAAGGAAAGGAGATACAAAGAGAAAGCGATAAAAAGTTCAAACGAAAAAGAAAGAAGAGGTGAAGAACGGCACGATTTCCTTTCCGTTGGAAGGAAAGTAACAAAAAAACGAGTGAAAAATAAGAGGAAAAACAAGAGTGAAATTAAAAAATGGGACAGGAAGTGAAGAAAAACGGAACAATCAAATATAAAATATAAAAGGAGAAAGACGAGACGCGAAACGGAAAAATGGGAAAAATAAAGAAGAAAACACAGCAGTGGCAAAATAAAAACGGTGGCAAAAATGAAAAAAGAGCGAGTGAAAACAAAAACCAAGACAACGCACAGTGGGCAAAAACCGATCGAAAAAATGGAACTTTTTGTTGCCGCTATTTTTAAGGGATAAAAAGTAACTTTTCGTATGTAAAAAATCACGAGAAATCAATTCGTGATGGTCTCAACGCGCGGAAATGACGGAAAGTAGCCTATTTTGCCCCATTCACCCCAATTTTTAATAGTTTTGAAAGAATCATCTACAAACTCTTTCTAATTTGAGATTCTTAGGCAAGAAAAAGAAGAATAAGGTTAGGAAAAACGTATGTGAACAATTTATTTATTTTATCAGGAAATACGTATATCAACCATTTATTTACATTTATTTTTTGTTTTAATACAGCATAACTTAGAATTCTGTTTTGCTCCATTTTACTCAAAGTTTTTGTACTACAGGCAAAATGCCAATTCGATACTTTTACCAAAGTTTTTCAAGAAGCTATGCCTGTTGGGAAGGTTGAAAAAGTCAAAAGAGCGAACGACGATCAAACTTTTCTTAAAAATGTCGTGTAAGGGAATGTTTTGCCTTGCTTTACCCTACAACTTGTATTGAAATCTGAGAAAGTATTTATAGAAAAACGAGCAACTGTGAAAGTGCTCCGATTTCTTTCAAATTCAATTTTCCCAACAAGCATGACTTCTTGAAAATGTCTGGTAAAAGTGTCGAATTGGCATTTTGCCTGTAGTACAAAAACCTTGAGAAAAATGAGGCAAAACGGACTTCTAGATTACGTTTTATTACAATAACATTGTTTCCTAACATTCTTCTTCTTTTCCTTGCCTAAGAATCTCAATTTAGAGAGGTTTTATACATGATTCTTTCAAAACTATTAAAAAATAGGCGTGAATGTGGCAAAATAGTCTACTTTCCGTCATTTCCGCGCGTTAAGACCATCACCAATTGATTTCTCGTGATTTTTTATGTAAGAAAAGTCACTTTTTACCCCTTAAAAAAAGGCGGCAACAAAAAGTTCCGTTTTTTCGGTCCGTGCTGCCCACTGTGCAACGGTACAGAGAAGGTAAAGAACAGAACAAAAAGTGGAAAACGGAACTGGAAAAGAGAACCATAACAGGTAAAACGTAGTGGATGTAATCCCATGCGGAACTGTTGGTGATGGAAAGCTAGGTATACATAGGACAAACAGGCAGAAAACTGGAAACGCGAATTACACAAGAACGACGCAAAGAAAACAGAAGCAAAATTGGGACTGTCCCAGCATACAATACAAGATAGACATCACTTTAATTTTGATGATACGCGAATATTAGAACGAATTGTTAATTAGGAGAGCAGGCTGGTAGCAGGGATGTTCCAGATCAAAATCCTCGGTGAGGATAAAACCGTGAACCTACAGAGTTTTCGAACGAAATTTCCGTCAGCAAAGTCAAATGGGCAAAACATCTCGTTCGAAACAAGTCGAACGAAATAAAGATTCATTCGAAATACAGAAAAGGGGTGCGAATGTTTGGAATTTTTAACCTAATCGGCTGGTATTATTATGATAAACAGGAATACTTGATTTGTCCAGGTTAAAACGTCTGGTGCCCCACCTTTTGATTATGTCTGGAAACGCTAGTACTTAGGACGCTAACAACCCAAAGTCGGTCTCCATAAGCAGACAGTTTATGTTTATGTAATTTATATTTTATTGCACTTTTGTGAAGATATTTAGGAGCAATTTTGTGTATAGGTCAATATCTATTTTTCCCATTCGCAGAATTGCCTGACGTAAACTGCGAAAAAGCGGCAACAATTTAAATCTGTTTTCTACCCTCAATGATAGATGTGTAGGATTATATTAAATGCTTTGGAATGTAAAAGAAAGATCATTTATTAAACCAATCATTGTTCTTTCATTAGATAAAAGAAAATCTATACCAAAGTACATTTTCCACAATATCGTTATAGCACCGATTTATTGGGCTAATTTATGCTCATAAACTTATTAATTCTCGTTTATAAAATCGTTTAGTAGTATTTCGGCACATCTGTGCTATATGAACTTATGATTCTGTTTGTCAATAACTGTTATGCAATACAAATCATATAAATTTAACAAACAAAAAAAAAGCTAATAATTCGGAGATTAAAAAATTTAAAATATAATTTAAAACATATCACAGTTTACCTCCACTACGCTACTTTTTCCAACTTCTCCACCTTCAACCACAAACCACCCTCCGGTGTAAGTACTGCATGCTTCGGGGAAATAACCAACGGCACAACGGATTTGGAGCATTTGGAAAATCGGAAATTTAGCAGCAACGTAGCCAGGCCGACTTTGGTTTCCATAATTCCAAACCGAGCCGCAATGCAGATCCGGGGTCCCTCTCCAAACGGCATAAAAGTGAACGGTTTCCTCAGGGCACATTCCTCTGCACTGAAACGCTCCGGATCGAAGCGTTCCGGGTCGGGATAGTACTCGGCATCGTGGTGAATCGCGTACACCGGAACCATCACGTTCATTCCCTTCTTGAATACCACATCGGAGTTCGGTACGGTGTAGTCTTTCGTCACACTGCGCAATAGGTTCGCTCCGGGTGGGTATTTTCTGAGAGATTCTGCAAAAAACCGGTTTGAAAAAATCAAGATTTTTTTTCCTAATTACACATACCATTAATACACTGTTCAATGTAATCCATATCCATCAGTGCTTCATAGTTCAAGCCTCCATGCTTCGCGACGGCCTCTCGCACGCACTGTCGGGCGGTATCTTGCACGTCCTCGTTCAGAGATAACTCGTACAGGCAGTAAGACATCGTTGTGCTGGACGTCTCGAAGCCACCCAGGAAAAACACGAAAGCTTGCGCAACCACTTCGTTGAGACTCAGTGTACCCACCTGTTCGCCGGAGTCATCCAGTTCCCCCTTCTGTTTGAGTTGAATCAGCAAATTCATAAAATCATTCCTTTGAACGTTGTTCTTCTCTCGATATTCGATTGTCTCTCGGACAACCTTGAAGAAGAAAGATGAAACGTCGTCCGCTGTTCCCTTGATGTGCATCTTTTTCGCAAACTCTTTAAAGGTGGCCATGAAAAAGAATTTTAGAATTCTCCCCCTTCCGGATAATTCGAAAACTTTTTTTCCCATTCGCAGAAATTCCACATCCGGATCGTTCAAACTGTTGCAATCGATTCCGAAAGCGCAGCTTCCAATTACATCGGTGGTAAATCGAGCCAGCAGTTCTTTCATTTCCACCTCGGGCTCGTCGACGATGCTCCGCTCGATGCACTCTCGAAAACGATCCGCCACGGACACTACCGTTGGGCACATCATTTTTATTTTGCCGGATGAAAACGTAGGGATCAGCTTCTTTCGCAGATTGGTCCACTTGGTTCCTTCAATGTTGAACAAATGACCCGAAATAGGGTCATCCTTCTCGTTGTAGTACATTCCGCGATCGTGAAAGTACGCGAAATCCCGCACCAAAACGTTTTTGATGAAATCCAAATCCAACGCCAACGCCACCGGATTGGTGAAGAAAAAGATCCCACAGAAGGAGTATTTTCCTTTCATTTCCCGATAGAAGCTTGTCATCAGCTGGGAGGAATGCATGCGGCGTCCGAAAGCCTGTAGGTTTCCGAACGGAAACCGTGGCTTGATGAAAGGCACTCCCAAACGCTCCCAGTGGGAGTATTTTTTCCGCACGAACCAAACCGATAGCGTAATAACAGCAATTACCAGGTAGATCCACATCTTGTGCACGAACTAACCAGTTCCTATGAGCTCAATCCGGCCGCACTACGCTCTCGAACGGAAACACCTAATTAAGCTCGGTTCATAGAACTAACTTTCTGCGTCGTTTGAACACGAAACGATGCACGGTACGTAGTTAGATAAGAGAATTCTATTTGCTAACCGCGGTTATTGCGACTTCTGCTTGCGACTGCTCGAAAGTACGGCGAGAAACTGAATGAGGCCACAGCGGCATTCTGTTGAGATTTCTAGCTGTAAATTAATTGCAACCAACACATAGACGTAGCCGTCGGTTGGCACTGGCGTAGGCCTACGCCCTAGAAGGAGGTATGTTTTTTGTCTTAATCTTTTCTTGAGTTTTGTAATAAGTTCGTTAAACAATGCTTACAGAAATTTGTTACTTTAATTTTGCTGAATTTTATTTTTACGCTGAACTAGGTAGTTTTGTCGGTTTCTAGAGTTTTATTATGTAAATCGTTCATTGTTTTTTTAATCAAATTTGACTCATTTGTGTGATGACTTAAATTTTTAATAACTGGTAGGATATGTGCCCCAGCGTGCCCCACCCTGCTCACGTCAATGTCCGTCGAGCAAACACGATTATTCTCACACCAACGTGCAGGGAAGGAATGTCATATCATTTCTGTTTTTGTTTATATAGCGCACCGGCAACTGTTTGATTCATAATTCAAAGTCTTACTTACTGAATCAGTCATCGCATCATCAAAAACACTTTTATATTGTGAAGTGGAGGATGTTTATTCGATAAAGTAGATATCGATAACAACGTGTTATACACTTTGTGTCATAAAAATACCGCTGAAATAAAAATCGTGTTAGACACTTATATCACTAACGCTTATTAGTTTGGTAGTATAAAATAGTAGTTGTGAATGTTTCGAAATTGCTTGTTATCTCTAATCACAGATTTTACTTTTTTATTAAATTGCAAATATGGCAACCCTGACGATGAGCAGTATCAGCCGTGTATGTGTATTGCATGCTGTTGCCCAGTGTTATGCTTCAGTAGCCATCATGCCGACAAGGTCGAGGTATTCGGCTTCTTGTTTATAAACAAAATCTACGCCCAACCATACCATAGACATTCCGATAAGAACGCACTTCAATTGGAAACCGAAATCCTATTGTATGCTTTTGATTTCCAACCAGACATCACCGGCCGGACCTTGTATCAAGGCAACCGGATCGATTTTCAGCGGAATTGGCGTTTTGGAGCACACTCCAAAGCGGTAGTTTTTCAGCAGTAAAGCAATTCCCATTCTGCTCTGCAGCATGCCGAACCGCATGCCTATGCAGATCCGTGGGCCTTCACCGAAAGGAAGGTGGCAGAAATGATGCCGACCTTCTTTCTCCGCCTCTGAAAATCGCTCCGGTCGAAAGCTGAGTGGTTCAGGAAAATACGCTGGGTCCCGCTGGAATGCCAAATTCGATATCAACACGCCAGTTCCTTCCGGAATAACGGAACCATTTGGTAGTTTATATGGTTTCGATGTAATACGATGAATGCTTGCCACCGGTGGATATAGTCGAAGGGTTTCTAAAATAGATTTATGTCACCCATTAACAATTCAAACAAAATATTTCTATTACCTTGAATGATCCAATCAATATAATTCATTTCCATCAGAGCTTCATAACTAAATTTTCCATCATGTTTGCCCAAAACATCATTCACGCAACGTCGTCCATTTTCCTGAATCACAGGATGAGTAGCAAGTAGATACAACACGCACGTCATTGTTGTGGCCGAAGTTTCAAAACCAGCAAAAAAGAACACAAATGCCTGGGCAGCAATTTCCTCAAAGGTCAGCTTCTCCAGACGGTCCGCGCCCGCGTCACCCACCTGTGCCTCACTCTCACACTCAATCACTCCCTTGTTTTTCAAATCAATCAGCAGCTGCATGAAATCATTCCGCCGAACATCATTATCCTCTCGATATTTAATCGTATCTCTAACAACCGCGAAGAAAAAATCCGACACATCTTCATCGTTGAATCGAACTCGCATCTTTCTAGCCGCCTCGCGGAACATCATCGCAAAGAACAGCTTCAGTGCTTTCAGCTTCGGAAAGTTGATCATCCGTTTGCCCATTTCGCGGAACTTCGAGCGAGGATTCTCCAAACTGTTACAATCAATCCCGAACGCACACGATCCGATGATGTCCGTCGTAAATCGGGCCAGCAAATCTTTGATCTCAACCTCGCTGGTGCCCTTCGTGTATTCTGCCAAATACCCATCCAGTTGCTGGCCAACAGCCAAAATTGTATGAAACATCGCCTTCAATCGCCCGGAGGTAAAAGTCGGCGTCAATTTAGCCCTCAACCGTCTCCAACGGTGTCCTTCGAGGAAGAAAAGATTCGCCGAAAGCGGATCGTCCCGTTCATTACTGTACACACCCCGATCGATGAAGTAGTTAAAATCCTTCACCAACACGGTTTTGGCAAACTCCGGCGTCAACACCAGCAGCACCGGATCGCGAAAAAAGTAAATTCCCGCATAGTCACCGTGATGTTTCAGCTGCCGGTAGAGGCCTTCCACGATGTAGGCAAAGTGGACTTTCGATGCGAGCGTTTCACCGACGTTGCCGACCGGAAAGCGCGGCTTCAGGTAGGGAATCTGACGTTCCGACCAGAACCGATACCGCTGTTGAAAATGCGAATAAAGCCATCTTAAAAATAGCAACACAGCAGCCGCGAAAAGTAACAAAATCACAATCATTGCTTCGGTGGTGCACTGATAAATCAAGCTAGACGTAGAACTAGACGATGATAAACTTAAACAAGATGTAAACAATCCGATTTGAAGTTGATGGTAGTTAAAATATTGAATGGAACAAAAATATTTCACCAATACATTTACCACCCATACGATGTACGGTAAATATGACGGTACCTTGTTTAGTTAGTCTCGCACAAATTATGGCAGATGGCAGCAGCATCAACGCTATGTCGAAGAGCGTCACCTGGTTATTGATGCCGTAAACTTAAAATGTTGAAAAAATACTAAAACCGTAACAAAAGGTATTTCATCTTACCTGTACAAACATTTAAAAACAACATATTCCTGAAGGACAAGGTCGTCAGAGTCCATTTATGGCAGTCAGTATGGCACCGAATATCACCCTTCCCTTCCCTTCTTCAGTCTTCATAGACTCGGGAAACCATCACAAAAAAATAAAATTAGTTCAACTAACCTGCTAGCCGTAATCAGATCTTGCAACTCGAAGCACTAAATATTGCATTCAATAGGTTCTATTACTTTTTGGGGCATAACTTACACTAACTACTAAGATTTCTGCCCAATTAAAATTCATCACATTTTCACTTTTTCGCCGTCGATTTTTCTTTAATTTTTTTCGGCCGTTCCATTCATAACATCACTCGCGAAACTTAACTTGATACACAGAAAACTTTAATTTACCACCCGAACTGTTATTTGGTTTGGTTTGGTAGATATTATAATGATTTTGCACAAACTGTTCACTTGCATTGATATGAAAAACTTTACTTCGTTTCGATTGCAATTCCGAATCCGCGACCGTCGTTGTTGATACGTTACCAAGGAAACGGGAGTGATGCCATATTTACGTTGAGCGTGAAATTGGCCAATAATTTTCACTATTAAATTAACGGTCATAAAGTGTCGAAAATATACTTATAAAATTCTCTGATAATAAAATTCACCGCAAACAACATTTTATGTGATAGAATTACTTTCGGATCTAGTTCAACAGCAAAAATTGATACGCGAATCTGCGTTTCATAATTGTTCATAACAGATTATTCTACTAGGTACTAGCAACTTAGCATAAACAAAACGATAGTGGAAACAAGTACTGAAATCAGTAAAAAGGCAGCTGGCCTCAGACGACCTTCACCTTAAACCGCTTTTCTTACACCGCTACATCCAATAATCATTAAACTTCCAGATGTCATTAACCGTTTAAGTTTCCGATTATGAAACTGTCGAAACTCTTGAGTATTCAGCTAAACTATGCTGCTTTTAGGCTCCAAGCTACCAATTCTTCTGATCTTACTGGTTTTAATAATACAGTCTAACTAAACTATATTCGAAACAAGAAGGTTCAGTTTATGTTGAGAGCATGGTATATTTTCATGTACAAGTGCAAAAAATCATTTTCATGAAGTAAACTAAAATAAAAAGAATGGCAATGTAAAACTAGAAATATAAATTAAGAGAGAAATAGGAATATAATAAAAATAATGTATATGTGTAATTCAAACGCCAAGCTAGGAAAACATAATTACAACGATTGACAAAATGATCGGAACAGCTAAAGTTTTGGCCACAACTTTTCCAGAAAAAGATATGCGGAAAAGTTGTTAACAATGAGTAGTGTCCAGAATAAAGGTTATTTCTCAAAAATACGCAGTGAACCAGTGACTACCAATCTTCAACAGGCTTCATTTCGATACAAAATAAGCGTAAACTAGCGACAGTAAAGGAGTAAAACTGCACAAAAAAAGAAAAAAAACGGGTAAAGTAAGCCGAAAAAAAACGGGAGCATCAAAAAACGAGAATAGAAAAAGAGAAAATGCGAGACAGAAAAAGAAAAAAAATGAAGTGAAAAAAAAATTAAAACGGAAAACACAGATAAAGACGTCCTGAAATTAAATAAAAAAGAAAACTTTCCAATTAAACCAGACAATGATGAAGCCTACAAGTCGTAGGCGAAATACGTCATGATCTGAATCTGTCATGAATAAATATAAATAGTAGAATTTAATTGGAAAGTTTTCTTTTTTTAATTTCAGGTTTCGTGTTCTACTAAGACGCTCCAAAAACTTCAGTCAGATAAGACAGATAACAGAAATAGAAAGAGAAAGAAAAGGAGAATAAGCATGACTGAATAAGAGATAGAACGGATCAAACGAAAGCAAAAAACGGGATAAAGAATAGAATCGAAAAGGAGAAAATAGTCGTGATCGGACAGAAAAACGAAAGAAAAAAGATAAAAAACGAAACATAGGAAAATCGGGACTCAAGAAAAGGGCGAACAATGGGACAGAAAAAACGAAGAGCAAAGAACAGAGAAAAATGAAATAGCGGACAAAACCGAGAGACAAAAAAGACAAAACGAGGCAAGAAAGGAAATAGGCAACAAAAAACAAGAGAAAGCCAAAGAGAAAGCGCGAGAAAGAATAAAGAAAGGCAATTGAGAAAGAAGGAAAAAGGGGTCAACCGAAATTTAAAAACTGAAAGATGTGATAAACAACGGGAAAATAGGACAGAGAAAAAGGATAATAAAACAGGAAAAACAGATTAAAGAAAGGGGTAGAACCGAAAGAACAAGACAAAAAACGAGAGGTAAAAAAGAAAAATCGGCGAAAAAAGGGAGAAAGTGAACAAAAAAATAGAATACAGATATGAAACAGAGAAGGCAGAAAAACGAAGCTTCTAAAAGAAGTACATGGAACAGAACACAAAATAAAAACGGGAATGAAAGAAGAAGGAAAATCAAAAACTGGAAACAAAGAAATAGGAAAAAGAGAAGATAAATCATGGAAAACAGAAAAGAAAATAACAAAAAACTAGTGAAAAACATCAAGAAAAACAGGACTGAAAAATGAGACAGGAAAAGTCGAAACAACTATGGAGGTCTGTACCTACGGGAGCAAATGAGGGGTTCACGTAGGACTACAAACGCGGGTACAATTCGGGTAATTATCCTAAATGTCTGTGCTCTGTATATCGTTTTTATCAGTTTCTTAGAGTTTGTAGTTTCACTAAGAGTCAAACCATCAGGCCACAACTCACATTTTCTAGTGATTGATGATGATTTCGCATTTTGCATGACTTGTTGCAACTTTGAGTAGGGTTTACTCCTAATTCCCGTCGCAGTAAGGAAAGCCACTCTAATTTTCATCATTTCTTAGGTGGATTTAATGAGTAATCCAAAAGCTCTGCTGCTGATTTGACTCAAACACACTTACTTTCCGATCCGTATCCTTTGAATGCACTAAAAAGCGATTAATAAAGCATTTGATTCAAATTACGCAACTGACTTTAGATCTTAAATTCGTCGTACCGTTTTAAAATCCGTCCATCAACATTTTTCATCGTCCGAAATAAAAATCATAGCAATGTTTACGAAGCTAGCGCACATGTATTTGTGTAGGACAGCATGACAAATGTTATTCTGCTAAATTTCTGTAGGTTACGCAAATTTTCCCGGCTGCAGAATAACAACAATGCGTCGCGTGAGTTATTTTTATTTTATGAATGACGGAAATTGAAACGATTAGTCGACATTTTCTTCTTCGTCGCACGAAAAAACGTTGGAAATTTGTCTGGTAGGACTTCTTTAATGATAAAAAGCCTTTAAATAGATCTCAGGTCACTTTGATTGATCGCATATGATAGACAACAAACAAAAATATTAGGGAATAACTAGTTTTGCATTGTGTGTCATAAAAATGCTGATGTTTTTAATAATTTGTGTTGGATAGGACGGGAATAGGCAATTACAACGAAGCAGCAACATACCCTATATTAGACTAATCTCAAGTTTTTAGTCTTGACCTTGAAGTGCGGTCATACATATATATTAATTGTATTGCGGATTTTCGGCTTTCCAGTCAGTTTTATATTGAAAACGGCTTTTTTATACTGCCTGACGTTTCGGCCTTTGGTTTTGGCCTTTTTCAAAGGTAATATGGTTACGTTTTCTTATCTAATCGTTGATTGCCAACGGAAGGAAGTTCGAATTTAAACAGCTCCAATTGCATTGGTTTGGTGACAAAATAATGTACACACCTAAACCTTTTGACCATAGTGCACAACTGGTCAAAATGGTCTAGGTGGATGAGATGTTACATATAACAAAATTACAGCCGTGTTAATATAACAGTTTTTGCTAATTCTCGGTCCGCTCAAACTAATAACTTTGTCCTCGGTTGGAAAAGGCGAAACCGGTCAAAGCAGGAACGTCAATGATAGGACGTAGGGTCAAAATAAAAAATACATCTCTGCGGTTTTTTCTTAGTTGATCTAAAACAAAGCTTTCCTGAAAGTTTCAACTTTTTATCTCAGCAGGAAACAGTGTGGGGCTTAAGGGGGGACCATACTCTGGAAAATCGGAAAATTCGAATTTTATTTTTTTGCATTTTCGAGACGCTTATACCTTCAGAAATGTCATGCCAAAAGGATTTTTTGATATCTGATCTCGTTGAAAACTTACGACAAATATAGTGGAGTCACCTCAAGGGAAGTCCATTGCTGTACGAAACTTTGAACGCGTTTTCCCCGAAATCATGTTTCGTTAGCTGGCGGTACGTGTATCTCAGAATCTAGTGGACCGATTTGGCTGAAATTTTTTTTCAGCATGTAAAAATGAATTATCTAAATTGTTACGTAGCCGTTTTTGATACCTCAATTTTTCAATTTTTTATAAGCTCTTAATAGGCGATTTTTTGTGAAAAAATACTTTTCTTTTGGAAAAATTGCCGCCATTTTGGTAGTTTTTCGAATTTTAAAAAACCGCTACGTAACAATTTAGGTATTAACCTAAACCTTCAAAATCATCCTAGAAATCCGTTCTATGATCCTTTGATGGTTCCCGGCACGTACCGCCAGAGTGAACTATTTTTAGTAAGCATTTACGCGCCCACCTGCCACCAGCATAATAATCACTATTCTGGTTTGCAAAAAATACAAAATATATCTTCAAATATACCTTAACCAATAACCGAAATACCCCAACACTTAACTATAATTCTAGCATCTGAAATTTTTTTTACGAATATCTATTATTTTTCGGTCTTCCAGAGTAGGGTCCCCCCTTAACGGGTTCATTTAGACGCGCAATGTGGCTATAAGGTGTGTTTCGTCATCGATTTCTTAGAAGGGAATATTGATTATCCAGCACTGCTTAATCGCTTTGATATCAACATTATGAAACGTACACTACTATGCAAAAGTTTGGATCCACTTGGCCAACTCAAAACACGTCTTTTACCATAACTACTTGTTTGTTTTCAATAAAACTTTTATGCGGTATCCTATGCTATGCTAATAAAACTTTATAGAAAATTTTATGTTGACAATCAATTGGTATCATATGGTACTAAGATCATTGAAACCGGTTGTGGATTTTGGAAAAAATCGTGGTTTCATTCGTGGTTTTGGAGAAAAACGAAAAGAAGGAAAGGAAGCGGACAAAATACGGGAGCAGGAAAATGAAGAAATGATAGAAAAAACGGAAAGATGAGACAGAAAAAGCAAAAAAATGGAGTAGAAAAATGAAAAAGGAACACAAAAGCGATAAAACGGAAAAGAAAAATAGATAATATCAGAAAATGAGGGACGGCAGAGGAAGAATGGAACAGATGAAAGCGAAAAATGGGATTGGAAAATCTGACCAAAAAAATGTTGGGTAAAGAGTCGAAAACAGGACAGTCGAAACAGGATAGAAAAGCGAGGAAAAATGGAAGAAAAGAGACGAAAAACGGAACAAAGGAAAATCAGGTCTCAAGAAAAGACCTAAAAACGGAACAGAAAGAAGGGGAGAGAAGGTTCAGAGAAAGCGGAAATAGCGCGTAGAAAAAAATAAAAACGAGAGAGAGAGAGAAGTGAGACAAAAATGGGACAGAAAAAGGAAAAAAGGAAAAAATGAACTAAAGAAGAGAAAAGACATAAAATGCGAGATAGAAAAGGAAAATCGGAGAGAAAAGGGAGCAAAAAAAACAAAATACACGTGACAGAAAACAGAGAAAACGGTTGATGCTCCGTTGAAACGGACGACGACGAAAAACGAGAAGGAAAGGAGATAACAAGAGTAAGACAAGGACGAATACTGGGAACGCAAAAATAGGACAAAGAGAAGATAACATGTGAGATAATAAGACGAAAAATGTCAATTCATATTTCAAGTGTAAGAATGAGTAATCATACCAAATTTGGTTGAAATCGAAGGTGGTCGATTACAACGGATATGATCACTTGAGAATGGATGACCCCTAAACAAACTTAAAAATTGAATTTTGTAAAAAGCTCAAGATAGAATATTTTAAGGCTTTCTTTAAATTCATTGTTTTCGCCAATACTAACATCCTGTGAAGAGAAATCTAAGGTGCATGAAAGTTAAATAATAAGTGCCTTCGGATATAGCGTGCGTCATTTCGTGGAAGTAATGTCCAATATCAAGTTAAATTTCAAGTTCAGTTGCAAGTCCGATTTCAAATTTAATTTTAAGTCAAATTTAAACTCTGATTTCATGTTCAATTCTAAGCACATTTTTAATTCTAATTTTAAGTCTTATTTCAAATGCAATTCCAAGTCCAATTTAAATCCAACCTATGTCCAATTTCAAGTTCAATTTCTAGTCCAAATTTAAGTTCAATTCCGAGATCAATTTCAGTTGCACTTTCAAGTACAATTTCAAATAAAAATCTCAAATTCTGTTTTAATTCCGTTTTCATCTCTAATTCAAAGTAAAATTTTTACTTTATTTTTTCATAATCTGTTTCTCAGACATCGCATATTTAAAAAATCGCGATGATCACTAGAGGTGGGAGGACCCTTAAATAAACTTCAAAACAGAATTTAAAAAAAAAAACGAAGATAGAATATTTTAAGTCCTGTACTAATTGATCAATTCATTTGTTCAATTCGAACATAGCGTGCAGTTTATGCCCGGTCATTCCTAAGTAAAAATCTAAAGCTGCTTGGTTTTATTAATGTTTAGGAAGATTTTATAGCGCCATAATAATTTCCTATAGAGTTATGGCAGTTATTCACATTGCCAAGTAGAACGAATCATATGAAACACTTATAGTTGACTATTAAATTCGAATAAAACGACTCGTGAAATCGAATCACAGATCTTATTGCGGATGCTTAAATGACTAGGTATTCACATGAGAAAACGTATAGAGTAAGGAGGGGTAAAAGTGCGATTCAGTGATTTATCGGTGCAGATTCCGAGTAAATTGTCTACATTGGCATGGATCGGTGACTACTTTGACAGCTTGAATCTAACGTAAACTTTGGTTGCTTACGAAGCATTGTTGCTGAGTTATGTGCAAATGTTATTTTAGGGCGGTTTTTCGTTATACGGCAAATACGATATCAACAGGAGGATATTACTTGTTGAAAACTTGTGACGGCGAAAAGGATTTACAAAATATATTTCGCTTTTCCATAATTTAACTAAATCCTTTCAAGCGCCTAGCGGGGTTAATAGTGTGAATCTACTGGGGCAAAAGTGCGATTCCTGGACGAGACAAAAATGTATACCTAATTATATACAGCTTTAGGCACTATTTTACAGATACTAGAAATAGAAGATCTACAGAAAACTGTGTGCTCTACAGATGTTGGTCGAAGGAAAACAATGTTTTTCCGCTGATGAAACAAAAAACAAACGTTTGGAAAAGTTTCGATCTGACGAAGGCCGCAATACACCAACGCAAAATAGGAAAAATGCAAATTGCGAATATTCCGTACCGAAACATACCGCAGATTGAAGATAATATGGTTTTGTTGGATACTGCTGTGCTAATTTCATGGATTCGAGCTTCGCACTTTTGCCCCGCTAGTGGGGTAAAGGTGGGAATCGGCACTTGATCACAAGAATGAAGAACGCGAAAATTGATTAACAACTTCAAACATCGCACTTATGTCCCGCCCTACTCTATGTACGCGGACATACAGAAAAGCAGTCGTCAGACGTCAACAAATTAGTACACTGCAAAAGGTGAAATCACAAAAAACGCAACGTGCCACTAGTACACAGGAGTGAAAATAACCAGTAGAATAGATAGCGTACGTGTGTAACATAACACAGTGTACCACAGAACAATGGAACCACAACAGTAAATAAAATCTTAGGATAAAAATGAGTTTAAAATAAATTATACAGTGATATCCATAGCTGAAAGTGGCACTATTTTAAAAATAATTCAGATAACCAATGTTGGACACTAAAACAGAAAAACCTTTCAAATTTTCCTTGAGCTATAATATAATTTTTCCTAGTACTTCTTAATGAAAATTTTTATAAAAATGATATTTTTTCTACGTGATCAAATGTTTGGTCACCGACAAATGGTTTAGGATTTGTAAACTTCTAAAATTTGCGAGAAAATCGAAAAATTTCTTCTGAAGTTTTTTGGAAAACAGAAGACTTTGAATCTATTAAATTTAGTTTTCATTCATAACGCCATCAATCATGCTTGTGTACAAAAGTTCTAGAGACTCTAAAACAAAGATTAATTCAAACTCAATTAAAACTTAATGTTAGTGCATCCAGAGAATGCAAAAGTGCTATGCACTTGTTCTATTCCTCCAGACCTCAGATCCCTGCCAGACGTCATCAAAAATCTCCGAATTGATAACATTCATTATGATATGTATCTTAGCCGGACGAGTAGCTTAGGAAAACTATTATTTGAATAAATACTCATATGTGTGTATGTGTCATCTTGCGAGAATTTGCATTTATGACATCTCATTAAATTCAATAAACGAACTGTCTGCAATGTAAATTGGTATGGAAATCTTCTTGCACAGTTTCAATGTCAAGCAAGAAATTATTGTCGAGCGTCACTCGCACTGGAAAACTAACGTCATCAACTCCTGGAAAGGAAGAAACAGCAAATCATCGCAATCTCTCCGACGACCAAAGACTTTGCAGCTCGGCGGGACGTAATTATTTAGTGCAGTATTGCTGTATGATACTAGCAAACCAGCCACAGCTTAGTTAGATCACTAACAATCGGTCGTAAAACAACACTAACACCAAGCGATGGCGAATTTTCATCAACCCCTTGGCATCTGGAAACGGTGGGCTGGAAAGCAACTCTCGCTTGAATGCAATCCAGTTCTGTTTGCTGACACCAGGCAAATCATCATCGAGAAATCTTCCATATCGAATACCGCGCTCCCCCCCTTGAGTGGAGAGCTGCTGCAACCCCCGTTTGAAGGCCGCTGCACTGAGTCGTGCGAAAGGCGTCCGATAAATGCGCAGCTTTTCTTCAGTTGCATAAACGATTTCAACGGGGTTAGTAGTGACGAACGGAGGGCCAATTGGGTTGGGTTGGAAAATTGCACTTGTTGTTAGTCATGGCTGTGACGACGGCCGAACTTGTCCAGCTGGAAGAGGGTTCAATGGAAGAGCAGAAAATGCTTTTCCGCATGGCTTTGGAGTTTACCAACATTAGCTACCGGGGAGAGTTGAAAGGTGAGTTGAATTGTAACAACAGACAGGTTTTCGGAATGTTTTAATTCATTTTTTAGATGATAAACGTAAAACAATTCTGGATAATGTGTCCGGTCGCTTCTTACCTGGCCGTTTGACGGCTATTCTTGGACCTTCAGGAGCTGGCAAATCGTCACTACTAAATATTCTCTCGGGGTTTAAGTTAGTATAGCATGTGTCATTACTGAATGGTAAATGAAGGAATAAATTTTCTCGTAGAAAACATGGTGTGATTGGCTCCGTCATGGTGAATGGAGAATCGCTGAGTGACGAAGCGTTTCACAATAAGTGCGTTTACATCCCGCAGGATATCGATTTGTTCGAATACCTGACGGTTGTGGAGATTCTGAACTATGCTGCTGAGTTAAAAATGAGTAGTTCCAGTTCGGAAATGGTTCGCAAGAAGAAAGTGAACGACATTGTGAATGTTCTTGGACTGCGTCGTAGTATGGTAACTCTGGTGAAACATCTCTCCGGTGGAGAGCGAAAGCGCCTTTCGATCGGTATGGAACTGATCACGAATCCACCGATCATCTTGCTGGATGAACCCACCAGCGGACTGGATAGTGTTTCCGCACTGCAACTGGTAAGCTACATCAAATCGCTAGCCGCCGAGGGACGAACGATCATCAGCGTAATTCATCAGCCGGCGTCGAACCTGTTTCAACTGTTCGATGACTTGTTTCTACTATCGGCTGGCAAGTGCATCTACAGTGGACCGATCAGTGCGATGGTTAGCAGTTTCGCAGAGGCTGGCTTTAATTGTCCGAGGTACTACAACCGGGCGGATTTCGGTGAGTAAGTTGACAACAGAAATATTACAAACTTTAACAAATGGAATTAAATCAACCACAGCTCTTGAGGTGGCATCGACTTCGAATTCGGCCGGTATTGATTTGCTCGTTCTAAAATACAACAACTCCGACACCCGGAGATCCATCGGAGAGAATTTCAACGGAAGAAACAATATCGGTACGCCCTACAGAAACACCTGCCTAACTGTCAAATCTCGCCGAAAATATCCTGTTTCTCAGTGGAAACAATTCACCGTACTGTTGCGACGATCACTGCGTTCGACTTCCCGAGATTTCGTAAGAATACTTTTGTTCTGAGTATTAGACTAATTTACTGATTTATGATTTCATCAGTTTTTCGCCCAACTGCGTGTCATCGCTCACATCATCGTGGGTTTCCTGTTGGGAATCGTCTTCTACGATTCCGGGAAAGATGCTTCCTCCGTTATGACCAACACTGCTGGAATATTTTTCTTCAACATTTTCATTTTTTACGGTAACTCAATGCCATGTACAATCACCTGTAAGTATTAGTACTTTACAACTCATTAATTTGTCTAATCGAAAATCTCCATCCAGTTCCCCTCGAAGCCAAAGCGTTCGTTCGAGAACATCTCAACAACTGGTACTCTCTGGAGGCTTACTATCTAGCCAAAATTTTCGCCGACCTGCCGCTACAGTTCATCTGTCCGACCCTGTTTGTGTTGATAGCCTACTTCCTTACGGGCCAACCGATGGAACCGTTCCGGTTCGGCATGTTCTGGATCATGTGTTTGCTGTTGGGTGCTTTCGCCCAAACCGTCGGTCTCCTGTCGGGAGCTGCCTTCGACGTTCAGATGGCAACGTTTTTCGTGCCATGTCTCAGCATTCCAGCGATGCTCTTCTCCGGTTTCTTTGTGAAATCCTACGAAATGCCGGAGTTCCTACAACCACTGGCGTACACTTCGTACTTCCGATACAGCATGCAGGGCTCGCTGCAGGGCATCTACGGCTACAACCGTACGGACTTTCCCTGTTCGCAGATAATGTGCTACTACAACCGACCAGGAAAGTTTCTCAAATTCATGGACACTCCGGAGGAAGGAATTGAACTAAACATAGCCGCCATGCTGGGCTTCATCGTGCTATTCCAGGTGCTGTTGTACATGTCACTGCGAAAGCGGTTGAAAATTTTCCGGTAAAATCAAATTCAAAAAGTATATTTCTGTTAAGTAATAAAAGAAAGTTGATTTATTTCGACCTATAGTTTTATTCGGATTTCTATTATTTTATTATAATTATACCATATTTTAATCACATTTAATCAGTTTTGGCTACCTCGCTGCGTCTGACCTATTGTAATCGATTTTTTTCATCCTAGCTAATATTTTGCTTCGACTACCTCGAAGCTTAGATATCTCGGGGAAGGAATGTAAGCTTCACATTTGATCGAACGTTTTTGGAAAGAAACCCCTTACAAAAAAAAGTTAACAACTACTCGCGTTTCTTTGAAAAAAAAACTACTTAAACCTAGCCAAAGATAGCTCCTGACTCCTGAACTAGCTTCACACTTTGTTCTTCAACCGATACCGCATCACGTAGAAAGCACTGACTCGAAAGACCAAAAATATCACAACCAACGCAATCACAGCCTCGACGAAGTCCGCACTGAGCATGTCGATTTCCTTCAGAAATTTCTTTGGCAGCACAAAATGGCAGTAGATTTCCTCGTCGTTGCACTCCAGCCGGTCCCGATCGTAGCCGAAGATGGCAACCGTCGCTCCCTGCAGGGCGTACTTCAGGAACGATACGTGGAACAGCCAGTGCATGATCGGATGTGCGTCGTCCAGGTGAATGAAGAATCCGGAGAAAATCAAGAAAGGACAGATGAAGAAAGGTCCGAAGATGGCGCCGTTCTGCAATAAATTCAATCGTTAAAAGTTGATAACTAAACTAAACAACAGGCCAATTACCTTAACGTTGAAGAGCGATGCTACTAGAAGACCGAGTCCCTGGGCAACCCAAGCCACCATCAGACAGATGACGGTGAATAGACCCATCCGGAAGGCTTCCGGTGGTTGGCCGGTCATGTAGTAGGTAACGACGATGTAGGTTACCGTACACAGCAGCTGTATCGGTATGTCGGCCACTGTCATCGCTATGTAGTAAGCCCGCAGCGAATACCAGCGGTTGAAGTGCTCCCGGGTAATGATCGGCAGTTCCAGCGGGACTGAAAGGTGGTAATCCAATATAAGCATGAATGAATACGTGTAGCATAAGGAAATAATTGTTCTAGTTCTAAAATAAGCCCAAAAATAAGTTTAACACTAGATATACCAGCTATTTAGTCATTCTGACTGGTACAGTGCCAATAACATAAAAATATTTTTGTTTTTAATCTATATAAAGTAACATTAGGTATATAAAATGTACTCTCTACTTATGGCCACCAAAGTCATTACATTATTTCTGAAAGCAAATGTTACATGTCGCAGGAATTTGGAATTAAAATTGCACGACCAGTCAAAATTGATTGGTTTGGGATATCTAGTGTTAATATCGACCAGAATAGGCTATCGTTAGCGTTCAAAAATAGAGCTTCTTCAAAAAATATTAGTTGAAATAAAGCTGACATCCCAGAATGCCTTCTTCGAATACTAGCTATTCCAAGCCTATTTCAAAGGCCTTGCGGTAAATTCCCGGCTTGGTTTGGTGAATTCTACGCGAAGTCTCGTGATAAAATTTGAACGAAACTATGTTGACGATGAAACTTCGACTTTGATACGATATTGAGCGCATTGGAAACGAGACTCGTTCCATTTATGTTGGTTCTGCTCGTTTACCCCAACGTCCTCAACGCTCGTTGTGTTCAACAAAAGTGTATTTAATGATCTTTATAATACACTAACTGACAAGACATGTTAAACTGTGCTGTACATAAATCGTGAATTTCGGATGACCTTTGTCACAATCTCGGGTAGTTTAATGACACATTCCAGCGTTACGGGACACTATCCCAACTATGCAGATCGGTTCCTGTTCAATCAAATCATGGGCGTTCTACTGAAAAATGAAGTATACTTTAAACAACTATTTTACAAGCTATTCGCCAAAAAATTGGTGAAACAGGAGGCGATTCACACGATAACAATAGGTGCTAATTGTGTCCCGTAACGCTAGAATGTGTCTAATACATAAATTTGAAATTTTTCTTTACAGTAGTACAAAATAATTTCCCCTATTGCTTAGCCAGATAAAATAAAGCGGATAGGATTTAAGCTGAAGGTCGTCAGGGAGTCAAGTTGCATTTTTTACTGACTTCAGTACTTTCACAACGAGAACAGAGTTGCTAGTAGTAGGTAATAATCTGTTATGAATAATTATGAAACGTAGAATCGTGTATCTATTTTTGCTGTTGAACGAGATCCGACAGTGATTCCGTCACATAAAATGCTATTTACGGTGAATTTTATTATCAGTGAATTTTATAAGTATATTGTTGACACTCTAAGACCGTTAATTTAATTGCGAAAATTATTGGTCAATTTCATGCTCAACGTAAATATGGCATCACTCCGCATATACACCCGTTTCCTTGGTAACGTACAACAACGACAGTCGCGGATTCGGAATTGCAATCGAAACAAAGTACAGTTTTTCATATCAATTCAAGTGAACAGTTTGGGCAAAAATTCGGGTGGTAAATTAAAGTTTTCTGTGTCTCAAGTTGAGTTTCGTGAGTGATGTGACGACTGGTACGCCCGAAAAAAATTAATGAAAAATCGACGGCGAAAAAGTGAAAATATAGTGATGAATTTTAATTGGGCAGAAATCTCAGTATTTAGTGAAATTATGCCCCAAAAAGTAATAGAACCTATGGAATGCAATGTTTAGTGCTTCGAGCTGCAAGAACTTATCACGACTAGCAGGTTAGTTGAACTGATTTTATTTTTTGTGATGGTTTCCCGAGTCTATGGGAGCACGTTGGAACACTGAAGAAGGGAAGGGGAAGGGAAGGGTGATATTCGGTGCCATACTGACTGCCATAAATGGACTCTGACGAGCTTGTCGTTAAATATTCGCTGTGATTGTATAACATTTCACCGAATTTCATTGCGCAAAACCAATTCTCGGTTGACCATTACGCGGAATAAAGTGTTTCGCGGAACATCATTTCTAGAGACCGCCGAAATGTGGCACTTTTGACGGGTTCGTGCACTAAGTAATCCCCTCAGCAGCACAGGTTGAAACATTATTCTCGGTTTGTTGAACTTATCTTTGGATATGGGCAGTCCAGCTGCGGAAGGTGCCAAATCGTCGTGGTGCTAGTAGGGAACCTTGGATAGACTAATATCCGACAAACTTTTTTTTTGTATGTCAGAACGGCATTGGGTTAAAAAGCCACTGCGACAGTTTTAATGGTCGTCTTTTGTAACAGGCCCCGATTGCTGTTGTAATACTGTGCCGCAATTCCGTACTACATGGTTAATAAATCCAATGACCGTTTTGGGATTTAGGCTGCATACCTTATATGGAGTAAAAAGGAAACTTCCGAAGAAGTTGTGCCTTGATAATGCAAGAGCCCCGCAATTGCAGAGCAGATGCGCTGAACTTTCAAGTTCAGAGTTACAAAAGCGGCAGGTGTATGATGATACCTTGCCAATATTCTTTAAATGATAAAGAGCGGGCTGTGAGACCCATGATTGTGCGTAGTTCACCACGAGTTAAATTAAGTAATTTTTTAGCCACTACAAGATTAAGGTAGATAAACCGTTTAGCTTGTCTTCAACCCTATGTTTGATTCCAACGAGATACTATTGCTAGTTTTTTCCATGTCAGTAACTCGCCTTTTGTGGCGGATGCGGAGGTGCCCAGAAACGGTTTAGGGCCAATAAATTGCTGAGTCAATCCTCGTCTTGCTAGGCTGTGAGCAAATTCATTGCCCAGCCCTCGATCCCGCAGTGACCGGGCACCCAAAGTAATAAATCGTTGTTTCCGACGATTTGAATAATATTGACATTTATGTATCAGCCAGTATGAGCCAGCATCAAGGTGAGTACATCGGAAATTTTTTTGAATAGTTTTGTAAGTAACTTTGTGGCTCTTATGGTTATGGATACGAATCTTACTAGAATCTGGCCATTTAGCAACGAATGAACTTTTGCATGGGTTTATTCTCAGGCCCCTCGTCATATTTTCTTCCTGCTGAATTCTGCATTGACCCATAATGAAGCCTCTTTCTGGTACTAGTTATAAGAATGGTGCTTGTTCGAAGTGCCTCTTGATCAAAGGCGAATTATAATTATAACTAGTCTCTATACTTCGTGGCACTAGAATGCGAGATTGATTATCAAGTAGTAAAAACCATAAAGTAAAAAGGGGGAAAACACCGACTCTCAAGTACGGATAATAAACGGCAGCTCGCTCACTCTATAGCGATGCTGCAAACAGAACGAAGTGCGGAATACAGCACCTAGAGGGAATCACAATAGATCAAAATACTGATCACAGTGATAATGTCCATACACAAAAATATACTAAAACAAGCGACTTGTTCCGATCACTAGCCCTTATCTTCTCTATAACATAGCATAATGAGAGCATGTTCAATGCTGAACTCACTCACAACTACAAATGTCACCGTAATTAACAAACAAGTCGTCTTCTGAGTGGCGGTGGCATTTCGGAGTCGGAGTAAGTTGGGGCTAAATACTAATCATTAACGACGGTGCACGACTGGTCATTAGTTTTTTGGCTTTCGAGATATGATTGTTTAAAACTTCAACAGACAATAAATTTCATATCATTAAATTCGAAAAGCGTACAAAAAATTACAAACCCAAATTCCATCGGCGGAATGCGTAGCATCAAGACCTTGGTTTTTGGGTTAAATTATGCTACACATCGTTAATCATCATCGTCAACTCCTTTTTAATCTCGAGTAGGTAGTAATTTTTATCACGAATCCGCAGATACTGATAATAAAACTTGGAGAATAATCCTATCTCTTTTCAAATTTAGTTACAGCTCATTTATAGTGCTATGGACTTATTTATAAATAACTAGCTGTAACCCGCGTGAGTCGCCTCGCGCCTAATTGAGAGCAAATCGAAGGTACGCTACGTAACGTTAACGCTATGTAACCCAATGAGGCGCTACCACGATACTTTTGCTCGTCTTGATCGCAATCTGATGGTATGATTGGTTTGAGTCTTTGCCCAATGTGGGCGATTGATAACCACGAAAATATATTGCGCCCCTCGTTTTGGCTACAGACAAGGCTCTTATGTATATAGATAGATAGGATATTCGAATTAAGGTGAAATTAGTCATTATTAATTTTGTGATTTTCAAATTCTGTTCATGAAAATATATTCTCTGTGTTAAGATTGGCAAGAAGAATGCAGTGAATATATTTTTAAAACGGAGCCTCTGTTTTGGGCTCAAAACTGCTTCCGAAATTGGGCTTTCTGACGAAAAGTTAATCACTGCTAGTTTCCCGGTTAATAATCTGTTAACAAATATCGACTAATCGGCAAAGGATAGCATTCTATTTTGAATCAAATGCGCTATAAAAATACAATAACTAAATCAAGTAAAATTCACAGTCGTTCAAAGTATTGTCCAAAATATAGGTTAAAAGTGTAAGTTCTAGAAATAGATAACGGCTTTCGTGTATTTCACGATAAGAAAAGGAGAAGCATAAAGAACAAAATTATAGTATTTCGGAAGGTGAAGGAAGAAGGAATCCTGTATATTGCTTAACAATTGTGCAATCTCAAGTCAATCGTGATCTGCTGAACGTAAGTAGGAGCCTACCAAAGAAACCATCTTAGTTTCTCCCTTAGTCGTACATTAAATGTATATCTTTGAGGCTGTCATAATATTATATCGGAAGGATTAAGTTGTTGATAATGTGAAAATTGAACCTCACTCAATTCAACTTAATTCAAGTTCAACATTTTAAATACAGACATACCGTGAACATACCATATTCTGCGCAGTTAAGACATTTTTATGATTCTTCCGCTATTCGAAGTATTCTAGATTTAAATTAACAACGTGGATAGCAGCAACGTGTAGTGCTACGGTCTATAATATCTGGTAAAAAATATGGGAATTATAAGTCGACCAACAATTGAGTATATTTTTCGTTTTGTAAACTTATCCACGGTGCCTAATTCTGCGCACTTTCTTGTCCATGTTCCTAATTTTGCGCATGTTTGCTCCTAATTCTGCGAACCCAAAAAGTGAAAATGAATACTCCTACCATGCTGTTCTTTATCTTTGTCTTTATACGCTGAAAGCACACTAAAAAATCCGGCATTAGCCATTACCATAATTAAATCCATGATCCGGCCTTCTTGTGCTGTCCTTGGACCCGGAGGAATATTGTTACCATTTTGATTGCCTCATTTTAAATATTTTATTCTCGATAACGTGAAGGGTGAGTTGATTCGGGTTTTCTGCATAATGAGCATTACACTTTAGACTAATACTAAAAATTGTGTTTTTATATAGAAACCACTTCCACACTCTCTAACACCCCCATGAGGTTGGACATTAAAAAAATAGGAGACATGGTTTCATGAAGTGGCGCTCGTAGGGACTCCGAGACACAGCACAGGATTGCAATCAATGGAAGTTAAAGATTCTACTTGAATTTTCATGCCTCTATACCTCAGCCATTTGGGTGAGGTTGCGTATTCTTTCGCGATTTCTTCGTAGGATACATTACTGTGCAGAATTTGGAACATGAATAAAAAATCTGTGCCTAAATCTGCGCATTATTGCATCGCATTTTTCGAAAGAAAGCAACGCATGCAATCACTCTTTTTGTCTAAAACATTACTAAAACTAATTATTCTTTCTAATTATGCTGGATAATATGATCATTGCAAGTAATTTCGTTTTTACGATGTTGCCCGTTAGAGGGTTAATTTTCTAGAAGGACAATCTTCGCGTTGGTGCTAACGACGATGTTTTCTGCGATATAAAATACTTTCAGTTTCACGTTAAATTATTTCGCTCTCAAATATTATGGTCCGTTTGTGAATAATGGCGTAATATTCAACAGACATTTATAAAAAATAATGCAATGCACAATGTTAAAAAATTCTTATGTAATAAAAATGTGCAGAATTAGAAACGGTGACGGCATTTAGATTTAACCGGATAATTACTTTAAAAAGCTGAGTGGATAATTTAAAGCATATTACTGATTTTTTCCACCATGGTTGCCTACTTTCGCTAATGATTCCACTAATGATACCCATATAGCTTCGTCGCAAATGTTTTCCATTGTTTCTTCGTAGAAATCTATTTTATGATTGTAGGTTCATTTATTCAATGACGTCTAGAATGTCGACAGACAAAACGTTGATAAGAAAACTTATACACTATTTCTATCACATGATCAAATGTATACAGTAATTTGTACGTAAACTAGAGATAACAACAGCCATGAAAAAATTCTAAAACGATGAGTAATGTTGTTACACACTGTCGCGCCCTTCGTAGAAGGTGCGATATCAAACTTTCACAACCAATTAGTTTTTAAATTTTCCTTAAAGTTTTAGTCTCCGTAAGCTAAGTTTTAGTCGGTTTAATTAAAACCTTTCGGTGAACCGGAAATAATGAATTCAAAATGAAAGAATACTGCAGAAGTACTGAAACCGAAAAAAAGCTAGGAAAAATGTGATTGACGTAAACAATATCATAAGAAGATTCAAAAATCATTTTGATCAAGTTATTGGGAACAATATTTGATTAGAAACAAGTTGCAAAAAAGCAAGCAAAATGAACTAAAGTATAAACCAAATAACGAACAAGAAAATACACTATATCCAGGAAGTATCATCTTATCGTAGAACTTATAAATAAACGAGAAAAAAATTGGTGAGATTGGTGAGTACTGCCTATCTAAGCAGTATTAATTCGCACCGAGGGGAAGCTGAATAGAAGTTTTGGTAAAGCTATGACAATTTTATAGTAATCACAATCACAAGATTTAATACTATCATGAATAGAAATTTTTGTCATTAAAAGATGATCAACAAGAAATAAGAAATTTTTTTATGCAGGATTTTCGGCTCTGCAGTCGGTTATCTATCGAAAACGACTTTGTGCACTATCAGTCAAAAGGTTTAGCTGTGTACATTATTTTAACACCAAACCAGTGCATTAGGAGCTGTTAAAATTTGAACTTCCGTCCGGTGGTAATCAACGACTAGACAAGAACACGTAACCATATTTCCTTTGAAAAAGGCCAAAACCGAAGGCCGAATCGTTGGTCAGTATAGAAAAAACCGTTTCCGATAGATAACCGACTGCAAAGCCGAAAATCCTCAATACAATACACCCCAATCGATCTAATAACATTTTTTTAAGTTTTCAAAAAATTAGAACATGATTTTTTTAACTGTCATTGTGAAAGGTTTTTTGAAAAACTTTTTCCAACTGATATTTTTCCTAGATTGCTAAGAAAACTACCATGCTGCATCAAAATCCGGACGGTACCAATATCCGGACACCTTCACTAATTTATCCTTATTAAGCAATAACATATACAATTTATGAGGTGTAGCTATGTGGATTACTTTGCAAATATATCTAAGATCCTTTCAACATAATCGGTGGTTAAGTAGGCTGCGCGAAATAACTTAAATACCGTTCTGATTCAAACTTAGAACAGTCTCAAACTTCGAACACTTCAGAATAAAATGCTCGTTAGTATCGCTAATATTATAAAATATTATGTTTATTGTACACCACCGTGTTCGTTAGAATGTCCTCTATCCGGTGAGGTATGACATTGAACTGTAGGACTCATTGTAAGAAATCAGGAGGCGTTGGAAAAAAGTGAGAACTCAGATGTTAACTTCGTACGCATACTCTTAGCGTTTCGTGCAAAAGTAGCTGTTTTTTTCGTTTGCATTATTTTACCAATTTTAGAACATTTACCTTCCCACTGCGCGATTATTAGGTAAGTGCAAGATATATATGTACTAAAGCATAGTTAAAATACAATATTTCATGCATTATTTTAAAGATATTAGATAAATAAAAAGTGTTCGAAGTTTGAAACACGTTTTGAGGTGTGATTCAAACTTCGAACACCCACGAATAATATCCGGTTTTTTCTGGTTTTCCTTCGGGAAAATTAATTGTCTGCATTGATAAAGCTGTAGAAAGTAAACTTCCTTTAGATGTGGTTCATGGAGTTCGTAAATATTAGCAATTGACTCCAGAAATAAGGATTGAAACTAATTATTGTGTGAAAAATTTAAATCACACTGTTAGGTGGATTTAAAAGGACAGTGTTTAGAAAAAGGATGTAATTTCACTTATTTAAGTTGAATGACACTAAAAACATTAATACTTTTCAAAGTAATACAAGTATTCGATGTCTGAGACTGAAATATTCGAGCTTTGAATGTCGACCATGAAAGTGTTCGAAGTTTGAATCAAAACTGAACAGCAGTTTTTTAGTGTTTTTCATTATAAAATAACATTTTATCCTCATTTTTGAAATTTTCCCATGAAAATAAATAAATTGTCATGCTATTGAACCATTCATGGGGGTAGAATAAAGATGGTTTCGAGCATTTTACTTTGAAGAAAGTTTCAGCATGGCTTAAGTGTTCGAAGTTTGAATCAGAACGGTAAATCCAAACGTAACGTTGGTGTCAAACACTATCTTTTTTCTGCGAGTTTTTTCAGATTACTAAAAAGTAGTGCTTTCGCGATTTAAGGTTTTGGGAACTTATTATTACGAAGAAACCAACTTCTTAGGCTTAGTATCAACAAAGAAGGTCAGTTTTGGTTAATGGAGACGGTGTCATTGGTTAATGTGGTGAAATAAAGTGTATTTATATAAATAATTACGCTGTCCGGATTTAAAACTATGTTTTTAAATACGGACATGTTTGACAATTGATGGTAACTACCTAATGTTTTTCTTAGAAAATGCGAAAGAACACGTTCAACCAGGCAGAAGGTGTAGTAAGAAAAAATGTTTCGATCCATGGAACCGTCAAAATATTTGGAATTCCAAAATACTTTAAGGCATTTAATGCAGAAGTACTTAATCACTTTCGTTCTCTGGTTAGGTTAGTGGGTCAGTGTAGCACTTGACTAAAAGCGTACCGTTAATGACACCAAAGTGACATTAAAAGTAAAAAATTGTATAGAGAGATGATTATTTACCACTACATTTTACAAGTGATAAGTTGTTTACTTATAGGCATACATTTCTTAGACAAAATACTAGAAAGTTTTGCCTGTCCGGAAAACGATTCAAAAGTGTCCGAATATTGATTCACTGAGATGTGAGGTGTCCGGATTTATGAACAAGACAAGCCTGTTTATTTCTCTTATTTTAATATAGTTTATTGAGTTTCTATTGTAAAATTGACATGTTATTGAAAATTTAGGCTTTATATTTGATTATAGTACAAAGCAATTACTAGAATGTTGTGAAATTATTGTTTACGGAGCATATTAAAAATATGACCTGCTTAAGTGTCCGGATATTGATGCAGCATGGTATCTTACATTTTCATAAAAAAAAATTTCATTCTACAATGCTTGGTTCAAGAGTTATGAACTTTTGAAATAATCTATGTTTGAGGAAATCGGGAAATTTTCTGTGAAATAGAAGAGCCTGAATTTTTTGAATATTGATTTCATTAATAAGTCATGCTAGTTTTGTTAAAATTCTGAGATCCTTTGGAACCATTTGTACGATAATTTTGAAAAAATATATTTCAGAAAGCGAAATAAATTGTCAGCTTTTTTTTTCAAATTTAAGCAATACCTATTATTTTTCGACCACGTTACATTAAAACAAGCTTCAACTTACATGCCATGGTCATCGAGCTGAACGCGGTAAACATCAGAAACATGATCGAGAAGAAAACGTAGTTGAAGTTGTTGAAGATGTGCGTCGCCTGGTTTCCGATTCCGAAGTACAGCATTCCGATCAGTGGAGCGATCGCACAGTGAATGATGAACCGCATCGTCATCAGCGATCGGTCGCGGCTCAGAATGAGAAACGTCCTCAGGAGCAACAGGTAAAACTGCCGACAGAAGCTGGTCGTGTAGATTTCATCCCGACCGCACCACTTTTCCGGATTAAACGACAGCTTTTTCGCTAGTTTCTTTGGCTTGGCAAGCGGCGAATGGGTGTCCTCCTTCGGCGGCAGCGAAGGAAGATCCACCGAAATCGGTGATTCCAGGATCGGCATCAGAAAGGGTGTGAAATATTCACGATTCCGGTACGCTACGCTTTTGCCGTTTTCTGTCCTGGCGACTAGTTTGTCGTTTTGCCGCCCGTAATCGTGGGTGGCAATTTCAAGTACTAAAAAATATGGAAGTTTGTTTGATTAAAGTAATACACAAATAACGTAGTCTTACAGAAATCGGATGGACTGTAATGCTCTGGACAGATGATGTCCAACTCCTTCAAGAATGGCACAATGTTTCCGGTTGATCCGGTGAAGATGCACTCTCCCTCGGCCATGGTGAATAAATGATCAAACATATTCAGCAGCAGGGCTGACGGTTGATGAATGGTGCAGATGATGGTACGACCTTCCCGGGCTAAATGTTTCAGCAATTCGACGCACTTTTTGGAGGTGGAAATGTCCAAACCGCTGGTTGGTTCATCGAAGAACATGACCGGTGGATTGTTGACAATTTCCAGTGCAATCGCTAGTCGTTTCTTCTGTCCACCCGAAAGCTTTGCCGTGCGAGTTTTCTTATGGTCTTGCAGTCCAATGGCGCAAAGGATCTCATTCATCTAGAAAACAAAAATGATTAAAATGCTTACTAATAGAAAAAAGTTCGACTAGACGGTAAACAACATCGAGAGTCGTTATCACGTTTTTCAGTTAAGGTCCAAGGTTCCCTCCTAGCGTAAAACATATCCGAAGGACGTAAAACTCCGCATAATGACGGAATTCGATAACGAAAGCATTCCGATAAACCACTCGTAACTGATACCGTTTACACGTGTAACATTTCGTCATTTATCGTCTGCATATATGGTCGGTTATCGCAGCCCTTTGCTTACTTACCCTAATCTTTTTGCTAGCCGGGCTTAGTTCGGCACCGATTTTGAGATTGGCCGAAAAGTGCATCGCCTCCAGCACGGTCAGGTGCGGCTGCAAATTGTGATCCTGCATGATGTAAGCGGACTGCCGCCGGAACCGTTTCAGGTCTCGCTGCTGTCGGTTGACCAGAATCTCTCCGGTGAATTCGCTTTCGCTGCGGGGGATGAAAAGCAGACGTTTAGAACACCAAAATTAAAGCTATTTCGTTCAAATTCAATGTTTCTGATTATATAAATAATTTGCAGAACGATATCTTTCGCGCAGAAATAAATGAATCATGAGCATTGCTCATTCCAACGACCAAAGTTCATTGTATACTTCCTCATTGTAGGACTGCACGTTCATTTAATCATTTTTGTAAGAAAAAAAAAACATGTTCAGCTGGTTCTAGCAAAACCGCTTTATCCGTCAGTTCCCCCCAAACCGCCGTCAGCCACCAACCCAGTGGCCAATGACTCAGTAACATAAGCTTCCCACAACAACGGGGCAGCTCGTATTTAGCTCTCGCAATCACTTTGTTTATGCTTACAGCATACTCCCGTTAGCAGCCATCGTTACGTTGCGTTGCGTTGGAGCACCAAAGTTAAGTTCATATGCACTCTTTGTCCGGTGGAAACCCATCAACCAGTTGTGTGGGTGAGTTCCACCGAACGCCCTGAAAAGTTGAGTGAAAACATACCAGCGGGTACATGTGCACCGATGACCGGCACTCAAATGTACTGAAACAGCTGTTTGCAGTGAATTCGGCTGCTGTTTGAATGTATACAAGGTAGAAGGTAGAAAGCCCAGTTTGAAATCGTTCCAGCTGTGTGAGTGAATGACTCGGTGCAAATGCACTGCCAGCAACGATGAAAGAGGCGGAAAATAAAGCAAAGGAAATGGGGTTTAAAGTGGTCTTTAAAAGGTGTTTTTAAATGATAGTAATAGAACAGCATAATCGATTACTATCGATTAATTCAACGTTGAAGCTAATCGAAAGGATCGTTTCTTTGTTCGACCGACCACATTTGGTCAAGCTTGCAGTTCAGCCGGTCGAGTCAATGTGAAGAACCTTGAAGTCCCTGACTCACGGTGGCAGAGATTGTATTGCAAAAGTGCACCACTAAAAGCCACTGCCACAGCACTGACATTTTAGCTTCGTTTACTTTTCTTACAACAGGTATATGCACTTCAGTCAAGTATTGTTCAAGTGACAGCTGTATTTTATAGCTAATAATCAAACATCCATGAACGTAGCAGCGAGTGAAGTTCTGCTGAAGAAAGCTGAAACCCGTGCTGCGACTTTGTGCTCAATTTATGACTCGAATGAAATCAACAACAACAACGGTCGAATGTTGATGACTGATGTACTCTCTTTGTTCATTCAACCGCCGCTCGATCGAGGAAAGTTCAACTTTTCCATTAATGTCTGTGACTGAAAACATTCCTTCGAAGTAAATGAGTAAATCACTTTGTTCGATTTTTTTCCAGCCATGTCCAACTAAAGCACAAATCATATGCAGTTTAAGTGTTGCGTTCCATTGAGTATAACAGTCATGTGGAAGTTCAATAAACGGCCAACACAAAAGACTGCAACGAATCGTGATAAATGAGATGAAAGAAGCCACAATCCGACGACGAGATTGGAGTTTCGTTTGTTTGTTTGTTTACTCGATAGGCGGCGACGGTCGAAGCGATAAAGACGACCCAACTGTACACGGATGGTATAATGTTAATTACCCCTAGACAACTTATTACATTACTACTGCACTGGTGTGGCAACGTCTGATGGAAAGAAAGAGCCACTGAATGGTTTGTTTCGTTGATTCGGTTTGCTGGTCAGCAGATCGTATGGCAACAGAAATCAGATATACTCACGTATAGCCGGCCAGAATGTCAAGCAAAGTGCTCTTTCCTGCTCCCGAAGGTCCCATAATAGCGGTGAGTTCACCAGCTTGAAACTCTCCATTGATATTCTTCAGAATGTCTCGGCCTGTGGAGCAAATCGGAAACAAAAACAATTATTATTTACGTGAAATTTGACAGGTTAAAAAACAATTAATAAGACCTTTGAAGTCGCTTTTTCCAAACAACTTTCTCAGAACTCCAGGAGCACTCTGCCCTCTAAATGCTTCTTCAAAGGTTTATAAACCTCTGAATGGAGAGTAATTAATTTATTTTGTAGGAATCTGTTTAAAGAGCAGCACCGTCCTACGAAAATAGCTTATTTCCTTACTACTACTGTTTAATTCCGATTTCGAAAGTAGCATCAAAATAAATGCAATTTAAAAACTAGATATGAGACAGCGATGCCGTGAACATGCAACATTTCTCATAGAAGTATATAAGCATTTTAGAAGAATCTGTAAACTTAAAATTTTCCAATAAATTTGTCCTTTTCATTATTCAAATTCATGTTTCGTTTCTGACTTGGATGTTTCAGCCTCTAATCCGTAAGTCACGTCGAGTACGGGGTGAACGGTAGCATTGCGACTCAATGCCCGACCAAAACAATGCAAGCTTGGGCGTCATCTGCTAACCGTTTAGTAACTAGCTTTTTAAAGGTGGAATTAGTCGACTTACTCGACATAATACCAAAAGTCGACTATTCGCGCAAAGTGACACTCGACGTGACATACAGAATAGGGCCCTTCATTTGCAACAAACAATGATACAAGAAAAATTAGCCTTTTAGAAAAGTTCTATTCAACTGAATAGGAGATTTATTGTAAGAAATTGTGGATGGTATTTGGATTGGATATTTGGCTTTTGCAGTATACGAAAATAATTTCAAAACGGTTTTGGTTATATATTCGTCATCCGACGGCCGGTAAAGGCCAAAACCAATGGCCGAAACGTCGGATATGCAACAAATATTGTTTTGAAATTGTGTTCGTAGACTGCAGAAGCCGAATACCCAATCAAAAAAAACTTGTAAGAAACCTATGAGTGAGTTCTTGAAACGTGTTGATATAGTGGAGAATCATGCTCGGGAATTTTGCTTAAAAAATAAGCAAAAAAGCTTGGTCTGTTACAAATAAAACAGATGGAAAAATATTTTGAGAAATTTCAAGACTAAAATTGAACAGAACCGTAACGCAAATCAAAATATGGAGGGACAGAAATACTACGAGAATTTACTGACGAAATATGGTTGCATCGTTATGGACTATGAAACGTCTTCAAGGACTTTTTCGGACAAATTCCTGAACAAATATTTCACACCTTGTTCCATTAGAAATATTTTAGTAACTACAAAAACAGTAGAAGTAACTTAAAAATTGTTTGGCTTTCGTAGCATGTGGAAGCAGGAAATTTATCAAAAAGAGTGCCTTCAAAAGATGTCGCTGCCTTCTCTGGAGCAGAGTGAACGTCAGCGATTCGGTAAGCTTTCGGTATTATAATTGGACCAAACATGGAGCATAAACGATGAGTTCACTATGATTTTCTAGGAGTGCAATCCAGCCAATACCCTGGCACTGTGGAAAATCGAAGAAGTAGGGCGTAACTGCAAGCGATGAAAGGAGTTCAAAGGAAAATGGAATGGAGATTTCAAGGATATGGAAAAAACCTGGCGCTAAGGATGATAGACCTTGTTCGGGAAAAGATGAGCGATGGGCTATGGTAAGAAATATAGTTTACTTCTTACTTCTATAGCCGTTCTATTCTAGGTAGCACTTGTTGTATCAAGCATTTCTCGTTGCACGTTGCACGTAGGGCCCCTTTATTTCTAGTGCCAGTCGGGTTCTTGAAGAAAACGGATTTCATTGTACAGTCGTTCGGCATCCTTGCGACGTGGTCGGCCCACAGTAGTCTACCAATTTTCGCCAGGACTATAACAGAAATCAATCTAAGTAGAGCCTGGAGTTCGTGGTTTATACGTTCACGCCACTCTCCGCTTTCCGTTAGTACTCTGCAAAAAAAACCGCTGCACCTTTCGTAAAAATACGGCAAGTGCACGTATATCTTTGGTAAGCAAAGTTACAGTCTCACTTTCGCAGAGAATTACCAGACTGATGAGCGTTTTGTACACCGTCAGCTTTGGGCGTCGTTGAATCCCCTTACTCGTATTGTTGTCGGCAGTGACCAGACATCACAGACTCATCATCAAGTTCATCACCGTCAACAGTTGTTGTCCGTGGGAGACGAACGTTATTTTTCTCTCTTCCTACCGCAAATTTGTTTTTCGACGCATTGATTTATTTTTATATTTTTTATTTATTATTTGATCAGTCGCGTCAGTTAGCCCGGGAAACCTTTCTCGTACATTATCTGCCATAACTGTTCGCGCTCGACTGTATCGTATGCTGCCCTGAAATCCACAAAAATATGACGCGTGGGAACGTAGTACTCCCAACATTCCTGGAAGATTTGTTGGAGAGTGAAAAAATTTGATCGTAGTGGTACGGGTCCCCATAAAGCCCACCTGATACTGCCCTACGAATTGTTTTGCGTTTGTGACCAGATTTTCGCATAGATAGTTTTTCCAAGTTCTTTTTTCCTCGCCTGTTCATTCATTCTCTTGTTCATCAACCCAATCATTTCGTGCCCTCGTGGTTTCATCACCTATCACCGCAGTTGCGGCCTGATTGATGGCCGAGCGTATCCTGCTCCTTTGTATCAAGGTATAAACCGTTGATAGTTTTGAGCGCACATGTACTGACTAGGCAATAGGCCGAGTCGATATCTGCATCCCAAACCCTACTAGCACAGTTTTTGTAAAGCAGTGTTTACAACTGATTTAGAACCAATTTCAGTCGTAAATAAGTTTCTTCAACTAAAAATTCTAAAAGTGTGCTGCTTGGGTAGGGAGCGTACGTTGATGATGTTTGAGAAAAACCGGCCATCGATGGTCGATTTGGTTCAATGTTCATAGATCAAGTGATTTTCAGGTGGTTATCTTTGCGGGAAAAGAACGTGCCACTGACCACCAGGTCTCTGAAAACTGTAAAATTAATGCATCGCTGGCCGTTATCGTTCGCTTCCCTGTCGATCTGGGTATTAATATCCCCGATGAAGATCTTAATGTCCCGTGGCGAACAGCTTTCGTACGTTGCCTCCAGCTACGCATAGAATGCTTCCTTCTCGTCGTCGGGTATACCTTTGTTTGGACAGTGCACATTTACGATGGTGTAGTTGAATAAACGGCCTTTTATCCTCAACGTCGTTGATCGCATTCCAGTCCATAACGCGATCCTTCATAAAGCCCTTTTCCAGCTTGTTAGTTACTTCACTGTTCTGGTGACTCCACCTTCTTTCTTTCGTGACCTTCTCTTTTGCGACAAATCTTTTGCAGTGCCATGATGGCAAACTCAGAGTTCCAACTCATCGAGCAGCACCCTGTTGCTACCCACGAAACTCAGCGATCTGCAGTTCCAGGTACGAAGCATCCATTCCATATCCTTATTTCTTCGCCTTCCGAGTCAAACTACCTTGATATTCCGTAGTAATGTAGATTTTGGCAGGTTGCCTTACTAAAGCCAAAGACTTTGATGCTGGGACTACCATCTTAGTCATGGTTCGCAAAAATAGACAGCCTTGCATGAAGTATTACCCCTAGTAATATTATTTTATCAGTCAGCCCATGAATATGTCTTCTGAACTGCTGACGGTGTTTGTCTTTCTCAGTTTTCTACCCTTCAAAGCAATTCACTCGTGAATTGCAGTGCTGAATGATTGGTCGAATAACCTGTCAGTCAATTTTATTGCTCTTGACTGCTGAAATTTCATAATTAAGTTTGTTTTAAACTGCCTGCTATTCCAAATCAACCAATACTTAGCTGAAGGAAATTAATTAAAACTTCGGAACAATGTTTACGTTTATTGTAATTTCTTTTGCCGTTGTCGGCAGTTCAAAATAAATGAATGATTCACATTTGATTTCAATCACTATTGTCGAGAATGAATGAATGTAGAGAACAACACGAACATAAACGCAAGTGATTCGCTCGAATCGTTGATTTCAGGTTGGCAGGGTTGCTGAGTTCATTTCATCTGTAACAGAAACAGCAAAGAATGAGCAATATACTGCTCATCCATTAAGGCGTATTGCATAAATTAAATATGAACTTTCTAAGCACTGATCTTAGCTTTCGTACCGAGATAACACTATTTCTTAATTCAGCGGCCCGTTCCAGATCAGACGCTGTCGTGTGTCGCTCCTAATTTCGAATAAAGCCACGCCCTTGATTGAGGAATCGTCAAGCCATCAAGATCCTCCTCTGACATAGGAAAAGGCACTCAAGGCTGATAAGGCTATTCCTTCTGAAATCAAAGAAAAGAAGAAAAAATTCTCCAAATTAAATTCTAATATTATTATTTATTCCCGACAGATACGTATTTCGCCCACTACTTGCAGGTTTTAGTTTGAAAACAGACACTGATGAAGCCTGCAAGTCGTAGGCAAAATACGTATCTGTCGGGAATAAATATTAATACAATTTAATTTGAAAAAAGGTTTTTCTTTTCTTTAATTTTGGGTTTCGTATTCTACTATAAGACGCTTCAAAAACTTCAGTTAATATTCCTCGATGTTACACTCAGCTTCCGCACGTGTGCCTCCTTGCCTGTCAGTATACGACCTTAGTTTCCACCGGGCTTGGTTACCCGATTTAGGGTTGCTCGTATTCCGGTTGGTACCGTGGGAAGGTAGGGACAGACGCTGCTACTGTTTTACCTGACTCACTGCGAATATACGTGTTATTGAGATAAAACGTAACCATACGTTTTATTCGTTTATAACGCATATGCAGCTAATATCGATAACAAACGATTTTTTATAAGTTGTACTTTTGTTATTGCATTTAACTTGTAAAAAACATGCATAAATAACAATTCAGTTTCACAATACAATTAGTGCGTACTACTGCCACTTGAAATATAACGTTTAAGTACGTTATTTTTAGTGATCAAAATTAACGATATTTTCGATACAAGAGTGATATTTTTCGAAACCTTTCGAACCAACACGATCCCGCGAACATAACGCATATTCGTAGTGAGTCAGGTAACACAGTAGATAAGAGGCTAAGAATCACTATGACGTTTATTTAATGCCTGCAGGTTGCGAGGCAATTATGTTACGGATTATCCACCAACCAACCTGCAACCAGGTAAGTACAAAAGACAGACAGACAGAACTAATACAAAACTGTGACTAATTTGGTTAAATTTTTGGACATAAACACGTGATTTGAAAGTCCTTTTATTCCTTTTATTTTATTTTTTTACAGGCTAGGTACCAATACGCTTCTACGATCTGCCTAACCTGTACTTTATTATCATAGGTTTGTTGTCAATGTAAGTCTATTATTACTTTACTTTACTTTACTTTACTTTACATCATGACGTCGTTTCGCCGAAAAAAGTCGTTGCGAATCGGTTCTGCATGCTCACACTATCCGGATTATCGGATGCGTATCGGTCGAATTGCTAAATTATGCCAAATCTAGTGAAATTGCTTTCAGAAGAGGTTGCGGCCTTTTCCGAGGCAGCATGAGACTGGATACTTTTCTGGCCTAACTTGTCTGGCTGTCACTATTCTATCAAACAGGGGTGGTACATTGACAATCGTGTTACTGTGGCTCCCAAAGACTGGCATACGACCATTATCCTAGAGCTAAGGTCGATTGAGGGAAAGACAAACTAACGAAGACGGGTGGACTTACAAGTGACGAGACGGAGCGAAGCGAACGATTTTGTTATATTTATTTGATTCGTATTTCGTTTGCACGGAAATCCGAACGTTACATTTAATATTAGGAGCCACATTTCCAAAAGAAACGATATTTTCATTTGAATCATGAATTGATACAAAATAGACAGACAGAGTCAAACTTGAGGGAAAATATATTAAAATTCCGCAGTAATTGAGCCCTCCAAGGAAACTCGTAATGTACGTGCTCACAGCTTGAATACTCTCTCGTTCTGCAGTTAGCTAAAACATATGAAAATGATTAAAATTGAAGATAACTGATCCGTCGGTACAGCTTTAAGTAGCACTGCGAGTTGTTGTGGTTTTGCTCGTTCATGTAATAGAAACAAGGCTGACAGGCATTGACATATTTAGCAGACACATATTTAGCAGATTAAGTCGTTCTGGCGAAGCTAACAAGTGAGTGTGGAGTGGAAAATGTTATCTCTTTCTAGTTTATTTCAAATGGTTTTCATTCTAAGTCCATCTGGTCCTTATTGTACGACTAGTAGCACTTCACGTTCACGCACAGACCAAAACCCGTGAGTAAAAAATTAATCTATTTTTGAACTATTATAGTCATTATAACATTATAATGTATAACTATAAATAAATTTTAAAATCAAAATAATTCGTGTTACTTTAAATGCAAGGTTCAAGGTTTTCGCGTTTCCAAAGAACTAAAAATCTAACAGAATTTTATCGTTTACCCTCGATTATGCAAACAAACGCTTACCTTTCCGCATTTGCAAGTCAACAAGCCAACACGCGCATTCGGCATGAGATGCTTTAATACACAATCAAGCACGGACGGCTGCACAGTGTGCTCCTCCTCCCTCGTCAGTATGGACTGAATTTATGATCGAATCGATACCTAATCAAAACGTTTATTTACATTCAAATGATCCAGGCGCGTGTCAAATTCACAAAATTATTCATAAAAACAACTGCATTTCTCGACAGTAAATCATAACAGTAAGAATGGTTTCGTTGGTCCAATTTCGGCCGGCTAGACATTGATCACGGCATTGATTCGGTGCGCCATGCCAGTGTCTGTCACGTGCAGCGTTGGACCGGTTCGCAATAGTACGAGATCGCAACTGCTTCGCCTTCGACTTCATTTGCATATGGATAATTGACACACCTCAACAAAATTAACCGACTGAAATAAGTTCTCTAATAAAATATACAATTTAGCCGGCAGGATGTGTAACCCACTTCGCAAATTAGCGAATCAATTCAGAAGCACCGAAAACTTTTTCATTTCCAATCTTGAAACATTTGAAAGCGCCCCGTGTCTAGTGCCTCTGCCTCTATCTAATCTCTGGCTTGAGTTGACCGGTTACAGTTGGGGCCACCATCTGTTCATCTTGAATTCGACGGCGATTATTTGGTGCGTTTCGCGCGTAGGCCAAAATAGATGCACGCTGCTGGCTGCTGTCTTTCGCTGTGTTTCGTTCGTTGTCAAGTCGGTTTTCGGGCAGGCCGGGGTGAATGACCGTTTGATTAGCTGACGATAAATATCGTAAATTTTTACGCATGGATTTTTTTCCTGTCTGTTTGTGATGTTTGGAACTAACATTTGAGCAGCGCGCCGCGTTAGCTGGTCACATAAAAAATCTAGCAAATTGTGTGGGTAGAATAGCAAACTGGCTCGGGTTTTTTTTTGCAAAGATGCCCATTTTGCACATGCCGTCCTCCTGATACGCATACAAAGCTGAGTTTTTTATAAGTTGTATACAGCGCGGAATACAAAAAAAGAACATTGCAAAAACGTTTGTTAGAAACCTGGCCTTGAAGATTTCCTGTTTCTCGTCTAGTAGGATTCGGAGAATATTGTTAGGTCTATAAATATGCTTTCAGTTTCTGTTAGGCATTTGTTTTGCAGAGAGCAGTAAATTCTAGATTTATAAGATGTGTTTCGTGGGTTTAGACAAAACAAAACAACAAGCGGTTAACAAATGATCAGTATGGCAATCGGTGAACAAACGATTGACACTTAAAAAAATCGAATGTTTTTGTTATTCAGTTCTATTCGAGTGTTGATCAAACAACGTTTGATACCTGAGAAGGCGCTAAGCATTAGAATAGGATTTATCGCAAGTACAACCAATGGGATTTATTACTGTAGAAACAAAATGAACATGACGGGTGGTTATAAGACCTAAGATTTTCTTTAATAAATCATAGGTTCGCGAAACAACTGGTTGGTAAACAAAAGGTTTCAAACCAGGAAAGACCCCAATGTACGCAATGAATGTTTACTGATTAGAAGAAGGTGCTAACAATTAGATTCTTATTAAATATGTTAGAGCGCAGATGGACAGAAACTTGTGAAAATGTACGAGAAGGCGCTAATTCCAAGCACTGATGTGCGAAATGAAAACTCAATAGCTGACAAGGTGCTAACAGGTAACTTTTTCTGGATTCGCAGATGAGCAGAAACTGCTAGAATTTGTGATAGAGTAGGGAACCTATTTTAAGCAGTCTAATCGGATCACTGATTGACTAAGTTTTGCTATCCTGGAGGATATCAGTACACCAATCTTCTTGTTAACTTCAATTATAAAGGATATTACCACTGAAAGTCACCATTATTTAGCTAAACTTCTGATCTTTGCAATAAAAATTGAGGCGCTGGAACTAATTTTAATCAGCCGGAACGCATATTATTCACCAAGGTGCTTTCTTAAGCAGTCCTGAATCTTACTGATGTATTAAAACTTAATAAGGAAAAATTAATTATAGACGAAATTTCTCTAGGACTTGGCTTGCACTTGGACTTGGACTTGGAATTGGAATTGGACATGGACTTGGAGTTGAACTTATTTGACTTGGGCTTGTAGGGCTGGGGCTGTTGCGATACTGTCAAACGTAGATATATAAAGTCATTGGCATAAACAAAACATTGCACTGTTCGGTTATGCAACAGTAAACTGTTTGCAGTTAAACAACGCATGTCTATATTGTACTCTCACTCGAGCCCACTTAAGTATGCGTACAACGAAGGTCAAATGACGCGCATTGGATCTGGACCTGGACCTGGACCTGGACCTGGACCTGGACCTGGACCTGGACCTGGACCTGGACCTGGACCTGGACCTGGACCTGGACCTGGACCTGGACCTGGACCTGGACCTGGACCTGGACCTGGACCTGGACCTGGACCTGGACCTGGACCTGGACCTGGACCTGGACCTGGACCTGGACCTGGACCTGGACCTGGACCTGGACCTGGACCTGGACCTGGACCTGGACCTGGACCTGGACCTGGACCTGGACCTGGACCTGGACCTGGACCTGGACCTGGACCTGGACCTGGACCTGGACCTGGACCTGGACCTGGATTTGGACTTGGCTTTGGACTTGGCTTTGGACTAGGACTTGGACTTGAATGTGGATTTGGACTTGGGCTTGGGCTTGTTGGGCTTAGGTTTGAGTTTGGGCTTATTGGGCTTTGTTTTGGACTTGTTGAACCTTTTGTTGCCTTTTCTTTATATTTGTTGTCCTTATGTCGTCTTTCTATCGTATTTTTGTTGTATTTTCCTGGTCTTTTTGCCATCTTTCCATCGCGTTTCCGATGGTTTTGACGTCTGTTTTGTTGCTTGTTTTCGACGGCTTCTTGCCGTTTTTGTTGATATTTTGGCGTCATTTGGTCATCATTTTACCCCCTAATCTTCGTTTTTTTGTCATCATTTCATCATCTCTCGTCCTGTTTGTTGTCTTTTCTACATCTTTTTGTCGTTCTTGCGCCGTGTTTTTTTTGTCGCTATTTTGGTGTCTTTTCGTCAGCTTCCCATCGTATTTTCACATTATTTTCTTCGTTTTCTTCGTTGTCGTTTTTGGTCGTCTTTTGGTCATCTTTTTATCGTATTTTCGTCATCTTTTATAACTATTCCGTCATCTTTTCATTGTCTTGGCGCCGTCCCTCCGTTATATTTTCTACGTACATTAGTCATCTTTTCATTGCTCCCCTCCTGTAAGCCTTTAGGTTCAGTAGTTTTTAATTATCACATAAAAAGAGCATGTAGAGCAGCACATAGAACAAGTATTTCAGAGTTTGAACCTCTAAAGCGCCCCTCTCCCCATTGGCTACGCCCATGCCATGGACACTTGAACATAAACCATTAAGGTTCCCAATTTTCCCAGAAAACTTCCCTGAGAATTTTTCGATTTTCTCGTTCATTGCTTGTTTTAAGAATTCATAACTTTTGAACCAATCATCGCAGAATAAATTTTTTGTCTGCAAATGTTAGAAAACTTTCACAACCAATTTTCAATCCAAATTGGAAATAACAGAAATTTTATAAAATACTTTTTTCTTAGACGTAACCTCGTGTGTTTTGTTTACTAAGACGCTCCAAAAAACTTCACTCGTTTTGTTTTTGTTGACTAGTAGGTAATAATAAAACCAGGAATATGAATATTTTTTATGACGGTAATCTTTACATTAGATGGAAGAAAGTAATTAAAATGAAGACGTGAATACATAGTATCCTTAGGGAAGGGCAAGACAGGATTAAGCCTAAGCATAAGCATAGGATACCGCCCATGTGCTGCTACTCCGTTATTGACCAGAACCGATGAAAATTGCAAAATGATAGCTGGAAAACGCATACGTGGGACAGTACACTATTCCTCATTGTGCAACCTTATCAGGTCCCTGCATGCTGATCAATACCGACGCCGGCTACGTCCGAATGCGAGTCCTGATGGGATGGGAAGGAATGTTAGTCCCATGCTTGTTGCTACTAAAGACCAGGGAATCCTCTGCATCTTTACAAACATTTCGGGAAAGGAATTGTTGTTAGGAGAAGGACGAGCTAGATAAAGATGCAACTTAATGGATAATGTAATCTGTCGAAAGCTACGCGCGGTTTGGTCGGTGTGGTTTCATTAAAACCAAGTTAAAATAATAAATAAATAAAACAAAAAAAAAACACCCGCGAAGTCTTTTGCACCGGCTAACTCGGGTGTTCGATTCTTGCAGCCCAAAATGGGGTCACACAACAAACGTCATTCAAATATTTTATGAACAGCAGTTATCCCAGGTTGCTTCCCTGTGGAACTGAAGAATGATTACCAAAACAGTACGATTCAGCTGAGCCTAGTTTAACTGAGACTAGCCGATTTGTTAGTCTGAAGCCAGCAGACGAGTTATTAGGAGTTTCTTAGCGACTCAGTTTCCGAAGCATAATTTGGTGGTCAATGCGGCCAAAGCAGCTTTGGGATCTATGTATCTATGCCAAAGCGTAAGTAAAATGAACAGAACTGCTGTAGGTTCGTATTAATTGAGTGTTTGAAAAAAGCCATATTGCTCTATCGAAATATATGAATTCACTTTACTAAAAAAAGAGTATTTCGAACATAATTACACATAAATAAGTATTTCAAGCTTTGAACTTGGGCTACGTCCATGTCATGGACACTTAACCATTGAAGTCATCAATTTTCCCAGAAAACTTCCATGGACATTTAGGTTGGATATTCGACTTTTGCAGTCTCTAAATAATATCAAAACGTTGGTTTGTTGTTATCCGACGTTTCGGTCGTCGTTTTGATATTATTTTGAGACTAGAAAAGCTGAGAAAATCTAACCTAAATGCCTTTGCATAGTAATAACAAAATCAGAAATCTGAATAATTTTTATAACGGTAATCTTTACATTAGATGAAAGAAAGTATTAAAAATAGTTCCTGGGTTACGGAAATACTAACGGTCATTAGCTTTGAGGCCATAACTTAGAAATGGAAATTAATGCTATCATGAACTCTTAAGCATTAAAATATTAGAAATTCGCCATCAAGATTTTTAATTTTTAAAAAGTTACCGTAGTTTACATCTTTTCAGGATTTCTGAGAAAATTGTATCACATTTTCACTAAGAAAATTTGTTCTGTGATACTTGGTTCATGAGACAGAAACATTTGAAAGATGATACCCCGTTATAGACACATTTACGTGAAGCGTACGAACGCCCACCGCCCAGCTAGCTTCGAGGTACGATGCTGGTCTAACAAGCCAGTCGTCGTATGTTCGAATCTCGGCTAGGCGGTGCTTGCTAGTTAGAGTCAGTAGGATTGTTGCACTGGCCCCGTAATTTTCCTGTACTCTAACAGCCGGCTGCGAAGTCTGTCGATAAAGAAGGGTAATGTCTAAAGACGGTATAAACCCATGGCTTTTTTTACGAACGCTGAACATGTTCTACACACTTAAAAAACTCAGCAAAATTTGCCGAGATTTGGACAGCCGAGCGTTCGGTAAAAATTGCAGTTTTGCAAATCGACGTTTACGGATCTTTACTAACGTTTGGCATCATACAAAAAAATTTACCGAACGCTCGGCTGTCCAAATCTCGGCAAAATTTTGCTGACTTCGGCACTTTTTTTTAAGTGTGTATGTTGGTATCAGGGCCGAAGACTAAAATATAATGGAAAACTAACTAGAGCTCAGTAGACCTAATAAAACGAATAAATCTAAAAAGATGTTATTACTGTGGAAGGAAAGTTTGTGTTTTGTCTGACGGCGGGTCGCTGGGGAAGCTTGCCATTCTTCACAATTCTTCATGAGAGATGAGTAAAATGAGAAGTTATAAGTAGCCGCTGAGCAATAAGAAATAAATAATAAATAGTTCAATACCTTTGGTCTCGCTTTCGATTTAGGTACTTTCCAAGCATATGCCGTACGTCCATATGCATCGTGACCCGTCCCTTTTTTGAAGCATGTAATTTGCACCAAATAGTTTCAAAAGATTTTCACTCTGTTTTATTTGATTCAAGATTAATGTTTTTTTAATAAGCTGTGTCCATGCATATCGGCAAATTTCCATTGTAGTTTTCTAGGACAATAGAACACGCAACACCATAGCCAAGTATTATTCAAGGTTTTATTAGACTTTTATGATGGTTCTTATGACCAAAATGAATCATGAATACCATTATAAGCGTGCAATAAAACTCAAATTGTTAGTTGGGTAGTTACGTTCGTAATTGTGCAACGGAGTCTTGCCAATAAAACTTCGTACTTATTGTCCCCAATCATGAGGTACCGCAAGGCAGTAGCTGGGAACCGCTTTTGTTTATTACATTTTTTCAACGTCTCTGCGTTTGCTCTTGAAATTGGCCGCAGACTGAAGTGACTGATGACCACTGATAATTTCAAAAACCTGGTGAATTTTTGAGAAATTAATTTCACAAGCTCAAACTAGCAGCCCACCGTGATCTGGATGGACTAATTAGCGATTAGTTGAGAAAATATCGATATTATTTTGCGATTCAATTTGCAAGCTGTGGAATAAACACAAAGGATCATCGCACCCATCACGCTTGACAAGATCCTTGACCTCAATTGTGAATTGAATCCATTTTGGTCGAGTGCCAAAAGGTGCCCTGAATTATTATCTAATTGGCTAATATGAAGTCAGACAACCGTACAAGCCTAGCAGAGCCAGAAAGACCATGCCGAGAAATTTGTCTTGCGTTTGGTTAGAAATATAAATAAATGGAACTATTTGTAGTTTCATTAGCATCCACCTGTCAACCGGCTAGACTGTGAACTAGAAAGTGTACTTTTTTCATTAGTTGCACCTCCTAATTATAGCGTAAACAACCATCACCTTTTCGCAAATACACCTTATTAATACATAATCCATACTTTTCAGTCAGTTTCGTGTGTAAGGTCAGAAAACCTATCATAATAAAATTAAAGCAGCAATCAGCACTCGCACATGACGTAACGGTGAAAACAGCCGCACGCATGCCGATGGTCAGTCGACCATGAAAGCTGGCGCTGCCAGGTAGGTCCAGGGCATCGTGAAACTTTAGTCGAAAAAAAAAACTATGCAAACGAACGGCGGCCTGCCGCTGTTTGGTTCAATTAACTCAATTCAATTGTATACATTTGAATAGTTTGAGCAGTGCCGCACTTCAGCAAATCCCGCAGAAGAACTTTGATCATTCCGGCTGCTGTCCGCGAAGGAAGCACAAATTTGAATACCCTAGTAGGTGCAGCTCAGCTAAATCCGGATGGGAATGTCGGACCGCGTCCACACTTGACTGGCGTATGCTAAACGTGCTTGAATGTCAAATGACTGCACAGTGTCTGCGCCGGTTTAGCTATGATTGACCGCACGTGTGTTCTAAGTGTTAGTGATGCAGCTTCAATTGATCTAGTTAGGTAAGAAGATCGTTTCTATCAAACTAGGATTTTTAGATTTTTATCTGACATTTTCATTTTCATAAATACATGAATAAAGTCCATCAGCCCATCAGTGGATGACACGAAGTCTGCTGATCATCGTCCAACTTGAGCCAGCCGAAGAACCATTGCCAGTGGTGTTGTTATCGTACCGTTTAAAAACCAAAACAGCCACTGGTCTCGGTTTTGTGGCAAGTGATAAGACGTAAAAGTACTCAGGCGAAAATACCATTGATAAGGCAAGCGTGCTTATTCTGTATCCGAGCTGGCACGGAAACATTTATTGAATCTGTCAACGGAGCAATTCACCATTTTGTTTTGTGTGTTTCTTCTTCAATTTATAATCACTCAAATCAACTAGCAAAATTTAGTAAGTCTAAAGTATGATCCATTTACTTACCTTTTCGGAAAATACCGGTTCGCACTGAATACGATAGATCTTTGAAACTAATTGTAACCGGTTTGAACAGTCTAGCCGCAGCTAGTGACGATGCAGTAGAGGCACCACCCAGGCTGGGACTGTGATCGAATCGGATTGGCTCGATGGGAATCTTCAATGGTTCTAAAGCCAGTCTATTTGGACGTTTCTGCATCAGTGTCCCCTCTTCTAGCAGATGCAAGTTTACCACTTTCTTAGGATGTTTCTCCAGCTCATCAGCCTCCAACAGCGGATTGTTCCTATGATTGCCGTTGCTGCTGCCGGGGCTACTATTGGTACTACTTAACTCGTAAGCTTCTGTCATCTTGATACACTTAATGCAGACGAACCACTTAGGATATTGAACTTTCACTTGGTCGGTGCTCTCGGTTTAGCAAAAAACAGCGTCTTTCAACGACGGAAATTTCTCACCGCCTGTCACGGCGACGAATTCTAAAAATACATTTCCCGGTTTGAGTTTAACACTAAACCCTTCGTTTTTTTTCTCACAATGCAGAATGATTTACGTTTAATCAGCACCGAAAACAAACAGCAGCAAAACCAATTAGTTATTGAACACTTTTTACGCGAATCTATCAGCTATTCGTTTCGTGGACTTGAAACTTGATTTCTCTATAGAAGAACTCTCGATAAGTTTCTATTCAAAGACCACGCAAAACGCGTTGAGAACCGACACACGGTGCGGTGGCTTTTCTCGCTCTTTCTTCCACATGCACAGGAGTATAAACTTGAACTAGGTCACAGCTGTAAGGCCCGTTGAGATGATCGACCTTCGACGACTGGATGAGCTAGATTACGCGCAGTGCAAAAGAGCCGATAAGAGCTTCGAGCTGCAGGCAGTCGCAACATAGAACTTTCTTCACTACATGCTAGTCGAGGAAACGTCACTCAGTCAATGCGCCAAATGAAATAAAGTACACTTTAATTATTATTTTTGTAACAATTGCGCATCTCTCTAGCGACACACGACTGCGTTCGTTATTATGCAGCCGCTGCTGCTGTTGCATTTGCACACACAGGGCAGGACCGACGACGACGGTTCGAAACCGAAACTAGGGCCTTCCTTGAGCGGAACGCTGCTGTGGTACGCGATTGCGCGCAACTTCCGCACGACGATGCGCGCACTACCGACTCACGATGAATACTGAATGAGCTTGCAGCTGAAGTGACCTGCCCAAGCAAGTCCGACTAGAGCATGCGCTAGGCCAGCCGGCGGGTGAGTTGAAACGACGGGTGCGACGGCAAGCTGGATCACGTTCAGCCCGCGAATCCACGGAGGCAAACAAAGAAGAAAATTAAGTGAGTGTAGCGGAGGACCATCGTCGTTCGCGGTAACTCACCGATGCGTCTGTGTTGGGCGCCTGCTGCACGAGTGACTCAAGGAGAAAAAAAGTGCACTTAGCGCTTGTAGGTTGTAGCACTCAGGTACTGGTGGTTTTATTTGGAAAAGGTATTAGAATTTGAATATATAAAAAAACATATTTGATTTTGGAAACGCTGTAAAAGATTTTTACCAATTTTGATTTATTACAAAAAAAAGAATTATCATCTTCAAATTACCAATCGTCTAAATATCAGGCTAAAGAAAAATTTATTCTCATCTAATCTAATTTCACACTAACGTAGCCAATTCTTGAAAACATCCTGAAAAATGACGATTACTTGAATCAATCATTTTTCTTGTCAACGACCAGGCCAACTGCGCAGCATGTACCGCAGAGAAATTTGCAAGGAATCAAATGAAACTAGAAATAATGTCTAATTCTAACTCTTTGAAATCAAGAGAAAGGAAGAAAGCGTGTACCTTTTGTACCAAACGCTTCCCATAAAGATTATGATTTATTTACAGTCGTTGAGAGTATCTTTGCTAATAAAGGTTAAGTGATACTCCGGACCCTCAGGGATGAACTATCGGCATTTAGACTAGAAGCCATGTTGCAATTGGTTAAGGATATTGATTAGTCTACAAAAAATATTAGTTTAAATAATATAACACTTGAAAATAAAGTTGCGTGGTTCAATAGTTGCCTAAAACTACAGTTGTAAGGTTTGTAACTGAAAACCACACCACTCCGCACTTCCTAGCTTTCATAAAAATTGAAGTATTTCCAGGTATGGTCACGTGGAGGCGCTAGGTAGGGGCTTGGGATGGCTGAAGCAATGTTGGGCATTTTTTCCTAGTTGTCTTCCCCATTTCATACCCAAGCTAAATAAAAATCTATTCCGTTCTATTTTCCAACCTTCTTTACAAGAATTCAAGTCGGCTTCCAGACTGGCCTTCATATCATATGCATTACTATAGGAAAAACCCAATAATATTCGAAACATTTGAAAAGCTTTCGGCAAAAACATGATTTAATAAATAATCAATTTCACTTGAAAAGTCCGATTTCACATTGACAATGATTAATGCGTTTTTCATTAACTTAACTAAGTAGCGTTAGTAGCATGTTTTACTAATTTATTTTTATTGATCATTCTGATACATTCTGATAACAGACAAATTTCATCATAATTTTGAAATCACTCAGCAGAATCTAGCTACTTCCACCACATTATGCTCTTGTGCTAGAAGGTGTGAAAAGAATGCATCTGTTATAGTTAGCCAATACCCATAATATCGTGGTTTTATTATTATTATTTATTTAATACATCCATCTGACAAAGTCAGTGTTGGCATATGCTGAACCCAAGTTGAATCGAAGTCATTTTTCTTTGATTCACGTTCAACTCAAACTTGCCTCATCGCAGTGTTTAAAGTTTTTTGCGGACCGCATACTCTGATCAAATGGTTCACACTTTGGTACGAAACATTGGTAACATCATGCGATGTACTTCGACGATGCACGCGATGTACCTGCGATGAATTGAGGCGACGTGTTCAGCATGGATGGCTGATTTTGTGGGTGCATACAGCACAGCAAAGGTGAAAGAAACTGTGTCGATAATGTTCTTCTGACCGTTATGCTATTAGCAAATCTGATGTCAATGCGCTTTAATGAATATTTAAATTACGATTGGTGATTAAAATGTAATTTTAATTATTTAACACAATACGGCCATTAAATCATTCAAAAATATTTATTTTCGCGTAAAATTTTGTTTATTCACTTGTTTCTTTTTACTGCTTTGAAGCTTTTAAAAATTTTCCCGCTTGACTTTTGTTTAAAATTATAGTATTCGGTTTATTTAGCCAAAACTAAAACGTTTTTTATACATAATAAACAAAATTTAATGTTTAAATGCTTGTTGAACTTATATAATATGATTTAATATATCAGAATATATTCTATAATATATTCTGGACTTGGCATAACCTTGAGGAACGCTTAACTGCGGGGTTGATCTGTATCTTTAATTCTTTACACAAATGAAAGATGCATACTAGTGATGCCAAAAGTATGAAGTATTTTCAAATCAATTCAATGTAGCATAACTTTCAAAGATTTGACTTATGAATCATGATTTAAATTTTTCTATTGATTCAGGACTTTTGATTAGCGTTATTACAAGGATTTGGATTCCCCATCAAATGATTCTATTACAGAATTATAGCTCCAGTTGATATTTCTAACAAAGTTTGTTATAAATATGTTATGAAAACTTGCGGTACATAAAATGTTTTACAAAGATTCTATCTCTTTCTATTATTTATAACACGTTTTGTTACATTTTAGTTATAAAGCAGGGGCAGAATGCTGGTTTTTGATCTTGACATCTTGATATAAACTAGATCAAATAAAACCATAATTTGATATATTTGTGATATGCCTAGATCGGATTTTGTTACAATTTTTGTTATTTTAAACGAGCCTAAGTTTATAGCAAAATGCAAAGCAGATTTTGTTATAAAAAAATGTTATTTAGAACTCATCCAGTTAAATTTTTTATTTTCATTTGATTGGGTTGGCGTGTCCGAGTTGCAAGTTTTAACCACTTAGGGCAGCTGCCCAAGGGGTTGGTGTTTTCTCCCCTTATTCTTTCAGCTAGTTTTATTTGCCGACGGTCTGATAGAGCAATTGTCGACAATCTGAGACAACCTAAACCAGAAAAGAATCTCAGTTACAATAATAGGGTATTTTGCCTATCATTGAACGATTCCACCCGAGCAGGAGCGAAGAGCAAAATAATATCAAAATGTGTTATTGGAAATCTAATAACTCATATCAAAATTTGGTCTTGTTTTGGCTGACATAGTTGGTAAAATACCAAAAAATAATATTAAAATTTTGCTCCTTTATGGCCAAAAGAATAACTACTTGTGTTATTTGAATAACAAATCAATAACATGACTGTATCCAGAGTTTAGAATAACATATTTTAGTATTATTAAGGTATTGAATAACAAATGTAGTAGCACATGACTTATTAAAAATTGTTTTATAAAATATTTATAATTTAAAATCCCTTTAATCAATAAAAAGTTTTTTATGAAATATATCGAATGTCATTTTAAGATCACAATAAGATATGATAACAAAATCAGTTATTAAACTCATCTTACAATGTTTCAAATATCTACTCAATAACAAAATGTGTTATCAATGTATCTCAATATCTACCCGATCAGGAGGGCATAACAAGATAACATCAAATTTATAACACATTCTGATATTTAAAACACATTGTGTTACAAATCGGAAATAAACTGATCAGGAAGTGAAAAGAAAAGTTTCAAGTTTGTAACAGATTCTGATTGTTATAACTCATTGAGTTATATACGAGAATTAGGACTTTGGGCGCTACTAAAAATGTTACATATCATCACTGGTGTGCCCGGGACACACAATGGGGAACGTGCCATACCTTTTCTATAAAATTTAACGCAAATTTTATGTGTGATTTCAAATCTGATTTCAAGCCAAATTTTATATGCAATGCCAGCCTAACTTCAAGTAAAATTTCAAGTCAAATTTCATGTTTATTTTGAACTCAATTTGAATTCTACATTTAATTCGAATTTAATGTCCAATTTCAAGTTTAAATTTTGGTCCAATATCAAATCCAATACCATGTCCATTTGACATGCAATTTCAAATGAAATTCAAAGTGAAATTTCGTGTTTAATTTCAAGTGCAATTGCAAATTGCAATCTAAGTCCTATTTAGTTGTTCAGTTTCAGTGTTCAGTTTCATTGCATCAGAACGAAATAACGATTACATGTAGCGAATATCTATCTTATATCTATCAATTTTGCATTAAGAAAATTTTGTCGTCAATTCTAGACTTTTGTTTGTTTGGATAACAATTTTTTAAAGCATCCGACAACAGCAAGTGTATAAAATGAAAACATAAACTATTGCAGTTAGAAATATATTCGATTTTACTGTAGAGCACTCGTTCATACTCCACACTACGAAACTTCCGTATAAAGTACTACCGGAACCTAAAACTGGTCATTTATAAATGGAAAAATAATAAAGAAGTGTGGCTAATGACGTATTCAACTACGGGATTTTCTAAGACAAATTCTTGAATCAACATTTGGATGTTTTTTGAGCCAATCTGGACATTCCGGTGTATCTGTTGTATTAAGGTTAATAAAAACTTAACTTGCAAAATTTGCGTGTATTTCCATAGCTATGTAACGATCGTTCCGCTGCTTCAGAAGCTGAAGTTTATGAGCCTTGAAGCGATGATCCCGCTCTAAACTAAACGGGGTCAACCCCATTCATTTCTATGGACTTCTTTACACAAAATAATTTGGTTTTTAAGTTTTGTTTTCTCAAAGCCTGGCTTGATTTAGTCCAAAAAGGGTAAAAGATGTTAAAAATAGGGGAAAATGAGCGAAATAGGGCACTCGCCGATGACAAACGGGAAAGCGGTGGGCAATACTCGATTCTCCGGAAAATTTTACATTAGATTACCTACATTTTATCAGCTTGTATCAGCCATATCGCGTTTTTTCGGCTCGTTTTTGCCCATAGTGCAATGGTATAAGATTAGGCCGTGTGTATAGGTTGCCAAATTTTGCATATATTTATTGTAATGTGTAGAATACATTGGTTTTGTTATCTCGAGAGATAAAAAAAATTTATGTTGATCCAAAAGCCAAAAAGATTGTAACTAAAACCCTTCTAAGGATCAACCAGCATATGCTAATGCTAGCAACAAATGAACAAGCCAGCACTGGTTATTCCAAATTCGCCTGAAATTCGTTTCAGTTTCAATTTGTATTACCCAGGAATTTTGAATTATGTAGGACTATAGATTACCGAATTATAGATATACCGAAACAATACTACTATGAAATATTACATTAAAATTTATTTATTAATGATTTTGAACACAATACGCAGTATACACCCAAATTAGGGTAATATATGTATGTGAATGTACGTTTTACCAACAACCAGTTACATTTGAGTGTTGAAAAATAGTTTTCAACGTCACTCATAACTAGCGAACTTTCAATTTCAACACGTTGAAGTTTTATGTTTGAAGTTTATTCCAAAAAAAAACTTCGAGAGTTAAAAAAAAATTATCTTCTGTCGACCAACATACTTGAATAATATGCAATCATTAGATCATTAGAAAAGAAGATATGTACATGGTTGTTTCCCATTATTGAACAAAACTGAATCGTTTCCATCCGTTAGAAATTAAGCGAACTATAGCTACAGTAGTCATACCTAATCTGTAGAAACAAATATTCCTAGTAAATCATTTCTCAAGTGTACAGTAGGCAAGCAGGTTTTGCATTGCCTGCTGTTTCGATTTTCTCAGTGCGCATACAATCCGACCGTCAAACATCGCCTAATTCATCGCAAACATGTACTCAAGTACGAACCGAAGCACAGGATCCGCGCACAAAACTTACAAATGAGTTCGGGCACAGCCTGTTAGGTTTTGGCACAACCTCAGAATGATAGTTCAAGCAATATTGTAAACTTGCTTGGATGCGTGTGCAGAGTCACACTTCCAACATTGGACAAAGTCTTAATGAATTTATAGTCAGATGTAAGGTCCACAAATAAAAATTATATTAAATCAGTCCTCCATAGATGCTGCGTGAATTTTCCAGTTGGCTCTCCAAACTCGAAGAGTTCTTCAACCCGAGTGAAAGTCCGGACACATGCAGTCTTCGATTCGTGGAATCTAATGTGGTACGATGAAAAACGGCATGCACTAACGATGTAGTGCGTAAAGACCTTTGCGACGCACGGAAATTGACTTTTGCAAGTAACGTCGGTGAATCGATGTCGTTGTTTAAAATTTTTGCCACTAGCCAGTAAACGTCAACGTGTTCGATACGGTGGATAGGTTGTCAGGATCTTGCCAAGGCAAATCCCTAAGAGCCATACGAATCAACCTTCTCTGGATGCGTTCGATTCTTAACGTCCGCGTGAACTGATGAGGTAGCCAAATTACACTTGAATTTTCGAGTAGTGGACGGACTAATGCGCAATGCAAAGATTTTAGACAATGAGGGTCCTTGAAATCTCTACCAATTTGAGCTATGAATCCGAGCTGCCGGGATGATTTGGAAATGATATTAAAACGGTGAGCATTGAACGTAATCTCAGGATACTTCCGTCAATGTGGTCGTCAAACACAATCGGGCTGTGAGTGCGATGGAACGTGATTACCTCACATTTGGCTATACTCACAATCAAGTAGTTTAACTTGCACCAGTTCACAAAGGCATCTAGTAAATCCTACAACCGATGACAATCATCGACAGAGCGCACATTGAGATACAGTTTGAGATCGTCGGCGTAAGCAAGTGTGCAACCGGCTTCAAGTAGTAACGCGACGTCATTGAAGAATAGGATGAATAGTAAAGGCCCCATATTGCTTCCTTGGGGAACACCAGATTTGTTAGTAAACGCAGATGAAACGGTAGATTTTAACTTGACTGCAGTCGCGGCTCGCGAAATAAATATCGTCCACTTTTGTCCTCAATCCCCTGACATTTTAGTAATAAATGCAAATATCGTTGGAATGTGTGTCACAGTACTGTAACGTAGGAATGCTGTACACAGCGGTTGGATTAATCGTATTTAACAGATACTCGCCTTTGGCGGGAACACTAAGGCTCCCACCGTCCACAGATGATCGCATTATCTATAATTCATGGCAGTAACATCCTCCAACAGTAGAACATTGGCAGCACCAACGCGCAAATCCCTGCTTTTTATCTGATCGATGAACACACGGAACAGTAAAGCAGCAGGTCATGATGCGAGGTCTAAAGCGATGTCTCGCTTTTCAGAATCGAGTCCAATTTTAACGGATACAAATGAAAGAGTTGAAGCATCTTTTTCTCTGACGAACAACGTTACTTGGTTCGGCGACGTTCAGGCAAAGGGATACGATCGACTTTACATCAGTGCTCGAGATCAGTGGATTTAATTTCGACAAATAGTGCCAAAATTTTTCTGTAGTAGTGGATGTCACAGTAGCAACAGAAAAATCGATGATTTTTGTTCCACAGCTAGCCGGGACTGCTACAGTTGAACGTATTTGGCCATGGGTGCGGTGTTTCAAAGACCGTGCTGATCTGTACACTGGAACAGCTGGAGTAGCGGGGTTCAGGGACGGGGTACCCGAGCAAGGTTTGACAACAAAAGTATATCAAAATTATTACTAATTTTGCTGTTGATATTAACTAGAAATCAGGTTTTGCTACCAAGTCCAAGTGGCACTTTTGATGCATCAAACTTTGATTTCATTTTGTTTTCATTTTTAGTGAAAGAAAATATGTTGACATTTATTTATGATGTAAATAAACCTGCAATATTTAAATTAATCTATTTTCCAATAATAATAATTTTTTCCAGTAAAATGGTCAGTTTAAATTATGTGATTATGATATGATAGCAAAATGACAAGTAATTCAGCCTTCCCATTAATATTGTGTAACAGCAAATTAGTATTCCGTTTGATATTTTTGTTAGCAAAAGTAGTATTCAATTTAACTTCACGACATGGAATTTTTGCAATCAATTTTGATATTTTAACCGCTAAGTCGACCAAATCGAGATCACAACGAGTAATCAAAATCAATTACATCAAGGTATCACATTTTGTTTTGTCAATTTGCTCTAAAACTTTGCTTGGATAACGGGCGGGCACGAGTCAATTGATAATTTGTCTTAGTGAATGTATCGATGTATATAATTTTGTCTTGAGCAAATATATCCTTGTATCCGCGGCTGTTGAAGCCGCAGCACTGTTGACTGATATTGTAATATGTGTCACACAAACCACATTGTATTGGCACGAGATCATTGATCAACTGCTTGCATTCCCCACACAATGTTTTCTCGGTGACTCTCTGCATAGCTTGTCAGCACTGCCCCGGTGTATATACAAAATACAATCTCGATGCCGGATGTTATGCCGGATAGCGCACAAAAAAAATATCACGGGATCGAACAGGCGAAGACCTACTAATAATAAAACGGCCGTACAAAAAATCGTTTACAGCGACAATTAAGGTACGAATCGCGCAAATTTTTCCCCCTCAGCTAAATATACACTTTCACTTATAGAAATGGTTGCTCGTAGTGATTAAAACAAACAGTTTACAGGATAAAAATAATCAGTAATTACAGGCAATAACTAGCTTGCGTATACATCGCAGAACAAAAGCATAATAAGCAGAATGGGTTTTGCTACCCATCAAGCATATAACAATTTTTCAAGTTGCCTTCCATCAATCAATGTCATGAACAAAGCATCGTATGGTTTATTATCAGAATGTGAGAGGTTTATCCACAAAAAGTTGAAGTTTGCATCAGAGACACTACCGCCGTGTTAACGTAGGACCACGCAAAATTGGTTTTGGTATAATTAGGAGCTTGCTTACTGAAAATATTTTTGTGTAAACAAAAACTATGGCAATTTTACTCAAGAAAATTAATAAATTTATATGCATTTCATAAAGAGAAATCCCAGGTTTCAATAATGAGTAACGAGAAAACATTATTGATTTGATAATTTACTGAAATTTGTCATTTAGTATTTTTATATTGAAGATCTTATCAGGTGAATGCACGTTGCACCTGACCAGTAATGGCGCTATTAGCACTGTAGTTGGTGCGACGAAAAGGCAGGTTAAGCAGAGGAATCCTTGGCAACACTCTCAATGGTACGTTTAGATTGATCTGTCGAAGAATGTCGGGGCAATCAATATTGGAGGTTGTTCGGATATGAACCAGTTTTTGTAGCAACCGATTATTTTTCGGTAATGCTCAAACTAGAATATTATATTTGCGTTAGATTAATTATGGAAAATATACATTCGACTTACAAGAAGTGGTTTTACTGTCTATCCTTTACACCTTCTTCCTATACAACGCCGATCGCAGTATACCTATTAATATTCTAATTTCTTTATTTTATTTCACGTTACAATTTATTACAACTTACGGTTTGGTAAGTACGTTTCTGCCTAAGGTCAACTTAGGGTGTGCTACCCTACTTTATCTTTCGCGGTTGTAGATACTATGAACGGATTGAACCAGGTAAGTATACTTTTTTACACTTGTGTTTTATTTGTTTTAGACTACTTACAACGGATTTACGGTTGGTTACGTTGATTATTCTTTACAGGTAAGTATCCCAGGCTACTATGGTATTTCGACGGTTGCTATATCTGCAGGTAAGTATAAACAGGTATTGTTTACATTTTGGTGTACATTAATTTCACTGCATAACTTGTTCCTTACCACTCAAAACACTAACTTCTACCACTTATCAGGCGCTGTTTCGCGAACCCGGTGCTATTTCGCACGTTGAAAATGGTAAATAGTCGATATTAATCAGAATTAGCTTTGAAACACTTTCTATTTGTTTTTCAGAACACTTTTGCGATGGCGTTTTTTATTTATCTTCGCTCTTCTTTTACCCTCTAACCAACATAAACGTCATAAGCGATGTTGGCAGTGTTGCCATATATGCGGTATCGTAACAGAGGTCAGGATATTAGAAACTACAATGGCGCGCGCTGTTTCTCGGCTTAATTTGAGGGTGTCTATTCGAATGAGCGATCCTCGTATCGTGTATTCGTCATGGGCTGTCTCCAAGATAGCATTCGAAGCGCGTAGCGTGCGAATCGGTACTGTTATAGTGAGGAATCAATACAGCGGAGCAATATTCTAATGAAGACCGAACAAGCGACCCGTAATGCATTCGATACTGCGGAAGTCACGAGTCATGCGCATAATTAAGCCTAACTGCCTGGAAGCTTTGGCAACAATGAGCGTTATGTTATATGCTGCTTGAAAATTAGTTTAACATCTAATAACACACCGAGATTTTTGACATGATCGACTCGTTGAATTGGAATTCCGTTTAGATTATAAAACAATCATGAAGTAATAAGAGTAACTGATTATATAGATGATGGCAGTTTTCACTGTATAAGTTTCTCAAACTTAATATATTCAACCTTTTAATGGAATCGTAAAAATATATTTTTTCTTTAATTGCTCAGGCGAAAATGTGCTTTTGGAAACAATTTAGCAAAATGAATAACGAAACTTGCTGCCTATTATCTTACAGAAATCAAAGAAGTTGGATACAGAAGTTGTTTTTATTACCAATCCTTCCCCTGCGTTGAAGGTTGAAGACATTTTACCAATTCGATCCGTTTTTCTGAATTGCACATCCTTTCTACAACGCAGTACATTTTTTCACTACTCTTCCCTGATACAGATATTTTTTCTAGATTCTACGACGATTAAGTAAACTTATTGTGACGAGGAGATTCTGTCATTCATTTTTAAAGAAAATTAATCGCAATCATAGTACATAGATGGTGTATACAACCTGAGTTTTACCAAAAGTTATGCATATGTTGTTCCTGGCAACACTGCTGAGTGTCGTTTTTGTGTTTTTCACGCGTGCAAAGCAGTCCAATTCGGTCAATAAGCGGCTGGTCTAAAAAACTGCTACGTCTCGTCTCAATATTTAACTGCCGTCTCTGCCTGTGAAGACGAAAATTATAATAAAAACCGCATAATTGCTACATCTATTATCAATCAATCGGTATCCAAACTTTCAAAATCCACTTGTAATTGGCCTAGCTATTAGCGTTCAAAATCTTTTTTGTTTTAGTGGCAGTAACTAGAATCTAAACTTAACTGTTTGCAAACAGATAGGGTTTATTTCTAATTCCCGTTGTAGTAAGGAAAACCACTCTAATTTTCATCATTTATTAGGTGGATTTAAAGAATACTCCAAAAGCTCTGCTGTTGATTTGACTCAAACACACTTACCTTCCGATTCGTGTCCCTTGAATTCACTTAAAAGCGATTAATAAAGCATTTGATTGAAATTACGCAACTGACTTTATATCTTAAATTCGTCGTACCGTTTATAATCGGTCCGTCTGTCTGTCTGTTTGAAATCTTTTCCTCTTTGCCTTTGTCATATGCGAAAAATGCGTTTTAGGATAAATTCTTAACCGATTTTCGATCTGTTTTTTGCATTAGGTTTGTAAATCCTGTTAAATATACAAATGTTTTTTTTTATATTTGATAAGATGGCGGTCAGAAAACGTTAAAAGTTTTTTATTCCTTAAAATTTCAAAATCGGCCTTTCAGTTCAATTTTTTTCCCAGTGGCCAAACTCAAAAATATTTAGTTTTAAGCTGAAACTCATCAAAAAATCATACAAGGAAGCCAGAACAGAAGAAAAATTGAAAAATTTTTGCACGCTAGAAGACCTGACTTTTTAGCAAAGCCCAAAGAGCCGAGTGTCATTCATTGTTTAACTCAGGTCGATGAGATCGACAAATGTCTGATTGTATGTATGTACCTAGCTAGCACCAACTCGTATATCAATTTACGAAAACTATCGTAAATATCTCCTAACAAACACGGAATCGTAACTAAAGCTGGATAAAATGGGATCAAGTTGATTTTTTGTCGTATATAATGATAATGACTGACATACATACGATTTTCAGCACAAAATCGTAGAGCAGTACGGAGCGACTCGTGCTTAATCGGATATTATCGTATATAAATACTTATATAGTCGTAACGCTCAAAATTATTCTTAATCACGTATATCGCCTCCAAAATAGTACGGATATGCCAATTTTGTGCATGAATTACGATTTATTTAGCATGTATATCTGTACGTAATGCTGATTTTTACCTTTTTATACATATGAAAATGCTAGCTTGGTATGTATGTGTAGCTGTATGTAGCTTCAACGAAATTAAACTCCGTTACAATCCCTTGTTTGATGCTTTATTAATGTTAGCTTGAACTACATTAACACTCTAACTTAATTCCCTAACGAACCACCCTTATTATACTTAACGTAGACGTCCTATATCACACTAAACTCTATAGTAAAAGAACTAATTCCTTTCATCTTCCGTAACATGAATCTCCCTGGCTTAAAACACTAATAAACTCGTATATAGCTTAACTTTTCAACTCTACATTTTCCCCGAACAGCACTCCCCTCGCGGCGTTGTCGCCGGTATTTATAACAGCTTTTAATTGCTCGTATCAAGAAGTACTAGAGCAGCTGCTGAGAAAAACAAAGAGAGAGTAGAGCGGAACTTAAGTTCTATGAGAGTCCCAGTTGGCGCGCGAAACTTCTCACACATGTACTAAGCTAACTCCCATCGCACGTTCGACGTACAATGTTTGTTATTTTCCATGTGCAAACATTTGCGCGTGCCCCTGAGCCTGGCATAGAACTAAACCTTACGGCCGTACCGAAAGGTAAAACTTTCGCTGTCGCGTAGCTTCGGTCAATGGTAACCGTCGCGGCCACCGGTGGTCAATGTTACCCGTACTGGGCACTGACGCTGCATATGTATGTATGTATGTATGTATGTATGTATGTATGTATGTATGTATGTATGTATGTATGTATGTATGTATGTATGTACATATGAATTTATATATACACGTATGAGTTTCTCAATTTTGTACCAAAGTTTTCTCGGAGATGGCGCAAACAAATTTCACGAAATATGTTTCATTTGCAAGATACTATCGTCCCATATAAGCTTTGTAAGATTTACCGAAATTGGTTCATAAATTCAGCAGACCTAGAAAATAGATCTTGAAATAGGGCATAGGTCTAAGAATTCAGCCCACTCAATATGAATTGCAATTTTAAATTTTCGGAGATGTTTCTTCGATGAACTTAGTAGGAGGGGCATATGTTCCAATAACGTCGTTAGGAGGAAATCTCGATGGTGACTCCCTATGACATACTACATATTGAAATCTGCTTAACCCAGTTTCTAAATATGATTACACTAAACGCTGCTTCTGTTGACATCATTTCACGTTGACCATGTTAGCTGAGCGTGCCTTTGTGGTGTGTGTGTGTGTGTGTGTGTGTGTGTGTGTGTGTGTGTGTGTGTGTGTGTGTGATTCGCTGGAAATACATTTAGTCTTAAAATCTCCCATAGTGACTAGAAATTTTCAAAACATTATATTTCGCAGAGTGGCGCATGGTGGCACGTAATTCTTTCATAATTTGGTAGTATATACCAGAGATTGAACCAAGAATGTGGAATTTACCTGGAGATATCTGGAGAAAATAAGTTCTCGACTAACAAAGCAGAAAATTTTACTATTTTTGCATGTTTTTCTTCTTTTCATTTTAATTATTATTCTTCCTCTAGCTGTCAAAACCATTTGTTTTTCGGATAGTTCATTTCATTACCTTTCTAATGATATATATTACATAAGATTTAATTTTGAAAATGGTATTAAAAAATTGATTTGAAACTAAGCGTTTAATGGCAAAAATCGTATGTTTCATACCGTTTTTCAACTTTGACAGCCTCTATCTCAGAAACAACATCTTGTTATTTTAGATTTTTCTTAATTGAAGTGTTTACCATAAATAGAAAAATTCATTAGCGGATTAGTGAAAGTCAGTTTTCTGATATTTGTCCGCCTGATATCTCATAGTGGGATGGACGTAGAACGAAAGTTGATCTTGAAGTACCATCAAATGACAATTGCGTCCAAGCTCGCAATGTCGGTAAGATCCAGCGAGCAATCGGACAGTTGAACTCTAACTTAGCTGCCGGAAAGATCCGTCAACATCCTACAAACATGGCAACGAATCCTTGGTAATAGCACTTTATTGGATAATTTCTAGCATTCGAGAGGAGAAAAAACTACCGGATGAAGGAATGGAAGAAGTGGTTTGGTTTGACTTCTGCCATTACCTTCACATTACGCTGGTTAACGCAACCTACAAGGTGCTCTCCTAAGTCTTTTTAAGTCGTCTATTCCCAATAGGTAAAAAATTACGAAGAGAGTATTTGGCGTTTTCAGATTTTTAATCTCCTAAAAACCCTCCAGCAATGTCGGGCGGGAGTATAACGTGACCGCGCATCATATTTTCAAGGCAACGTACTATACAACCGAACTGGGACAGCCATGGAACGCGGCTACTAAAGCTAAGCTGCTCAAAGACAACTTCACGTACCTTCGGATCGAACAGAGAAAACTCAACTTCTCCTCCTATGCGCAGTGGATCGCAGATATAGGTGTAACTTTGAACCACAGTCCAGCCTGCTGTGGTTCAAAGGTTCAACAATACCCGCGATATTCCGCGATATCCGCGATGTTCTGGTTGAGCGTATTCGTTAACCTATTACACCACTAGGCTGTCTGATATTCCGTAGTCTAACATCAAATTTTGTTGCGCTCATCCAACTTTGTCATTCCAATCATATCTAACTACATTTTACTTCATGAAACATTAAATTTTGGAGCGAGCCTTGGCTCAGTCAGGCAGATAAAAACCCAAAAGTAGAAAATAGTTTAAATTTTATGAAGAAAATTTTAAATTTTAAGAACATAGACTTACTGAGTAGACTGAAAGGAATTAAACTTATTCCAAACAACTCGTAGAAAGTTCATAGCAGAGAAAAACGGTGTCCGCTACATGAATGAATCACACATGAGCAGCAGCTTTATGTGCTCTGCCCGGCACTCACAACAACGAAATTGAGTGCACTAGCTGTTTAATCAGGCGAAACAAAGTGCTAAGAGCTAAGTAAAGATAAGCAAAGCGAACGTTAACCGAACTCACTACGAACACCAGCTGATGATGTTGTCTTTTGTCTTGAACAGCCAGCCAGGTCAATCCAGAGCTTATAGTACATACCTACCTACATATGCCAGTTCCAGTCGAGCAAGCGATAAAACACCAATCCAACCGGCACGGTATTTTAGCACATCGAACTCCACTTCCCGAAACGAGTCACGAAGAAGCGATTGATTGAAGGAAGCCTACGCTAGTAGAGTACGACGACGATCATCACAAAGACAATGAATGAAACGGACGCAGACAAAACTGTTTTTTTTTCGTAGTTTACTGTCTCTCATAATGAAGTCACCAACCCAGCAGCGTCCATTTAATATCAATTGATCGGTGGAGTAAAACCCGATGAAAATTTGGATAAAATGCAAAACGATAAAGTATGGGAACCGTTAATTATTTAGGAATTAACTGTATGTAGAACTAACTGGATCGTGTTGATCAATTTTGCTTGTTGCCCAACGAGCTTGATCGTCTCAGAGAAGGATCTAAATAATATATGTATTTTTATGTTATTTTCTGTATTTAAGGGGCACTTGCTATAATATTTTTTCTGATTATTAGGATGTTGTTTCTACATTTTTTTTTTGATTGGTCAAAAAAAAAACTGTGAAAAAATGTAGCATGCCAACGTCTAAGACCCAATTATTATCATCTTCTATAAGGTATTATTTGAGCTGATCATTACGTCAAATTGGCTACATTTCGTCAACCCTCGGAATCCTGACGAGAGCAACGATAACCTATCATCAAATGTAACGAACCTGACCGACACTGTGTGGTGACGGTGCATAAGAATTTTTGATTATTTTGCTCGCGGAAAAACCAGAGCTCGGTTCTTCTTTCAGTAGCAGGCCCATCAGAGTACATCGACGATAACCGAAGTGGCCTGAATCGTGGTGGCACGATCACTTTCGAAAGAGAGACAGAGAGAACACATCGTTTGTTGACCTTGCCTGGTCGACAACGACGGTTAGCAACTGACAGCCGCGGTTTGTTTTGTCATTATTTTGTTTGGATTCTGATTCTGTGGCCAAAAGTTATTTTAATTTTAATTGAGAGAAATGACTTCTTTGTTTTAAAACCTTGTTTTGTTCAATAATTTACAGTGCCATTGTCATCCCATGCCATTGACCTAAAAGCACTTCGAACGATCCTAATTAAGCCTAGTCGAACAATTCTTCACACGGCTCTAATCTGTCACATATGTAACTCCTATCAGCAAGCGACACAAAAGAGTGAAACAAACGAGCCATTAACTTACTTTTGATTCCCCACCTGTTGAAGAAGGCTTCCACGATTGCGAAAAATGCTTATACTTCGGTCGTAGATAATCCTAATCTGAATCGGCGATTCCCGTTTCTTCTTCATACAGTACTTTTACCATCCTCGATTGAACCGTACTTTTGGTAATTTATTATTCGAATGAGGTAATAAGAAAAAAAAGCAAAACAACGTGCGTAGAGATAAGCCACTTGTGTAGTGCACGAATTTGCAAAATTTTGCATGATTAGACTAATGTCAGACAACCAGGATCGAAAGTTCAAGGAAATTTCATTCTGTCAAATCACTCGAAACAAAAATAAAAGAAGCCGGGCTCTTATCTAAAAAGTTTTTATTAATTGAAAATCAGCGCTGATGTCTAATAAATAAAATTATTCGTAACACACATTACCTTTCGCGCGAAAAAAGAGAAGAGATTGGCTTCTGTTTCCGACTGGGTCCTACTGGTGGTACAAAACTTAAATCTATAGATGGATTAAGATTCCTCGCGCAGGTGGGAACTTACCAGTTAATACGAAGGTGTATGAATATGATTTGCTTACATCTACCAGAATGGGCTATTTCGTGTAATCACAGACGTTTGCGCTTTTGCTTGTTTGGACACTCGCGAATGTTTCATCCGAGTGTAAGTGAATGTTTGAAATGATTTGATGATTACGTTAGCTTTTAAATGAACAATGAACTTAAGATCTGAGTTTCTGCAGAAATACTTCATCTGAAAAAGGGTGCTACGCTCCTTCAATATAAAATATCAGAATGTTAAAAGTTTAAGTCGAATGGTAAGAGACTCGCGCACTTATTTTTCTAATAAGCGGCGAAGATAAGGTAGGATGAGGACTAATTGAAAATATTAAATTCAATCGGCTTAAACTATCTAGAAGAGAGTTGGATTAGTTGCTTCAGTACTCGAAATGGTAACTTTAAAGTACATTGCACTACGTAATCGTTCCGGACGATTCATTTAAGCCGAACTGCTTTAAAAACCTGTTACCGCTTGTTCAGTTTGTACCACAGCACGAAGATGGTTCCGATGTACATCGTGATCACAATCGACACGATCAGCAGGAAGTTCTGCTCCATGTCCACGTGTTCGATGTCCATGTCCTTCTGGAATAGAACCGGATTCTTGAAGTGACAGTAGATTTGCGTTTCCGGACAGTACAGATCCTCCCGGTTCATGCCGTAGACGGAGTTCAGGATGCCGTGAAAGCTGGCCCGATAGTAGCTGATGTGCCACATCCACTTGAACAGTGGCGTGATGTCCACGTAGCGGGTGCAAAAGCCAAATACGGAGAACAGTACCGCCAGTATGGGACCGATGAAGACGGCCAGCTATGGAAGAGATGAGAAAACATCAAGAATCGTTAGTTTTGATGGGTTTGAGGGAATAGCTGAAACTTTATTAATAAAAAATTTGATTCTTTCATTACGATTTTAATCTACATTCCAAAAGTTAGTAACAAAACTGTATTTTCAGTTGACATAAACATTGGCACACTAGAGGGCGTGCTCAGGAACACTCCCAGCATAATCAAAAGGGGAACCCGACCATTCAAAAGAATATTTTGGTCTGAAAAATCGGGGAATCGTATGATGGCGAACCTATTATTACTTACAACAAAAATACCAGCCGATTAGGCTGAAAACTCCGAACTTTCGGGTGCAATTGGATTTAAAATCAAAGTTGAAATGACTAGAAATTACACTTGTTTCTAGACTAGAAATTAGAGTTGAAATGGGACTTGACACGGGGTATTAAATTAAACTTTAATTCGGACTAATTAAGGCGTGAAGGTTTATTTCATATTGAACTAAAATTTTGACCTGAAATTGGAAATGAAATTGGATTTAAATTGGTCTTGAGATTAGACTTGAAATTGGAATTCACAGGTTACTAGAAATCAGAGTTTCAATTTGATTTAAAATTGACATTAAATTAAAACTTGAAATTTGGCTTTAAATCGGACAAGCAATTGGACTTAAAATTGAACTTGACATTAGACATTAGATTGACTTGAATTTGGACATGGACTCGAAATCATCCACGACGTTTTACTTAAAATTAGGATTAACATATATCGTCTTGATTGAAGTTTTTAGAGCGTCTTAGTGGAATACGAAGATTGAAATTAAAGAAAACTGTTTTCAAGACTGAATTCCATGATTAGGTTTATTAACGACAGATGCTTATTTTTCCTGCATGCCATAGACGAAATATGTATCTGTCGTAAATTCACTTAACCGTCTAATGGGTAAGACCGTCTGTAGACGACCCTCGCTTTTGGAGCTCTAGAGCCACATATGCAATTTGTCTTGAATTGACAACATGAAAAATATGTTCAGAACAGATTTTCTGACATTTTGATATTAATATCACAACATTCTGACCATGCGTTCAAAAGTTATCATCTTTGAAAAACCTTTTTAAAATTCCGAAAAAATTATTTTTTCCATATTTCCATTTTTTCCAATATTTTTCCATGAAAATCAACACTCGAGCTTCTTTTGAGTGTACTTTCATGATAAACTAGTCATTTGCTTGATCGCATCGTTTTTACGATGTTGCCCGTTAGCGGAATTCAGTCGTGAACAAAGTTTTGTTTAATTTTACTATTCCGTCATACTCTCTCACATGTTTTATCTTTTCTGTTTCTTTACTGTTTTCAGTCCCGTTTTTTGACTTTTTGCTTCGTTTTTCCTCTTTTCTGCACCGATTTCTTGAATTTTTATTTCACTTTTCTCATTTTTCCTTCCATTTTCCTTTCTTTCTGTCATCTTTCTTTCTTCTGTCTCATGTTTTCTTTTTCATTCTTCCGGTTTTCTTCGTATCCTGCCTCATTTTTACGTATTTTCAGTTTTTGCTCTTGTTTTTCGTCTACATTTGTCCAGTTTTCCTCTTTCAGATTGACTGAAGTTTTTGGAGCGTTTCGTTTTCATCTTTTTCTTTACATTTCCCTTTACTGGGGTCAGTTTCTTTTTTTCTATCTTCTTTTTCCGTCCATTTTCTGTTTCCATTTGGTCTATTCTCCCACCCTCTTTGACCCGTTTTCCCCGTTTTCCACGTCTCTCTCTCTCTCTCTCTCTCTCTCTCTCTCTCTCTCTCTCTCTCTCTCTCTCGATAGTCTCCTTTTCCTTCTGGATTCTCTTGTTTTCTGTTGCGTTTTCTCTCTTTTCCTTTCCCGTTTGATTCGTTTTTCCTTTTTGTTGCCTGTTATTTCCTCTCATTCTTTCCTGTTGCGTTTTCTCTCTTTTCCTTTCCCGTTTGATTCGTTTTTCCTTTTTGTTGCCTGTTATTTCCTCTCATTCTTTCCTTCCTGTCTCGTTTTTCGCCCTTTCTTCTAGTTTCCGTCTGTTTTTGTGTTCCGTTGATCGTATTTTTCTTTCATTATCTGGCTCGTTTTTCCTCTTTTTCCGTCTGTTTTTTTGTTTTCTGTCCCGTTAGCCCTTTTTCTCTTTTTCTATTGTTTTCGCTTGTTCTGTCCCTGCTTTTCTGTCCCGTTCTGTTTCTCGATTTTATCCTATTTGTCTTCTGTTTCATTTTTTATTCTCTATTTTTCTTTTGTCTTGTTCTCGTTTTTTCTCTGTTTCTTTTCCTCCTTTTCTATCCTGTTTCTCGAATTTTATTTCGTTTTTCTCCTATTCATACCAGTTTGTTCCCATTTTTTCCTCGTTTCTCTTTATTTTTTTTCAAGTTTTTCTCTGTGCTCCCTCTTTTTCTGTCCAGTCTCCTCTTTTTTGCCTCGATTTACGGTTTTTCCATCCGTTTCCTTCTTTTTCAACTTTTCTTTATGTGTTTTATGTCGCGTTTTCCTTCCTGTTAAAAACTTAACTTAGACCAGGGCTTAATTTCTAAATGTTTAAATCTAAATCTTAAATCTACTTAAATCTACTTGAAGATTTGTATGCCACTTGCATGCAATTTAATCTAAATTCATTAAGGGGGCATAGTACTTTCTCAATTTAAAAAAATCGAAATTTTTTTTATTGATTACTAGCTGACCCGACAAACTTCGTATTGCCACAAATTAACCTGTGTTGTACATAAATCATGAATCTCGGATGATCTTTGTCACTTCTCGAGTTTTGCAAGCCCCCCAGTGGGCGGCGCTTCCGACGGCGGGTCACCGGCAACACTCGCGACCGGCTCGTCCTGAATGATCTAGTGTTACTATAGATAGTTTTTGTGGTCTTGTTATTGATTAATGTTTTATGGAAGAGTCTCGAATTTCTCGAGTTGGATTAGTTTTTAAGTTTCGCAAAAATTTCTGTTTTATTTGTATGAGAGTCCATATCCCCCTACCACAGGGGTGAGAGGTCTCTAACTATCATAAAATAAATTCAAGACTCAAAAATCTCCTACATGCTAAATTTGGTTCCATTTGCTTGATTAGTACTCAAATTATAAGGAAATTTGTATTTCATTTGTATGGGAGCCCACCCTCTTAAAAGGGAAAGGGGTCGTAATACACCACAGAAAAAAAATTCTGCCATCTAAAACTCTCACATGCCAAATTTGGTTCCATTTGCTTGATTAGTTCTAAAGTTATGAGCAAATTTGTATTTCGTTTGAATGGGAGCCCCCCCCCCCCCCCTCCTAAAAAGGTAAGAAGTCCTAATTCATCATGGGAAAAATGGTTGCCTCCAAAAACACCCACATGCCAAATATGGTTCCATTTGCTTGATTAGTTCTCGAATTATGAGGAAATTTGTATTTCATTTGTATAGAAGACCCCCCTCTTGAAGTGTGGAAGGATCCTAATTCACCGTAGAAAATATTTTTGCCTCCAAAAACCTCCACATGCCGAATTTGGTTCTATTTGCTTGATTAGTTCTCGAGTTATGGGGAAATTTGTATTTCATTTGTATTGGAGCCCCCCCTCCTAATGTGGGAAGAGGTCCTAATTCATCACAGAAAAAATTCTTGCCTCCAAAAACACCTACACGCCAAATTTGGTTCCATTTGCTGGATTAGTTCTCGAGTTATGAGGAAATTTGTATTTCGTTTGTATAGGACCCCCCTCCTAAAGTGGGGAGGGGTCCCAATTCATCATTGAAAAAAAATTGTCTCCAAAAACACCCACATGCCAAATTTGGTTCTATTTGCTTGATTAGTTCTCGAGTTATGCAGAAATTTGTGTTTCATTTGTATGGGAGCCCCCCCTCTTAGATGGTTAGTCTCTAACCATCACTAAAACCTTTCTTGGCCCTAAAAACCTCTACATGCAAATTTTCACGCCGATTGGTTCAGTAGTTTTTGATTCTATAAGGAACACAGGACAGACAGACAGAAATCCTTCTTTATAGGGTACTAGCTGACCCGACAAACTTCGTATTGCCACAAATTAACCTGTGTTGTACATAAATCATGAATCTCGGATGATCTTTGTCACAATCTCGAGTTTTGCAAGCCCCCCAGTGGGCGGCGCTTCCGACGGCGGGTCACCGGCAACACTCGCGACCGTCTCGTCCTGAATGATCTAGTGTTACTATAGATAGTTTTTGTGGTCTTGTATTGACTAATGTTTTATGGAAGAGTCTCGAATTTCTCGAGTTCGATTAGTTTTTGAGTTTCGCAACAAATTCTGTTTTATTTGTATGAGAGTCCATATCCCCCTACCACAGGGGTGAGAGGACTCTAACTATCGCAAAATAAATTCAAGACTCCAAAATCTCCTACATGCTAAATTTGGTTCCATTTGCTTGATTAGTACTCAAATTATAAGGAAATTTGTATTTCATTTGTATTGGAGCCCCCCCTCCTAATGTGGGAAGAGGTCCTAATTCATCACAGAAAAAATTCTTGCCTCCAAAAACACCTACACGCCAAATTTGGTTCCATTTGCTGGATTAGTTCTCGAGTTATGAGGAAATTTGTATTTCATTTGTACAGGAGCCCCTCCTCTTAAAGTGGGGAGGGGTTCTAATTCACCATAGAAAATTTTCTTGCTCTCGAAAACCTTCACATGCCAAATTTGGTTGCATTTGCTTGATTAGTTCTCGAGTTATGAGGAAATTTGTATGGAAGCCCCCCCTCTTAAAGGGGAGAGGAGTTATAATTCCTCTTATAAACAGGGGAGGGGTCTCAATTCACCATAGAATAAATTCTTGTCACCAAAAAAAACACCCACATGCCAAATGTTGTTCTATTTGCTTGATTAGTTCTCGAGTTATGAGGAAATTTGTACTTCATTTGTACAGGAGCCCCCCCTCTTAGAGTGGGGAGGGGTCCTAATTCACCGTAGAAAATTTTCCTGCCCTCGAAAACCTTCACATGCCAAATTTGGTTCCATTTGCTTGATTAGTTCTCGAGTTATGAGGAAATTTGTATGGAAGCCCCCCCCTCTTAAAGGGGAGAGGAGTTACAATTCCCCTTATAAAGAGGGAGGGGTCTCAATTTACCATAGAATGAATTCTTGTCACCGAAAACACCCACATGCCAAATTTGGTTCTATTTGCTTGATTAGTTCTCGAGTTATGAGGAAACTTGTATTTCATTTGTATAGAAGCCCCCCCTCCTAAAGTGGGGAGAGGTTCTTATTCATCATAGAAAAAATTCTTGCCTCCAAAAACACCTACATGCCAAATTTGGTTCCATTTGCTGGATTAGCTCTCGAGTTATAAGGAAATTTGTATTTCGTTTGTATAGGAGCCCCCCCCCACTTAAAGTGGGGAGGGGTCCCAATTCATCATAGAAAAAAATTTTGTCTCCAAAAACACACACATGCCAAATTTGGTTCCATTTGCTTGATTAGTTCTCGAGTTATGAGGAAATTGGTATTTCATTTGTACAGGAGCCCCCCCTCTTAAAGTGAGGAGGGGTCCTAATTCAACATAGAAAATTTTCTTGCCCTCGAAAACTTTCACATGCCAAATTTGGTTCCATTTGCTTGATTAGTTCTCGAGTTATGAGGAAATTTGTATGGAAACCCCCCCCTCTTAAAGGGGAGAGGAGTTATAATTCCCCTTATAAAGAGGGGAGGGGTCTCAAATTACCCTAGAATAAATTCTTGTCACCGAAAACACCCACATGCCAAATTTGGTTCTATTTGCTTGATTAGTTCTCGAGTTATGCAGAAATTTGTGTTTCATTTGTATGGGAGCCCCCCCTCTTAGTGGGGGGAGGGGTCTCTAACCATCACTAAAACCTTTCCTGGCCCCAAAAACCTCTACATGCAAATTTTCACGCCGATTGGTTCAGTAGTTTTTGATTCTATAAGGAACACAGGACAGACAGACAGACAGACAGACAGACAGACAGACAGACAGACAGACAGACAGACAGACAGAAATCCTTCTTTATAGGTATAGATTTTGCCTATCATTGAACGATTCCAATGATTGGACAGCGTCCAATAAAACGCTAATTCTAGAATTCATTTACGCTCAAACCCTATCGAAGTGCATGAATTACTCACTTTGATCAGTTGTGGATCATTTCATGTAATAATAACGTTACATAAGGCAAGATTTAATAACAAAAATTCAAGTTAAACATTGTCATATACAATATGGGCTATAATACTCAATTTTGTTAGCATTTCAGATAAGAAACATGTCTCACTAATTAACGTTTAAAACAATTATATTACCATATCATGCTGTACACAGCTAAAGATATTGATCTATGCACTATTTGTCAACATTTGCAAGCAAAATAATTTTTTTTTATAGTTTTTAAAGTATTAAAATTTGACTGTTTAATCATTGGACAATAAAGCAACGATTGTCCTAAGGTTGCACAAGAACTGAAATAGCATGAAAAACCGCATTACTTCTCATTATGCGTGTGTATTTGACAGTTTTTATGTTTATGGCACTGTTTACAAATGGTTTTCATTTGTACGCAAAAGTTTTCCGATGAAAATTTATGTAATGGTATTAATTTTTTATTTTATATACATACATGCTTTTGATTTTTTTGTTCTAATACAACAATTCCAAGAAAAATAGTTCTATTGCAAATTAAAGCTACTCCATATTTGTTGAAACTATTTGTACTTGTAACTTATCTGAGAAATTTTATTATAATTGATTTGGTGCTAACAGTGCCTGTTCCTGAATTAGGGTAATCACAAAAATCATCATTTTAGTCTAACGACTTTAGAAGAAAATTATGAAGTTTGAATCACCGAAACGTTACGGTTTTAATGGTACTGACAGCACACGTAAGATAATTCTATAAATATTGTAGAATAATATTGGGTTGAAACAATTTTTTTATATAACATTGAAAATATTTTGTTTTCTAAATGTTCGCCAACAATGGCGAACCAGTTTATCATATTTTTTGAGAGCTAAATAATTTTTTATCATTACTTTTGAAAAATTCTAAATTTTATAATTTTATTTCTTTTATAAATAAAGTTTCGATGATGAAACGAAGATGAATGGTGCATTTTTTTAATTGTAAGGAATCGGATATTCACAGTTTTTCAGATTATTATCTTGCTAACAAATTTGTTTCGAGTAACCAGGAGATAAACAAACATAGTTTCCCTAGTAAAAAAAGATCTTGCCATTAGGCCGCAGGAAATAGAAGAATAGGGAAAAGTATACTTCGAGGGAACCGTAAAGAGAGAAAAATTTGCGAGAAAGCAACAGAAATGAAGGAGAAGAGCATCGAACATTAGAAGTGGAATTTACCATCCCTTAAGAACTATATTAATAATTAGTAACATGTTAACTAATTGCTGATTATTTTTAATGGATATATTTTAAAGTTTGTTCATTCTTAATAGTAAGCTATCAAATTAACTTTGAGGTCGGTGCAATATATTGCATGTCCAACCATTGGACTATAAGTGTCCAACTATAGGACAATACGGTTTCAGAAGTGTTCAACGATTGGGCATTCAAGCGTTGTCAAAAAATCGCATATTTTTCCACGAAAAGCATATTTATTTCGTGAAAATGGCAATGTAATGTAAACATATTTTGTGTCTGATTCAGATTTTTATGTTTCTGTCTATTTGTAATTATTTGTTTAGAAAATATCGTTAAAACTCAAAACTCAGGGGCTTAGCTGTGCGATCATTGGCAAATTACCCTAGGTATAGATTTCGAAAGATTGACATCAAGTCAAGACATTCAAGTCATTTCGATGAATTCCAAAAATTAGCAAAGTTACAGCTATTTGTACCGCGCATGTCTGGAGCGATTACACGGCGAATAAAAACTTCAACGTCGTTTTTCTCGAAACCAGGTTTTAAAAGTCGGTACAATAAATATCTCAAACACGGCTCAAGCAATTCTCATGATTCTTTTTTTGTTTCAAAGCCAACAAGATTATCTAGTGTTCGACCCATCCTTTTTCGATTTTTGTATTTTTTAGAAATGTTTAAAGTCAATTTTTTCGAATAAAAACCTTACTTTTATGCCATTTTGTTATGCGTTCGAATAAAAAAAAAATGATGGGTCAAACACGAGATAATTTAATACACTTTCATGTCGTTTTGGAATTTTTCAATTCGGATAAGCCCCCAGCGCCAATCCATGGTACCGCAAATCATGTTTTTTTCGAATGATTATGTTCAAGGAGCCGTAGGGGAGATGGGAAGAGGTTCCCATATATAAACAAAATTGCAAATATTAGTATAAAGTGCAATGTTTAGAATGCAAAAAACCTGAATCAATTCGCTTTTCGCGTTATCGAAAAAAAAATATTTGAAATAAGGCAAAAAATATGGTGTAAAAAGTACTATGCCCCCTTAATCTCGATGGGTCGAACCACACCTTCCAGCATTGGACAAAAGGTAGGAGTCACAACGACAACTTGTTAAGCATAGCTACCAATACCACCGCCCCCCCTCCTCAACTTTTGCTTTTTCCCCTCCTTCACAAAAAAAAATTTCATTTCTATCCTCTACCGTCCCTTTATCAATTGTAGAACCATCGTTTCAAAAAATATTAATATTAATGTATGACCGCCTTTCAAGGTCAAGACTAAAAACATGAGATTAGTCTGCAGAAACTATGTCTACATTTCCTAGCTTAAAAGAGTTATTTTGACAGTTTTAGATTAAGGGGGATATTCATACGAACAAAAGTGCTGAAAATCTTAAATGATCAAATAAAATAATCAAAAAAGTTCCACTTTTCGCGAAATTTTAAAGAATTTCCAAAGAAAATGCTCTATAGCTCTGCACTCGATAGAGATAGAAATGTCATTTCTTCAGCAAAATTGTTTACCTTCATATTTTCTATAACTTTGCCGAATAAACCATGCGTCTATCTACGAACACAAAAAATGGACGTGTATCGAGTCTTTAGCGAACGCGAAGCACATAAAACGTATGCTTGCCGTACTCTCATTTGGGTGGCTAGGGACAAGCGAAACCAATACAAGTTTATAGTACTCGACTTAAGCTTTAAGATAAGGCGCTGATTACATAAATCCGCATGCCCCATTTTACCCCATGGGCTCGTTAAGCTATGGAAATATAAAGCTTGAATATGCGATAATTCAGCAAGCAAGGGTCCAAGAGATTTGAGGTCTTCTGCAAAAATATGTATTTTGAAAGCTTCGATAATTGCCTAGAGCATTGTATACTTGTAAAATGCAACTAAGAAAAGCTGAGTATGAAAAACTAATTTTTAAAGAAATTTTAAAGAATATGCCCTATAGTTTAGCACTCGATAAAAATATAAATTTAATTTCTTCAGCAAAATTGCTTGTTTTTACAACATTTACAACTTTGCCGAAGAAACTATGTCTATATTTCCTAACACAAAAAAGTTATTTTTTTTATTTTCATTATAGTAAGCGATGACTAACTTTTGACAGTTTTAGATTAAGGGGATATTCATATTCAGCGCCTTATCTTAAAACTTAAGTCGAGTACTATAAACTTGTATGGGTTCCGCTTGTTCCCAACCACCCAAATGAGTGTACGGCAAGCATACGTTTTATGTGTTTCGCGTTCGTCTTTAGCTCGATACACGTCCATTTTTTTGTGTTAGTAGATAGACACATGGTTTCTTCGGAAAAGTTATAGCAAATATAAAGGTAAACAACTTTGCTAAAGAAATAACATTTCTATTCCTATCGAGTGCAGAGTTATAGAGCATTTTCCTTGGAAATTCTTTAATAATTAGTTTTTCATACTTAGCTTATGTTGGTTGCATTTTACAGGAATATATGGTTCTAGGCGATTATCGAAGGACTCAAAATACACGGTTTTGCAGAAGATTGCAAATCTCTAGGATCTTTCCTTACAATGTTATCGCTTTTGGCTCGTGAACTTAAGGAAAAATAAAGCTTAAATAAGCCTAGTTATCGCTTATTTTTACAATATTCACAACTTTGCCGAAGAAACTATGTCTATATTTCCTAACACAAAAAAGCTATTTTTTTATTTCCATTATAGTAAGCGATGACTAACTTTTGACAGTTTTAGATTAAGGGGGATATTTATACGAACAAAAAGGCTGAAGACCACAAATGATAAAATGAAAACAAAATACACTAGGAAAAAGTTCCACTTTTAGCCCTTTCGGACTACTGTGCAACGTCGTCATTGTAAGAAGTATTACGAGAAAACCTCTTTCGGAATGAAGTTTGGCTTGGCTGTCCTTCACAAATGAGCCGAAAAAATTGTTCTTCAATTGAGGTGAAAATTGTTTTATGTCGAGGTTGTTTTATGTTGATCCCTGCAATCGTTTTGGGAAAATTGGTTTATGTACGTAATCTGTAAACCAGTGATCACTGTAAAGTGGTGTTAAGAATATTGGTCATTTTGCAATATTTGCGAATACTCGATACTGCGAATTTTGATACTAATTTTCGTTTAAGTAAATAGTTTCGATTAGGTTTGGTTTTGTGAACAGGAATAAAATTTGTCACGCCAAATTTCCCAAAATTTATAGCACATTAGACCTAATGTTTTGCTACTTTAAAGCGACATCAGTTTATCTTCTCACCATTTCTCATCCTAATCTTTGGCCTAGCGTTTTGTGATGCATGAATGATTCACAAAACGACATTCAGTTACATTCACAGTATTTTTCTTATGGCTATGTGAGCGCTAACAATAAGCCGTTTGAATGAAATTATAATCAACGTGAATGATCTGAACGCCTGAAAAACACTAAACCCTCCTTTTTTTAAATCAAATCAAAGAGCTGTGTAAGATTTATTTCTGTATTTAGCTTTCTATGATTTCGATGCTTCACAACCATCTTTAACAAGACGCCTCCATCGATTTCCTAGAAAAAGAAGACACTTGGTGTTTCAGCCTGCAATGCTTGACTCCTCTCTTACGATATAGTAAACAGAATGCCAGCAAAAATTTCGTTTAGAATGTTCACAAATGTTTTGGTGTACTATGGTTCTGGTTCTGTAATATCAATTTTGATCGTATATAGTTTGGTTGAAGTACAGAATAAACTTGCCTATTTTTTCTAACATTGCCGATGTTTCAGTCGCGATGGCATTTAAATACTTTTGTAGTATCTTTTTCGCTTAATAATCACCACATCGTAAAAACGAAGAGATCAAGCTAATGATTATCTTTAATCAGACTACATTCAAAAGAAGCTTTGATTTACATGCACGCTCTTCCCAGTTATTTTTTTTTTTCAAGTCAGCTTAGGTAAAAAGTTTCCCGAAACCGGTCGGCAAAAAGATAATTTATACTTTTATTGTAAGAATAAAAAGTAAAGTGTCCTATTTGCTTAAGATTCATGTTGGTTCTTACGTTAGCACAAATCAGTAATTGAAGTCAGATGTATTACAAAATTCAAATAATGCAACTAGTCACAGAAAAATTTTGAGGTCGATCATTTTGTTCTATATGTCATTTCTACGCGTATTTTTCGCAATTTACCTGATTTTTTTTAAGATAAGTCTTGAATGCACGGTTAGAATGTCGTAACATTACTACTAAAATATAAAAAAAACTGTTTTGAACCCATTTTTAATATTGGATATTCAAAACAAATTTCGCATGTGGCTCTGAGGCCTTAAAAGCAAAGGACGTCTACAGATGGCGTTACCCGTTAGAGGCTTATGCTAGGTATTCCAGAAAAAAATTTGCAGTTTAAATGTGCATATTATTAAAAAAATAGCGTAATTTTAGGGTGGAAATGTACATGCGAACTGTCTGATAACCCATTTGGAAGAAAATCTTTACGATTCAATTAAAATCCATCTTTCCTTCAGTGTAGATCACTACACTTGCAAGCAACTGTAACCGACAGCTTGCAAGCAAGCTGTTACGTAGCATTACCAGCATCGGTAACGCAAGCATGCAGGCACACCGTTACATCACTATAAGTCGAAATCATTCCATTCACGCCCACTGCCCGGACTGTAACGCTTACCTTCACCGACAGCGTGGCTCCGATGAAGAATCCCCAGGCCTGTGCGGAAATGGAACCGGCCACGCAGAACAACGCGAACAGCAGGAACCGCTCGAAGGTGTGGTAATTACCCGTCAGGTAGTAGCTAATCACGACGTAAATCATCGAGCAGGCGATCTACAAAAAAAAGCAAGACAACGAATTACGATCATAGGACGACAGGCTAGGGTGATTTCCGGTCGAGATAGATTCTCGCATTAAATTTTTTGGTCATTCTTAACCGTTTTACACTGGTAGATATTTGCATTCTGCAAGCGGCTGAAGTCATACAAAAAACTTGTTCCTCAATGAATGAAGTAATGAACGTGTTAAAACCGCAATAACTTGATTTTTTTTGTGTCTTTTGCTTTGACATCACAGCTTAGCAGACGGTCGGTTGCTTGAGGCAAACAATTAAAATGTTCATATCCTGATTCGCAGTGATTGAATTAACGCTTTCAAGTGGTAGGCAGTCAATACGAACCTGTACTGGTATTTCAATGACCAGAATCGATAGGAAGTACGGCCCTAGTTTGTACCACCGGTTGAAATGTTCCCTTGTGAGTGATTCCATTTCGACTTGGACTGAAATGATTGAATTACAAATTAGTAAATTATGATTACACAAAAAAAGGGTTTCATACATGATAATACTACTGCCATTTTCCCTGTATAGACCATCATCAGCATCGAACCGTAAAGGTAGACGTAGTTGGCCAGTACCTGGTTGGCATTCGGTCCGACGCCCTGGTAGATGTAACCGAACAGGGTTGCCACCGAAGCGTGCGCGAACACCCGAATAAAAAGCAGAAACTGTGAAAAAAAAGATCGGTTTAGATTAATGAGATTAGGGCAACTATATATAGCATTTGATGGTTTCGAGTTTAATTAATATGTAATGCTAGAGTTTGGAATATTTTTAGTCCTATGTTTTGGCATACAATGTCATGGATGGTAAAGAACTAAGTGATGTAATCACCCCTTCATTGTTATTCGTTTCTTTTTGCTTTGATTTGTTGAAATTCCACTTCCCGGTATTCTGACAGCAAGTTAGGTATGAGATTTTAATAACTACTCAGAATTGGATTGGACTCAGATCAAACAAGAGGATTGAAACTGGCGTCATAGCCTTCCCAACAATCCGTTTTTTCGCACTTCGTCATGCACAGAAAAATGTCTTTTTTTTTGTTCAATTCTGTGCATTGGAGTTTGCAATTTTTTGTTGTTACTGACAGGATTGATTACACTGAATGACCAAATAACAACAAAAAATATAAGAGGAACCTGTCTGAGAACAATAAAAGATATATTTGGTCTCAGTTGAAGTTTTTAAAAATAGAAGTTAGGAGGTGATAGTTCCACTTCGATAACTACATTCGTAGGAATAAACGATTGAATCAATCCGCCAGGTAGTAATATCAATTAATAATGTTACGATCATTAAATCATGAAATCTAACGAACGCATCGTAGTTTGGCAAATTTATATTACCACTGTTGTTTGCTTCCTGTTTTCTGTTTTCTGTAAACAATCTTTTCTTTGTTATGTTTCCAATCGTGTAGTCTTTCTTTTTTTGCTGTTTTAATTGTCGTTATTGGCTTTCTTATCTTTGTGATCTTTCTTGTCATGCTTGTTTTTCTTGTCTATCTAGTTTTTGGTAATTTTCTAAAATTTTGCTACAAGTTTTGGTCAAAGAATTTAAGAATTTCATCGAATTTTACACACGGGCATAATTAAATGACATATCTCTCACATCCCTTTTGAAATCAGCTTTAAAAGTCGGCAGGTAAAAAAATTGCTGGACATGAGTAAAAAAAATAAATTGATATAAAATCAATTGTTTGTGCTTACGCTCTTTTGTAAAAAAACCTCATTGGGTTTTTGACAACCCCTCCTCTTTACTTCCCCAACATCGGAGAGACATTAACATTATTAAATATTTGAAATCGCCGAACTGAGAAAATTATGCTAAAATTGTAAACCGCGAATATTTTAACAACTAAAAATCCATCCCCGTGACAAAATTTTATGAAAATCCGGAACACGTCGTATACGACAATTTTGAAAAATGGTCATATCGTTCTCTTCTTTCTTGTTTTATTAGCCTTTTCCGCTTTCTTAGTCTTTCTAACTTTATGTCTTTTTATTGTTATGTCTTTCCTTCTTTCTCTCTTTCTTTCTTTTGGTCTTTTCGTTTTTTGTTTGTCCTTCGGTCTATCTTCTACTTATTTTTGTTTTTCTGTCCTCTATTTGTTGTTTTTTGTCGGTTTTTTATCATCTGTCTCCTTTCTGTCGTCTTTCTGCTGTTGTTCTGTTGTTGTTTGACTGTCTTTTTGTCACTTTTCCGTCGTTTTTCTGTCGCAGTTTTTCTGTCTTTCCTTTGCCTTTTTGTCGTTTTTTGTTATCTTTTCGTGCTCTTTCTGTCGCCTTTGTGTCATCATTCGGTCGTCTCTTTGTTGTGTTGTGTTTGTTGTGATATCTCTTTCATCTTGCTGTCGTTATTTGTCGTCTTTCCGTAAGTTTTCGTCGTCTGTCTGACGTCTTTTTATTGTCTTTTTGTCTTTTTTTCTGTCATTTCTCATCTTTTTATCCGTCAATTGCCTTTCCAAGACAATTCGACCGTCTTTCTGTTGTTTTTCTATAGCTTTTTATCACCTTTTTGTTAACGATCGCCATTCTGTCGTCTTTCTGTTGTCTTTCTCTCATGGTTCTGGCTGCTTTTTTCGTCGTTCTGACATTTTTTGTCGGGTTTTATCGTCTTTTACTGTCCTTTGGTCGTTTATCGATTTTTCACGTCATTTTTTCTGTCGTGTTTTGTCGTTTTTCAGACAGCTTGTTTCATACTTCTGTCGTCTTTTAGACGTCTTCCTGTCGTTTTTTATCATTCATAGTAATCCTGTCGACTTTGTTGTTTTTAGTAATCTTTTCGTTGTCATTCTTTCGCTGCTTTCTACCACATTTCTATTATCATTACCTAGTATTTCTGCCGTCTTTATGACGTGTTTTGACGGCTTTTTCAATGTTTCTGTCGTCTTTTTTCTATCGTTCATCACCGTTCTGTCGACTTTCTGCTATTTTGTATTAACCTTTTCGTTGTCCTTCTGTCGCTGTTTTCTGTCATATTTCTATTGTCGCTTTCTAATATTTCTGTCGTCCGTTGCATTTCTATCATCCATCTGTTGTATTGTAGTCGGCCATCGTTTTCCGTTTTTCTTTTCTGTTTTCTGGTATTATTTTTTATTCTTTGTTGTTTTTTGGTTTTTGATCCTACATCGCCGGCGTTTTGTTGGCTTTTTGTTATCTTTTTGTCATTTGTCGGTTTTTCTTTCAGTCACCTTTCTGTGTTTTTTTTTCATTGTCCTTCTATCATATTTCTACCGCCTTTCTCTCGTTTTTTTTGTTGTCTTTCTGTCGTTTTCTTGTTGTTTTTTTTTGTCATCTTTCTGATGTTTTGAACCTTTTTTCTGTACCGCTCATCGCCTGTCATCTTTCCGTCATATTGCTGTCATCTCTCTGTTGTATTTCTGCTGTCCTTCTATCGTTTTTTTGTTTTATATCCTTTTTGTCAACCATCGCCGTTTATCTTTCATCCTTCTTTCGACTGTCTACCTGACTGTCTTTTTGTCACTGCCGTCCTTCCTTCGCCTTTTTGTTGTCTTTTCATCGTTTCTCTGTTGCCTGCTTCTGTTGTCTTTCTATTGTTTGGTTGTCATCTTTCTGACTTATTTCTATTGTATTTCTGTTTTCTTTTTGACGTTTTTCTATAATTGTTGACACTCGTCCAGCGCCTTTCTATCATTTTTCTGTTGCTTTGCAGTTGTCCTTTTTTCGTTTTTTGTCGATTTTCTCAAATATTTCCATCATTTATCGGTTGTTTTTTGTCATTTTTCTATCGTCTTTTTTTGTTACCTTTCTGTCGCTTTTCTTCTCGTATTTTTGTCCGTCCATTGACTGTCAGATGCAATTTTGCCCTCTTTCTCTCATTTTTTATCATTATTTTTATTTGTATTTCATTCTTCATTCTGACGTCTTTCTGACCGCCCGTTTCTAGTTTTTCTGTCGTCTTTTTGTCATCTTTCTGTCGTCTTTTTGTCAACTTCAAGCATTTTTCTGTCGCCTTTTTGCTCTCCTTTTCCTCTGTTCATCGCCTTTCTCTTATTTTTCAGTCAATCTTTTAGACATTTTTTATGTCGTCTTTCTGCCGATTTTTTGTTGTTTCCTTGTCGTTTTCTGTCGTTGTTTTATCGGCTTTTCGTCATCCATCACCTTCCCGTCGCATTCATGTTGTTTTTCAGACGGGTTTTATCATCTATTTGTTATCCATCGACCGTAAGGCGTCAATTCCGGTGATCTTTCTGGCGTCCTATTGCATCTTTCTAACTGTCGTTTTGTTGTTTTTCTGTCGTCTTTCTGCCGTCTTTTTGTCGCCTTTTTTTCATCTTTCTGTGATTGACTGTTTTATCATTCTGTCGACTGTTTGTCGGTTTCATTGCCAGCATTTTCCATCGTTGCTCTCTAATATTTCTGTCGTCTTTCTGACTCTTTGGCCATTTATTGAACGCATTTCTTTCACCCCTCGTAGTTTTTCAGTCGGCTTTTTGTTGTATTATGTTGTTTTTTGCCCTGCATCGTCATCGTTTTGTCAGCTTTCTGTCGTCTATCGTCTGTCCAATTTCTGTCGTATTTCTTTCGTCTTTTTGCGTATTTCTGCTGTTTTTCTAACGTTTTTGTCATTCTCCTGTCGTCTTATGTTCTTTTTGCCATCCATCGCTATTCATCTTACATCTTTGTGATGTCTTTCTTTCATTCGAGACAATCTTACTCTTTGTCACCTTATTGTCATTTTTTTTGCAACCGTTTGGTCGCCTTTCTGTCATCTTTCTGCCTTTTTCAAGACATATTTTTGTTGTGTTTCTGTTGTCGTATTTGATAGTTTTTCTATCATTTTTTACTGTCTTCCCCCGCCTTTTCATCATATTTCTTTTGCTTTTCAGTTCTCATTCGTTCTTCGTTGTTTAATTATCATTCTGGCATATTGCCATCATCTTGCTGTCGTTATTTGTCGTCTTCTGTAATTTTTCGTCATCTTTTTAGTGCTTTTTTTATCTTTCAATAGTATTTTTTTCTTATTATGTGTCCATCTATTGTCTTTCCGACGCAATTTTGCTGCCTTTCTGCTGTTTTCCAGCTGTTTTTCTTTAGTTTTTTATTACCTTTTGTGTTATCCATTGCCATTCTTTCGTCTTTCTGTCACTTTTCTTACTGGTACTTTTTTGTCGCCTTTTTATCATGTTTTCGTCTGTTTATTTGTTGGCTTTATATAGTCTCTAAGTCATCTTTCTGTCGTTTTTTTTGCTGTCCTTTGTCGTTCATCGCCTGTTGTTCTGTTATTTTTCAGTCTTTTCGTCGTTTTTTCTATCGTATTCATGTTATTTTTTGTCGTCTTTCTGTCGTTTAATGTCATTTTTTGTCGTTTATTGTTATATTTTGTCGTCTCTCTATCATTTTTATCGTATTTTTGTCGTTCAACGTCTTTTTTCACATTTCTATCGCCTTTCTGTTGTTTTTCACACGACTTTATTATCTTTCTGTCGTCTTTTTATTGTGTTTTTTTCGTTTTTTGTTGTCATTTTATCTTTTATTGCAATTCTGACGACTCTCGGTTGTTTATTTAATAATCGTTTCGTAGTTCTTCTTTCACTTTTTCTCTCATATATCCTTCATTTTTCTATCGCCGTTCTTTGGTATTTGTGTCGTCTTTCTGTTGTTTTTCAGTCGGCTTGTTGACATTTTTCTGTTCTCTTTTTGTTATTTTTCTGTCACTTATTTGCTGTTATTGTTTTTTGTCATCCATCATCGTTCGGTCGTCTTCCAGCTGTCTGCCTTATTTTTACATCTGCGTGCCTTTCTGTTGTTTTTTGTCGACTTTTTATCGTCATTCTGTCGTTTTCCAGTTACCTTTCTGTCATTTTTGATGTTGATTTTTGACTTGTTGTTTTCACGTCTTTTTGTGGTGTTTTCATTGTCTTTCTGTCATATTTTTATCGCCTCCTTTTTGTCGTTTTCGGTTCTGTTTCCTTCGTCTTTTCGTTGTTTGTTTTGTCGTCTGTAGTTTGTATTGTCTTTTTAACGTTCAGCCCCTGTCATCTTTCTGTCATTTTTCGTTTGTCTTTCTATTGTATTTCTGACGTTTTTTGTCGACTTACGAGAGCTGATATTCTGTTTCATCTTTTTGTCCTCATTCAGTCTTTCTCTTTTTCTGTCTTACTTTTGTGTCTATCCGTCTTTCTACCCTTTTGTGTCCTTGTGTTTTTCTCCTACTCTCCTGCAATTTGGTTGTGTCTCTGGTTTTAGATTTATGAAGTTCGGTTCGAATTTTGCTTTTGTATTTTGAATTAGGACAATAATTTTACAAACACACAATATAAGGAAACTTTAAAATCGCCAGTAAAAAAAAATAATTAGCTAAATGAAATTCGAATAGTTGAATGATACAATTCGAAATAACAATGGCAATCAACTTTCGTATATTATTCTTCTGCAAATCTCCAAAACTCCTTGAAATATATAAAATGTGGAATGACTATTAATCACTGGTTTAAACCAAAAACATTGAACCTGTTGATTGCAAGGCGCTTCACAGTTTCTAACGTAATAAATCATTATCGCAATCCGATGAATTATTGGTTGCATTATCGAACCTCAAGTTGTTGCTAGATGCGATGAATTTGCAGAAGATAAATGACTTTCCCACCCTGCCACGGTGAACAGTAATCCACTTTACGGTATTACTTACAATCTCAAACTTCCCATGCTCTGCCACCGATTGCACTTGCCTACCCCTTAAGTTCAGCAATATCCTATGCACTAATTAATCAATTGAAATAACATTAGATCATGAGATTACATCGACTCACCCTTCCGCGGAAAACCAGTTTTTCATGGATGTTGGCCATAAAAGCTTCACTTCTGGAAGCGGAAAATTCAATACAAAATTTAATAACCAATAATAAACTCCGTTCTGCTCTGATTGGCAGTACAGATGATTGAAGTTTAAATTGGGTATGAATAATAGCAGCTTTACACTATCATCTCAAATATGGAATTACTTATAAACTGGTTAAGTACTATGTTAAGTACGATGGATGCTGACGGAGCGGCAGGAAATCTCGACAGTTGATGTAATTTCCCGTGTTCCGTCTGTTGCTGGACAGTTCGATTAATACCTGTCGGTGTGGTATTATCAGAAGTGTGAGGTGATATTTCCAAGCCTGGCTCGTCCAACCAGTTTTTTCCGAGAAATCACCCTCTCAGAAATCACAGCCGCAGCATCTACACATGTTTTCATAATGATCATATCGTCCCCAGGAGTTGCCTTGCACTGTAATCACGTTATTAGCGGCCAGCTTAACAATTGTCATTTCAGCAGCGTGAACTGCTGGCGGATAACTACTTAAATCATTGCAACGACTTAGCAGCGGTGATAATATCTGAACAATAGACTGTTTGATCTGTCGTGTCGAACGGTCATTTTAACCCCATACCATTTAGGTGGGCTTAATTTACGACCCCATTTATCTTAAAGTCAGGCTAGTTTCAGTAACGTAGTGATTATTGTGACGCATTAACCAGAGGCAGCGGACCGAAGCGGAAAACTTTATCCTCCCTCGGGTGCTAATTCAGCCTAGGAGGACTACAAATACGTAATTAGTGTGCAAAACACGCACACCTTCCCTCCGAGACAGTCGGTGATAGCAGTCTGAGTCAGTGAAGTCCAAACTCAAGGAACTGTTGCAATACTGAACAATGACTTACATAATTCCGCCTGAGCTGGAGGAGATTCCGGTAAAGTAGTAGCAAAAACTGCATCACCAGCGACGCCGGCTCGGTATTATCGATGATCTCCGGACAGAGCACGTTGTCTGCGGCCAACAAGTCCCCTAGATTTCCGGGTCCGCCCTCTGCCGCCGCGGCTTGTTCCTTTAGTTGCAGCAGTTCCTCTGCCTTGCCACCGGTGGCCGCGGTGCTGCTCCTCAGGTCGACCGTGGAAAGGTCGTAACTTATCGTTTTCACTGTAAATGAAAAGATGAGAAACGGAAAAGGAACTACGTTATGGTACTCATCATACTTCAATTTGAATTTTATCGACTCGATTAATCAACAATTGAATTCATTTCTCACTTTCAACATTAATCATTCAGCAGGTCGAAAGCTGTGTCGAGTTTCTCCCTCCTGATATTTCATGGCAAAAAGTTTAGGGTTGTACTTTTTTGCTAAAACCAAACTGACGTAAATGACCAGTGCAAAAGCGATGGCGTAAACGCGTGAATATTTCTCACCCAACCGACCAAATCAAATATTAAACAATGCATTATTACGCCCAGCCTCTCTACCACCCCATTGTCAATAGACAACCACTCCCACGAACCACAGCCCACCTTCGCTTCGGCCAAGTCAACCGGCAACAAGATGACTCTAGTCGAACTTGAACTTGACTTTGACAATACACTTTGCTGGCTGACTGGCGGCTGAAGCCGGTGAGTAAGCGGTTGTGTGCATGAAGATCATTATTGTTTTCGCGTGGAAGAGGCGGTAAAGCAAGCAGCGGAAAATTAAGAGGCTTGTCCGAGACGCCGAAGAACGGTACTGAAATTAAACCAACAAAAGTCGATCATAAAGAGTCACCACCGTCTCTCGTTCGTCACTTGATTCATCACCGAAACCGGAAAGTCAACTGCTGCTGCAGGGTTCGCATATCAACGATCAGTCGGAAGCAACCGACTGCCGGTCACCCTGCGTTGTTGTGCGGCATGTTCCGATGTTTGTTTTGTTGATTTATTTTTATGTTAAGTTGTTTTATGTATCGTTCGTGAGGTGTAGGGTTAGTCCGGCTAGTGCAATGAACCGATGCGAACTTTAGAGACGATTAAAAGATGTGGCTTTTTGGTCTCAGGTTTCTTAGGAAAACTTTATTTTACGTTTTCGGCTGACGTTTCGATGATCTATGTCTTCATCTTCGGAGCAACTATTATTATTAAATATGTACACAGGTTTTTAACAAACTTTATCATGACTAACACAGATAATTTTATCTATATCAATCTATATTCTTCTATATTCTTCAAGGCTGACTTTGACTGAAGTGTATCAGATCAGTAAAAAATTCGAAATTTCGAAAAAAGCCATAATTTTTGAAAAAACTTGGATAACTTTGTTCAGTAATCACGACCAGTATCAATCATTAAATTATTAGACGTGGCGTTTTGGAACTGGTGATCTCCGTTTTGGCATATTATCGAAGCAACAGCATACTACCCGCGTAAAAACATCAACTGGCATTACTGGCATGATTATTTACATGAGTTTAGGAAAATTTTTGCTTTCTCTATACTTTCCCGTGCGTCCGAACGCGGCAAACTAGTCGATTGAAGAGGCAGCAAACTTGTTAACGCACCGGTTATTTTCCACGATACGCAATGATACCGACCCTTACTTGTTCCGGTCCGTCCATAGAAAGCCACTTTGAACTACGTTGAACTTGCTTGAAGCTACGCCACGTTGAACTTGCTGCCCGAATGCCCTTCGGCGCACGTGCGGTCGGCGCGCTCGAAACGCTCTAGGTCAGTAAATTAGTTTCGGATTGCAATTAATAAATGAATTTCATTTTCACAATCTCATCTCAATCAACCAAATTCTACCAATTCAACCAAATAAAATCAAATTAATCTTTAAATCACTGTTTAAAACAGCTGTTTAATAGTAGTAGAAAACAACTTGATAGGTGCTGCAACATGTTCGTCTATCGCGGCTAATTATGCAAAATTGTTAAATGCATAAAATAAAACGTTTTTATCCCGTATAGCAACGGAGACACCGTGTTACCCAAGCTACTAGCTACTAGCTTTTACCATTCGTATTGGCCCGTGAATATGTTAATGCGATATTTCAATCAACCTCCTGCTTCAGCTATTGATAAATAAACTGCGATCACGCCGAAACACATTACAACATATGCCAAACTGTTGCCGTGATCGAATGCACTTAGCATACCCGATTCTTCCATCAATTTGACGTGAGGCAAACCGTCAAAATTTGATTAGTTTCTTATTGAGATCAGCATTTGTGGCTCAAGCAGCACGTTCCTCACAATCGTGTGGAAGATTTGTGCCTAATTTATGTCTTATTGAGAAATACTATAATTCTACGTTTGAAAAATTTTCCGTGTGCACAAATTCTCAGAGCATTAGTTATGGAATAACATAACGAAATGATTCGTACAATATACAAAAAGATATCAGTCGGATGTCAGTCTTTTTAAGTTTGAACCCATTTTTAATATTGAACATCACAAAAATTCAGCAAAAAAACTCTTCATAGAATTATATTATATTTTACATTTCAATATTCAATTTATTATTGGGTTCAGTGCTTATTATAACGCCATTGTTCTAATTTTACTTCTTATCACATTAGTCATGTCAAATCGTCATGTCTGCATTCCAAAAGTTGAAGTTTTCATATACTTCTGGTCTCGATAGCATTCCGGTGTCCATTTCTTAAGTTATGCTCGGAGATGTTACTTGCTCCAGTCACGGTTTTTGTAACAGGTCACTGCAAGAGAGGAAATTTCCTGTATTGTGGAGATCCCCACTTATGTTCCCTGTTCACAAGAAAGGTTAGATGTTCGAAATTACAGAGGCACCTCCTTATGCTACTGTTCAAAACTTTTTTAAATCATTATCCGTGGGGCGCTTTACGAGCACATGTAAGAATTACATTTCAACTGATTCTATCCCAAGCATTCTGTTGCGACAAATTTGACCGAATTTGCATCACTATGCGTTCGCACACTGGAGGATGGTGGACAAGTTGATTAATGCTGTCTACACTGATCTCAAGGCAGCATTTTATCGATTGGATCACGAAATCCTGCTAAGCATACTAGAGAAACTTGGAAATTATAGATTCTCAATCGCCTGGTTCAGATCCTATTTGATAAACCGGTTGCTTTGCGTTAAAATCAGTGCTTCTTGCTCTAAAGTGTTCACGAATGTATCGGGCGTTCCACAGGGGAGTAATCTTGGACCTGTTTTGTTCTCACCATTTATCAACGAACTTTCTGTTATACTGCCATCTGAATGCCGCTTGTGTTACGCCGACGACGCACATTATAAAACATCATCAACATGTATATGTATAGATCGTATGCAGAGCTGATGTTCCCGGCATTTTTTGCCACTTATCATTGTCAAATGCAATGTGATAACCTTTCATCGCAGACAGAAACCGATCATGTTTGCTAGTTCAATTGCTGGACACAGGCTTGAGCAGGTTTACCAAATAAGAGACTTAGGGGTTATACTTGACGCCGAGCTGTCTTTTAAACTGCACTGCACCGATATTCTGACGAAAGCTAACAGACAACTTGGCTTTATATTCAAACTTCCGGCTTCCGCGATCCGCTGTGGTCACGGACGTTGTAGTGCCCGCTAGTCGGCTCAGTTCGAACCTAGCGTGTTTGATTGCTGGGTTCGAGAGAGTATAAAAAAATTTGTTCGTTACGTTCGTTGGCTGCCACCGCGTGATGCTACAAACCTGCCTTCCTACACTGCACTGGTCGCTACCAGCAACTTTTCATCGCATCGAAGATTCATCGCACAAGCTCTTTTTGTTGCTAAGATCATCCCTTCGGAAGTCGATTCGCCTGAACTACTCCGGCAGCTTTACTTCTATGCTTCAGAGAGGGTTATACGTTAACGCAGCTTTTTCCACCGCGCAGCTCGTAGTCGACAATACGGACAAAATGAATCAACCATTGTCAGTGCATTCGAGCTCGTTTAGAACATCTTTGATGTTAACGTTACATTGCATGTTTCTATAAGAAGACTATCATGATTCTGTGTTTGTTTCTTTCAATTCCACTTTTCTTCTTCCCAACCAACACCAACTGGTATATCAATGTACGAAAATTATCGTAAATATCTCTTAACAAACTCGTATTCGTAAATAAAGCCTTACAAAGTGCGCACCAGTTGATATTCTATCGTTTATAATGCTAGTAGCTGACAAACATACGATTTTCAGCACAAAGTCGTATAGCTGTATGAAGCTTGTCGCGCTTAATCGGATCTTATCGTATTGAAATACCTATATAAGTGTATCGCTCAAGATTATTCCTCAGTGCGTATATCGCCTCCAAAAGACAACGGATAAGCGGCTTTTGCGCGTCGAATACGATTTTGTTGGATACATCTCAGTACGTAACTCTTATTTGCAATCTAATTATACATATGAAAATGCTGACTGGGTTCAATCTATCCTTCACAATCGATCAGCATTCCTAAATCGAACTTAATGCAAAGCAATTACGGCTTCTTGAAAACCACCTGGGTGGCGCCATTGTCGTTGTACCACTGCATATCAGAGAGAATTTAACCTTCCTAGTGCATTGGGGTCGTTTTCGACCCATCGGCATACTTACAAAGCTTGATACTCAGTAACGGTACGAGCTAGAGACTTGAAATTTTCTGACTTTTCCTAACTTTGGAAAATTAGCATTGTGGGGGAGTTTCAGCTTTCAGCGACATCTAGAAGAGCCACAGCAAAAAAAGTTACATATTATGCATTAAGGGTCGAAAACGACCCAAGTTTTGAAATTGCTCTCATTCATCCATTTTCAATCCGAATTTCGTTTTCTTTACCTCGTTTGAAAGATATGGCCAAAAACTAGCACCCAAGGTATGTTGGGGAATATTTGTTGACTGATGGCCACTTTGCGTCGGTTCCGGAACACCCACTACCAGGTCCCGGGGAACATTTTTATATTTCGAGATAATTCATTTTGCGGCACATCAAATCACATTGGCTTGATAAAATAAGACTAGTGGAAGTACAATGGGGACATTTTGGACCCGAATGGCCACTTCCCCATCTGTTACGGAACATCCGGTACCCGGTTTTTGGGGACATTTTTGTATTTTAGGATAACTCATAATGCGACATATCAAATCACATCGGCTTGATAAAATAAGACTGATGGAAGTAAAACAATGCCATTTAGAAGCCAAATGGCCACATTACCATCGGTACTGTGTCATCCGGTACCAGTTTCAGGGGACATTTTTGGCTTTTGAGATAATTCACCATGCGCCACCTCAAATCACACCGCGTTGATAAAATAACAACAATGGAAGTATAATGGGGCGTCAGTCGCATATAATCCGATACCCGGTATTTATAATGAACCGTAAAACGGGGTAACCCGGGGCAGATGAATTACCCTGTAATCCAAAAATGTCCCCAAAACCCGGATACCGGATAGTCCGGAACCGATGGTGAAATGGTAATTTTGGCTCCAAAATTTTTCCATTGTACTTCCATTAGTGTTATTTCATCAAGCCAATGTGATTTGATGTGGCGCATGATGAATTATCCTATCCAAAAATGTTCTCATAAACCGTGCACCCGATGTTCCGGAACCGATGATGAAATGGCCATTTGTCTTCAAATGGTCCCCGTAGCTCTTGTAACTGTTTTATTTGATCAAGGCGTTGTGATTTGATGTGCCGCAAGATGAATTATTTCATAATCCAAAAATATCCCGCGGAACCAGGTACCGGATGTTTCGGAACCGATGGTAAAATGGCCATTTGGCTTCTAAATGACCTTATTTTATTTTCATCAGTCTTATTAAATCAAGCCGATGTGATTTGATGTGTCGCAAGATGGGTTATCCTAAAATACAAAAATGGCCCCAAAACCCGGGTACCGGATGTTCCGGGACCAATGCTGATGTACCCATTTGCCTTCAAAATGTCTTTATTATACTTTCAATAGTCTTACGTTATCAAGCTGATGTAATTTGACGTGTCGCAAGATAAATCATCCTAAAATTTAAAATTATCCTCAAAAACCGGGTACCGGATGTTCCAGAACCAATGAGGAAATGGCCGCTTGGGTCCAAAATGTTCCCATTGCACTTCCATTAATCTTATTTTATCAAGCCAATGTGATTTGATGTGCCGCAAAATGAATTATCTCAAAATATAAAGATGTCCCCCGGGACTTGGTAGTGGGTGTTCCGGAACCGACGCAGAAGTGGCCATCTGTCAACAAATATTCCCCAACATACCTTGGGTGCTAGTTTTTGGCCATAGCTTTCAAACGAGGTAAAGAAAACGAAATTCGGATTGAAAATGGATGAATGAGAGCAATTTCAAAACTTGGGTCGTTTTCGACCCTTAATGCATAATATGTAACTTTTTTCTAATGCATTAGGAAGGTTAAAAAAGTCGATTATTTTGATAACTTCAACCACCGCTGGACTAGATTTATGTTTCGAAGCTAAAAATACAGATTCTTTTCATAAGGACTTATGGTCTGATGCATGGCACAGGTCTTTTACTAGTAGTTTAGGCAACAATAAGTACAATTTACTCTAGCTTTCTCCATGTAAAGTATAAAGTCAACATATTCCGATGCCGACAGGACAAAATCCTTCTATTTAGGTTAAATAAAAGTTACATAAATTAGTTATTTCTTTACCGAAAAATATCAACAAAAAAAATCCCCCAATTATAATCGCACGGTGCACTATGGCGCAAAGCTGGCCAAAAGCCACAAATCTAATTTCAACATTTTGCCATTGTTACATTCTTATCATTTTATGGAATAGTTTGGGAGGTTAACCTGCACACTTAAAAATAAGCACCGAGTTCGGCAAAATTTTGCCGAAATCTCAACTGCCGAATGTTCGGTAAAAATGTCGATGGTGTATTTCGACGTTTACGGATCTTTAGTAACGTTTGACAACATAAAAATTTTACCGAACGGTCGGCTGTTGAGATTTCGGTAAAATTTTGCCGAACTCGGTGCTTTTTTTTAAGTGTGTGAAATTTGTAGCCAGTTTGAAGTTAAAATGAATTTTTGTCAAATGTTTGAAGTTGAACATGTTAAAGATTTTTTTTTGGTTGGCTTTCGGTCACGGGTTACGTGCGAAAATATTTATTTTCCGTTTACAGTCGACGTTTCGAGGGATATCCCCTCATCTTCAGGACAGAACGTATACAAATATTTCTTTTGTATACGTTCTGTCCTAAAGATGAGGGGATATCCCTCGAAACGTCGACTGTAAACGGAAAATAAATATTTTCGCACGTAACCCGTGACCGAAAGCCAACCAAAAAAAAATTTAAAAAAAACAAACGGTCGTTTTTTCATTATAATGTTGAAGAATGATATTTTGTTTTTCCATACAAAATGTATGGGAAACTTAACACCATTATTCAACGATCAAGAAAGTATGATAGGAAACGTCAGAAAATGATCACGTTAAATGCATCTTATACGAAATTTTCTCTACTTTTCGAAAAACTAGGTGACTTTTTGCGCTTAGCTGCGCTAAGGAAGGATCGATTATCGATTTTTTGACGGGTACCTATATTGAAAGTAATTTATTTTAGTAATATTAAGGAATGATGTTCTCTTTCATAGAAGCATTGAAATCACTGTAAAAATCATTTTTTCAACACAAAAATCAAAAAGGTTAGTATTATACTTCATTTAACTTTACTAGGCGCTTAGAGTGCTTCTTTTTGAGTTAGGGTGGTGCTAAAAATCATATTTTTTTCCAAATTTTCTTTCTTAAAAAATTCGTAACTGCCCAGCCAGCACTAACTCGTCTGTCTTATACGAAAATTATCGTAAATATCTCTAAGCAAATTCGAAATCATAAATACAGCCTAAAAAGCGCGCACAAGTTGATAAAGTTGTATAGCTTAATCGGATCTTATCGCATAGAAATACCTATATAAGTGAATCGTTTAAAATTGTTCCTTAATGCGTATATCGCCTCCAAAATGGTACGTAAAGACTAGTTTTGCGCTTCGAATACGACTTTATTGGATACATATCGGTACGTACTTTTCTTTTTTAACCTTAGAATACATATAAAAATGCTATCTGGGTCCTGGTGTTGAACTACTGAACCGGTTTGAATGATTGTGATATAAAAAGGAAGGTATTTCAATGAGCTTGTCAAAAATAATATAAGTAGGAAACTCAAAGATTTATATGATTGCTAAAACATTGAAAATATTCATTTCTTATGTTTTATGGTGACACAGACCAAAGAGTCCCATATGATTAGGTTTTTTGTGAAGCTAAGATTTTTTCATAACATTTCAAAAATTATTTCAATGTTTTGAACCAGCTATTTTTTTATAATTTTGTATTACAAAATTGAAAATTAGTCACTTAAAATTTACTACTACTAACTTTTTTTTGCAATACAGTTTTTTAATGGTTTGTGAACCACCCTTATGCATTCAAAATTTGCCATCCTTAAAAACAAAAAAAAAACAACAATAAAATAAGTAAAAAGCAAAATTATTTTTTTTAATTTTGTGAACCATCCTAATGAGTGATCATTTTTTTCGGTTTTTGATCCCTAATTTAAAATCAGAGACCAAAAATTAATTAAAGAGATTATTTTCAGCCAATTTGAAGTAACTTTTGACTTTTGGCCAAGCTTTGTATGGTGGAGCGCCACTGGGCGGTGATTCGAACAACGAAAATAACAGAAAATTGTTTTTATGTGAAACCAAATGGTAGGATGTTCGATTATGACAGGCTAGTTTGTCATATAGTTTTGATCAAATGAAGAATTTTTTTTGGTAGCATATTGATATTTCTTCCACAAAAAATGTGCTTATAGTTGTATCACAGAAGATACAAGGCGTGAAGGGCAAAGAGTGATAAATTAGTTATGGGAGGGTCATTGAAACAATGCTTCCTATGTTTGTATAACGTTCCTTTTTACCCAAGCTGGGTGATCCGCGGTTTGAACCAAGCTATAATACAAGCCAATTATAACCGGATTCGAACTAAACTTCTCCTTCCATGACCTGTCGATCGCAGATATTGGTGAATTTTTGAACCACACCGGAATGGATAAAAAGGAAACTCCACAACTTTCTTATCACCCTAAGCATGTGACGCATTTCAAACTCCAAGTTGAACTTATTTTTAGATACAAATTGAAACACGCTGAGTATAGCAACGAGGAATAGCCTTGTGCACGGTTGTACTCCATGCTAAGAGCGGCTCACGACAGCGTCTGATCCGAAGCGGGCGGCTGAATTAAGAAATGCGTCGTCTCGGCACTATACCTAAGACGACAGCTTCATCACGAGACTCGGTAGCATGGCTCCAGTCAGGCAATCTACCTAAATCCACCTTACTACGAAAAATCACGAAAATTAGACTCGCAGCATTAGACAATGAATGCTTGGTACCTGTAGCCGCAGATCGCTGAATTTCGGAGGTTGCGATAGGGTGCTGCTCGATCAGCTAGAAAGCCGAAAGTACGGCATCGTGGCACTGCAGGAGATATGTTGCAAAGGCAAAAAGGTGTGAAGGATCCGTGGGGCTAAGCCCAAATTTTATCAGAGCGGTAGAGTGACCAACGAGCTAGTAACAGGTTTTGTAGAGACAGCCAGAATGCACTTAAATGCAGGTTGGCGAGAGGATATGTATATTGAGTATAAAATATATAGACAGGTGATCGGGCCCAACCCTGCACACCGACACGAACGATTACGGTCAGTGTTGCATCAACTTCCCAGCTTCTCGCGACCGCGAGAGCTCAATAGCAGGATAGACGGGCGGTATCAGGTGAGCTTTAGGGGAGCTGGTGCTACAAAGTACCCAAGCATCACATTTGCGTTGATTTTAGGGCAGCATACGGTACAGTCGAACGCGAACAGCTATGGTAAATAAGGGAATAGACACCGTTGTTGAAGGTGTGATTCGGCAAGTGAGCATCGAAATGAGAGAAACGATCTACGGCAAAAGTGGCCCTACGTAGACGACCTTTGATATCATTACTATTACTGGAGAGTTGGTTTACAAATTAATGCGTCGAAAACCAAATATGTATGGGGTAGGAAGTACACCAGAGTAATTCTCGTTGAAACGGGGCCTCTACTGACACGAGGTCTTCAATATAGGAACTTTTGCACTTAATTGGTTGAAAATGGTTCAAACATGAGAATTACATTTTTTATACCTCGAAGTAGTGGACCCCTCGTTCGCCAAGGGGCCTAACATTTCCAAAAAATGTTGAATTTTTAGCAAACCTAGAGATTTATACCATGTGATATTTCATAAATTTGCAATGAAACAACTAACAAATTCCCCGGTCTTGTAAAGAAGAACAGGGCTTTCAAATGGAGTAAAAATGTTTTGGCGGTCATCTTAGATTTGGTCGCCATATTAGATTTTATCAATAAATCGCCGTTTTCGCCATGAGTCCCCGAACCGATTTTCGTTTTAAGACCTCCATTGGAAAGCTAAGAAAAAATGCTATAAGAAACATTCATCAAATTAGATCTGTGGTGGCTGGTGGCATTAAGTAAACGTAACAATTAGTTATCTGTATCAAGGTTTAAAATTCTCTAGTTAGATTCAAGCAAAGACGATAAAGCATCTTGGCCTTTTGTGGGCATATAACTAATTTACTGGTTTCCAATAATTACCAAACCCTAGTTTTAAGCCAATCCTTAATTTTAAGTTCGAATGAGCGACGGCGAGTAAGGACAGCATACACCACCCAAAGATCAAGCCAAATTTCAGCCCGTGCCCGTGAGTATTTATCGCACCCTGTCATTTGCTGTGTCAGTTAAGCAATCAAAAAATGTTTCTAATTCTAAGTATCATAATTGAATTTCAAGTTTTTTTTTCTTCATAAATAGGTGAGTGCTTTTGAAATATTGAGATTTATAAATTTAACAGAAATCTTAAAATATATGGAACTCAATTTGTTCAACTGATCTTGATGAAATCGAAAGTCCGGAAGCCAAGATTACTCCTTGTTGCAAGAGAACCAAAGTCCGATAATCCTATAAATAGCAAACTTAATTGCCCCTCGTAAGTGCCGAGCAAAACAACCTGCATTTCTGAGTTGCAGTTCCTGTTTCGCCAACAAAGGGATGTTTTTTGACATTTTATTTCAGAGCCGCTCTCGAACCGAACTGACGGGTCTTTAAGTCGTTTTAATTTTTTCGTTTTGATACACAACCGTTCGATACGTATTCAGTCGACAGCACCGAGACCGCAAGTGCACGTACGTATACATTTCATGACAAGAAGGTTCAATGTTTGCACCGAAGGACTACACCAACTCTATGCTCTGAGTGAGCGCATTAGTAAGCATTTTAATAGAGCTTCGGGTAGTAACTGGCAGATAACTGAGCCGTCAACGACGCGGTATTCCTAGCCAGCAGCCCTTTGCAGTCGGTCGTTGCCTAATTGAGAGCAGTTCAGTGCACCGGTAACGATGTGTAATTGATAGAAACCATTACCTTCGTCAGGCAGTAGCGAATTACCGCCGCGGCGGTACTGACAAAGAGCGCCACCGGTTCTTTTGGTTTAGCAAATCAATCGTTTCTGCAACGAGTGAGGTTACGCAACGTACCCACGTATGTGCGGTTGAATGCACTGCTGCAGTAACAGGTTGAACTTGATTATGTTAATCTTTGGCATACCGTGAGAAACACGTTATTCAATTCAATAACTAACGTACCAAGAAAAGCCAACCCGCCGAAGGTAACCGTTAGATTAGACAAGAGTCATTAAAGAATCTCAATGCTGTTCAAGTCAATTACACAATTTTATGGCGATCTAACGATTCGCAAGAACTACTCACCATTATCGTCAAAGATGGGATCGAGCTTAATGCACTCACTGCTCATTTCGTAGTACTTTTTTAGTGCAGCCTTGATCACTTTCCCCACGTCGGCTCCGTACTCACCGACGGCGATTTCCATCACTGTGAAAAATATTATGAAAAAAATACAATCATTCGTTAGAAATCGAATAATACAAAATGAACCGAAAAAAGTTGATCACTTACTAAAATCCGCCGGATTGTGATAACTGGGACAATTGTAACCCAGTCCGGACAAAAATGGCAGCAGCTCCCGTACCGGTCCCTGGTAAAAACAGTGTCCTTGCGTTACCGTGTAGAGCTTATCGAACATCTCGAACAGCAGCGCACTCGGTGTGTGAATCGTACAGACGATGGTCCGCCCGTCCTGGGCCAACCTCTTGAGCAATGAAATGCACTGCGAGCAGGACGAACTGTCCAGACCGGTGGTCGGTTCGTCCAGGAACAGAATCGGTGGATTGCTAATCATCTCCAGGGCGATCGCAAGCCGCTTTTTCTGTCCACCCGACAGACCGGCCGTCGGGGTGCTTCCCTTCTGCTCCAGGCCCAGCATGAAGAGGATCTTCTGGATTAGCTTTTGCTTTTCCTCGTAGCTGATGCTGAAGCCCAGCTTCAGGTGGGTGGCACAGCTCATCGCTTCGTTCACCGTGAGCCACGGACGCAGCGCATCGTGCTGCTGGATGTAGCAGGAGAGCTTTTTGAAGCTTTGCGAATTGTGCGATCGGTTTTTGCCGTTCACCTGCACCAGACCACTGACACCGGATGAGCTGGTGGGAAAAAGTGGGAACAGAGGGGAGAATTTTAGCTTACTATATTTTTTTCAAGGTCTTGAACAGTAGTAGAAAGGTAAAACAAATTATATTTGAGTTTGTCTGAAAAAGTCGGATGCCAAACAAAACTATGTCATCTCTATCGTCGTCACACAGCTGATGCTAAATCTCGCACGTGCAGCAATGAAAAACGCAAACAATCCGAGTGAAACAGGCAATAGTCTGCACTTAGCACATTTCATATTTGCTGTCTCGGACAGCGTACAAAGCACAGCTCTTCACCCTAGCAGTAGGAAGTTATTTAGAACGAACTACGTCTTGCGTGCTACGTTTCTGTGTGATGAATCATTCTACCGTTCAGATTCAAACTTTGAACAGCCAAAAGAACAACTTACTAATTAAAACGAGTGTTCAAAAATTCGATTAGAACGGTAGATTTACAGCGGGGTCGTTGGATCTACTATTCGCTAGCCGGGTGGGAACAGGTTTTTCACGATGGAGTTTCTACTCAACTGGCAGATGATTTTCAATCGTGCATTTAGTTAGCAAACTGCTAGAGGAATGAGCTTACATAGTTCCTTTGATATGGCACGTTGATTTACGATCATTATCTTCTTGTTTTAATTTCTCGAACTCGCGAGCTAATGAATTGCTGTGATCTAATCTGGTTTCCTTAGTAGATCCTACCGGTTCGAATAAAAAAGTATACTCACACGTAACCGGCCAGTATGTTAAGCAGCGTGCTTTTTCCAGCTCCCGATGGACCCATAATTGCGGTAATTTCCCCGGAACTGAACGACCCATTGAGACCGTGAAGTATGTCTTTACTTTCTGAAAGCAAAAATAAAAAAATGGAAAAAGTGATCGTTAGGAGAAAACCTCAGCAAAACAAATCGGCATGGTTGAGTAATTTTACCAAGATCTCTGGGGACGTGAGAAAACCAGAAAGCAAATCCAACCATGCGTAATAGACTGACACATAGGTGGCATGATTGCAACCTGAAGGTAGTCGGTTTCGTAATGCGAACCCGTTTGCAAAAAAATCACGTCGAGCGAACCAAAAGCATGACTACCTGGTACGGCGGCTTAGACTAACACATGGCTAGGCAGATGCAATAACCAGTCTCGAATGAATCTAGTTAAGTAGCTAAACCTAACTGGAACGTGACCGACCGACGGCTTCCCCACCCCGCCCGGTGACGACTGCCGGAGGAACGTATGGCTTCAACATAGTTGTTGTCTACTACGCTAATAGCAACCGCATGTTGTTTGTTTGTAAACGATAGTACTGCCGCAGCGAGTAGATTAGAATGCATGGTATATTGAGAGCAAAGCAAACAAAATTCTGCTAAGCCATCTGATAAGGCATACCATGCAGAGTGAGATTAGCAAATGTCACGTTTTGCTTGTCATCATGTTTTTTGTGTGCAATTGGCCCCAGAAAAGCCCCCAGGAATCTAAGTTGAACCTCTGCCTTGTTTTCCTAAGTACCGTCAAAGTTTTTCTGCACGTGCGCTTAGTACACTTGTAAAAAAGCAAAACATTTGTTCGAGTGGTAAAGAAATATTGATTGTTATTTTCGTTTTATTGCTAATTACTTAGTCTCGTTAAAAACTTTGAAAGTCTTAAAAGTGTTCACTGCACTGCTAAAAGATGGCAAACATAATACTTTTGCCATCGTTATGATTGGTTTAATGCATTATTGAAAAATTCTTCCAACGCCATTGAATGTAAATCACGCTCAATTATATGATGTTTTCTTTTTGTGTGAGAAATATGATTACTGATGTGCTGGGAAGTACACCAAGGAAACAAATGCTTTAGCAATTATGAAACGGATGTACAGAAAAGTTTGAATTATTCTATTTATTTTCGTCGAGAACACAGAATAACCCAGCAACCCTTCAATGGTTGTATAAATTAAATTGGTTTTAATTTAGTTGGTGTCCTCAGACATGATTTCGCGCAGGTGATCCAGTTTTTGCCATTAGTGAATTTCAAAGGAGCGTTCTGAGCACATCATGGGAACCAGATTTTCATTCTCTTTTCACTATTCATCAATCAAGAAAATTGATTCTATATAAATGAATTTTCAAACTAGAATAAGATGCAAAGCTTCTGGGAGTAGCGAGAACTAGGGCACAAGTATGGCAAAACTTATCTATACCTATAAAGAAGGATTTCTGTCTGTCTGTCTGTCTGTCCGTATGTTCGTTATAGAATCGAAAACTACTAAACCAATCGGCATGAAAATATACATGTAGAGGTTTTTTGGGGCCAGGAAAGGTTTTAGTAATGGTTAGAAACCCATCCCCCCACTAAGAGGGGGGGCTCCCATACAAATGAAACACAAATTTCTGCATAACTCGACAACTAATCAAGCAAATAGAACAAAATTTGTCATGTGGGTGTTTTCGGTGACAAGAATTTATTCTATGGTAAATTGAGACCCCTCCCCTCTTTATATGGGGAATTATAACTCCTCTCCTCTTTAAAAGGGGGGGCTTCCATACAAATTTCCTCATAACTCAAGAACTAATCAAGCAAATGGAACCAAATTTGGCATGTGAAGGTTTTCAAGGGCAAGAATATTTTCTATAGTAAATTAGGACCCCTCCCCACTTTAAGAGGGGGGGCTCCTGTACCAAAGAAACACAATTTTCCTCATAACTTGAGAAGTAATTAAGCAAATGGAAACAAATTTGGCATGTGGGTGTTTTTGGAGACAAAAATTTTTTCTATGATGAATTGGGACCCCTCCCCGTTTTAGGAGGGGGGATCCTATACACATGAAATACAAATTTCCTCATAACTGAAGAACTAATCCAGCAAATGGAACAAAATTTGGCATGTGAAAGTTTTCGAGGGCAAGAATATTTTCTATGGTGAATAAAGACCCCTCCCCACTTTAAGAGGGGGGGCTCCTATACAAACTAAATACAAATTTCCTCATAACTCGAGAACTAATCAAGCAAATGGAACAAAATTTGGCACGTGGGTGTTTTTGGAGACAAAAATTTTTTCTATGATGAACTGGGACTCCTCCTCACTTTAAGAGGGGGGGCTCCTATACAAATGAAATACAAATTTCCTCATAACTCGAGAGCTAATCAAGTAAATGAAACAAATTTGGCATGTGAAGGTTTTCGAGGGCAAGAATATTTTCTATGGTGAATTAGGACCCCTCCCAACTTTAAGAGGGGGGCTCCTATACAAACGAAATACAAATTTCCTCATAACTCGAGAACTAATCAAGCAAATGGAACCAAATTTGGCACGTGGGTGTTTTTGGAGACAAAATTTTTTTCTATGATGAATTGGGACCCCTACCCACTTTAGGAGGGGGGGCTCCTATACAAATGAAATTCAAATTTCCTCATAACTCGAGAACTAATCAAGCAAATAGAACCAAATTTGGCATGTGGAGGTTTCTGGAGGCAAAAATATTTGCTATGATGAATTAGGACCCCTCCCAACTTTAAGAGGGGGTGCTTCTACACAAATGAAATACAAATTTCCTCATAATTCGAGAACTAATCAAGCAAATGGAACCATATTTGGCATGTGGGTGTTTTTGGAGGCAACCATTTTTTCTATGATGAATTAGGACCCCTTACCTTTTTAAGAGGGGGGGCTCTCATACAAACGAAATACAAATTTCCTCATAACTCTAGAACTAATCAAGCAAATGGAACCAAATTTATCATATGGGTTTTTTTGTAGGCAAGAATATTTTCTATGGTATATTTTCTATGGATTTCCCCACTTTAAGAGGGGGGAGGGGCTCCTATACAAATGAAAAACAAATTTCCTCATAACTCGAGAACTAATCAAGCAAATGGAACCAAATTTGACATGTAAGTGGTTTTGGACGCAAGATTTTTTTCTATGATGAATTGAGACCCCTCTCTTCTTTAGAAAGCGAATTATGGCCCATCTCCCCTTAAAGAGGGTGGGCTTCGATACAAATGAAATGCAAATTTCCTCTTATCTCGAGAACTAATCAATCAAATGGAACCAAATTTGGCATGTGGGAGTTTTAGATGGCAGAAATTTTTTCTATGGTGAATTACGACCCCTTCCCCTTTTAAGAGGGGAGCTCCCATACAAATGAAATTCAAATTTCCTTATAACTTGAGAACTAATCAAGCAAATGGAACCAAATTTGGCATGTGGGAGATTTTGGAGTCTTGAATTTATTTTACGATAGTTAGAGACCTCTCACCCCTGTGGTAGGGGGATATGGACTCTCATACAAATAAAACATAAATTTTTGCGAAACTCAAAAACTAATCGAACTCGAGAAATTCGAGACTCTTCCATAAAACATTAGTCAATACAAGACCACAAAAACTATCTATAGTAACACTAGATCATTCAGGACGAGATGGTCGCGAGTGTTGCCGGTGACCCGCCGTCGGAAGCGCCGCCCACTGGGGGGCTTGCAAAACTCGAGATTGTGACAAAGATCATCCGAGATTCATGATTTATGTACAACACAGGTTAATTTGTGGCAATACGAAGTTTGTCGGGTCAGCTAGTAAACTCATAAATGATAGTTTAAATCCACTACACTTTCATTTAGAAATGACCATAGTTTGTCGCTACTCGAATCACAGACTGAAAGTGGCCATACTGTGAATTTTTGCGAAGATGCGTTTAGAGCGCTCCTTCAAAGATCGCATGATTCTATTACCGCGAAATTTGTGCGCGGGACATGTCAAGAACTCATACGGAGCCTCTTCATGACAGAAGCACTTTTCATCACCTTTTCCCAAGTGTCATCAGCATGATTTGTTCCGCACTTGTTCAGCTTGTCTTTTTGCAACAGTGGTTGGCAGTATGACCTAACTGTTTATATTTAAGGCAGTCCGTAATCCACGCCATTTAGAGACTGAAAGGTAAACGAAGCTTGCCCACACATACGTGGTCAGGTCGGACAGATCCGGCGAAAGTCTCTCGAAACGAGTCTGATGCGCTATACACTTTGCTACGGTTGTCAAGCGATCTGGTCGACTGGTCATTTGGATCGGGCAATCCAAAGTCCAGAAGGTCCTTGACGATCAGACTAGGATCGCTGACTATACCGCTAATCCCAACTACGCTGGTAGAAATGCACTCGCAATAGTTTCGCGTAAAGAGTTTACGAAGCCCACACTCGTGTAGTCTGATTTTCTTACACATGCGTACTCATTCTATCGTATACGCCGGCATAAACATCCCTTTCGGACTCTCGCTCGTACTTATTCAGGCACTGCAACGAGTTTTTGCGAGCGTGTGTTTAGCTAACAGCTATAGTCGTCGCTTTCGTTCGTCGTTGCAGCCCGAGCTGCTGATGCCGATTACTCGCAACGGCTCGCACTCCCGCCCGTGAGTAGACTCGATAGCAAGGATGAAGAAAAAAAAAAAAAAGTAATGGAAAATTTGTATCCCAGTGCGCCACCAGAATTCCACCAACTTCACAGTAGCGGGACAATAAGTTGAGCAGGTAGACACCTTTCAATGTGTTGGTAGCCAGGCAACGCCCGATGGTGATACCAAGACTGATATGGCCACACGGATCAGGAAGGCCTGGGGTGCCTTTGCAGGTCTGCGAAACATTTGGCGCTCAAACCAGATCACTCTACGTACGAAAACCCGAATCTTTAATTCAAACGTTAAATCCGTACTGCTGTATGCCTGCGAAACGTGGTGCGTCTCAGCGGAGACTGCAAAAACTGCAGTTATTCATTAACCGGTGCCTGCGATACATCATTCGTGCCTGGTGGCCTGATAACTGGATATCCAATGAGGAACTCCATCGTCGGTGTCATCAACGGCCGATAGCCACAGAAATTCGTGAACGTAGGTGGAAGTGGATCGGACACGCCTTGAGGAAAGGAGCGAACGAGGTTCGCAGAGAAGCACTCGACTGGAATCCATAAGGACAGCGTAGAAGAGGCAGACCCAGAGGCTCATGGAGACGGAGCTTAGCCAACGACATCCAGGCTGTAGACGAGAACCTGTCCTGGCGACAGGTAAAAGCCATGGCGGGTAACCGTCAGCAGTGGAGATCTCTGATTTCATCCCTTTGTTCTGCCGGACCGGCGGACATGGACACATAAGTAAGTAAGTAAGTGCGCTACCAGCCTCATGGGCAGCTGATTCTTTACGAGTTTTTTTATTCGCGAATAAGTTATGCAGGAAGACAATATGAGGATGAGCGTGCGCGATTGTGTGGGTAGCAGAATGTGTGCACACAGCGACGGTGGCTGTTTCTTTTAAGCCTACGTGTGCGGTGTAAGCGTTGAATGCTATGTTTCTCATTCTTTTTTGCATTTGAATAGGTACCGTTGACTTCTCGCTCGATTCGCAACATTTTTTGAGGCTCGAAACCAAAATAAGATGATAAATTGTATAGCAGAACTTTCAGAATCTCAGTCTAAATCCGCTTAAGCTAAATTGAAACACTAACTAGTATAGTGGCCTCAAATTTATCCATACACCGAGGCATATTGTTTAATGCCGTGGGATATTCGAATCGCTCGATCGGAATAAAAATTTCGGAATCAGAATAAAAATCGATCTGAGAAAACGATACGACATGTCTAACTATGGTTTTTTACGAGTAGGGAAATCTGCTGAGCACCTTAGAAGATACGGTACTATCAGACACCTTAGAACACAACTCAGGGAGTGGGGTTTGATATCCCGACCCCCCTAATGGGGCGTGAGGATCCGGACCCACTAAAACCCTACTCGAGTCTCCAGCCTCCATCCGCATCCCCCATGGCACCACCTCTTCGGTATTACTACAGGGTGGGGCTATTGTGCTTAACGCACCCTCTTAGATAACTACTGGATTATGGTAGTTAGGCTATTTAATCGCCGTTGATCGGCTCTACAGCGGTTTTGTAGCTCTAACTATGGGGGAAAACGGCCTCAAAGGGATCCAAGTTTCTCTTCAAATATAAGATCAAATCAGATATCCGAATTGAATTATATTGAATTGGCATCTCCGAAATTACCGGTTTTATATTCAGAAAATATTTTGTTATATATTAAAATTGTTATAGAAAGTTGGGCACGTCCAAAGTATGCCCCAGCCTGTGCCTGGCGTGGTTTCCAGCATTAAGACAACAGGTTAGAATTATTGGGTCAAAATCGGCATGGCAAAACAAAACCTAGGTGCTACATTCCGTTATCGAAATTTGACCATCTGTTTTTATACGACAGACTTCGCAGCCAGCTGTTAGAATGCAGGACAATTGCTACGATCCTATTGACTCTGACAGCCTCTTCCAGTCGAGATTCGAACATAGGATGACAGGCTTATTAGGCCAGCGTCATACCTCGAAGCCAACTGGGAGGTCGGCATGGCAATACTTCAAAAACTGCCTGGTTCGATGCCAAACCGAATTTTTGAAGTGATACAAAATGTTGCTGCGAATGAAGAGTGAAATATTAGCTACAAATTCAATATATGATATTTACGGCAAAAAAATTGTTTTCTTTCCTGAAGTTCTGAAGTGCGTGTAAACCAATGGTGCCAAAGTGCTGGTATGTCGCCTGCCAATTCAGATTTCTCCTTGAAAGCCACGGGCCGCAATGACTTCTGACTATTTCTGCTTATAACGAAATATAAAATGTACGGCCTCAACTGTCATTTCTTGGAACTCATCAAAGCATTTTTTCTGGAAAGCATTAATTCCATAACATGCACGTGTCATCACGACTAAACTGGGTACCCTGACAGTCATCGTTAAAAAATTTAACTTATAATTCTTCTACAGTATCTCTCAAATTAGTCCACGGGCAGCACAGATAAGCTCGGAGGGTCGCAGTTTGACCAGTACTCAACTAACTATCAAATTACTCAGGAATACGACATTACCATTTTAGCGGTACGGAAATTCATAAAAGAAAATTGCGAGGCCGAGTCATGGGTCGCAACCAAAAAACTAATAGCCAAAATCCAAATGACCGAAAAACCTGTCATTGTCTAAATACTATTCAATGAAAAAACATAAATTGGAAAGCAGTTAATAAATAACTTTAATCAAACAAACAACATAAGCACAACACAATTATTTACTTTAAAACCAAAAAAGGTGCTTCAAAAAATGACAGTAAGGACAACATATACCCAGTATTTGTGCTGGTAAAAGGCCGTGAATATTTTCGGCCGCATATCACATTTGGCCATTCGATTTTCGGTCATTTTTTATTCGGTCATTAGATTTATTATTAGATTTATTCGGCTGTTCGTAGGTAGTCCGTTCTCCAAGTGCCCTCAGAAGCGGCTGTAGAAACATCCGCTGTTTTGGAAGCGAAATATGTAGCCTGGTTTTAACTCCCTGTATTACTGATTGTAGCGCTTTATGAAGGCCAAATCGTGTTCCATTCGCCGCTACAATAGGCTTCCGATCAATAGACATTGACCTGTACTAGGAGATGTATGGACTAAGACTATATTATTAAAACAAGTTGCTCATTCCGGAAGCGTGGCGAGACCGCAAGTTTGTAAATAACAATTTAATCGATGATTAACAGTGAGTTAGTTAGTTTCACTTCTTCCATCAAACGAAATAAGTAAAATCCGAAATAGGGGAGTTTGATGATTAAATGGCATGCGAAAGTGCTTTCCATGATACAGAGAGCTATTCTTTATCAATTCCACAGGGTGTGCTGGAGCCTTGTCATGAAGTAAAATAACATCATGTCATAACACTTGAACTTGTATCAAGGCTAGATAAAAACAAATTATAAGACTATTGACATTTTATTGGAGTAATAATACCGGATACCGAAAAACCGCAGAAACCTTTAGAATCCTCCTACCACAATAGTCAGAAGCAGGGATAAAAAAATAAATTATTTTTATTCAACCTGCGAGTTATCGCCACTTGTACAGATCATGACATTCAGTGGATCTGCAGCCTTTGTCAGAAGACTTTATTCTCTTTACAATTTTAAGCAGTCAATCAGTGTTATATATGCTTTTGATCGCTAGAAACGATTATTTCCATCTTCGGTCAGAAGTCATTCCGGCCCGCCGCTATCATTGGGAGCCTCTGAGCACAATCATGTAGCATTTTGTAGCAACTTTACGCTATTGTTGATAGTTTACAATATATTGAAATCAGAAAGCGTTGAAGCAAAATATTTTTGTTGATCAGATTATGTGTGAGATTGATTATGTGGTTCCCGCCCAATAACAATCAGCATAGCTGAAGTCTCGCTTTTGTCAATCGGTGTCGTACAAACAGATTTTACTGAATCATCAGAAAAACAAAAAAAATCAGTCATACTGGCATGATCTGCAGTATTTCATATGTCAAGACGACAAAGATATCCTTTGTTCGAATAAAATGGATGTAGCACGTAACGGCGTACAAGACGCTACAGAATCATTTGTAGCGGAGGAATCTATTCAATGTTCACTTATCAACAAAACACAAAAAATTGTTTAGGATACTTTTTTATAAACGTAATCGAGTTTTTATTGAGACTCTGCTTATTTTCCATCTGATAATCGTGCAGAATTTCCTGCTGTCTACATTGTCGACCATAGAGAATAGTGTGCGATTGTTTTAAAAGATGAGACGGAACACCAGCTAAAAAGATACTTAAAGGCGCCTGCATTTTATTCCGTTGTTTCCATGTGCCACTGCAGATGGCTCGAACAATTGAACAATGAACAAATTGTTTACTTAATTTAATTCGCACCGAAACAAAAATCTTCTACTTACGTCAGGCAGAGATTAAATTGGAAGCGAAAAAAATTAAAACCATAGAAGTGTGCGAAAAAACAAACCCTCGAGGCATCCCCGTCGAGTACCGGCCGGCCGGAGCGTTCGAGAGAGCGTGCTTTCAAAGTTTCGAACCGTCTCGAAGTCTGTAGCCATTTGAAGGATGAGCTGCTGCTGTGAAGTGCAATTAAGTTGTCTGAGCGGAGTTGTACAGCAAAAAGGCACCCTTCAAATGTTTAGCAAAGAAGTCGGCACGGAAGCTGCTGAGATTCGCGCTAGCTTTCTCTCAAAATCAACCTAGGAATGAGGTTAAGTCGCGCTACCAGGGTTAAGCTGCTACCTGTTGCATTCACTTTACTTTTGGAAAGCTGCTTGTGTGAAACTTGGTTTGGTGGTGCGGGACTGCAGGACGAACAAGTAAGCTAACTATTGCTATTCTGACAACGTTAGATATAAGTTTGAATTGCAAAATATACGGGTAATGATAATAGTAGTAGTAGTAGTAGTAGTAGGGGAAAGCCACCATCATTTCAAGGACTTGCCAATGTATGTGGGTAGAATTACAGTAGATCCAAATTTGATTATCAAATGAATTTCACACTAATGCTGTTACAGAAGGGCCAAAAGGGATTGGGCGGACCCACAAGCAGAGGCACTTGTGCGCATTCCGGGGTTATAAGAGTCGCCTTCCAGCATTAGGATCCTTCCATGTAATAATCAATTTCGCTATACCAACTTTAACCCACGTGATGATTTGTTTGTTTTGAATTGAGAAGTGCCATATTTGCTTCAGACCTTAAGGATTCAGGTTGGCAATCCACTCCGTCATCCAGCCTTCCACATTTATGATATCAATAATAATACTGTTAATATATGATATTATATTAAGATGAAATGTGGTATAAATGATAAAAATAGAACAATCTCACCAGCAGTCCTTCGTATGGAATAGAGTAGCGTCCTTTGGGTTCCATAAATGCTTCTTATTTAATTTTAATTTTTAAAAGTTAATTTAATTTTTCATTCTGGTATCCATGTGCAGTATTAAAACTCGTTTTGGCCAGTTTTTACTATATAGCAGGAGATGCTTCATAAGCTAAAACGAAAAAAATAATTAAAATAACTTATTAGGCTTACCTATTAGCTAGGCCGTGTGGCTCCGCCGTCTGCCCAAAACCGCGGTTTTGAGACCAGGCAGCCCGGAACCACCCGGCAAGGCACCTCCTAGCTTGGCTACTCAATAGAGCATTACCAGGTATGGCCACGTGGAGGCGCTAGGTAGGGGCTTGGGATGTCTAGAGCTATATTGGACGCTCATTTGCCTTCCCCATTTCATACCCAAAATATACGGGTAATGATAATGTCTATGATCTAAAGTTTCACAACTGTTCATCGTCATGTCCATTTGCAATCGTTCTTCTAAGTCGTCTCCATCAATCAAATTTATGGCGGAATCCGTCAACGGTGATCGAACCTCCTCCGGTTTTCCGTCAACTATGCGTCTACTCAAGGAGTCTACCTGTCTACCCTGAAGTACCGCTGGCTGACTGGCTGACGATCACTTGACTCGGCAGATCATTGACACCTGCTCAGATGTCGATACAAGTGATTAATTTTTCTAATAAATTGAAAAGCCGCCCTGCGGTTGTAAACCTGCACTAAACAAACGAAAAACTCAATCAACTGTGAACCCAACCTAGGATCAACCGGTGTGGGGTGAATTCTAATTTACTACACAGCAAGTACCTACCCGATGAAGAGGTTAACTCTATCGTAAATATTGCGAAGGGCACGAGAAGTGTGCCTCACTATTGCAAATCGATTTACAACGCCGCCTTTTGCTCGTATCTAGGTAGGTACTAGCTTCCAATCAATTTTATGTTCAGTAGCGATGACGGCTTATTTGCGATTAGTAATAATTAACGTTTATTTTTATATTGCTTTGCCTTATTCTCACAATAGCGTATTTCATGGTCAATGTTCTAATGCTAGAGTGCGACCGAGCACGCGTGACTTGAACGTGCTCGGAATTTCCACATAATGGCTTGCGGAAAAACTCCAAGGTAAGTTCCTAGTCGCGAAAGATGCGCCTGGCATCTGAAAGCCCGCTGCAATTTGAATGGTTTGATGGAAGCTGATAGCTGATCAATTCAAACGCGATCCTCAATATGGGTGGAAAAATGACACTGTTGCGCCGTGTGATAGCAAACGGACCAATACTGCTAGGCGTCAATTTGCATGTAGTATAGGGTTGCATATGTGTTGATAACTGAACGAACTCTATGGTGGTATGGTAAATGTGGGTATGTCCCATTTTCAATAAAATGCGGTTTGATGCTCGATATTTTATTCAGTTAGTTAGTTCAGTTAGTATATGTCTGTGGAGTAGTTCACCTTTACCTGTTCAGAATGATAAAAATGTGTGACATATCAGCTGTGAAAACGTTTTATTTAATGCTTTGGTTGATATGTATTGAATACTTTTGCCCTTTTGGAAAAATCAAGTGCAAGGAGCTACAGCGATCTGCATTGTTCTGGTGTTCGATTTAAGTTTTTCGAATTACACGCCGAAAGACTTTCCAATTATTTCACCAGGTCAAACATTGACACGCAATGTTTGATCTCGATTTTTTGAAACCTCTAACCCTTTAGAGACCATATCTTTAATTATCATCTCTGTTCGGTTAGATCAAAGTGCCTGTCAAGAATTTAGCGCATTCTCGTGCCGGTACCACCGGCATCACGGAAGGCGCGTGTGACCGATCGACGACGGCCTCCTCACGAGAGATTCCCCATAAAAGTTTTCTACGTATTGTACAATAATAATATTGACCGAGTAAACGTCCATTCGAGAGCCGGTCGGTTTCACGCACGGTACGATTCTACGCCAACCGACAATTATCAACTACCGGTCGCATTCGAGGCGAAGGTGCAAACACCAGTTGACCTCATTTGACTTGCCTCGTTCTAGAGGCGGCGTGCATCGATGAGGCCGCTTTCAGTTTACTTTCAGTATGGGTACGTTAGAGTACCGATAGAACGTAACAGACAAATCACTCACATCACACCAATACGGCGGCAATGGCTTCAGCCGGTAATCAGTTATACGATGATAATGGCAAAACGGCCGGTCGACTCGACTGACTGCAAGCTCGGTAGAATTAAATACGCGATCGGCGTTCTTGAAAAGCTTCGCAAAATGATCACGCTATACAGCGGCCGGCGTTCGGGCGTTGCAATTGCCCGTGGATCAGCGAAATGCTAAACCAGAAGGGTGGCTCGCAGTTTAGTCACGCGTAAGTTACGCAAGACGAAACACGAGTGAGTGAGTGATCGGTAATTTGTGACTCGGCGAAGGTCCATCCACCATATTGGCTAGGTTTTAGCGATTTTCAAATTCACCTCAATAATGCATTGCAATGGTTTGATGCAAAGTAGATAGTTTTCGGTTTCACTGTTACTTAATCCATACACAAGAGGGTACACAAAATAAATCTACAAGTAAAATGTTAAGCTATAAAATTTAATATGACAAAGCAACATGTTTTTCTGCCGGGTGTCAATTTGCCTACAGTTTTGAAAATTCACGCAAATTAATTGAATCCTCGTAATATTTTAGTTGGTGTAGAGTAAAACTGCGCTACTGTCATTAGTTAATGTACAAGTTAAATTAATTGCTTACGAACCTATTACGCTGTTATCCACACTTGTTCTTAACATATCATGATTTTCCAATCCTCAATTACCAAAACCTGCTTCCCCTGTAATGGTGAATTTCCTGTTCATCTTCTCAATGATACACCAAGCTTAAAAACTTTCATAAAATGATGTACTGAAGATAAACGCAATAAAACGTGAGTCATACATAAAAATTGCGATGTGTTTAAAGGCATATGGGTTTGATGTTTATTACGGCAACTTCAAAACAAGCAGCTAATAGTAGCGCACGCGTTCAGCTACGTTTTTGAATCACGTACTTTTTTATTACCAGTATGAAAAAAAAACTTCTGATATATGCTCTTGGACATTTGTGGACATTTAATAAAAAAATGAAATTCAAAGATTTGTACATTTTCTGTGCTTGGCAATTTGAGAAATGGTGGAGAAAATGATACAAAAAAGGCTTCAACCAAATTTTCTAAAGCGGAAAAAACGCGCTCTTCTTCAAGCACGCATTTGTCTGCAGTTGGCACTGACCGTACCACTATGGGTCAGAAATTAAAATTTCGGGACACATATATTTGCGGTTAAGCGGCATGTCTCAGCTCAATGTGCTCTTCGGTAACTTTTTAAATGTAAAAATGATGCATCTTTTGAAGGGGTCGCCCAATATTTAAGCGTTACTTTAACAACAATTTAAGTAATAACTTTTTGAGTAAATTTTTTTTCACCTTTTTGGTTTCAAAATATTAAAGATAAACCAATTTCAAGTATTTTTCTTGAAGATATCAAACTTCTACCTTATACACATTTTCAGCAATAGACCTTTTTTATAAACGACCCCTCAAATCACATTTCTTCTTGTAACATGTTTATTTCAACAAATAGCTCAATGTGATGTTCTAGACAGCATTTTGCACATAAACGAGGAATATTTTTGCTGAAGACTATTGCTTTTTCTGCATTAATTTATAAAATAAGGTTAAAAACCGTCTGATGAAAAATTTGTATTTTTTCAAGAGTGGTGTCTTCGGAGAAGTAAAATAATAAAATATAGCGCATCTTCTTGCACTATTAGGGTGACCATGAATTCACCTATTAGGGTGATACAAACTTTTGTTTTCTTAAATATAAGGCCATTACAAATATTTTATAAAGTTTTTGTCCTTCCGGTGTTCGGCCACTGAAGGGGGGCGGGCGAAAAAAAACAAAGTGAATTTTTTAATCGAGCAAAAAAAAAACATGGATTTAAAGAATTTTTATTTAAGGTTTAAACGTGAAAACCGAATCTATTCTTGCTTATAATATATACGTTATTATTTTCTATGCAAAATTATACGAAAAAAGTCAAAAACGAAGGAAAATTTTTTGGACGATTTTCGGAAATTCCATTGTTTGAATTTCAATTTCTGTTTCGTGCTAGAAGCGTTAATTCAAATCGGAGACTCATTTTTCGAGTTTTTCAGACTATAGAGCCCACAGACAATTGATTTTATAAAAAGAAATTTGACTCATATCCTACAAATTATTTTTTGCCCCCCGATTTTTCAAGCCAATTTTCAAGGGGGGGTGACAAAAACTTTAAATATGATTTGCAATGGCCTAAATTAAAAAAAAAAATTTTTTCTCCAAAAGTTGCAGAACATACTAATATAAGCAACTTTGCTGAATGAAGTAATTATCTATCTTTTACCGGTTGCGAATAATGATGTGTTAAAAAAAGAGCACTTAAAAATCAATTACACTCAATAACTTTGCACACGATTATTTTATTGCTTTCAAATGTTAATCCAAGTTATTCATTATGTTGAAATACATATTTTCTGTGAAGACTGTTTGACGCTAGGACGCATATTTATTAAGTATAAAATGTATGAAAAAAAATCCGTACTATTCCCAGGTATTCCCAGTCATGGTATTCCCAGGTATTCTTTGAAATACACATTTAGGCAGATAGCTTTAATAATTCCCTACAAATTGATATGCAAACTAATTGCAGATGGCTAAGATATTCGGATTTTTCATCAGATGGTTTTTAACCTAAAATCAGTTATATCTTATTATTTTTTGCACATAAAGCAAAATAGTCTTCAGCAAAAATATTCCTCGTTTATGTGCAAAATATTTTCTAGAACATCACATTGAGCTGTCTGTTGAAATAAACATGTTACAAGAAGAAATGTGATTTGAGGGGTCATTTATAAACAAAGATCTATTGCTGAAAATGGGTACAAGGTAGAAGTTTCATATCTTCAGAAAAATTACTTGAAATTGGTTTAGCTTTAATATTTTAAAACCAAAAAGGTGAAAAAAAATTTACTCAAAAAGTTATTATTTAAGTTGTTGTTTAAGTAACGCTTAAATATTGGACGACCCCTTCAAAATATGCATCAATTTTTTATTCAAAAAGTTTCCAAAGACCACATTGAGCTTAGACATGCTGTTTAACCGCAAATATTTTTGTCCCGAAATTTAATTTCTGGCCCATAGTGCGTACTATGCAGGTCACATTTTTAATATGCACCGTAACAAACTTAACGATAATTGCTTTATATTGCTGCCAAATTTAGAGGTTAAGCTTGCAGTAACGTATCAACTTGATAACAGGAACTCAAAATCATTAAAATAAGAGTAATAACATGATTTTTTCTGTTCATTAATCCGGTAAGTAAACAATTCTGATCTCTGGCTATGCAATGGGGGGAGTAACTTGGAAGGAATGTCGAATTTAGTTCTGACTTTGTCAGCGACAAACAGCGACGTTCGATGGTCATATCTGAAAAGGAGGTGCGAAATTGAGCGCCTGTTCCCCCGGCTAGGGGCGGCTCCAACAGTGTCTGTCTCGGAGCAAGCGGCTGAATAAGAAATGCTGTACCTCAGATGGCAGACTCATCAGCGGGATGTCGGTTTCGCGCTTGATTGTTTGCTCGAGCTGGATCGACTCGCAGTGGAGTTCGGTGGCAAAATTCTGGAAAAAGGTTGTTCCAAGCATTAGACCCTATGGCAGGCACTTCTTACAAGTTACTAGTACCACATCTACTGTAGTGGCGGTAGAAAAGCAGAACATAGAGTCGATTGCGTAGTGTTGGGAAAACAAAAGCAACAAGTTATCCGAAGGAGGTGCATTACATGGCTGTAAATGTGTGTTGAGAATTAAGAGAAGTAAACGAACCGACAAATGACAAATCCAATGATGCTAAGGACGAGTTTTACGACCGGATCTAGAGGACTAATGGAGAGCGTCCAAAACATGACGTGAAAATTATCATCGCATCGGAGATGCAAATGCGCAGATCGGTAGGGAAAAGTTCTTCCGTCCTGTCATTGGAAGACTTAGTCTTCATCTATCGAGCACCTACTTTTCACGTCTGAATATTCGGAAACAGACCTGGAGACTCTAGCTCCCAGATCAATCATATTCTGATCGACGGTTGACACTTTTCGGATGTCATTGTGTCTTTTCGGGAACCAAATCTGACCACTATCTCGTCGTATGTAAGATTCTTGCAAGGTCGTATTGAGTGGACCCTACGTTTCACTTTCAACGGTTCCATTGAAACAATTGCGAGAAAGGTGGTAAGCACGACACGTGAAAGATAGCGTAATAGCTAGTTAGATACCGAATGCCAGAGAGTGACATACAAGAAGAACCAGGTCAGGAGTCGTGGAATAATAATTTTGAGCGATGGCTAAGCTGTGGAGCCAACACATGAGAGAATTAAGAAGGCAACCAGTGAAATGAAAAATGGTAAGGCTACTGGAAAGGACGATATCCTGGCTGAACTTGTAAAAGCGAGGAGCGGGTGGTTTTTTAGCGAGGGATCATTATCGGGATCTGGAAGGAAAAACAAATGCCAGAGGAGAGGTTGAATGGCCTCATTTGCCCTGTTTTTAAAAACGGATATCGACTCTAGTGTAAAAATAATCGAGGCATTACATTGCTCAATTCTACCTATTCCGGCCTGTTCCGTAGACTGAGACCTTTAGCGGAGCCCCTCGTTGTCGTGAACGAAGCTTGTTTAAGGACATGTCGCTCCACGACGGATCAGATGTTTACCCTGCATAAGTTACTAGATGGTCGGCACTTTTCAGACATTGTCGACGTCAGAACCTATCCGGGCGCTAACATTGATTCGGATCACTACCTAGTGATGGTAAGGATACGTCAAAAACTATCTGTTGTGAACAACATACGATACCGCCGCCCGCCACGGTATAATGTAGCGCGACTGAAGCAACCGGAGGTCGCTGAAAACTACGCGTTATCTCTCGAAACCACGCTGCCGGAAGAGGGAGAGCTGGATGAAGCCCCTCTTGAGGACTGTTGGAATGCCGTGAAAACAGCCATTAACAGCGTAGTGGAGAACGTCCTAGGCAGTGTGGCACCGAATCTACGTAACGAATGGTTTGACGAGGAATGCCGGCAGATATTGGCTGAGAAGAACGCACCGCGGGTACAAATGCTGCGTAGAGCCACCCGTCAGAATGTGGAGCGATACAAACAGAAGCGGAGGCAGCAAACCCGACTCTTCAAGGAGAAGAAGCGCCACCAAGAGGAGAAGGAGTGCGAAGAACTCGAACAGCTGTACCGCTTCCACGACACACGGAAGTTCTATCAGAGACTCAACGGATCTCGCAAAGGCTTCGTGCCGCGGGCCGAAATGTGCAGAGATAAAGAAGGAGTTATCTTGACTGACGACCGTGCGGTGATTGAAAGGTGGAAGCAGCACTACGATGAACACCTGAATGGCGTGCAGGCGGAAGACCATGATAGCGGAGGAAGTGACCACATTGGTGCAGCAAGCGACGAAGATGTGCCATCCCCATCGATAAGGGAAGCTAAAGAAGCCATCCAGCGGCTGAAGAACAACAAAGCAGCGGGAAAGGATGGCATTGGAGCGGAACTTATTAAAATGAGCCCGGACAAGTTGGCCGGCTGTCTGCATCAACTGATTGTCAAGATTTGGGATACGGAACGACTACCGGAGGAGTGGAAAGGCGGGGTTATCTGCCCTATCTACAAGAAAGGTGATAAGCTGGATTATGAGAACTACCGAGCAATCACTATCCTGAATGCCGCCTACAAAGTGCTGTCCCAAGTCCTCTTTCATCGACTATCGCCAATAGCCAATAGATTTGTGGGAAGTTACCAGGCAGGCTTCATGGAGGGTCGGTCTACAACGGACCAAATCTTCACCCTGCGGCAGATCCTCCAGAAGCTCAGAAGCTGTTCATCGATTTCAAAGCCGCATATGATAGCGTAAACCGACAAGAGCTATGGAAAATTTTGGACGAAAACGGCTTTCCGGGTAAGCTTACTAGACTTATCATGGCTACGATGGATGAGATCCAGTGCTGTGTGAGAATCTTGGGTGGATTGTCGGACCCATTCGAATCTCGCAGGGGACTTCGACAAGGAGATGGTCTTTCCTGCCTGCAATGTTGAATATTGCGCTTGAAGATGTTATAAGGCGTGCGGCGGTCGAAATGCGGGGCACGATTTTCAATAAATCCAGTCAATTTATCTGCTTTGCTGACGACGTGGATGCTGTCGGCAGAACATTTGAGGCGGTGGAAGATCAGTACACCAGGCTGAAACGCGAAGCAGAGAAGATTGGATTGAAAATAAATACGTCTAAAACGAAGTATATGCTGGCGGGCGGGACCGAGCGCGACAGGGCTCGCTTGGGCAGTACCGTGGTAATCGACGGGGATGAGTTCGAGGTAGTCGACGAGTTCGTATACCTTGGCTCACTGGCAACAGAGAACTACAATACCAGCCGTGAGATTGAAAGACGTATTATCAGCGGAAGTCGAGCCTACTACGGACTCCACAAACACTTGCGGTCGAACAATTTGAGCCCCCGTACAAAGTGCACACTGTACAAAACGCTAATTAGACTGGTTGTCTTCTACGGGCACGAAACGTGGACACTGCCAGAAGAGGACATACGAGCACTCGGAGTTTTCGAACGGCGGGTGCTAAGAACCATCTTTGGTGGAGTGCAAGAGAACGGTGTATGGAGGCGAAGAATGAACCACGAGCTCGCGCGTCTCTACAGCGAACCAAGTATTCAGAAAGTGGTTAAAGCTGGACGGATACGTTGGGCAGGACATGTTGCTAGAATGCCGGACAACTATCCTGCAAAAATGGTTTTCGCATCAAATCCGGTAGGAACAAGACGAAGAGGGGCACAACGAGCGATGTGGCAAGACCAGGTGGAGCGAGATCTGGCGAGCACTGGGTGCCCGCGGAAGTGGAGATCAGTTGCCATGGACCGAAACAGATGGAGAAATTATACTGCGCAGGCCTTGTCATAAGACGTTAGGCCAATTAAGTAAGTAAGTAAGTTACTAGATAAAATCATGGAGTCATCATTAGCTTGTGGACTTCAAGGCGGTGTACGATTCAGTCAAACGAAATGAGCTGTGGCAGATAATGTTAGAACATTTTTTTTCCGGCTAAACTATATAAGCAGATTGGTGTGATGCTGGATGGGTCAAAATCATCTGTATAGTAGGTGAGACCTAAGCCGCTTTCGTGACATTGGACGAACTGATGCAAGGAGATGCACGTTTTAACCTGCTATTCAACGTTGCCATGGAAGGTGGAATACGAAAGGCAAACGTGGAAAGAAATGGTATGAAATCTCACATGCTTCTTGGTTTTGTGGATGACGTCGATGACATCGAAATCAACCGAAATCAACCGAAGGAAAATATTTCCTGACATTTGGAAGCAATCGTTTATGTTTCCAGTTTATAAATCTGGCGACCGTCATGATGTTAGGAATTATCGCGGGATCACCAGTCTTTCTGCGGCATCTAAATTGTTTGAAATAATTGTAAGTGGTGTAATACTATCCCGCACTAAGAATTACATTTCAGCTGTTCAACACGGTTTCATGCCTGGTCGGTCCGTTTGTACTAATTTACTGGAGTTTACTACGACGTGTATTACGCAAATGGAAGGCAAAAAACAAGTAGATGTCATCTATACTGATCTGAAAGCGGCTTTTGATAGAATTGACCACGGGATACTTTTACGGAAACTATCTCGCCTCGGTGCTTCCCAAAAAATGATTGAATGGCTGAACTCATACCTCAGCGGTAGAGTATTACGTGTGAAACTCGGACCCAGTATTTCCTCGATGTTTCCCAATAAATCTGGAGTGCCTCAAGGCAGCAACATGGGGCCTTTGCTTTTTCTACTGTTCTTCAACGATGTGGCGTTACTACTGGAATCTGGCAGCAAGTTAGTATACGCCGATGATTTGAAACTATACGCGGTGATTAGTGATGAAGACGACTGCCGTCGATTACAAGGTTTACTGAATGTATTTGCCGATTGGTGTAGACAGAACTGGCTCATTGTGAGCATACCAAAATGTGAAGTTATTAGTTTCCACCGCATCAAAAACCCTATCTACTTTAATTATACTATTGACCATACTGAATTACGCAGAGTGGATCGGGTTAGTGACCTGGGTGTCTTGCTAGACGCTAAATTAACATTTAATTTACACCGTGAATTGATTATTTCAAAAGCATCTCGACAGCTTGGGTTCATTTCTAAGATTGGACGAGACTTTAAGGATGTCCATTGTTTAAAATCCTTGTATTGCGCGCTAGTACGACCACTGCTGGAGAACTGTAATTTAGTTTGGTCTCCCAAGCAGATCACTTGGAATCTACGCATCGAACGTGTGCAAAGAAGATTTGTTCGAATGGCTTTGCGACATCTCCCTTGGCGTCATCCCGATAACTTGCCACCGTATGCAAACCGGTGCCGTTTAATCGACCTTGACACGCTTGACCACAGACGCAAAATGCATCAGGCGATATTTGTGGCTAAACTAATCAATGGTGAAATTGATTCTCCGAAACTGTTGTCCTTGCTGAATTTCCGGGTATCACAACGACCATTACGATCGACGGGCCTACTACAAACTCCATTTCATCGAACGGCATTTGGATATAACGAACCAATCACGGAATGCATTCGGACTTTTACAAAAGTGGAGGAACTATTTGAGTTCGGCGAACCATCGCACGTGTTTGCACAAAAATTGAAGAGGTGTAATATGTTATAAGTTTCCATTAATTAAGACAATTTTTATGTCAGATTAAATATCCCAATAAATGTAAATGTAAATGTAAACCGTAAAGCAGTGTAAGCGGCCTTTAGGTCTTATGTATCGGAAGCAGCCAGATATGGACCTACCATTAACGCATTCTGGGCACATGGAAAGAATGCCCGATCCCAAAATTATTTTCAGCAGACAACCAGGAATAGACCGTAGACTTCGCGGTGGACCTCACACTCGATCAATGTGCGTTGTCAAGGACATTCAACTGCTGTTGGAGTTGATTGGATAACGACACACCAGGACCCCAGGATATCAATTGGTGGTCCAAAGATTCACCAATACCTGCAATCCACAAGTAGTGGGAGGAGAAGTGGGTTCGAATCCGGTTATAATTTGCTCCGATTATAGCATGTTTCAATCCGCAGATCCCCTAGCTTGAGTAAAGACGAACGGTACATAACTTCTTAAGCGTTGCTTTAATGAACCACCCTTACCTAATTTTCCGCTCATTCCCCCTTTATGCCTTGTCCTGTTCTGTTTGGATACTATCAACACCTTTGTTTCATTACTTTCTGGTACCGTCTGCTACGTCGATTGTGAAAAAAATTACCGTTAAAGTTCCCGACCAGGAGTGGCACCGCAGCGCAGACCGCGCCCCTTGCGCATTCATCTGGTTATACCTGGCAATACTCTAATTTGTATAATTGCGTAGCCAAGCTAGAAGGGTGCGAAATCGTGTGATTTTCAGTTCCTAACCTTAAAACTATAGTTCTAGGCAACCATTGAACCACACGACTTAATTTTCAAGAATTATATTATTTAAACTAGTATGTTTGGTAGATTAATCTATTTTCAGCGAGCGAAATAAGGCGCTATCTCTTGGCCACTTGCAGCCTGGCTTTTGGTCTAAATGACATTAGTTCATCCCCGAGGGTTAGGACTGTCACTTAACCCTTATTAGCAAAGATACTCCCAACGACTGTAAATAAATTATTGTCTAAATATATGGGAAGCGTTTGGTACCGGAGGTCCTCGCTTTCTCCGTCCCCTTGATTTCAAAGAGTTTAATGGAATTAGGTATTTCTGGTTCCAATTCATTTCTTAGAATTCTCCCTGCGGTACATGCTGCTCAGTTGGCCGTTGACAAAAACAATTATTGATTCAAGTAATCGTCATTTTCCAGGATGTTTTCAAAAATTGGGTGCGTTAGTGTGAGATTAGATTAGATTAGAATTGAAGGGTCCGAAGTATCACTTAATCACTTATATTAATAGGAAGCGTTTGGTACGGGAAGTTCTCATTTTCTTTCTTCCCGATAATTTTAATTCAATTGCATTTATCTTCGGAATTATTTGGGTTTCAAACAAACTTTTTTTTATATTTTCAGAGATCGAAATTTTTGGGAGAAAAGCACAATAATTTAAAAAAGTGATGGCTTGTTGTTGATATTAAAACACTAAAATAATGTGACATACTGGGCCGTATGAATAAAACAGTATGCTTTGCTTTTCGGGAAAATCTTATGGAAGAAGCATAGTTGCCTGGTGAATTAGCAACGGCAAAAAAAACGTAAGCAGCAGAGCCAGCAAAAAAGTTGCGTAAAAACTAAGTCCAGTTCTCACAATTAAATAGCCATTAGGTCAAATAAATAGTAAAGCAAAAGACCACCGTTCGATTTGTGATTAGTATCGGCCATGAGCATTCGATCGTCGTACTCAAATAAGTTATAAAAAGAGGTCTTCGAAGTGGTTTTACCTCGGATCAGGGGCAGTTTAGTTAGTTTTTGTGACCTCTGAAAGGTAATTAAACTTATCAATATTTAAGTTGAGAAACCCCGTTTCTATTTTCTGAATCATGCAAAAGGTGAAAAGTGAAATACCAATCCCTATTAATAATGCATGATTTTGTGTTGCATGTGGATTATAATTACTTTGATATTTATCGTTATTGATCCGTATGTCGTATGTTGTTCCATTATCCGGCGTTAGATTCACTTCCAAATCAAATACAATTCTAAATTATTCATAGATTCTGCATGCATAATTTTTCTAAACGTACCGAGGGAGTATCTTGACATAAAAACACTGGTCTTTTCGACATTTTTTACACAATTGTACTCACCGAACTTCACCTTCGTCACGTTGAACCGTTTCACCGTGTACCGGATGTCCCGAAAGTCAATATCGACCGGAGGTCGCTTGGGAAAACGATAATCGTCCCCCTCGAACATTCCGTTATGGTAAACCGTATTGTTGTTTCCCTGACTGTCGCTCATTTCGATGGAATCCTCACCGATGGAAGAACTTTCGCCGTTTGCCGGACAGCAACTGAACGTAGATGTGCCACCGGTACCAGTACCAGTACCAGTATTAGTAGTAGTAGTAGTTCCTGTGGACGGCGGAACGGTCGAAGCAGAACTGATCGGTATGCCTACCATGGCGAGCTGGCCCGATGACTGCTGGATGGTCATTATGGTTAATTTTCGTCAATTTCACGCACGACCGCAGCCCGAGGAAGATGAGCTTGCCTATCTGATCACGAAATCACCCGCACCTTAGGACGTTCGGTAAATGCTGTGAGAATTACAGCGAGCAGTGCATTGTTTCCGCTACCGTACCGGGGCTCTCTAAGCCTCCCAAATGCGATTAAACCTGGTGAAGATGTATGGAGAGAGAGAAAAAAAACAATTTAAAGGAATCTTTCAGACGAGAGGGTGTCAAATCAGATATGCGAATAATTGGTGTTATTATTGCCATAAAGCAGCGTCTAATTGCGAGTGTGAAGTACAATGTGGATCGACGCGGGTTATTTTAAAAAGTAAGTACATTAGTTGATGAGGTTTCTTCTACTCGTTAAACTACAATGCTAATCGTCACTTTTGATTGATACCGGTTGTATGCATCTGTAATTGTATACCTGAGTGCAAAGTCAAGTTTGACGGGTGATTTCTCACGTAGATTCAAGCAGGAAAATTCTTGACTGAAGTTCCGCAAATTGTTTATCACACATTAAACATAAGCTCTTTTTATTTTACATTCTTCATTCAAATAAATTACTTGCGTTCAAGTGCACCAAATTAGCTCACTAAGCCCGAAAACAGTTTACATAACCCATTTCGCATAAAAGTTTACTTATTCCGGTAGGAATTATGGCAGTCAAATATACAAACACATTGCCGCTGAATCTGAGGCGTATTTACTGTATCAATAAAAGTAGGTCTTCAGAGCGAACTTATCGCACAATGGCAGTAAAGCAAACATCCGTACTTCTCTGCGCAGATAGTAACCAAATTATGTTTTGAGGCTTTGCACGAAGTGAAATATGAGAAAAATAAAGTTTATAAAAAAGGTAATGTTAAAACATCGATGATCACGCACTGATTAGTCATGATGAGAAAGCACCTCTCAACTCACTACATCACGTATACTTGCTTCTATGATAGATAGACCTAGAATAGAGCGACCTTGAATTTGCATGATTCACGCAAACAAACAAATTAGCAGCAATTAAATATATACCGATGAGGAGCCCGAGTATATAAACGCTATCAGCTGTTTTGCTCTCAACAGCAGCGGCTTCATTACACTAGTGCATTCAATTCCACGCCAACCCGATTATCGGTGCGGCGGCGGTTGCATGTCAATTCCTTATCACTCTTCCCTTGAAATCACGGTACCGGAAGGTTCACGCAGCACCAACTTGTGGGAGTTTCTGTCGTATGAATTTCCCGATTAAAAATGTCTAGCTCTCTACGACTGTTTCGCTCTTGAACGATGACCGCGTTGATATCATCTGAGGCTTCGCGGAAACAATTTATATACAAACGATTTTTAATCGCCATTCTGTAATTCATGAGGCACTTGAGTCGAGTGGAATATCTTTTGATTTGCAGAACTGCGTTCAATATTTTACTTGTTAGTTGATATTTTTATTACAAAAAACCTTTTTTTTACTGAGAGCTGGGCTCAACAAAGCGAACTTATCTTTAATTTATTTGATTTTACGCTTGTTTTTGTGTTCAATATCAGATCGTAATTGTATTAAAAACTTAATATTTTTATGCTAGTGAATATTTTTAAATCAGTGAAACACTTTCCGATTCTTGTTAAAACCGAACTTTCTGTTTCCCTGTACAATGATTAGTGAGTAATGATCTCTGAAGGATATGTCAAAGTCCAGAAGTATCCCAAGACCCTTCTTCCAGAATCCAGATGTCGTTGCAGTTTAACACAGTCTGCTGTGGATCGTATCATAGAAAAAGTTTAAGATCATCCGCATAAAGTAGTCTGCATCCTGCTGGTATAATAAAACAGACGAGAATAACAAAGAAAAATGTAGAGGGTCGAGAATGCTTCCTTGAGGAACATATGATGAACTGATGAAGCTGTATGATTCATAGTTTGTATTCTTCATAGTATGAAAATGGTCAATCATCATATGTTACCAATGTTCAAAACATTGCATGAAACATGACGGAGAGCGCCATTGACTTCGAACGAGGTAGTAAAAGTAGCGGAAGTTTTACGAACAAATTACAAATATTGCTTTACGAACTCGAACGTTCATTATCAAGAAACAAGTTCCAACGAAGTCAGTTTCCTTTACGTTTTGCCTTTACGAAGGACCAGAAGTTTTTAGGCTTCGTTTGATTTTCCAATCAAATATAAGCGATCTCCGAAGAATGGGAAAATTTTGCGATAAGGTTTAAATTAAATTGGTAAATTTTCGATGAAGCTTTTTCTCCATTAATACAATGTCCATGTTGTAATTAATATAAACATGATATTCGATCCATTTCGCAAAGTTTACGGAGCAGCGTTTATTTTAAAACGCAATAAACCCGATTTTTAAAGAAATAACCACAAATCAACGGATTAATTAGGTACAAAGCAACAGAGCCGTTAGACTTTGCGTTAATTAAATGTATGGAATATGCTAAGGGTAACCTAACTCGACATTAGTAAGCAAAATTCCCAACAAATCATTGGCAAACCGGTTGGTTTTGTTAGAATATTTTTGCTCCCTCCGTCGTGTTTTTGTTCAGCTACAAAGGGGTACTCTGATCCAAAGTCCACATGTCTGATTTCTGGCAGCATAATGACTAGGTATGAGAAATTATCATAGTCATTCACTTGTGGAGATTTTTTGTTACAGGACGCCCATCGTCTGAGAAGGAATATTTATTGAGGAAATATTTGCTGAATATTTATCCTATGTAAGTATCATTTATGATATTTTCGTACAGAGCTGTTGAGAATTTCCCGCTCATACCTACTTGTCTGATGTTACGTGCTTGTTCTATCGGCAACATCATCATTGTTTTGCATTAAAAGTTAATCCACATGCATTGCCACGGGCACGTACTAATCCGATTAACCAACACTGACGACAGGAACTTGCATACTGTCGCGTGTATGCACCAAATGTCATCACAACGATTGAGTTGAGTAGATCAGAATCGAATGTTTGCAAGTTTGTATCAGCTGTGAATTGTCTTGATAAATTATTGAATATCTTAGGCCCATTTAGAACCGCCATTTGATAGCTTTCAAATTCTGAGAATAATTTGGACTATTATCTACCAATTAAATTGAGTTGAATGATCTGTCAGTAGGCGTATAGCTGGATCAAGGTAGCTTAGCAACGTGGAATCACCGGTGGGGATGATTTGCACTGTTGTGGAACAGGTTTTACTGGACGGCGAGAATTCATCGTCTATTCACCTGTTTCCGATTGTTTTTTTTTTCATTCTATTAAACTGATCACATAAAGATGCAATCACAATTGCCGCGAACAATCACTTTAGAAAACGGCTGCCAGGTATGATTTCAACGTTGAAATCTCGACTTTATTGGGAGACTGGTAAGTGAGGGTTTGCCACCAGAGACGTAAAGGGCGTGCGAACAAAGCACTTTGGAGATCAAATGAATACTAAAAATTTATACTAAATGAATATTAAAAATCGTTAGCCGACTAAATGCAGTTAAGAGTTGAGACTCTTCCATTGGTTAACTTGCGGTGGAGGCTCTTTGTACTTTGATTTGAATGTACTTCGATTGAGCTGTGGGCAATTAAACTTGGTTTATAAGATTAAGGTCAGATATCTGAAAAATATCTAACATATCAATGATATGTGTGTCGATAAATACCGTAGTATGAGTGAGTAGTAAATTAGGTACAATAATAATTTAAAAATCAACTGTTTTTATAGTCTATCAATTTGTAATCATTTTTAAGGTAGATAAATAAATGGAAGTTCAACCGTTTAAAATTTCGATTCGATACGAGGAAACAGCTGGATTCTCGAATAATCTACAACCCTATTGGTGTGTATGGAGAGGAACTACCATTCATCAATTCGATCAATTCATCAACAGCTGAGGTTGTTTGATTTTATTTTTTTTTTTTTGCCTCAAATCACTGGAGCTGGGACTCCTATTGAGGTACGTCATTTTCAACACGAGCTTTCAATATTTCAACCAGACAAACGAGCATGATGAAGTTGTAAATCATTCGGCCCATCATCACAAGCGGCGACACGCCGGTGTTGTAAATTAATGGAAGTCACGAAATAAAAAGATGCATTTTTCTGAGAAATCCCCCTTTTAAAGTCAATTGCTCTAAACGGAATCGTCTGTCAGACATCAGCTGGCGTTTCCAATGCTGCATGGAAGATAATTTAACGTGGATTTCGTCTCGGTAAGCAATCTCGAAATAAAAGCAGCATCTCGTGAAATAATTGCTACTAGTTTCTAGCAAAAAAAAGTCGAGCTTTTTATTGCAGAGCGTGCCTGCAACCATTCAGGTGCATCGAAATGCGCCCATAAATTAGATTTAATTTTAGTAGACTGAACTATTGACTGGGAGCTTTTTATGAGTCCGTAAATACCACTTTTCCAGTTAGAATCATCTAAATTGTCAATCTAAATCTATTGTATATTTTAGTTAAGTTCTTTTCTCCCGGTTAGAAGAACTCACGTAGAATAATTAGTTTTTATTGCATCAATTAAGTATGTAATGTCTAATGTAGTAATGTAGCGCCTTAACTTTTTTTACAACGTTGATGTGATTGAGACAGACTCGACAGTCACTCGTTTTTTCAACCGAAAACAGTAAAAGTATGTTAAACTGTAAATGTATAATGAAAAATCATAAAAAAATTTCTAAAATTTTAAAATGAAAATAAAGTTTAAAAGTTAAAAAATTATTGGATCGTAAAAATATGCCCACGTTTAGTGCTCTTGCGGCTTCAACCTACTTAGGGCGAAACAAAAGTAAAACCACACTGAATTGACTGTAAATATTGTCACAAACATATCATTTAGCTACCGGCGGCGTGGAATAACATAGGTACTTAGTGAGAGGCTTCCGAAACGCATTCCGCAGCAAATTAATCGGTTGTTTTGCCGTTTTGGTTGTTTGCAACAACAACAACAATCAGCGGTATGTCAATTTATTCAGCAGTGGTCGGGGCATCGAAAAACAAAAAAAAAAAGTCGCCGCCGGTAGGCTAAATGAATGTATTAGCATATTTCGCGGAACTCATAGCATATAGTTTACGATGTCAACAGTAGGTAATTCACATCTGTGATCTCAGCATGCAAATACGGCGAAAACATTTTCTGCTATTAACTATGTTGGCCAAATAAAGAGATTTATTGAAAGCAAATACACATTTTTATGTACTTTTTCGTTTTGATGATCAACATCAATTATCCTACCTTACAGTGTTAAATGAAGCATACCAGGATCTTATCGGTTTATCTTCGGCACGAGAATTCCCCTGAGCACTGTTTGTGTAAACAACAACCGAAGCATTTAACTCAGCAACTAAATTCTTATCCAAAAGATAAGCCATTTTGAAGGAACCTGAATTAAATCGGAAGCCGAGCAAACAACTCAAAATGACTCAGCATTTAAATAACATTTCTTCCGCGACTGGCACGTTTTTCGCGGTTCTCTCGGTTGCTAATTCGCTGAGTCATTCTTTCAATGGCGAAATTTCACGTTTATTTTCGTTGAATAGGTTCTTTTTTTGTTGCTGATTTAGGTATCAATAAAGTTGCAACATTCTAGAAGTTCACAGCGCTAAACCGATCCTAACCTTCAGCCGGATGAAATATGATCCGCAAACAGAAGACCGTTGTAAACAATTACCGAGGCATGTCGAAGTGGGTTTTCATAGGAAATTATCACCAGTTCACGCTTGAAAAAGTTAGCGTCTCCCCAACGTGACGCCTCGTGTGGCACGCTTGTCAAGCACATGAAAGGTGATTATGAGACGAAATTGATCAATTAGCTAGTAGACAAAATTGACAATTAAATTTTGAGGCCGATTTTGAATTATTTTGGAAGAGCTATTATTATTAATCGTTACTGTATCTTCAAAGCAGCTTAAAAATCCAGCATCTTTTCAACAAAGACTTTAGTTGGTACGCTGTGTTCCTAATCGCAGAAGGTGTTGAAGTAATTGAGGTCGTGTTGGGCAATGCAATTGAAGCGAAAATAACATAGCTGGGTAGTCATATATTCCCGCTAGAATTTTATGGGTCATCCTTGTTCAAGCGAAGTAACACCGATCAATGGGCAAAGCTCTTCATAAGGTGGCAAATATTCCGGATTTCTCTACAGCAATGTGCAGTATACACTTCGCACGAAGCGTTTCTGAATAGTTTCAATCCACCCAGATCAAAATTCCAACTGTAGATCTCATCAAACACGGCTTGTTTCCAGGACTGATCGCACAAATGAGCAATAAAGGGTTCGCAATATACCTGCCCAAGCAACAATGTGTGTTTTGTTGTACTCTTATGGTGGTCTTCAAGACCAATTTTGGTCATAAATGCCATCATAAGAGTGTAATAAAACTCAAATTGTTACCTGGGCTGGCTCCCCCTTTCCAATCCTGATCATGAGCCCGTTAGCGATTAACTTTGCTAATTATTATGCCATAATGCGGTCGGAAGGTTAACTGGTCATCTAGCACAACGCTGAAATCAGTTACAACATTACTACGTTACAGAGGTAGTCATAGATCAATGTTTACTTTTTCCGAGAAAGACTAATAACTGTACAGTTCGAGATGCTAATCGTCATATGGTTACTCTCGCACCATTCCGCAAACGTGTTGAACAGCTCTTGCAGTCTCAAGCAGTCCATTTCGATGTGGATGTTTATGTAAATTTTAGTGTCGTCAGTATAAAATAATCGCTCGCGAGGCGGTATACGAAATAACTCATTTATAAACAGCGGAAACAGTAAAGGTCCTAGAGTGCTTCCCTGAGGTACATCTGAGCAATTTCCGAACCAGTCAGATAAAGATGAACCCAATTTCATAGCCATTATGCGGATTGTTAGATTAGAGACAAGCCATGTTGTAAGAGCTACTGAAGCTACAAAATACCATGATTGACTCGATCAAATAATGCCATCAGGTCGGTATAAATGGCTTTAACCTAATCCAGCTGGGCTATAGTACGAAATTACAAAAAAGACGCACTTCTTATGACTAGAAAACTGCCGACATTGCAGAGAAAGATTGAATATTAAAGCAATCAGTTATTTTAAGACATTGCGACATCTCTTCAGCAGTGCAGCAGAAATACCATCCGGGCCAGGGCTGCAGGATTGTTTCAGTTTACAAATTGCCTCGAAGACTTCATCTGCAGTCACAATAAATGTTGTGGTTTCAATCTCACTGCTGGGTTCAAATCTCAATGCTTTGGCAATAATATCACCCGTTGCAGTTTCGCTGTTTAAAACTCCCGAGAAATTTTCAGCTAACAAGTCATATTTTCTATGTAGAGAAGTCGCTTTGTCGTCATTTAGAAATACGCTTGAGAGTAAGGCCATCCTCCTTACGTTTCGTGTCTATGAATTGCCGAAAGCGAAAGCTGATTGAACGGGAAGATTTCGCTTAGTTTTCTGAATAACTGAGGTAGAGCCTTGTTAAGAATTTTGTATTTTCTATTAGCCGTGGTAAAACGTACTTGGTTAGAAACTTTTTTGTCCTCTGATAGACGCGAAGAGATGATTTACATTTACGGTTTAGACGGAAGAGTTTCCCCAAGCGAGTTTACGGCGGTGTGGAGCAACTAAAGAAACATGTCACTCGATGAGATCATGACAAAATTGACAATTGGATTAGACTAGATTAAAATTTTGAGACCGATTTTGAAGCATTTTAGAAAAGCTGTTCATAACGGATAAACGTTTCAACAGTTTTAAGAATGAGAAGAAGAAAGAAATAGAAAGAGGAAAAGGAAAGGGTTGAGAACGCGAAAAGAGGAGAGATGGAGAAAAAATACAAAGAGGAAAAGAAAGAAAAACAGCAAAAAAGTAAGAGATGGAAAGAACAAGAGGTAAATAATGTAAACGCAACTCAGTGATACAATAATTTTTCTCTCTCTTTACCGTAGGATTCGTTGAGTGTGTTTTAAATAATTTCTCTTGTTTTTAGTATCACTTTAGCAAATTCAAGAATCTTTTAAAGTGGTAACCCGAGAGAGAGAGAGAGAGCACTGAAAGGAGCAGTTCAATGCTAGCAAGTGTTCAATCGTATCGTTATCTAGGAAGAAGTGACCGGTCGTTTTTGACTATATTCTCGGTGCTGCAGTGAACTGTTTAACTCCGCATCAAAGACATAGGAATCCTCCTTGACCTCCAGCTCACGTTCGCACGTTTAAAATATATTTTTAAATAAAATGCAAACTTTTTATCGTATTGGTTTCGACTGTGGATGGTATTTGGGTTGGCAATTCGCAGAGGTGGGCACAATTCCGCTAATCCGCTAACAGCTAATTAGCTCAGCTAACATTTTGGTTAGCGGTTAGCGTTTTCGCTAATTTTTAAAACCGTTAGCGTTTTTGTTAGCTTCCGCTAAATTTATGTGCCGCTAAATAAACCGCTAACTTTTTTTTAGCAGGAGGAAAATTGTTATGAAATATGAAATTTTTCTTTTAATTTAACTGTTTAGCTATTATCTATCAATATTATCGCATAGATCTGGATCGAAAGATCCCAAGACTTAATAAACTTTTGTATGCGAGCACGGTGGATGGACTCATGAAATAAATTAATAAGTAAAATAGATATATTCTTAGAAAACCTCAAGAGAAACTTTCCGATTTATTTACTTCGTTTACATCGCATACATTATTTTAAAAATTCATAAGTATTGAAGCATCATTTCAGAAATATTATAAAAATGAAACCATTTAATTTTTTTAATGTGGTTTTAACCAGTGTGTCATTCACCACGCAAGAAAATGTAACCAAGTTTACACAACAATCCAGCAAAATTATTATCTGGAAAACAGTTTTTCACAAAATTTTCCGTGGAAGCGAAAAACTCCTTGGCAAACTTAAATTTCCAAAATATTTTTTTTTTTGTTTCTTATTCTTGTTTTACAAACTGCTTGTAAGGGTTTAAAATTTCACGATAGTGTTATTTTTTATTTCTGAGTGATGACCAAAAAGGTCGATATTCATAGACAGCAGTCCCCTAAATTAGGCGGTGAGTGGTGCTACATGCCCATTGTATTTTCCTAGTTTCCTGCTAGTCAATTTATTTGGTTTTTGGTAGTTAACAAGCTCATAACGGGCTGTAATAATATACCCAGAATCAGTTTTTGATGGGCGAACAGCATCACGCATCGCCTTATTCGGAGAATTCCTGTACCACTGACAATTCATATCTCAGGAACCAAATGTGTGGTAGAGCAAACATTTTTAAATGAAATAAATTTTTTTTGGCAATCCAGAAAAAATATTGTTTGGAAAAATCTTTTAAAAAAATTTCCACAGAAAAACACTATGTCCTGCCTCATGGAAATTGCCCTCGTAATTTCATTTCATCCATTTTAAATGCGGTAATGTTCTTCAAAAAATATTTTGTGAATGCCTGCAATTTTTTCACGAAATTATTTCATGTTTTTCCAGGGTATGAAATGGGGAAGGCAACTAGGAAGAAGCGCCCAACATAGCTCTAGCCATCCCAAGCCCCTACCTAGCGCCTCCACGTGGCCATACCTGGAAATACTTCAATTTGTATAATTGAGTAGCCAAGCTAGGAGGTGCGGGGTCGTGCGGTTTTCAGTTCCTAACCTTACAAATGTAGTTTTAGGCAACCATTAAACCACAGGTCTTTATTTTCAAGTATTATATGATTTAAACTAATATCTTTGGCAAACTAATCTATTTTCAGAGAGCGAAATAAGGCGCTATATCCTTGGCCAATTGCAGCCTGGCTTCTGGTCTAAATACCATTAGTTCATCCCTGAGGGTCCGGAGTATCACTTTACCTTTATTAGTAAAGATACTCCCAACGATTGTAAATAAATCATTATCTATGTGTACGGGAAGCGTTTGGTACAGGAGGTCCACGCTTTCTTCCTTCCCCTTGATTTCAAGGAGTTAAATGGAATTAGATATTTTTTCTGGTTCCACTTGATTCCTTGGAATTCTCTCTGCGGTACATGCTGCGCAGTTGGCCTGGCCGTTGACAAGAAAAATGATTGATTCAAGTAATCGTCATTTTCCAGGATGCCTTCAAGAATTGGCTGCGTTAGTGTGAGATTAGATTAGATTAGATTAGAGAAATTATTTCATGTTTTTCCAGTATATATTTTACCTTTGCAACGAAGATTTTCTTTTTTTCAAAATTGGTTTTTTTAAGTATTGCTAAATTTGTGCTGCTAACAAATTTAGCGGTTAGCGGTTAGCGTTAGCTTCCGCTAAATTTTTGGTTCATTTAGCAGTTAGCGGTTATCGAAGCTAACATTTTGGATTAGCGGTTTAGCTGTTAGCGAAGCTAAAATTTCGGTTAGCGGTGCCCACCTCTGGCAATTCGGCTTTTGCAGTCTAAATAATATCAAAACGATGATTTGTTGTAAATCCGACGCTTCGGCCTTTTGCAAAGGAAATCTACGAATTTCCTGCCTACTTAGACTGCAAAAGCCGAATTGCCAACCTAAAATGCAAACTAAAGATGTAGCAAAATCTAAAAAATTATAAACCCGTAGCCAGGCCTGTCCTGCACTGCGTGCACCTATTTTGCTTATTTATCTGTAACACATCAGTCAAGCAAAATACGAAAATGTTATGTATGGGTATTTTATAGGGTCAATTATTATCCACAAGATTGCTGAAGATTGCTCTATCTTAAGTATTTACGGCGCACTCCCAATTCACACTGGGCGGCGCACCAAGAGCGCTCTCTGTGCACCACCCAGTGTGAAGAGAGAGTGCGTCATAAGTACTAAAGATAGAGCAATACTTATGGCGAATTTGTTTATTCAATCCGGATTGGAACTGGATGAACTTTTTGTGTTCATTTGCTCCTATCTGACAGATAAAATTCATCCAGTTTCAACCCGGATTGAATAAACAAATTCGACATTAGTTCAGCAATCTTGTGGATGATAATTGACTCTATAAATCCCCATACATAACATTTTCAAATTTTGTTTGGCTGAGGTGTTATAGCTAAAAAAAGCGAAATAGGTGCACTGAGTGCAGGACAGCTCTGCCCGGAGCAATACTGATCCACCGATTTGATTTTTCCTAATTGAATCTCAGTTTCCATGCAACTTTTAACTCCATTTTAGTGTTCTTGCGGTTTCCGACGAAATAACAAACTTTACTAAATTGCTGGTAAATATTGTCACAAACATATCACCTACCGGTTAGCATAACATAGAAACGCATTCCGCAGCAAATTAATCGGTTGTTTTGTCGTTTCGTTTGTTTGCAACAACAATCAACAGAGGAATCGAAAAAAAATTAACTGCCGGTAAGCAAAATACATTCATTGGCATATTTCAAGGAACTCTTAGTAAAGCTTAGCTTAGCTTTTAGCGATGTCAACAGCATTTAACTTACATCTGTGATCTCAATGCGCAAATACTTCTTCTAATTACCTATAGTTACTAAATTTTGACGATGTCTTGGCGATCAACATCCTACTCTTCAGGGTCAAATGAAGCATACCAGGATCTGACCGGTTTATTTTCGCACAAGAATTCCAGAGCACCCGTTTAAGTAAACAACAACAAAGACATTTTTATCTAAAAGATAATCCATTTCAGCATGAATTTAATCAGATTCGCAGCCAAACTGGAAATGATACAGCATTAAACATATCTTCCGCAGCAGTCACTTTTTTTTCGCGCTTCTTTCGGTTACTAATTCGCTAAATTCCGAAATAATCAGTTACCGAAATAATTGTCCTTCCGATTAACATGCATAATTAAATTAGCCGGCAACGCAACTTTACATAATTACATATTCATACGGGAGGTGAGGCCCTGATTGCTCATCAATTATTGCTGGTAACTTGCAACATTCTAGAAGCACACGGCACCAGATGATAGACAAATTCCAACCTTCAAACCGGTGTAACGTGATCTGCGAACCGAAGATCGTTGTGCTACAACCAAGACATAACTAAGTCGGTTTTCGCAGGTGATTATCACCAGTTCACGGTTGAAAGATCCGGCGTGTTCCACCGTGACGCCTCGTGTCGCACTTGACGAGCACACGAAAGATGGTTATGATATGATGATGATCAATTAGATAGTAGGTGCAATTGGCTGTAGAAAATTAGATAACGCACTTCCCAGAATCAAATTATCCTTTTGACTCGGACATGCGAAATTCAGTTCAGTTTAAATATTTTATTAGTCACTTGAATAGAAGAATTAAATTAAAGATAAATTCGACTGCTTGTTTAAGATACCATATCAATTAAACTTAAGTTATTCCATGAACCTTCTAATTGCATTTATACCGATACATGTATATGATATGACTTCAAGTAGCTTGTGCTATGCGAAAATAGCTTAAATCTAGCTATCTATTATTATTCTCGTGGATATTTTCGTGGAAATAATCGTAATTCGCTCCCTATACGTATAGCAGTGCACATCATTCGATATTTATGTGCAAGCACTGACTATTTTGTATGTAGAGTTTGTCTGCGATATCTGCATATATAACTGTATGCTATAATTTGGGTATGAAATGGGGAAGGCAAATGAGGAGCGTCCAATATAGCTCTAGCCATCCCAAACCCTTACCTAGTGCCTCCACGTGGCCATACCCGGTAATGCTCTATTGAGTAACCAAGCCAGAAGGTGCGATGCTGGGTGATTGATTTCCGGCTGTCGCGATTTTGGACAGACGGCGGAGCCACACAGCCTTGCTAATAGATAAGCCTAATATAAGTTATTTTAATTATTTTTTTCTGTTTTAGCTCAAGAAGCACCTCCTGATATATAGTGAAAACTTTGACCAAAATGAGTTTTAATACTCCACATGGATACCAGAAGATAAAATTAAATTAATTTTTGAAAGCACTTATGGAAACTCAAATGACGCAACTCTATTTCATTCGAAAGACTGCTGGTGAGATTGTTCTATTTTTGCCTATATATATCACATTTAGTTTTATTATTAATATATGCAGAAGCCGGAAGGCTGGATGACGAAGTTGATTGCCAACCAGAATTCTTAAGGTCTGAAGCAAATATGGCACTTCTCAATTCTCACAAACAAATCATCACGTGGGTTAAAATTGGTACCGCGAAATTGATTATTACATGGAAGGATCCTAATGCGGAAGGGCGACTCTTACAACCCCGGAATGCGCACAAGTGCCTCTGCTTTTAGCCCTTCTGTAACAGCATCGCTTGTTGTATGCATATATAGAAAAGCTTATAGCAGGGAAGGAGAATGTGCATTCAGCTGTAGAAGATTGCTAATTTGTGTGGTTGTGTCAGTGGTTTGCTTCCTCCCAATTTAAAAAATTCTACAACAGAACAATGGGAGAAGCACCAACAGCAACAACAAATTGCGTGTGCGCAAGGGGTTTCCAGTAAGGCGTATAGGTGTCACCACAATAGATCAAAGAACTTGTCGCAGTGGTCCAAGGACCCCAACAAGGCAAAAAAGTTGTATAAGTGCGTAGTAATTAGAAAAAATAATTTTGTAATCATTTACGTCTTAATTACGTTTCAACAACGGTACGTTCTTTAACGTTCATCGGTGGTTGTAAACATGGACTTAGATGAATTAAAATCACAGACAAATAGTTGTGTCACGAGGCGTTAATTCCATCGTCCATGCAAAGACCACTTATTTTTCAAAAAGGGATGTTTCGCATCGTGGCGCTTGAGTGTTGCTTCGAACAAGGCTTCGAATGTTAGGTATAAGATTTCACAAATGTGAAAACCCCACCGAATAAAACCCTACAAATATTGGTGTTGGCGACACTGGTACGTAAAATGTAAACGTCCCCATGCCGGCGCCGGAATAACAGGTTTCCTTGGCAACGGAAGTTGTTTGGTGATCGCAGTAGGCGAAATGAAAATTTTTCATTCAAAGCAATTTTCTCAAGCTCGTGAATTCTTTTAAGTTTTTTCTTTCAATATCTGCAAATAGCTAAATATAAATTATAGAATAGTTTAAATTGTTTAAATTATTTCGGTAAGAAGTAGTGTGCTGTTGACTTCAAATTGTGGCCTTGCCCAGCAAATAACGGAAAAATCAAACTTCTTCCGCAGGTGAGCATTGCCTAGGACATTTGCGACCAGGCAAAGGCTACATTTTGGTCCTTCTTCCGCAGGTGAGCATTGCCTAGGACATTTGCGACCAAGCAAAGGCTACAATAGGTTATTCCCCAACATGCATGATATAGGGTGTAAGTGGGGTTAGAGTGCTATGTGGCACGTTAATTCATCAGTGGTAAAGTGGCTCAAATAACAAAGAACCTCGGTAGAGCCGATTCAAATGAAAAATACCTTTACCTTCTGTTTTTTTATACGACAGGCTTCGCAGCCAGCTGTTAGGATACAGGACAATTGCAGGGCCAGTTGCTACGATCCTATTGATTCCAACAGCCTCTCCCAGCTGAGATTTGAACATACGACGACTGTCTCATTAGGACAGCATCATACCTCGAGGCCAACTGGGAGGGAAAAATATAGTACAGTAGGTTAAAAACAGTGATCGCTCTAAGTATCCAATCTTGTGGATTGATGGCAATGAATGGTTTCGAACAGTGTTGATTGTGAGATTGTCACTAACTGTCTACCTTACCGAGGGACGCATATGTTGTTATCATTATGGTTTTACAGTTGACAAGCATTTAAGTTTAAACTAGTTTTTGCCTCTTAACGGCTTAATTAGTGCTTTGGACCTCAGCTTATCATGCTTTCTAATCGTCATCGGATGTCGATACAATATTGACCAACATAAACCTGTTCGTAGATTGAACCAGTTATTGAACGAGTTATTTATACCGTGATATTGTTCAATATCAGCCCACACATATCGACTAACTGTGCACCGTTTTACATATCGCTCCATTTCATAAGTAAGTAACTAAAGTACTTGTTGTACTTGGTATAATAGCGGTGATTTACATCTTAGTAAATGTTTTGGAATTGCTGTTAACGTCCGATAGGACCCAATTTTTTTATTATTTCTTCACAAGAGTTGTAAAAACTACAGTCGATAATTTACACAACTTAAAATGGCAACATTCCACGCTATTATTATTATCGCTATTCCTCATACCTTCCTGAGACAGCCTGAGAGAATAGATACTATGAATGAATCAAACGGCAATACAACCGAAACGATTGCATTCAGCTTCTGCCCTCTAATTTTAAACCAGTATACGGGAGTCTACGCGCCGCACTTGTTACCATTCCTCCGGCGATACAAGATTAAAAACACATCGGAGCGGTGCGTGTCAACCGCAAATCGGCGTCACGTTCCAGTTCCAGCTCGTAAATAACGCACCGCAGAAAAGTTCAAAACAACCCATTAATTCCATATACAAGTAAGAACTTATTGTTCAAACGATCACTTCTGCCCACTGCACTGAGCTCTAACCAGAAGTCACGTAGAAGTCGCGAACCGGGCGACTCGTGGCGGCTTCATCCTCCGGCGTGAACGTCATTGCTGGCGTTTCCAGAATAAAAATCGGCCCATAATTTACCGTAAATCGCCGAACGACGTTTGCATAATCTAGCTCGATTTTACATATAGTTTGGAGTTTAACAGGAAAGTCTAAAGTCTAATTGGTTCGATGCTCTACACACCTAGTTCTCAGCATGATTTTATAAAATTTTACTTTCGTTGAGGGCAGATCTAAAACTAAACCAGATCTAATGATGATAGGGCGGTCAAACCCGGCTAATTTCACACAACAAAGCACAGTAGGAAGTGTATAGACTCCACGTTCATCTGTTCTAACATGCTGCAGATAGTAATCAGCCGTTTGTAATGACGGCAAACATTGTGGCTTGGTTGGTTCAATAGAATACATTTCGAAACACGCCTCGGACCGGACAGATTCTAATGGAAGGCAATAAAAAAAACAGCGCCGGTCGCTTGCGAGTTTGTGATTTTGTGATGCTTGCAAAAATTATTAACACCTTTACAGTCTACCGGACCGGCCGGCGGGCGGCGAGACGACTGGACGGTTCTGACGTCAGTCATCAATAGAGGGAAGCTTGCCTGTCTGTTTGGAAACCGATTTTACGTATATTGGCCCAAACATGGGCGATCAACGCATTCGATAGTTCTCTAGCAGCGAGCAGCGAGCAGCGTTTGCTTGCTTGTTTGAGTTGCGCATCAGTTTTGCTTGTAACTTAAGGCAATGTTTACAGTAAAAATATTGGTTTAATTTCTTGTTCTTGCTTCTATTCTACACATTTGTTTAACCGTTTATCCTTCATAGAAGCGAATTAAAAAAGTTGCGGAAAACCTAACAAGCTAAGCTAACAATTCAAAAGTTAAGTTTAAGCTTTGAAAAACTAAAAAAAAATTCTATCTCAGAAACTTGTTCCAATGATTTTCCTAGTCCAAAGGTAATTTTTGTTCAACACATTCTTTGTTACCCTAGTCCTGATTGAAGGAAGAAATGACATGTCACTGGTGTCTAACACTATGTATTGCAACCTACCAAAATTAATTCAGTTATTTGTAGCCAAAATGGACAGGTTCTCGAAACCAGTTTCTGCGAAACTGCCAAATATAAAAATGCAAATAACCGGCCCTGTGACCGATTGATATCGGGAATAGATTGAAATAGATTGTAAAAAAAATTTAAAACTAGAAAATACCGCACAAACCAGTTTGAAGATTTTTTAAAATTTTACCCTTTTCACATTGGAAATAACGGAAATATAAAACACTCTAACTCTACCGACATCGAAACAGTTTTGCTTCCGACAGTAAAAGCCGCAACAAATTCTCACTCAAGCGCGTAGTTCGTAACAAAATGGAACACTTCACTATGATGTCACTGCACTAATAATATAATACAAATGCCAACAGCTATCAAACTGCAAACCGACCAGAACCCGTGTACCTACGGTTAAATGGAACCTCTAGATATATAGTGCATAGCAGAGGTAAGTTCATGAAATCGATATTCATTCAACGCTTGTCGGTTCAGTCGGTTCAACTTTCAGGATGTCTGTTGTTTAGTCTACGAAAAACGACAATATCCGATGTGCCGGCTCAGCAGCACCGTGGTCTAATTACAATCCACCGGTGATGTATTTTTAATTAGAGCCGTACAGTAGTATAGTGCAAGGTTGGATTCACAGCGAGAGCGTAATTTAATCCAATCAATATACCTACGGACAAAACAATGCAGAATCTGAAACTCCCGGAAACAATCGTTGTTCACTTTCACCACATTGCGTTATCGGATGACACCATTAGTAGTGTGGTGGTTTTTGTTTTCAATAAAAATAGTATTCAATAGCAGCATCAGTAGGGCATCGAACTGTGTTAACCTTGATGTGCATACTATCGTATTGTCGTTTTGCTTCTTATCCTACTTGTTCTAACATGCAGTCACTGGATCAAAGCCAAAAAACAGTCGCTGCAGTAAACTAACACCGATTCAAACAATGTAGTTTTAGAATAAACTCTCACTCACTAAGATGAATCAATTTCAGCCAAGGATTGGGAACAGTTCCGGTTGCCGTTGAAATTTCAAAAAACCCTTATCTTCGTAACCGGTGTTAGGTGTTTGTTACTAACGAATTATAATTGGTGTTATCAACTTTCGCGATTCTAAAGAGGAAACCCCAAAAAAGGTCAGTGGAGGATGCAACCGACTATTGGAGCAAAAAAAATGCGAAATAAAAACACGTGAAATGTATTGAATACGCAAATACTCTCTGTTGACTATTTGTATGTAAAGTTTATCCGCAAGATTTGCATATATAATTGCATAGTACAATTTTATATTTCAATATAATGTTATAAAAGGTAATGAAAATGAAAAAAAAGTAATGTTAAGTCGCAATGCTACCCGATGTATAACTAAAGCGCTTTCTATAAGCATACGTACGAAAACTTAAAGCAAATCGAAACCATAAGTATGAATGTTCTTAAGAACTTGACCCTTCTTTATCGACAAACTTCAGACTTTGTAGTCACTTATTGAAGTACAATTACGGGGAGTACAATTGAAGTACTAAAATTTAACTGATTAAAACTTCGTATTCCCGAATTAAACGGATAATTTAATTCAGAGAAGCACGTTATCTAATTTTCTACATCCAATTGCACCTGCTATCTTATTGATCAATTTCATATCATTCCATCTTTCGTGTGCTTCAAAAGTGCGACACGAGGCGTCACGGTGGGAAACGCCGTGAATCTTTCAACCGTGAACCGTGGTGATAATTTCCTATGAAAACCCACCTCGTTATGCCTTGGTTGTATCACAACGATCTTCGGTTCGCAGATCACGTTACACCGGTTTGAAGGTTGGAATTTGTCTACCATCTGGTGCCGTGTGCTATCTAGAATGTTGCAAATTACCAACAATAATTGATGAGCAATCAGGGCCTAACCTCCTAAATGAATATGTAAATATGTAAAGTTTCATTGCCGACTAATTTAATTATGCATGTTAATCGGAAGAAAAATTATTTCGGTAACTGACAACGATTCACGCAAAATTCTGCGAATTAGCAGCCGAAAGAAACGCGAAAACGGCGACTGCCTCGTGGTGAATGTTTAATGCTGTGTCATTTCCAGTTTGGCTCGGAATCCGATTTAATTCATGCTGAAATGGATAATCTCTTAGATGAAAATACCTTTGTTTTTGTTTACACAAACAGTGCTCTGGAATGTTTGAGCGAAAAAAAACCAGTGAGATCCTGGTATGCTCTATCTGACTTTGCAGAGTAAGATACCCAATTGATTTTGATCAACAAAACAAAAAAGCACACAAAATTGGGTATTTGCTTTAAATAAGTCTTTTTACTAAACCAACATAAAATCCAACCTTAACGGCTGTAGTTAATTAGAAAAATTATTTGCGTGTTGAGATCACAGATGTCAGTTAAATGCTGTTGACATCGCTATTAGGGTAACGGCCCCAGAATTCGCCCCTTTTATCAAGTTTTTATACTGTAAAATGAATAAATCGGCATATTATTATAAAATCAGTCCAGAACTCAGACAAGTATGACTATATATTAATATTCTATCTATTTTGGCTATTCGGAATCGCGAAAATTGAAATTTGATAGCAAAAGACCCAATTTTGAGCAGGAACCTCTAGTACTACATTTCGCCCATAGCGATCCAAAATTCGTCCCCCATGTGACCCAAATTTCGCCCACTTGTTATTTGTTGCAAATTTCCCAAATAACCTCAATTATGTTATTAGAATTGTTTTTACTATTATTTAACGTTAAGATTATGTCTATTCAGTGATCAATATGGCAATCAATTTGTATCAGGAATTCGTTAAATGTAAATCTAAATTGAAATAAACTGATCATGATCACCTCCTGATACCTGATTCAGTAAAACTAAAAAACACAGAGAAGGTGGGTTTTTACTAAATGTTTATTTTCATTACAGTAAAATAAGGCTTTTGACACTCGTCAAAGATATTTAAAATGAATGGTACTGTTGGCGCTTTTTCTGGTCCTTTGTTGAATTAATTTTCACTATTGATATGTGGGCGAATAAATACAATTCAGTGTCTACAGATTGGTACAATGTTTATTTTAATAGTTTAAATAACCTTAATGGTTACTTATGTCATTGTTTAGTAATTTTTTGGGAAAGAGTAAATGTTTACTGTGAACAATAAAAAATTCTTAACTAGCATTTTTGGTTAGACCGGGTTTGTAATGCTAAGATATTAGAGTTTTCATGATATTATCGAAATATTCTATTTTATCACCACGATTATTTCTTTGTTGTCTGCATTGTACATTAAATACTTTTCAAAGTTTTATCCATGACAACAATTTTATTGCGCTTAGATGCTTTAAAATAGTAGACGGATTTTGCGAGGGATTTTCCAATAGTCAGATTTATTCTCATGACAAGAAAAATTGTGATTTTTGAGAATATTATGCGCGTCTTATTAATTCGTGCGGTTTTAATCTTATTATCAATTTCGATGTCGATTATTGCTAAAACACTTGGAACATTTCGTTTGGTAGCCCATGTTTAGCAAGTAATTCTTTTGTTAGATGAATTCAAATGAAGATATGATGTGCTTTCTGCATCAAAATATTATTTATTCGATACTTTCACTCACCATTTTGATAAACATAAATCAGCGGACAAACTAATCGATTGTGACTTGCTTTTGCTTATGTGTGGCATATTTGCATATATTTGATAGATGAGGGCGAAAACTGGTTCACGTAGTAAGTTCGGTTAAGTATATACAGATTCGACCCGGGCGAATTTTGGAACTCATATGATTTACAATACCCAGTTTTCGCCCAGTGCATTTATGTTCTATTTTCAGCAGAATTGCGATAAAATATTAAAACAAAAGCACAATTATGAAATTTGAAACAGATATAACCAAATTGATGCGAAAAAAGTGCAGAGAGATACGATTTTCCATTACTTTTCCTCAATTCTATTTTTCGTGCTCGTTCTTGAGAATGGAAAAATCGCGTCTTAAATACAATACTTATTTTTCAAACCACATTAAATCATTAAAATACATAAAACAACACAACGAATTCTTTTCAAATAACTGAAAACTGAGTTAAATTGAATATAAATTAAACTAACAACTTATAATTCAACTATATATTGAGTTAAATCACGGGAATACCAATGGGAGGGCGAATTCTGGGGTGGGGGCGAATTGTGGGGTTCTTACCCTAGCTATATTCTATGAGTTCCCTAAAATTCGCTAATACCGGTTGCAAACTTTTTTTTTGATTCCCGTGTTGATTGTTGTTGCAAACAAACGAAACGACAAAACAACCGATTAATTTGCTGAGGAATGCGTTTCTATGTTATTCTAACCGGTAGCTGATAAACACTATAATGGCGTTGAAAATTGCATGGAAACTGAGATTCAATAAGTAAAAATCAAATCTAGCGAAGAGTGTTATAAGTTTCAAAATTTAAATTGTCCGCGTCTGAACACTCTCCTCGATAGTCAGATAAATCAAACTGACTGAAGGATGTGAACAGTATAAGAAAACCAATTCTTCACTGGCTGCTGCTGCTTGGCTTTTTGGTGTATTAAGGAACAATGCGTCTCGACTATAACTATTTATTCCATCAGAGTGGAGTTATCGGTATCAAATTGTGATTTCGACTGTATGTGAGTTGTGAGGCAGCGCCTCTTATTTAGGTGAGCCGATGTCGATAAAAGTGGATCAGAAAAAGACAAATGATTAATTTCTAGAGAGTGTAGAATTCTGTTTGCGCACGCAACATGAATTTGTGAAGCATTATAAATGCCGGGACGTAGATAATGTACTCGTAGGTGAGATGTGAAGCAGAGTTAAGCAATTTAATGCCGCACCGAAATGATATTTAGTCGACTTCTTTTTGGAGAACGAAACAATTGAGCACTTGCTAGAGTTGAATACCATCCTATTTTCGTCACTCTCATGTTTTTTGTTGCAGGAATAAGGTTTCTTTGACCTCAAAATCGTTTTCTCCTTTCTCTCTTGCTACTCTTCTTTTTCCTTTTTGTTTCTCTTGTTTTCTGTTTCATTTTCTCTCTTTTACTTACCCATTTTTCCACCTTTTCTGACACGTTTTTTCTCCTTCTATCCCATCTTCTCTCTATTTGTTTGTTTTTCTCTCCTTTTCTCTCTTGTTTCTTCTTTTATTCTACCCGCTTCTCTTATTTTCCTGTTCCGTTATTCGCCGTTTCAGTCTGGATTTTCCGTTTTTCATCTCTTTGCTTCCGTTTTTCCTATTTTCAAATCCAGTTTTCCTCTTTTCCAGTCTATTTTTATTATTTTCTGTCTCGTTGACTCTTTTAATATTTCTTATTTTCGTCAATTTTCGTCTTTTATTATGTGCTGATTTTCATCCTTTGCTGTCTCGTTCCGTTTTTCGTTGTATTCCGTTTGCCTTCAGTTTTTATTCTCAGTTTTCCTGCTCGCATATTTTCTCCTGTTTTTCCCCTCTCTTTTGCTTCATTTTCCCTTTTTTCTCACGTTTTTTTTCTTTTCCGCCTTTTTCTCTTTATACGTCCTGTTTTTCCTCCCATTCTGTAACGGGGTTTCCTTCGTTTTTTGTACAAACCAGTACTTCTTCTCTCTATCTTGCATATTTTCCATTTTCCCATCCCGTTTGTATAGTTTTTGTCACTTTTTTGTCATGTTTTCTCCCATGCTCCATCTGGGTATTCCATCTGTGAATATGCTAAGAAATTTTCGAAAAAAGGGGCGACTGTTGCTCGTACAGCGTACTGCACATACTGTCCCACACTCTCTCGATTTACGCCCAAGTGTTTTGACAGTTAAACTACCAGCACACGACACCCTATATTTGATAGGATTACATCTAGTTTCGATCGTTCGAGTCTAAATAGTTGTACCGCACACACATACGCTCCACTCGCCGACTGTGAAAACACTTGGACGCAAATAGTTAGCGTTGGACCGCGACAGAGTCAAAGACAAATAAAACAGAAAAAAAGAACGATTATTGTAATTCGAGCCTTTTGTTTGCGTCGATCAAAACTAAAATATATTTGGATCATTAGTATTATTTTTATCTTTACGTTTTTCTTGCTTTCTTCTTACATTATTGTTTCCTATCTGTCACTAGTTATGCAAACTTCTTTTCCTGTCTGTTGTGCCGTTCCAATTAAACCACCCCAATAAAAGTTTTCCTGGCTTTAGTTTTCAATGTTATAAATCGTGAAAAATTACTCACAGTTCCGCACCGCTATTTCATAGTTTGTGTTTTTACTTTCCGTTTTAGTTTTTGCGTACCATATTTTGCGCAGGTAAGGCATTTTTATGATTCTCCCGCTATTATAAGTGTTCTAGATTCATACTACTAACGTTGATAGCAGCAACGTGTAGTGCTACGGTCTATAATATCTGGTAAAAACTATGGATATTAAAAGTCGACCAACAATTGAGTATATTTCTCGTTTTGTAAACTTATTCACGGTGTCTAATTCTGTGCACTTTATTACGCATGTTCCTAAATCTGCGCAAGTTTGTTCCTAATTCCGCGCGCCTAAAAAGTAACGATAAATACTTATGTCATGTTGTATATGATTAGTTAAATCCATGATTCGGCCTTCATGTGCTGTTCAGGTGGCACAGGAATAATGTTATAAGTTTCATGGTCTCATTTTAAATATTTTCTTCTCGGTAACGTGAAGGGCGCATTGATTCAGGTTTTCTGCATACTGAACATCACACTTAGGCTAATATTGAAAATTGTGTTTTCATATAGAATCCACTTACCCATTCCCTGACAGCTCCATGAAGTTGGTCATTCAAAAAAATCAGAAGGTATGATTCCAGGAATTGCTGGCGCTCGTAGGTTTGGGCATCGAGACGCAGCACAGGATTCCAATCAATGCAAGTTGGCGACGAGTGTACAATGTGCCCCAGCAGGGCATTACGCCCTATTTTGGTTTATTCTTAAATTAGTGTAAATTGAAATGCAAAACTAGCGAAAAACATTAAAATTCGATGAAACCAGCCTGCTATGCCAGTTTGTCAGTTGTCACTGGCTGTCAAACCAAGAAAAAAATAAATTTGTTTAACAACAGCATCCGATGTCATTTCTTGCGTCGCTTCCGTAAGCTTTTTAATGTGGTTAATATCTGTAAAAAATCCGGTTGCTGCGATTGGATTGCGTGAAGTGTAGTTCTAAAACATTATCTAAGGCGAAAACCCGGTGAAAACACTTAATTTGCTTATTTATTTATGTAGCTATATGTAGCTATAAATACAGAGAAATAGATATAAGGAACCGTCCATTGACACTGTTAACCTCAGTTAGTATTATAGAATGAAAATGCTAGGCATAATTCATCTACCAAGACTAAATTCCAGGATACTTAACTATGCGGGGCAAAATGCCTTAGCTGTAGCATAATATGCCACATATAATGATGTCCGTTAATCGTTCGATTAATTCAACTAATCGAATAACATAAGGAATATTCGAGTAATTTTTCATCGAATACTGCCAGCACGAGTAGTTGAATTAATCGAATAGTTCAATGAGTAAGAGTAATCCCTGAATAAAACTCGTTAATCGTTCATAATCGTTCGATTATTCGAATTAATCAAAGAAGTATTCGAATATTTTTAATCGCCACCACTAGCACGAATAGTTGAATGAATCGATTAGTGCAGACAACGCTCACCGATTAATCGGTAATCGAGTAATTGAAAATTTCGGACATCACTTGCCACATGCAGAAAAGAAAAGTTATCCCAGGAGACCGTAACTAGGTATATTTTATGTGAAAACACAATACGTTGATATTATCTAAAAAAGTTAAGTTTTTACAAAATAGGATGATTTATATATTTTAGACAGGCGTTATGCGTACTCTATTTTGGACTTTTACGGCAAAATCAAATGGAAAATGTCCAAAATAGATTAGACGTAACGTTTGTCCAAAATAGATAAATCACCCTAGAGTAGACATATCAATTGCAAAAATATTAGAAACACAACGTGGATATTACGCTCCACGTAAGCTGGGGCATATTGCACGCAAAGACGAGAAATTCAAAATTTAGATGCCGTTTTTAAATAATTCCTAGCATTTTGTTCTTCAATATTAGAGGAAGTAAACAGTTGCAATTGATTTTCAGCTTAAAAACTAACATGTATTCGTAGTTGTAACGTGAATCTTGGGAAGCTAGTTTAAGATATACAGTAATGACCCGATTTTGTCACCCCCAGGATGAGTTTAGGGGTGACAAAAACGGGACAGTGACAAAATCGGGTATTTTTTCAATTTTTATTTTTTTTGCAGATAACTTAGACTGAACTACATATATTTCATTCTGATCACTTTTAGGACATTACGCACTTCCTTCTACCTCTCTGTGGACATTTGTCACAGCACAGGCACAGAGAACAGACATTCATCTTGGCCTCGCAAAGTGTGTAAAAGCTCAGCCACAATTTTGAATGTATGTGGTAATGCCTCCGCTACGTGGCGCTCACATCACCAATAGAAAGAACTTTGGTTGTTAATATCTGTCAATACACATCAAAGCTTTCATCATATTATCATATTATCATCATATTATCATATCATTTGGTGATAACCAAAGCATTTAACTTGTTTTTAACAGTTGCTATAGCAACTAACGTATTGTTTACCGTTTACCCAAGCTATCGAACTTGAAATAAAGGTAAACATTTATCAATAATAGTAACTATTGTTGATTTATTTAATTCCATTTGGCCGGCCGCCAGCACAGCTAGGGCTATATGGGAACTATTGTAGAATTCCTGTTTAATTCTTCGGAGAAACTGTGTTTCTGTATCGGTCACGAGCTATTAGCAATTTTGGCATACAGGCCGAGAATAATCCGCGATTTTATCAGCCGCCACCTTCGAGAGCATACGATATTGGAGACTAACATTAGAGTTGCCAGTATTTCGAATATGTAGATTATGACAAGAATATATAATGAATTTGGCAACGTGGATATTGGGCAACTGGCGCACACTAAGAGAGATGTCGCTAGTGTCTTGCTTAAAAGCTTACACACCATTTGCGAAATATTTTATATGAACATAATTGTCTGTTCTCTGTGGCACAGGTCCCAAAGATATGGAAACACGCGTGTTTAATTGCACCGAAATGGTTGATTATACTGGTTAACTATGTTCAGAGAAATTTCACAGCGCTAAAAACTCTTTCTTATGGTATGAACGATTCTTTGATTAACCCCCCTAAAAGTAAGATAGAAAATTTATTTTTCAAACAGTAAGAGATAGAGCAAAATAATGTTCTACAAAATTTTTGAGACGATCATTATAAAGAACTTTGCCAAAGAAAGTAACCTTCTAGCTATTATAGTTGTGGAGATAAGAAACAACTTTGGTAGAAACTCCACGATAATCAACTTGTTGAACACAGTTCTTTTCACAGTGTTTTAACACATTTGACATCTTTCAAAACGACTTTCAAACTCAAATATCAAATCTCAAATATCAATTAATAAATCAAAAGCGTGACAAAATCGGGTAAAAAACGTGACAAAATCGGGTTACCTCTGTATAACGAAAAATGCACAGAATTAGGGGCGGTCACGGTACGCTCGTACTGTACACAGCATCCGCGAGTTCCTAAAAAATATTATAATGAAACGCCCAACACTTTGAAATATCTTACTTATTGAACCACATATGGGTCTGAGAATTTTAGAATTTTCATTTTTTAGTATTGTAAGTTTAAAAACCACTGCTGCTTGCCACGGGACGGTTTACACTTGCTACTATTTAGGCAAACAGGGATACGTCAGACACCGTAAATAGTAGCGTTAGTTTGTAGTATTCTTACTACGGAGAATCTGCAAATACCTGAAGGGCTTGGCAAATAGTATGAACAAAGTGTGAAATTTCTCACACTTCAGAATCATTCAGCGTTGTACTTACTCATTTGTAAAGCTAAAGCAACATTTCTATACTATTTGTTAATTAGAACAATCAGTAGTAGTGGCTTAATGTCTTTTCCGGGAAAAACAATTTTTGATGTTTTTTAAACTTTTTAGTACTCACTCAAAGACGCGTTTCATAAATAATGTTCGCTTAGGGTTCAGCAATAAACTGCTTTTAAAATACTTTTTCAACTTCAATTTTGTTAACACAAACGACGAACATTAGGATACAGAACTCAGTGAAAATACGATTCGGTCATTGACTTACGTGAGAGAAGCGGCAAAGAATTTGTTTTTGTATTGTGAACAACACAACCTATTTCACACTATCGGTTGAATCTTCTAACAGTAAACTGCGTATGGCTTGACAGACAGCCTTTCAGATGAACCAGGTATATAAACACAAGCTTCAGTTCACAATCACAAACCCACTCAATTCAGCCCTTCACGACATGCACCGTTTTTCCTTAGTTCTTCTTCATCTGCTTCACCATCAACAATAAAACAAACATTTCAATATCGTACATTGGCTTCGAAACCAGAATCATATTTTGCACATCAATTAAGCCGGATTAAGCACGATCGAGAGGCAAAATAAATTATGATCATCGTGAAATGTTTCTAAAAAAAACAAAACAACACTAATCGCAACCGCAAAACACTATCAGAATCCGAGAACCATACGAAACGCAAAAAAGCAACGATTTCGGTCCGCGGTCGAGCTACTACTGAACCGACCGAGCGAGCACGCTACGGCCTGCTACGACGGCTGATGGAATCGCACCCTGCATTGCATGCTGCTGGGCTGCCCCGTTGTTGGCTGGCGGTGTTGACATGCAGGCAGCTGCTGCTATCTCACTTCCACCCCAATGTTGCTACCGAACGAACCGAACGACGACCGGCATCACGACACGACGATGAACAAGCAGAGCAGACCGAACTGCGACGTTCACCGACTGACGCTGCGCTGGGCTGCTAGGCAGCGAACAGCTGTGCTTGCCTCGCGCGTTGTGTGTCTGTCCGACACACAGATGGGAGGTTCATGTGATTCATTCAACAGATGCTATTATGTGCTCTTTTGCCGGTCGAAAAATCGTATTAGATTGTGGCTTTATTTTGACACTACTTTCCCTAACGACGTCCACGCAATGGTTGAGTGCTTTCTTTCGAGTCCTGTTGTTGAACTTTGAGATTTGATCTTTGGAATTGAGCATTATTAGTCTGTTTTGTCTCTACCGATGGGTGATTTATACAGATTTGGCAGTTGAATTTTAATTTAAAAATTGTAGTTTTATTATCAAAGATCCTCTGATTACAGTCATGCATTTTAATACTGTTAAAATAATTATAAAGCATTTTAGAATTAATTTTGTACTTTTATTTCCCAAAAAAAAAATTCGGTTTCTATTTTTAAAAGTCGTAAGTCTCTCTGAAACTTATATAAAGACAATACTTCCGAAATAATTTTAAAATATTTTCATATCAAATATGAATGAGGAAGAAAAGTATATTTATTTCCCTCAAAGGTAGTTAATGTCATAATACACTTTCACTCAAATCGGAACGAGTCACATTATTTTATTTCTTCCTGATTCACTATGTAATTTCTCTATAGCATTTTACTACCTCCAGGTAATTATTTATAATGACTAACGTAGAAATAGATAAAAACATTAATTATAACCTGCCATTGTGTCCGTGACAGATAAACCGAACAAATAAAGGTGGAAAGTCGATCAACATCAGCCCGGCCCACACAACTTAGTTCAATCTGAATGAAAAATGTGACAAATAACCCGAATTAATTACCATCGTGAGGCCGCGACGGATGATATGATATTAATGAGGTATTACGGCGTGCTACCGCATCATCATTGCCATCGCATCGTAAGGGAAAATATCATAGCTCATTAATCTATAAAAGCCAAAGCGTTTGAACTACCTGCCAAGCGATTCCAATACTGTGTGAGTTACTTAATAAAGTCATCATCCGCACAGTAAAATAATTCATCATGATGAGCCAAATTCTATAATCATACATGCACGCAAACATTTCTGTTAATATTTGTTTTAATCATGTGCAAAACCTCTTTCCGTTATCAGTCACTCGTTTCGGTGTCGCGCCTAAGCCTTGCAGCTTAGACGAAGAACGAATCAAATTGAACGAACCTTGGAAACCCCAACCACCCACAGCCAGAGCAGAAAAAGCTTAACAATTAAGCCAGTCATCTGGCTTAAGCGTAGAATGACTGTCAGGCGCGTTTCCTATCAAAAGCTCGCCTATGAGCTTTTACCAGCGAAGTAACGGCACTGCTTACATTTGAAAGCGGCATAATGGAAGCTTGAACGATAATCGCCAAAATGATTTTTTAAGACAAGTTGTGAAACTAGTTTACAATTTTATGCACATATTTTATAATTTGTTTTACAATTATTCTTGTCATAATGTAAAAAGAAACGACAAACAAAATTAACAATTTGGAACCTAAATAGATAAGATTGAATATTTTTAAAAATCTGTTCGGAACTGGATTAAGCTTGGATATAAATAAAAAGTATATTTACTGTAATAGTGTAAATAGTGCAGAAACTTTAAACGTAAAACAGACATAAAAATAATAGAAATAACTGGTATAGCAAACTAGTTGTCGCAGTTTCGGATCTCGACTGGAAGAGGTTGTAAGATTCAATAGGATCGTAGCACTAGCCCGGTACATGACAATATCATGTACTTTAACAACTGGCTGCGAAGTCTGTCAAATAAAAACAGAAGGTCAAGTTCCGAAAGTGGAATGTGCCGTTGAGGTTTTGTTTTGCTTTGCTATGATATCAAAAAGTCGAAAATACAAAAGAATAAAAAAAAATGTCCTTGGTGGAATAATCACCTGCGCAGACTACAACAGCTGATAGAGCTCTACGAAGATACTGTTGGAATCGTTCTCACCTTACAAGACAGGAATTTAACCGTACGAGTAACGACTACAGGAAACTCAATAGGTTTCTGTACCAACGATCATATTTTCTCCATGCGCAGGCTTCTCTATGCAGGAATCCAAAGCGATTTTTGTATTTCGAAAATTCCTAGAAGAAGCTGCCAGTGTTAGTTCATCTTGGGGAACAAACACTTATACTGCAGGTTTTTCAGCTGCTGCAGCAACAGCAAAATTTCATAAATCAGCTCCTTACCAGCCACCGTAAGAATCAGCGACTCTTCATGCAGCAGAATAGAGACAGCCCGGAAAGGATTCTTGATTCAGTCGTTGCAAATATCAAGATATTTCGGTATGACATCGAGAAAGGTTTAAAACGAAAGGTTAAAAAGGTAAAGTGACGCCACAAAACTGAGGTTATTGGTCCGGAAGTTGGGAGCGACAGAATATAAACGCTTCGTTAGTTTTATTCTGTCAAAGGCTCCCTAGGATGTGAACTTCAAAAAGGTTATGAACAAGGTTAAGACTTTGTTTAAAGCAGTGAAAGCAATGGTCAGCAAGAGTTACTGTTATTTATAGACCACAAAGGCTCCGATGGAGAACTACATGTCGTATGCTTATCATGTTAACAAGAGCTGCGTACAATTAGAACCAGTTAAACTTTCAGAGGCGATAAATAGGTCCTTGATGACCAAAGAAAGAGCAGATGTCACCTTGAAGCAGTTATCAACCGATTGTCATCAGTTAATAAATCTATACGGCTATGATCGAAGAGAGTTCGAATGCGATTAACATGATCAACGGACGACAGTAGAAACTCCATGAGCTCCGAAAACAGTCGGTAGCGGAACAGGACAGTTGCCCGAAGTAGAATTCGTCCGCTGTGGAGAAGAAGCGAACCGGTCCATATTGTAATTGTGGGCTACTGCATGGCTTATGAGGGAATAAACAGCTTGGGCACATTCTGGCGACACATAACCGATGTTATGTGACTCTAGAAAGGCAAAGTTGATATAATTAAGCTAATCTGCAACTGAAAGTGAAAAAATAAAGCGTTATAATTGTTATAGCGTAACTATTTGTATTTGTATTTTGGTCGATTCATCTGCCAATTTTTCTATGATATGCATGAATATGAAACTTAAATCTAGAACAAAACTATTGCAGCATCCTAGACCTTGTCAGTCTACTAAAGTCTACTAAAGGCGCGTGAAAAAACGTCTTCAAAGTCAAAGAATTCTTCGACCAGCGTGAAGTTGCGGATGCATGACGTCAGTGGTTCATAAAACCCGTACATAGTCCGATGGAATCTGGTTGTCAGTAAATTCGATGAGCGAAGCTGTCTACGTGAATCACAAAAATCAATACGGGACAGCAGAGCCGGGGCATCGGGCATTTATTTCATTGTTAAGCAGCTTGACCACAAACGTTGCTTGTTGATTCCTTCGACGACTCTCTAATGGCTCCAAATCCAAAAGCTGGCGTCGGTCTACGCAGCGGGGAAGATTGTGAGGTAGACGCCAGGGTAGATGTCTCAGGGCGATACGAACAAATCTTTGTTGAACACGTTCTATTCTGGCATTCCAACACAGGTTATGAGGATTCCAGTTCCCGATGACACAGGCATTCTCTAGTATTGGCCGTACCAACGCACAGTACAATGCCTTCAAGCAATGGGGATCTGTGAAGTCTCGGGAAATTTTTGTTATGAACCCAAGTTGTTGCGAAGCCCTAGAGATAGAACTCCAAGATCGCTGATCTGATCGTCGCGTCCGAGAATAGCTCCGTCTATCCGGTAATCAAATGAGATGGGCGTATTACGCTTGCAATCGGTAGCAATCAGCGATAGATTTCACAACGAGGTAGATCTTTAGACTGTTGGCATATACCAGTGTGCATCCGGAACCAAGCAGAATGGCAATGTCTTTAAAGTTCAAGGCAAATAGCAAAGGCCCCAGGTGACTGCCCTGCGGAACACCAGAAGTATTACTGAATGCACGTGAAACTGTAGAATCCAGCTTGACACGTAATGTACGGTCTGTTAGATATGAGCTCAACCATGAAATCAATCTATCAGATGTAGTTTAGAGAGCTTTTGCAAAAGCATTCGATGATCTACTGTGTCGAAAGCGGTCTTAATATCTGTGTACACAGCGTCAATTTCAGTTCCAGCTTCTATCTGTGAGATGCAGATACTAGTGAAATCCATAACGACCTGGCATAAAACCATGCTGGTCGACTGATATTTAGTTTTTGGTGCTGTTCAGAATTATACCACTTACGATGATTTCAAAGAGCTTTGATCCAGCAGAAAGACCGGTAATGCCTCTGTAGTTCTTTATATCTCGCTTTTCTCCTTTTTTAAATACGGGAAACATATGGGATTGTTTCCACAGCGTTGGAAACTTCTGTTGCTCAAACGATTTGGTGAAAATTCGACTTAGAGGCACGGCAAGAGCAGTAGCGCAGCGACAGAAAATAATAGCCGGAACACCATCGGGACCAATTTCATTGCACCAGAAATGACCATGTCGGGAGTGATGTCAAAAATGTCCACAACAGCAATAAAGTAGCCCAATCCAGAGACAAAGGGTGGTCCACAAGAACATCAAAGTTAATACGGCGATAGTTCAGAGGCGCAATTTTAAAACTGAAAGCTGGAACTTCAACGCATGACATTATACGCAAGAGTAAATCCGTTGGATGATGGAGAAGATCAATAGAAAGTAGTGGAGAAATGGCCCGTCGCACAGCGATTTGTTGTTCAGGAAGGCAGTAAATGAGGTCCAGTGTTCGTCCGAGATTATTACGCAGTGAATTAACTTGTTTCAAGTTCAGGAATTCAAATCTATTGACCACAGTAGCGCTAGTAGCAGGAAGCAGAAGACAATTGTTGTTCTGTACTTCATCCTCTCAATTAAACCAAGAAATTTGCGGTTGGTTATAATCACCACAAATGAGAATTCTCTCTTCTGAAAACCCCTTGTCTCGTGATTCACGGATTGAGAGAATATGCTCATCGATAAACTTGACAACTTTACTTCTGTCAGGTGGGATGTAAACTGCAGCAAGCAAAAACTACTTTCCTTTGATGACAGCAGAAACACAGACTTGTTCGAGACAATTTCCATATCTTAAGTTGACCAGCGAACTAGGGAACTGTTGAGCAACGGCAATCAATACGCCGCCAAAACTACTTTTTTCACTATTCTTCGAGCTACGATCACAACGATACACGTTGAAGGCGGATCCAAACAACTGAAGAGAATCGATGCAGCCGTTCAAACCGGTTACAGTTAACATGATTACATCGTTGTTGCAGTCATTAGATGCAAGGAATAGGTCTAGTCTGTGACCATATTTTGCCACGGTCACAATAAAACCCTTTGGTCACTGAGCCAGCTTGATAATTACCGTAATTTTTATTGTTATTTTTTTGTAAATATTGTAAGTAAGTGTCTGAATGTAAGATAAATGTCCGTTCTCTGTGCTTGCATGTTTGAGAGACGTTTATTATATGTTTAATAGCCCAAGTTGGTGTCCTCGAATATTATTTATTAAAAATTGTTTTCCCTGTTATTTACTTAAATTATTTTCCTTTTTTTTGTTATTTATTTGTTGCATGTTATATTTTTTGGTTAGTTTAGTTTTGCTTGATATTATTTAGAATTTAAATTTAGGGTTAGGAAAGTAGAATAACAAATAATTTGCATGCAACTGTTAATGTTAAAATTATTATTAGGTTCAAGTTTGATCGGGACACCAACATAAAAACGATAAAAATTGTTAGAAAATAAGAAACATAAATGCTTGGAGCAAGGACAACAAGGGGAGGCGGAGCGATGCAGGGAGGGTCTAAGATGGAAAGCGGACAGATGATGAATAAAAGGGCTCGCTTAAGCGAGTGCGAGGGATCATTATTAAAAATCGAATTTGAATATAGACCCGGAGGTGACTAGTGCGCGTAGCCAGTAGTTGGCCGTTATTCTACCCAATAGGAAGATAAGTGTTGGCAAAAGTAAAAATACTACTTTGCCAGTAGTGAACAACAATCCTGCCGTTGAAATGTAGTGCCGAAGAGTGGTGTGCGCTGTGCCTCCGGATGTCTATCCGGCCGTTCGTCTTAAGGCCGTGTTTCGATTAAGTGTCGCCGTTCGTTATTAGGCCACGTTAAACCCAACCGTTAAATCTGGTAGCCGGACCTGCCATCCATTTTGTGGACCCCCTTCTGCTAAAGCGGGACGCCGCAGCGTACTTCTGACGATCGCCGTTCAACCCCGGAGCACCCCTCGCATCGCCGCCTGCCGCAAGTCGACCAACGAAGCAGAGCATCAACCATCCCGGCACACGGTGTGCCAGAACAGAGATTTCGTCGAAAATGCGCAAGTAAAGTGAAAAGAAAACAATACTAACCCATTTTTAAGAAAAATCAGAGGGGTTGTGTACAAGACACGACCGCATATATAGCTGACGCAGGACTACGTACCTCTCTTTGTAGTGATAGTAGCATGTATTCATGCTTGTAATCATTCGATTCTTCATGTATACATGCTATATGCAACATATATACATGCTACATACGCTGTATGTAACATTTATCAAAGTAGTAACATTGCATGCGTTCAATTCTCAAAATATTGTGCATTTGAAAACAATTTAACAAAATCAAGAACACAAACCATTGCTTTCCTGCTACCCCTCAGAAATTAAAGATTGTTTTTATTACCCATGGTTCCCCTCGTTGAAGGGATTTTACCAATTCAATCCTATTTTATCAACAGCACATCTTTTCACTACACTTCTAATGAAACGGCAAGCATGCGTATTCATACAGAGTCGTATTATAACCAAACACTACAGCTGTAGCACATTTTTCCAACACAGATATCAAATTCGTTGAGGTTTAATCGTCTCGCAGTAAAGAATTTGCGATCTGTTGGGACAACGAACTTGTATCATTTTTTCTGGCACACTTCCCTAACACAGACATCAAATTGGACTAGGTTTATTCGAGTTCGTAAGAAATCTGTTGGCGCGAGGGGGCTTAGTCACTTTTTCTGGCGTACTTCCTAAGCAAGGACATCAAAATGGTCTAGGTTTAACCGCGATGTTAAGAAATCTTGTTGAAATGAGGGAACTTTGTCACTTGTTTTGGCGTACTTCCCAAGCACAGATATCACATTGGTATAGGTTTAGATCATCGCAAAGAATCTTCCAACCAATCACGAAGCGAGAATTCTGGTAAAACATAGGTTCATTATTTTCAATTTTTCAATAGTTCATCATCAAGGATCCATACTTTTCTTTGGGTCAATTCTTAGAAGATTTACCGATCGATTGGTGTAAGAATATTGAAAATCGATCGGAAAACCGCTGAGCTATTAGCGTTCAAAACCTTTCATTTTTCGTGACGCTCGCATTTTTCGATTTTTTGGAATGACACCCTATCTCAAAACTTGCCGTAAGACGTAGTCCTACGTCAAAAATATATGTATGGTCTGTAATTCGTCAAGCTGTACATTCTTTCAAAATAGTGCTTCCTTTGTCTATTTATAAAATTTGCTTGTTATAAGAATTCCGCTCGGTGACCCTCGGTGTTGGCGTGGGTTGTAAGTCCGCCATTTTGCAGTTTTTTTTTTCCAGGAGACCAACCAAGACGACCCAAGCCGATAAGAACAAAGGCTATTGTGATATATGTATTGTGTTTAAAAATCTCCATTGTACAAACAGAATTGTAACAAGTCCTTAAACCTCGCACATTCTGATAGTATGCACAAATATCATCCACGTCATTGGCGTGTGCAGAAAGCTCCGAAACAAAACTCCCTGCACGTGGAGATTCCAAGCTGGAAGCGGGAAATACATCAGCGGAAGGAATGTCCGGATTACAATTGCACTTGCCTGCATAACTGGGTTGGAAGACCCTGTCAGCACACCAGCTCACAGGGCAGGGACGTCTGCCGGCCGCTGGCAGGGACGTCTGCCGGCCGCTGGCAGGCACGACTTGCACGACTGTGGCTGAGGGATCGAGGGCTTCCATAATACCAACTTACACGCGTCCCGCGTGACCTTTAGGTGATAATCGACGAAGGTAAACTGGGTGAGACAAACTGGACGCAATCGACGGATCAGGAGAAATCAAGTTCAAAACAGCATCATACTTGCCCGGGATTGACTGTCGGGAGATCTCGTCACCAACCACGACCGAAGGGCCAGGGAGCACTGAAAACATTTCATTACATCGACAGGAGCCTAACGGGATCTGGGGGAGTACCTTGAGGCGGCGTTTTCCAGTGTTATTCCGCGACAGCTGCAGCAGCCGAGCCGATCACAAGTTTTTTAGATGGGACAAATCACTCCTTCCATCCATTCCTCCGGTAGCTTCTTGTCCTCCCAAATTTTGGAAATACACTGAAGTCGCTTTTTACGCGTTTTTTCGCGAATTTTGGAATTTACGAGGTTTTTCACGCGAATTTCGGAATTAACGCGGTTTTTTTACGCGATTTTCGGAATTTATGCGGTTTTTCAAAGCGAATTTCGGAATTTACGCGGGACGTATCCATCGCGTAAGAAGCGACTTGAGTGTAACCCGTTTTTTTTTGTTGGTTTGATCATAGTCACTTTAACAGCTTGGGTCAATCGTGACCTCTGCGGGGTTGGGATTTGAACCCGGGTCCTCGGCGTGTGAGACGTGAATGCTAACCACTGCACCGGGATTAACCTGGCTGTTTTATTATTTATTAGTATTGAGGGGTTGTCAGCCATTTCTTGGAAATTTCTGTATTGTTCTGCCGGTGAATGGTGCTTACCGGCGACCTTGTTGATCTTCAGCAACCCAATATCTTGTTTGACTTGCACATCAGGTGCTGGGACATTACTATCTTCCACGAGCACTTCTAGGTTAATCTTTACGTCGCCGATATCAAAAATGATGGAACTTGCAGTTACTCTTTTGGCTCTATCTGCACTTATTTTTATTCGATTTTAATGCAACTACTCTTAAATGAACCACATTAGATTGGCCTTGAATGAAAAAATAAGTTGGTAAATTACGGTTCCATTTTCCAGGAGATATTCCGGATAGCTGAGGGATTTTTTTATGTCATAAGTAGCATGTGAAATAAAACTAGAAATCTGCTTAACAGAGTGCGCAAAAGTTATTCATTTCATTTGTGATCAATAAGAATGAATCTTACACTATCCTGTAGAGTGCAAGTTCATGTCCCACACTCCGGAACATCCGGTATCGATTCTACCAGAACTTAAAATTGACCATTTTGAAGTTTCTTTGGAAATATGACAAATGGGATATCAAATCACAGCGGATTTTAATACGAGTTCTTGGATAGACTTTTGTTGTATTTTGAGCCGACTAACTGCATAAAAATCGAATGGAAATAAGTGAAGATAGAGCCAAAAGAGCCAACTACAAGTACCATCAATTTTTATGTCGGTGAACTAAAGGTTAACATCCGTTCCGTCTCCCTCTGCAATTATGGATAAGATCGCTGTTGATGTGCTCCCGCTAACAGATTAAGTAAAATAGAACTCACTTTTTCCTGTGTAAAAGTATTTAAATCATTTCAGCTATCCTTACTCGGTGGTGGGATCAGCAATCTGACGTTTATTTGTGTCATCTGTACTCGGGAAGTTCCTCCAAAAGAGTCGTGAACTTCAAAGCCGCATATAATACCATCGACCGGAAAGAGCTATGGAAAATCATAGACGAGGGCAGTCGTGAAAAGGTGAAATAAGTTTCAATATTTTTTGATACAATTGATTAAGGGACGGTAGGGGAAAGTAATGATTTTTTTTAATGGTGTGGAAAGAGCGGAAAGGTGAGGCGGGAGGAGGGTTATTGGTAGCTACGCTTAACAAGTAGTCGTTGTGGTTCCTACCTTTTTTTTTGTCCAATGCTGGAAGAAGCATGGGTCGAACCAAGTTATAATAAGATATTATAACCGGATTCGAAAGGTCGAAAGGACTCAAGGTCAAAACACGAGGTTGAAATAAGTTTCACTTATCAATAATATTCACTATTAATCAAACTTTCTAAGATTTATCTGTCTGTCTGTCTGGAAAGTTGGAAGTCTGGAAGCCTGGGAGTCTGGAAGATCCTATGGAAGACATATCTAGAAGGTTGGCAACGCTAGGTGAGGGTAATGTTGCTCTGCTACCAGTTTTGCTCAGTTTCATGATTTCAGCCCAACCCATCCGGAGTTCTATTTTCACAGCCACATTACCCCACTTCTACTATCTACTATCTTCTACCCCTAAAGCTCATTTTTATTATCCAATGGATATAATTCAAATTACCAAAATAGCAAAAACGTTTCTGTTTCAACGTTTCAGAGAATGAATGCTTTAATAGCTTGCTCGCACCCCCTTCAATATTTAGCAAATTATGAATTCGAAAATGCTTTCCGGTGATACATTGAACTTCAATTGATGATAAATTAAAATCACGGTCATTTCCAATCCCTGATGAAACATCTGCAACACTACACTTGAAGTGAAAACAAAAACTTTTCAAGCCTCATTGATTACCGTGCATGATGACCAGTCGCGCTTTTCTGAGTTCTAAAGTAATCTACGAGCTTACTTCCAGTTGCTGGTAGATATATGCGATGTAAAACAACAAAGTCATTTTGTTCAGAATTTCAGTCACTAGGTACTAACAAAACTATGATAATCCTATGCAAAGAGTTTTAATGTAAAAATATAAACATATGAAAAACCTCATCTTCATTGAAAATTGAAACTTTTACTAGTATCTGGAGTATGCATATAATAAAATTGTCTTACAAAATAAATATCACTATCTATTGGCAAAATATCATCATTATATACACAATACAAGTGAGTCGAAATGGTATTTGTCTTTTCGAAATTTGGCAACAAGTTTGGCATCAATCATTTACACCTATCGCTTTGTAGCAGAAATGACCCCCACGCTACAGTCGTAGAAATATTCAAGGCTCATCGTACTGCCATAACCTTCCAGCGTAGGGCAAAGTAGCACAGACCACGCACCAGAAACAGCGTAAGCCCGAGCGCGTACAGATCCTTTCCGATTTGATCGCCCTCCATCGAAATTTCCGAAAGGAATTTAGCTGGGTACCTAAGAACGAACAATTTTTTTTAGAAACCTTGATTCCGGACAAGCGGAAAAAATCCCTGACTCACCGGTAGTGACAGTACGGTTTCAGTTCGCAGTCCATGGTGGCACGGTTTTCGCCGTAGATCGCATTGACGTAACCTTCGAGACCGTAGCGCAGATAGGAGATGTGCGTTCCCCACTTCAGATAGCCGGGTAAATCGCGCAGCGTTACGCCGAAACCGGCGAACATCATCATCGGGATGGACAGCACCGGACCGAGGAACGTTCCGTTCTGCAGGCAGGGGAAACAAGGTAAAAGGGGATGGTAAGTAAATGTTGTTTGATAGTGGGGGAGGTGTTTGCATTGCGGTAATCCAGATAACGATACGTTCATTGGCGTGCGACGTTGCTAAACGGTGCTTATCACTTTTTGATTGGTTTTGAAATGGCTGTCAAACTTAAGCCGGATTGCGGGATTTTAGTTTACATCATCGAATGTTTGCATTCCGACGATGGGAAGGTGGTGCTAGGGGGCCGTTACGAAGGCTAATGTTCAGTTTTAATTGCAAGCGGCCTGTAGATTTGTTTGACAGCTTTAAAATAATAATCAGTGGATTTCGTTTTAAAACAGCAATTGTATCGCATCTTTACTTACCAACATGTAATAGTTAGTCACATTTACTTACCACAACGTTGAACCAGGCACCAATTGTCAGTCCAATACTTTGCGCAATCAACACTATCAGGAAGCTGATGGCAAAGAACATTCCGAACCGGAACACTTCCATCGGTTGACCACTCATAAAGTAAATAATGCACGTGAAAACCAAGCAACAGCTAAACTGCAATGATTTGAATCGAAGCACGATTAGTTATCGTAAAACTTGATCCCTGTAGACCAACTTACCGAAAGAGGTAGATCGATTATATTCACAGAGAGGTAGTAACTTTTGAGTGTGTACCATCGATTGAAATGTTCCTTCAGGATGACTCCCATCTCAGTCGGGACTGTCAAAATAGATTGATTAAAATTTATTTGCTTTAACAATTTTCCTAAGTTACTCACAAGTAAGAACCGTCAACATCATGGTCGCCATCATGTGATGCATCAGCACCGAAAACAGCAAATTATAGTTATCCAGAACGCGAGATCCTTCGTTGCCGGCATCGATAAACAGGAAACCAAGCATAGCAGCGATCAGAACGTTAACCCATATCCTGAGATGCGTCAGGGTGGAATCTCGTTTCGCCTTGATGATCCCTCGACTGATTAGCACACGCAGTTGGTGCCACTGAGAGGTCGCGTGCAGCTTATCGCTCTGTTCGATGATCTTCTTCAGTGGATACTTTTTGCGAAGCTGCTCCAGCTTCAGTACCTTTCGCTTATCGCCGAACCAGTCCGTACTCTCGCCGTTGCCCATCTCCCCAACCATCGTTTGGATTTTCTCCATCCCGTGTTCGCCGCATGCCAGTTCGATGACTGCAATGGACACCGAAGGTGTTAAAACAATCGTCAACTAGTTTTTCTTAGGTAGGATTGAAAAACTTACCATAATCAGCTGGGTTGTGATACACCGGACATGGCATATCGACGGACTGAAGGAATGGCACTAAACTGGCTGTACTACCTTGGTACATACATTCCCCGCTGGACAGAACGTATACCTGATCGAACTCATGAAACAGTTTTGCCGACGGTTGGTGAATCGTACAGATGATCGTACGTCCCTGGTTGGCAAGCTGCTTCAGCAGAAGTACAACCTGGTTGCACGAGAAACTGTCCAAACCACTAGAAATTAGAATTCAAACAATGTTTAGTTTTAAGAATCAAACAGTTAGTTTCCATCTTACGTTGTTGGTTCGTCGAGGAACATAATCGTCGGATTGTTGATCAACTCCAGGGCAATCGAGAGTCGCTTCCTTTGACCGCCCGACAATCGGCTGGTGATCGTGTGTTGATGCTCATACAATCCGAGCACGGTCAGGATGTCTTCGATCTAAAACCATACAATAATTCAATTAAAATTGTACAATAATAGCATTGTAAGGGGTTTTCACCAACCAGCGATTCCTTCTCGTGCTTGGAAATATCCGAGCTAAGCTTCAGGTCAGCCGCGATTCGCATATTCTCCAGCACCGTGAGCAACGTTTGCAGCTGATCCTGTTGCGTGATGTAGCACGTCATCCGCCGGAAGCTGTTCAGGTTGCGGATCCGGCCGTTCACGTAGACCGCACCCTCAACGCCCGTCCGCCGGTAGCCGGAAAGCACGTCCAGCAGGGTGGACTTTCCCGCCCCGGACGGGCCCATGATGCCGATCAGCTGCGAGCCGGGAAACTTTCCGTTCACATTGTGTAGAATTTCCTTTTGACCTGCGGGAGAGTAATGAAAATATTCAGCATTTATTTACAAACGACAGAGCGGTGGTGCATCGTTGCATCAAGCAAGTAATAAAAATTTGTTTTCGATATCTTATCAATGCGAAATGTGCACTTTGCTACCCGCTGCAAAGGTCGTTTGGCAGCAAGCACAAGTAGCGATAGTTTTTCTGGTTGATAATCTGATTAGAGTGTGCAGTTGACATATTGACATGCCTGCTTCGGAAAACAAGTTTATTCATTCAAGTGGACGAGCCCTTCCCAGCCGGACTTCGATCCGGAAAAGTTTTACTCTGAACTCCGTGAACTTAATCTGCGCGGATTTCGTATGACTTTTGCACAGTCTACCGTGTAAAAACTGCGTCGATTGTAAATCGAACCAACTAAAGCCTCTAGTAGTGTTTAGGAACTTGGATGCCGGGTTTGCGCTGATAAGCTTCGAGGTTGACTAGTTGTTTTGAAATTAAATCGAATCGAAAACTTGTTTTTGCCAACTGAACTGATAGTAAACAAATGTGAATTATAAACTGAAATGTGTCTCATCTATTAACGTACGTATTACGCACCGACGGAAAACTGTTTGCCTTTTCTAATATGTCATGAATTGAAAATAAATTGTTAAAATGTGTTTTACCTCGAACCACCCTCTCCTGGTGATAAGAACACAATGAAAACTCTAATCTCGTAACCTTCATTTGGGAACCCACGAAATGCGCGAAGTGAAACCCTATGGACTTTCCAAAATCTTATCGCCACTAATCATCGGTTACTTAAAATTAAAAACAGATTAGTGAAATACCACCTCCATTATCGCCAGCTCGCCAGCCAGTAATGAATTGAATGATTGAACAAAACGCCAGTCATAAGGGAACAGAGCCACTTGGTAGGTAGGTGGTATTTATGCGATTGCCAACGAACGCATCCGTTCCAAAGGTTGTCATTTTCATTCATCCGGTCGCTAGCTGACGGGAGCTTAGGGCGTAGAGTATTTTAAATTATATTTATCAGCAGCAGAAATATCACGCGAAGGCCGATAATAAAAATTTGGCTTACAGTAAATGATTGATTGGTGAAGTGTTCTCTAAAATCCGGCAGGGTAGGCATTCACACCATATTCGATTTTGCTTGCTTTACTGCATCGCTTCAACTAAGCAACTTTTCGAAAATCTGCAATTATAGAGTTAATTATGATCCACAATAATGCTGCTTTACCTCTTATAATCAGTAAACAAAACAATGCTTACGTCGGCAATATTGTAGATTGGGACTAACTCTATGTCTCACAGTCCAGATGTCACAGTTCTGTGCGGTTCAGAAATGTCGAGGGTACAACGTGCCCATGCATCATATTTTCGTGGATTTCAGAGCAGCATACGATACAGTTGAATGCAAACAGCTATGGCAGATAATGCACGAGTACGATTTTCCGGACAAACTGACGCGGCTGATCAAAGCTACTCTGGAGCGAGTAATATCCTACGCGCACGTTTCGGGGACACTCTCGAAACCTTTCGAATCGCGCAGAGGGTTGCGGCAAGGGGATGGAATGTTATTCAATATCACTATTGAAGGCGTTATCCGGCGAGCGGGCATCGAAACGAGAGGAACGATCTTCAGCAAGAGTAGACAACTTCGCAGACGACCTCGACATCATTACTAGAAACCTTGGGACGGCGGATGCAATCTACGCCAAACTAAAAACGGAGGCTAGGAGGATAGGGTTACAAATCAATGCGTCGAAAACCAAATATATGGTACGAAGAGGCTCCAGTGAAAGCAACGTTTGCCTGTCAGGGAGAGTGACTATTGACAGCGATGAACTGGAAGTGGTTAATGAATTCATATAATTGGGGTTTTTGGTCACCACCGCCGACAATAATACGAGTAAGGAGATCCAACGACGCATTCAAGCTGGAAATCGACCCCACTTTTCCCTTCGCAAGACGCATTGATCAAGGAGCATACGCCGCCCTACAAAGCTAACGATGTACAAAACGCTAATTGGACCGGTAGTCCTCTACGGATTTAAGACAGTGACTTTGCTTACAGAAGAGATACGTGCACTTGCCGTATTTGAACGAAAGGTGTTGCGGACTATTTTTGGCGGAGTACAAACGGAAAGCGGAGGCTATGAATCATGAGCTACAGGCACTGCTTGGAGAGATTCCCATCGTACACCTGGTGAAAGTTGGGACACTACGGTAGGCCGGCCACGTCGCAAGGATGTCGGACGACTGTGCAGTGAAATCCGTTCTCTTCAAGAACCCCACCGGCACCAGGAATAGAGGGGCCCAACGTGCTAGATGGCTCGACCAGGTTGAGGCCGACTTACGTGTGTCGAGACGCGCAACGAATTGGCGACGAGTAGCCCAGGACCGAGTACAATGGAGAGGAATTCTTGATACGGCAAGAGCCACCCCGGCTCTCGGCTGAATAAGTAAGTAAGTAAGCAAGTAATCTGCAGAGATCTAAGTACGGTGCTAAACCTTCACGCCAACCCAAGTTCCAAAGTGCGAACCGAACAAATTTCTTTTGAACACGTTCCAACCGCTGTTTGTGGATATTATACTGAGGTGTCCAGACAATTCCTGCGTATTCAACACTTGATCGTACCAGAGTTGTGTACAGTGTCACAATTGTACACGGATCGTCAAAATCTTTTGCATAACGTTTTACTAAACCGAACATCGAGGAGACCTTCGAAATCACTCCATCGATATGTGCGTTAAGAGATAGTTTCTTGTCCATAATCACTCCCAGGTCGCGTACTGTGTCCGATCGCTGTAAGTCAAAATCTCCTATGCGGAAGTGATGTATGACATTAGATGACTTGTGTGAAAAAGTCAAAACGCTACATTTCGAAGTGTTGACCATCAAACCACATCTGTCGCAAAATGTCTCAAAGTTCAATGTTCAAATCAGTCTGGAGCTTGCAGCAGTCAATATTATTCTTCACCGGGTAAAACATGTTCACGTCATCAGCGTACACTAGCAAGAACGCATCATTGATGTACTCAGGTAAATCGTTCATTAAAACAATAAAGAACAAGGGCCCAAGGTGGCTCCCTTGTGGAACTCCAGAATTTACTGAGCAAGACTTACTTAGCTTTACTAATTGTTTCCTATTTGACAGGTATGTAGAAATCCAGTTCAACATATTTCCTGTGATTCCACTTTTGTTCAAACAAGCGAGCAAAACTTTGGTACTGACAACGTCAAAAGCCTTTGACATGTCGGTATATATCGTCTTGACTTGATAAACGTTTGCCATCCAGATCTTGGTTCTTGACACAAATTCTGCGAGGTTTGTCACAATTGAACTTTTCGTTAAGAAACCGTGTTGATAATCTTTAATCTCTGATTCCAACCATAGCTAAAGGCGGTCGTAGACGACGGATTCAAATAATTTTGGAATGGCTGATAAAATGGCTACTCCGCGATAGTTTTCTACGTTCAATTTAGTGCCCTTTTTGTGAATAGGAACAATATGCGAAATTTTCCAGCATCCGGGGAAATATCCGTGGTGCAGGGATTTTTTGAATAAAATATGCAGGGGTATATTAATCCGGATTTCCAAATTTTCAGTAGTTTATTCGGAATTCCGTCAGGGCCCGAACCTTTCTGTGCATTAAGTTTATCGATTTTGTTACTGATTTCTTCCAGTAACAATTCGAAATTCCCAGCTAGCACCAACTCGTATATCAATGTACGAAAACTATCGTAAATATCTCCTAACAAACTCGAAATCATAACTAAAGCTGGATAAAGTGGGATCAAGTAGATTTTTTGTCGTATATAATGATAATGACTGACATACATACGATTTTTAGCACAAAATCGTAGAGTAGTACGGAGTGACTCGCGCTTAATCGGATATTATCGTATTTAAATACTTATATAGTCGTAACGCTCAAAATTATTCGTAATCACGTATATCGCCTCCAAAATAGTACGGATATGCCAATTTTGCGCATGAAATACGATTTATTTAGCATGTATATCTGTACGTTATGCTGATTTTTACCTTTTTTATACATATGAAAATGCTAGCTGGGTTGTTTGGAAGAATTTGGTAAATGTTCGTAGTGGTCTAAGTTCTCGTTTCGGTAAAATTTTTTAAAATAAGTAGCGAAAAGATCCATCGCTTGCTGACTATCGTTCGAGTTTTTCCCATGATAAGTAACATTAACAGGCGTCCCCTTATCATTTCTTTTCTGATTAACGTAGCTCCAAAACTTTTTAGGATTACTTTTCAAATTTACTTGCACATTTCTAAGACGCTGAAGACGAAACGCACGGTGCCTAGCTTTAAACCTGTTATGTAAACTATTGTATTCCCTCTTGAGATTTGGGTTTGGATCCTTTCTTAATCGGTTGTGCATTGATTTTTTCTCGCGCTTCATTTTAATTAAATTCAAGTCGAACCATTCAGGATTCGTTCGCCTTTAGTTCCTGCCAGAAGTAATCTAGGACAGTTTCCCACTATCACCTGATATACTGTATAGTAAAACTTTATAGTATTATACTCAACAACGTTCGATACGTCTGTAGTCAACCATCCATTTGGTAACAGTTGCAGTGAATAATGAGAAGTGAGTAAAAATGATAAGTGAAGAGTGAATAAGAAGTGAGCAGTCAAACATGAACAGCAAGTAGTAAGTGTGGAATAGTGAGTAGTGAGAAGTAATAACAAGTAGGAAGTGTGTAGTGATTATTGAGAAGTGAGCAGTGAAAGGTGAATATTGATTTGTGAGAAGTGATTGGTGATTAATGAGCTTTGACCAAACTCGTGTTTTAGTCTTTGCGGTCAGGCATTAATATTAATATTTTTTTAAACGATGGTTCTACAATAGATGGAGGGACGGTAGAGGAAGATAACGAAAATTTTTTTCCTTTCCCAAAAAATTTTCGTTACCTTCCCCTACCGTCCCTCCATCTATTGTAGAACCATCGAACAGTGGGATGGCTTCAAAAAAAGGCGGACCTCAGTTTTGCGTAGAAACTACTAAGTTTTCTGCATTTGTGTCTTCACATCGAGCGAGGTGGCAAGACCAGGTGGAGCGAGATCTGGCGAGCACTGGATGCCCGCGGAACTGGAGATCAGTTGCCATGGACCGAAACAGTTGGAGAAATTATACTGCGCAGGCCTTGTCATAAGACGTTAGGCCAATTAAGTAAGTAAGTAGCATTTGTGTCTTCACTAAAGTTTCTTGATTTTTGAAGTACTTTTTTGTTATATCAATAAAACTTGCATTAAGGGGGTGCGTCAATACATAATCAATTTAGCTTTTTTATTTAAAGCCAATAATATACAAAGTCCGAGAAAAAGTTGTACAAAATGTTATTTAAGGAGTTTTTGTCGAAGAAAGAGAACTTCTACCTCTTAAGGGACAGAAGTTATAGTGCTACAAACTAATGTATCCCCTTAATACTAGTTTTTTATGATTTTTTTCTGGTTATTTTTACTTCCACGCAGTTTTGATGTTCCACGACGTTTAACATACTATGAAAATATACCTTTTTGCTGAAAGAAGTGCAGCTTTACCTTTCTTGGTTTTCGAGCTATTCCAGCTTTTGTCTAACTTTCAATCAGTTTTTAAGTGACTTTATTTTAAAAGGGCGCAGACATGCGCAGCCAATCTCAGCCACTTTACGTACTGCAATATAGTGAGTTTCATTTCATATGTATGTCACGGTGGATCACGGTAGAACATTAAAGAAAACTGTAGTTGTTGAAGACATTTCGGAGATACGAATTTTCGAAAATACGATTTTTTTTCGGCTTTTAATAGTAAATAGATCACTGATAGTTTTAACACAGTACAGAAGTAGCAAGACAGCGTAGACGAGCCACACTCAGAGGCTCATGGCGACGCAGCTTAATCAACAACATCCAGGGTGTATACGAGAGCCTGTCCTGGCGACAGGTAAAAACCATTGCGGGTAACCGTCAACAGTGAAGATCTCTGATTTCATCCCTTTGTTCTGCCGGACTGGCGAACATGGACACTTACTTATGTACAGAAGTAGAACTTATTATCTAAACGTGTACATCGCCTTGTACCCTTTTACAGTGTGCCAGCAAACATGACGGTGGAAGACGAATTTTTCCATTAAATCACACGGAAGCAAAGAAAGGGAATGAGCGTTTCGCTTATATTGCTTTTATTGCTTCCAATGCAAAACTCTTCCCGTCGATAGGAAAATTAATTAATTTTCGTCATTTGCGATAAGATATATCCCATTTATTGCACGCTGATGACCCGGACGAACAAAAATGCTTCATACAGAGTTCCTCGCAGAGAAACCGTGTGGAGGAATTCTGCAGAAGATTCGTACAGAATACCTTGCTTATAGAACCAGGATTTTTGTATGTGAGTCCAACAGTTGGAATCCCCGGGAAACCTCGGCAGAGAAATTGCTCTTAATATGAAATAGGAATGCTTAGGATTCTGAAAGCAGGAATCCTGGTGTGTTAGAAACCCAAGTAACAATTTGGGTTTTAATACACTCTTATGATTGCATTTAAGACCAAAATTGGTGATGAAAACCGCCGTAAGAGTACAATAAAACTCACATTGTTGCTTGAGGAGGAACGCGACTTCCGAGGAAATCGAAATTGATCTTAAAGTTTTCTGTAAAAAAGATTATTAGCTAAAAGCTTAAATCCTCTTTGCCCCAAACTGCTTTATCCTCTTCGTTAGCTTCTCCTGGATTTATCGTCTCCAAGCAATACAATTAATGGTGTATTCGTTCCATGAATCCAGTTTCTGGACACTGTTAAAGGCGGCCTTCTTTACGGAGCACATGATGTACTCTCATGCATCTCCTATATGGGGCGCCGATAGAGACATAGGTTAATAGGCGTATTATAAGACAGCTAAAGAGCGTCACTCAGTAACTTGTTAGTTGCATTACTAATGTTTAAAAGAAATTCAAGTCGACATAGGCGGAAGGCCTAAAGGATGAAGTTAATCGACCGAAAAGAAATTAAACCATGAGTGCGTGTGCCAAATGAGTCGCCGCTTGACTTCTCGCAGGTTAGACAAAAGGTACCGCTGATAATTCTCGTTTACCACAGTCTCCGAATTAGTATGCTAGAAGTTCCGTCTACTATTAAAGCTATGATTCCAAGCACTACTGAGAACTTCGTTTCGGTAATCGCTGGTGCAACACACTGCGTTTGGTCGATCTCGTTTGACTGGTCGGTCGGTCATCTCGATTCAGTGTACCTCAAGGTAGTAGGATAGGACCACCGCTGTTTTCGCTGTGTATCAACGAACTAACACTTTTTGTCAACTATCTGTCGCATTTCCAATGCTCTGAACGCTTTGAACTCCTACGATTGTTTCACGTTTTTGAAGATTGTTATATAATATCTTATGATGATTCCACGATGCTTCAATTTTGAGTTAGTATCCTTTCAAATACCTTTTTCGCATCACTATTCAATATAGAAGAACTTTGATCTTACAACACAAATTAATTAATTAACTAATTAAAACTAATTTATTAAAATGACAAAATTTATAACAACAATTTTAGCTGTAAATTAATGAGGACATAACAATATATTATTCATTTCGAGTATATTTATTTATAAATTCTTGCAGTTTTATACACCTTTTTAAAGCGATTAAAAAAATGCTAACAACAAATTGCATGGTTAAATGACTATTAAATGGACCATATAAATTTTCTTTTAATTTTGCAACCAAACAACAACTGGACTCATCACTAATTTTATCGTAAAATGCAGCACCTCTTCTCAAGTTCTGCTTTGTTTTGTTTCCAACCGGTGTCCGGTGGCAGTAAATCACCACCGGTTTTCTTTTTTATTATTTCTTCGAGTTATCAAGCACAGTCATTTCAATCACCATTATTATTACGTGGTGGCCGGGATTGGTCAGTGGTTGGTCGATTGCTGGCAACGACCAATTAAAATGCAATCGACAGCAAAATTAACACGACATCATTAAATTCTGCATCTCCGCCATCGTCGTCGTCGTCGTCGTCGGGTTCGCTGTTTTGTGTACCTTCCAATCCAACCCATATCAACACGCTCCGGTCGAATCGGTTATTTCATTTTATTATTTCTGACGGGTGGTCCGGTCGGTGTGTGCATGTGACTCGAATGTGGACGCAGTCATAAACGTTGTGCGTTCCGTCCGGTCTTCGGTCGATCGGTTCCACACCAAATGAAGGCGTGCTGTTGCGTTTTATCAGCTGTACACGTCCGATTATCAGCCGATGGAACTTCACTTTCTTTGTTTGGGTTGGTTGATATGTTTTTACATTCAATTTGCGCGTTTCAGGACGGCGAACACAGTCTATCCGTTTAATCGAGCTTACTCATAGGAAAATGGCAAGAATTGTTCGGCACCGACAATCGTGATGGGACTGTCGATCGAAAAGCGTCTGCCTTTAGTGATTTGGGATTTTTTACTTCGCCAAGGTCACCCATTCCACGTTTCACGCTGATTAGCGATTTTTAGCATGTCGAGCTTTAATTCTCTACCGGGTGACAGATGGGTTATACCATGAATAGTAAATATTTTGATAGTCTTCAATTGGACAAAGAATTACACTCCCGACAAAGCATCAAAGCAGTTATTCTTGGTTGTGAATTTGAACGGACAACAAAAATTAGAAATAGAAAGAACAAAAAGCCCGTGCCACCAATCTGTTAATTGTGTTGGTTTGTTTACATACATAAATCAAAGCAAAAAAAAATCACAAATATCCAGTTTCAAATCATGGTCAACGGGTCACTGAGGCAAGCAACTTCCTCAGCATCCATTAGTAGGTACAACGGACGCGAACAAAAACTGTTATACCTAATCGTTATAATTCGCACCCCCATGAGTGGCCCGTACAAGGAAGCGGTATCGATGTTCATGAGCCTGTATAAGCCGTATAAGGGCTTAAAACCGGTTTCAGCGTCTCAGTCTGTAGGTCGAAAGTTGATGGCACCGGATAACCTGTCAGGAATTACGCTGCATTGTTCTTACGCGAATAATCACTTTAATTGAACTAGCATGACAAGATGAAGGTTAAAAACGTCATATCGTCAAACATGACAGTTCGATTCTAAGTGCAATAATAACAACACATAAATCTTGGGGGGCATTTGCTGCGACTGACTTCGTGGTGTATCCTTCCAGTTAACGAAGCCGTCACGTTTCTGTCAATCACTTGTGAGGTGAGGGTGCCGATATTGATCCTGTCGCCTGTGTTAGACTGATATTTGCTTAGATAGTTTATGTATAAATATACAAACATGATTAAAACGACACCAAAAATAAGTTTAAGCTGTGCCTTCTCTTATCGAAGTGTATAAATCGTTGAAGTAATTATTTGATATAATTTTTACCGGTGTAACACTTTGCGTTAATACTTGTGAAGTAATCTTTTTTTTGTGTTACCTTTTCGCTCTAAAATAGAAAGCTAGAAGGAATGCTGTTATTATTTGTATAGCCACCTAACTTAAGTATGGCTACTTCAAAATTCCATTCTACTATAAAATTGAAAATTTCTTTCAAGTGTCTGGTTGCATATTAATAATCGTGAACTTCAATTGGCAAAAAATTTGCTCTCCAATTAGAGCCACCTCATTATTGGCGTATCTACCCCGTACACATTAATTATTCATAATGGAAAAGTCTATCGTGTATCAGTATCAACATGAGGAACTGGTTTATAGTGATTAATTTTTTTTCTTTTTCAAATCAAAACATATGCATTAGCAAAGTATAAAAATAATATTCATCATTCATTTATTGAATCGTAAACGTAACTATAATAGAATCAATTTACACATCCGATGTTTTTGTCTCGAGTAGAATAGAATAGAATAGTTTCGCTAGCGCTAATAATAGACTAAATGGCTATCTCTGAGCTATCTTTGCTATTGAAGGACAAAACTGTATTTGTTTTCTTAACCAAGCCACTGAGCAAAACATATAGTAAAGGGAAACTACCTCTACCCAAAATTGTTATACAAATGTCTATTTTATTTACAAAGCACAAAAGTTACAAAAGTCTTCTTCAAATATACGCAAAAGTGTGCGCCAAGAGTGCACCCTGCACACCACCCAGTGTTAACTGCGAGTGGGCCGTAAATACCTAAGATACAGCAATACTCAGTTCAGCATTTTTATGGATAACTAGCTGACCCGACAAACTTCGTATTGCCACAAATTAACCTGTGTTGTACATAAATCATGAATCTCGGATGATCTTTGTCACAATCTCGAGTTTTGCAAGCCCCCCAGTGGGCGGCGCTTCCGACGGCGGGTCACCGGCAACACTCGCGACCGTCTTGTCCTGAATGATCTAGTGTTACTATAGATAGCTTTTGTGGTCTTGTATTGACTAATGTTTTATGGAAGAGTCTCGAATTTCTCGAGTTCGATTAGTTTTTGAGTTTCGCAAAAATTTCTGTTTTATTTGTATGAGAGTCCATATTCCCCTACCACAGGTGTGAGAGGTCTCTAACTATCGTAAAATGAATTCAAGACTCCAAAATCTCCCACATGCCAAATTTGGTTCCATTTGATTGATTAGTTCTCGAGTTATGAGGAAATTTGTTTTTCATTTGTATAGGAGCCCCCCCTCTCTTAAAGTGGGGAAATCCATAGAAAATATACCATAGAAAATATTCTTGCCTACAAAAACACCCACATGATAAATTTGGTTCCATTTGCTTGATTAGTTCTAGAGTTATGAAGAAATTTGTATTTCGTTTGTATGAGAGCCCCCCCTTCTCTTAAAAAGGTAAGGGGTCCCAATTCATCATAGAAAAAATGGTTGCCTCCAAAAACACCCACATGTTAAATATGGTTCCATTTGCTTGATTAGTTCTCGAATTATGAGGAAATTTGTATTTTATTTGTGTAGAAGCACCCCCGCTTAAATTTGGGAGGGGTCCTAATTCACCATAGAAAATATTTTTGCCTCCAGAAACCTCCACATGACAAATTTGGTTCTATTTGCCTGATTAGTTCTCGAGTTATGAGGAAATTTGAATTTCATTTGTATAGGAGCCCCCCCTCCTAAAGTGGGTAGGGGTCCCAATTCATCATAGAAAAAATTTTTGTCTTTAAAAACACCCACGTGCCAAATTTGGTTCCATTTGCTTGATTAGTTCTCGAGTTATGAAGATATTTGTATTTCGTTTGTATAGGAGCCCCCCCCCTCTTAAAGTTGGGAGGGGTCCTAATTCACCATAGAAAATATTCTTGCCCTCGAAAACTTTCACATGCCAAATTTGGTTTCATTTGCTTGATTAGCTCTCGAGTTATGAGGAAATTTGCATTTCATTTGTATAGGAGCCCCCCTTCCTAAAGTGGGGAGGGGTCCCAATTCATCATAGAAAAAAATTTTGTCTCCAAAAACACCCACATGCCAAATTTGGTTCCATTTGCTTGATTAGTTCTTGAGTTATGAGGAAATTTGTGTTTCGTTTGTATAGGAGCCCCCCCTCTTAAAGTGGGGAGGGGTCCTTATTCACCATAGAAAATATTCTTGCCCTCGAAAACACCCACATGCCAAATTTTGTTCCATTTGCTTGATTAGTTCTCGAGTTATGAGGAAATTTGTATTTCATGTGTATAGGATCCCCCCCTCCTAAAACGGGGAGGGGTCCCAATTCATCATAGAAAAAATTTTTGTCTTCAAAAACACCCACATGCCAAATTTGGTTCCATTTGCTTGATTACTTCTCGAGTTATGAGGAAAATTGTGTTTCTTTGGTACAGGAGCCCCCCTTCTTAAAGTGGGGAGGGGTCCTAATTTACTATAGAAAATATTCTTGCCCTCGAAAACCTTCACATGCCAAATTTGGTTCCATTTGCTTGATTAGTTCTCGAGTTATGAGGAAATTTGTATGGAAGCCCCCTCTTTTAAAGAGGAGAGGAGTTATAATTCCCCTTATAAAGAGGGGAGGGGTCTCAATTTACCATAGAATAAATTCTCGTCACCGAAAACACCCACATGCCAAATTTGGTTCTATTTGCTTGATTAGTTCTCGAGTTATGCAGAAATTTGTGTTTCATTTGTATGGGAGCCCCCCCTCTTAGTGGGGGGAGGGGTTTCTAACCATCACTAAAACCTTTCCTGGCCCCAAAAAACCTCTACATGCATATTTTCATGCCGATTGGTTCAGTAGTTTTCGATTCTATAAGGAACATACGGACAGACAGACAGACAGACAGACAGAAATCCTCCTTTATAGGTATAGATAAATAATTGACTCTATAAATGCCCCATCTATATATATAAAAGTGAGCGTGAGTATAATTGTATGTTTCACCATAACTCCAGAACGCCTTGACCGTTCTCCACCAAAATTGGCACACATGTTCCTCGATATAAGAGAATCAGCACTGGAAGGTTGACAAAAGGGGGTGCCCTAACAAAGGCTAAATAAAGGGGGTTGCGTTTCTCTTGCATATAAACCGACTGAAGTTATGTAAGTGACTTTGAGAAAGTTCCACCGGGGATTCTACCGAAGAGGAATATATGATAAAAAGGCCTTTGTTTCGTTTCCATTATAGGGATTTTCATAGAGCAAACCGATGCATATCTGTTGATGCATAATTCTGTTACCTACGTAACACAAGAGGCAGCTGACTGGGAAAGAACCGACAAGACGAGGGGACGAGGAACGTGAGTATAAATGTATGTTTCGCCATAGCTCCGGAACTGCTGGACTTCTTCATTAAACATCGTTTGTCAAACACATGTATTTTGGCATAAAAAATCAGCGCAGGGAGGTTGAAAAAAGAGGAAGAAGGTCTCTTACAAGGGGAGAGAAAGGTTCAAGTGGAACAAGGAATGCGTTTCTTTTGCATTTGGAACGAAAGCAGTTGTACAAGTTGCTGGATTTCTGAAAGGGGGAATAGGATGGCCATTAACAAAGTGGATGTTCAAAAACGTGAAAAAGGCTTTGAGCCGATTTATAGGAATTACCGAGAAGAAGTCAGATTTACAAGTAGCTGGGAGACAACATGACATGAACTGACAAAGGGTGTAGACACAGTTAAATGGAAAAAGGGTTATGTTCCTTGTATTATGAGGATTTTCGTTACAATAACAGATGTACAAGTGACTGAGAGGCAAAGGGGTCCCGAGTAAGATCGAGCAATCAGCTGGTACATAATATTTTTGAATTTTGCTTAGTTGAGGTGTTACAGTCAGGGCTTGAAAAGGGATCGCAAGTTGAATGTGACTGCCGTGAATGCGAACTTTCCGCATTCAAACTCCGCTTTTTGAACGATCATTTGACTGTTTTTTTGAATCCAGTCAATCTGCCGCTTGCGCTGCTGCCGTCGTACAGTTCATGCGGCATCTCAGCAAAAGCAAACAGTCGATCTCTCGTTTTGCTTTGCGCTTTGAGAATATAAACTGCAAACTGACTGGAAGCATACGGTGACGTATTTTTTCGTTTCTCTTTTTGTCTCCAAATCGGTTGCTCACAGTAATTGTTTATCACCCGGACGTCGGTCCGACGCAAGCAAAATATTCGTTTGTATTGGACGGAATCCGACCGACTTCTTCCATGCACATGTAGTGGTTGTTTTGACGTAGGATTACGTCTTTGTTTACAATACTGGGACTGGGTAGCACTTTGTGAAAACGAAAATAGAAGTGTAACGTTTGAATGAAAGATTTCAAATGCTAATAACTAATAAACTACTGAACGAAACTGAACAATTTATATGTCGTTGGATAGATAAAATGACCAGCAATTTTATAGGGGGGTAATAGAGCAATTTTTAGTAGGGCGTGAGAGGGGGGGGGCTCCTTTACAAATGAAACACAAATTTCCTCAAAACTCGAGAACTAATCAAGCAAATGGAACCAAATTTGGCATATGGGGGTTTCAGAAGGCAAGATTTTTTTCTGTGGTGAATTGACACCCCTCTCTTCTTTAGGAAGGGGGAGGCTCCCATACAAAATATATACAATTTTTCTCATAACTCGAGAACTAATCAAGCAAAAGGAACCAAATTTGGCATGTGGGGGTTTTAGAAGGCAAGAATTTTCACTATGGTGTACTGAGACCTCTTCCCCGTCTAAGAGGTGGGCTCCCATACAAATTTCCTCATAGCTCTAGAGCTTATCAAGCAATTGGAAGTATATTTGACATGTTGGGGTTTTAGAAGGCAGGAATTTTCTGTATGGTGTACTAACCCCAACTGTCTTTTAACAGGGGAGGGCTCCTATACAAATGAAACACACGTTTCCTCATAACTCAAGAACTAATTAAGCTAATGGAACAAAATTTGGCATGTGGGACTTTTTAGATGCTTTAGGATTTTTTCCTATGGTGACCTTTGGCTTCTTTAAAAAGGGGGATCCCATACAAATGAAATCAAATTTCCTCATAACTCGAGAACTAAGCTACCAAATTTGGCATGTGGGGGTTTTTGGAGGCATGAATTTATTTTATGATGGTTTGAGACCCCTCACCCCTGTGGTAGGAGGATAAGGACTCTCATAGAAATGTTTGCGTATGAAAGTAAAATTAGTAAAACCTTCTCGGAGCAAGAGACAGTGAATCGACGCTGCTAACTTACGTGTATGTTGCCATCAAAAAGAGTCAAAAGAGAAGGACATTCGAATGGCACGTCATATTTGCGATGAACGTTCTTTGGATTTACCAATTATTTGTAACCAATGGCCCTTTTAAAGGTCACAAGCGAGTTAAAGTAAGATTATTGAAACATGTTAAGCTACGCATAATCATTTTTAATACAGTAATCTGTAGGCTGGTCATTCATTACTATTTCAACCTTTATGATGCACACAATAGATTTTTAAAAGAAATCTCTATGTCTCAATGGATGCAGGCGTTGTACTTATGAACCGCCGTTCACGTACTGTCAAAGCCACCATTGCATTCAATACTGAATATTTTGCTCTTCTCTTTTAAACATTCACTTAAACAACGGCACTCGCAGATTCTCATAAACATACATATGCCAGAAGTGCAGTTTACATTAGTATTTGATCTAATGATCTGATATATTCTTACGTCACCCTTTCGTGCAACCCTTAGTTGTTTTTTTTTGTAGTATTGAATCATACGATTGTGCGGTTGCTTTTCGTTTAGCGTGGTGATTACCAGTTATTTGACTGTTTTGCAGTCATTCGCTGTTCCAAACGGTAAAGGCAATTTGATCGAAACGAAAATGTCAAAAAGTTTTAGAACGCGTTCGTTTTGCTGCCTGCAATCGGCGTTTGACTGAGCAAACTGCCAGTTGTGTTATGCATAGCGTTCGTATTCCACCTCTAAATGGACGGTGTGAACTTGAATGCGCGTTGGTGTGACTGCGGTAGAAAAAAAGGACCGAAAACTAGACAATAGCGCTACTTATAGTTTGCTGTAACAAGCCCTTCTTCTTCTTCCTCTTTCTCCTTCGGTTACTTTCCACTGAATTGCGGTGCCATTCCGATCCGGTTTGCGTTGACTTGTCCTGCAGCAACTAATAGCACTGCGGAGAGGAAGCCCTTGTTTTATTCCAATAGATTTCAGGTACAATTTCAGTCCGTCCCATTTTTAAAGTTTCGCCATTTATTTCATTACTCACGTAGTCGCACCTTTTTTGCTAGACGTTCATAGTCAAAGTCTTGCATAGAATTTACACTTTTAATAACCATAACTGATAGTTCGTGGGGTACATGACATAGTGATTATAAAATTTTGGCGTCATGTAAGTTATCTTCATCCTCATTCTGCTTGTTCAAATAGAAAAGCACACATTAAGCTTTGCTCGATCGTCGAATACTAAGTTCATGGGAGTTCAATGGCCATCACGAAGTATTTCATAGCCAATTTTTATATAGTTCATTCTATATTAGAGCCATCAATTTATCATGCAAGAGTTGAATTTTAGTTCCAGAGCACATATTAGACGGGCTCGACCGTAGAAAATTAAGTTCATGCAGTCTTCACCACCGTCACTCAGTATTTCAACATCAACCAGTCCTTATTACTTAAAAGTTGTCATTGAAGAGTTAAATCAGCATTTTCGATTCAGAAAATTACAGAGGACATCTTTCAGATACAAAAATTCATTTGATAAATGGGATAAAGCATTTTTGCGCGTTTCTGGCTGAATCTACTGCAATACAGTAAATTATATATGTATTTTATTATTACCTGTATTGTACCGGATATTTGTGAAGAAGCAGATACATACAGTGTGAGTACTAATAACTGTCACTATTTTTTGGACGAGTTTAATTAAAAATGGGTTAATCAGAAATGTGTCCGAATATTTTTCGTTTAGAGTGTATTTAAATGTCAATACAGCTTGCAAGTATATTTTGAATTTTCATTCGCTTAAGAAAATTCTGAAAATTCGCTCTGTTTTTGAAAATTTTTCGACCGTGTAATATTTTAAAGAACCTACCTGAAGTGAAGCTACTTGGAATAAACGAACGATTCATCTTCTCAAACCTGATCGTAAGCGCACTACAAGGACACCGGAAGCCAATTCGGGAGCGAATTCATCGGAAACCAGATCAGTCTAGACGTAAGATGACCAAGGAACTGGGAATTTTGCAGTCAACCACTAAATTTTTTTTTGGAAGATGATCTTCGATTGATTCAATACAGAAAATGTTCCTGCCGCAGGATCACCACAACTAACAAAATGATCGGATATGTGCAGTACATCTTTCCGATGTTTCTCGGTACAAACTGGCTGTTGAAAGGTTCCGGAATGTTTCGAGGATGACGGTATGGGGACGTTTATCCAAAAATTTGAAGGTTCCATTGCTTTTCATTAAACTTGGTGTTAAAATCAACACTATCATCGTCAAAAAAACACTACAAGATTGCATCATTCTGCTTCCAACAAGATTCCACACCGTCTCACCAGGCCAAAGCTGCACTGGCTTGATGTGAGGTGAATTTTCCGGATTTTATTTCTTCGAAAAAGTGGCCTGTTTCTTTGCCTGATTTGGGACCACCTGAAGTGAACTCTTCCCCACCCATTCTATACTTCATGGATTTGCTCTCTTTACTTTTTGCAAGCTTACAGATTTTCGGTACGAGCTTTTTATTTCCATATCATGACTTTATTGGTTCCCATTATAGGAAAACAATCCGATGTCAGAGAACGTTAAAATTTTGTTAACCAACCGGAATTATTAATACACCCAGGCAAATATATTTTCAAAATATTTAAACAAGGTATGTCAGTACAACCAGGTTCGACTGTACCCCAACCTGCCAGGCAGAAATAAAAGTTCTTTGTCTTCATCGAATCATCATTTCCCCGCTGGATTTATGCGCTACAGTAAACCACACAAAGATCCTCACTATCGCTCGGCACATATTTAGAGCGTCACTATTTGCACACTGATCGATCGTCCCCTATCGTCGGACTGTCTCGCCCGGAGCAGCTGATCGCCCGGTTCCGACCGACGATGGATGGTGCGCAAAGGTGAATGTCTTTGCTTTCAGCTGAGCTCGGCAGCAACAAATAGAGCTGCACCTTTTATACTCGTTACAAATAAGAAAGAAACCCGGTGCAACCCAAGGCAAGCACGTGAGTGTGCATGATCGAAATCGAAGAATTTCCGCTGACTCGACCATACACATAGGGTTGAGTAGCTGTGCTTTATCAAAGACAATCCATTCAATTCAAGTAAGGCAACTTTAATACAATCTGATTACCGATTGGTGGCCTATCATCGTTAGTAAAACATTGCTTAAGGTCAGTAATTTTAAACACTCTTAAAACTAGAACTACAAACCTTTTCGGAATCCCATGCTAACACAGTAGGTAATATCCTTGAATTGAATATCTACCGGTTCGCACGGTGGCAGATTCTGGAAGGGCCGAATCTGAAGTGCCTCAATGTCGTTGTGTGACTGATAAATGCCGTGGTTGTTGTTATGCCCATGATTGGTATTGTTCAGTACCATTCCCGTCTCCATGTTTCGCGAATCCTTTCGGTTCAACGGTACGGTCGTTGGGTTGTAAACTGGTCCATTCTGATCAGTGCTGATCGTAGTCAAGGCTATACCACGCACCTCTTGCTGCAGTATATCCATCGTTTCGTTTCGTTGCTATTGCGCACTTGTTGTCCTCTGTTTGTGTATGCTACCTAGTTCCGTTTTTGTTTTGCTCTCCGCAAACGAATTAGCACAAAGAGAATTAACCACTTTAAATCAACAGCAGCCCGACGTTCACTATTTCATCTTCAAACGAAACCGACCGTCAATCACTCGCGAGTCTGGTTTAACTGCTTAAGAATTTCGCTGATTCGAACCCCGGAAAACCGACTTCAAGAACGTCCACTCTGACCGCCGTCCAGCAGACGATTGAAGACGACTCGCTGCCCACGACGAGCCGATGATGGACCTAAATGCTTATCAGACAAAAGCAGTGGCAAGCAAAGTGATTGATTCCTTGTGCGATAAAGAAATTGACGTTCGTTTCTGTGCCTGCAGAGCAGTCGGACTGGCTGGTAACAGGAGCACCGGACAGTGAGAACTCGCGATCTAACCCGAACCGGAGACAAAGAACTACTGCGAACTGACCGTTCGGTGGAGTTGCGCTGAGGTCCCTGGTCGATGCAGTGCAGCTCGTTCGCGGTTCTAAGTCCGCATCGGTGACTATTCATGAGCTCATCGATTTCATGTACACTTCAACAATAGCAGCAACAATAGCGACGACGACGACGATGACTTACACTATAGCTTCGCGCGCGCTTGTCTGTGACTGAATGTTTGCTTTCGAGAATATACACTTGCCCGGAGACGGAGAGGCAAATTAATAATTAATAACCACCCTGATGCGGCCGCCCGACGGTGCAGCAGCATGACGCGGCTATGCTAACGACGGCGGAAGGGTGCAACCGATTGGCGGTGCTGCAGGTGAGTACGGCGTGAACGGTTTACCTGCATGCTTCACCGTTTGCCGTCGTCGCTTGATCGGGATCGACTTTGCACGGTAAGTCATTCCACCGACGCTGTTATCAGCAACGTTTGATAGGGCGGGCGGCGGTTTCCTCTGACCTTAGTTGACTACCTAATACCAAGCATTATTTGGTAATAAATTTTTGAAAATTAAAACAAGGTTGAAAGTTTACAAAAAACATAAAAAAAGAGATTACAAAGAGACGCGCACGCAGAGGAAATTGCAACATTTAATATTTAAAATAGCAGAAAATCTTGGAAACCATTGTTAAGAAACAATTAAGTCTCTAAAACTCATGCAATTAGCGGATGCATAAATCAAACTTTTAGCGGGCAACCAAAGTTAGTGTATAAAACTTATTTACGATCTGAAGACATTTCAAAATGACCGTGTAAAATTATCGATCGAACGGTGCCAGAAGTTTATAAACTTTTGAACAAAGAAGATTTTTGAAAAATTCAACGTAACTAATTTTTGGAGAAAACTTTAATGGTATTTCACCGGTCTTCATGGATACCGTGAATTCTCAAATCAAGTATCATAGATCATACCTAGTTTTGTTCGTACATCTATAGCCGACTGTCAACTGCAATTTTAAATTATTTCCACCATTTGGTATTCTATGGTCATGAAAATGTTCAGTTGATACATTTTATCTATTTTCAAAGAGTGAAATAACTTACAAGTTATTATAACCTTGACCTGAATTATGACTGGTACAGCTTGGCATTGGCCTAAATCAATGTTGCCTACTTATACGCGAATGAGTATGAGAAACATAGCATTCAACGCTTACGCCGCACACGCAGGCGTACAAGAAACAGCCGCCGGTGCTGTGTGCAGACATTCTGCGACCCACACACTCGCGCACGCATATCCTGACTTCGCCTTCCTGCCTAGCTTATTCCCGAGTCACAAAACTCGCGGAGAATCAGCTGCCCGTCAGGCTAGTGGCGCACTGGGATACAAATTTCGCATTGGTTTTTCTTCTTCTTCTTCGCCTTCGATTCTACTCACAGGTGGGAGTGCGAGTCGTCGTGAGTAATCGTTATCAGCAGATCGGGCAGCAACGACGAACGACGAGCGACGACTGTAGCTGTTAGCTAAACACACACAGCAAAAATTCGTTGCAGTACATGAAGAAATAAGAGCGGAAGTTTTAAAGGGATTTCACTACTCTACTTTTCATCTAATTCTACTTTTCACTAATCATTACTCATTACTCACGATTCACCACTTACTACTCAGCACTCACCACTCATCATTTGCGATACATCACTCACGACTCACCACTCATGACTTACCATTCACGACTCACTAATCACGACTAGCCACTCACGACTCATCACTCACCACTTACGATACACCACTCACGAGTCATCACGAAATATTTTCCATTTCATAATCAATTTAGGGTCGAAATTTGTGTCAAGAACCGTGTTTTGCGAGACCGCCATAATGTCAATAATTTAAACACTCAACTCTCGTTTTACGACCTCTTTTGGAGGATGTTAAAAAATCTGCCGTGAACAAGAGGACCTAAATTTGAATGTTGGATACAAAACGAGGGGACGTTAATTCATATTTTGGAAGTAAAAAAAGAGGGAAAAAAATCAAAGCGATGGGTATTATAAACGTCCTTCATAACTTGACCCTTCTTTGTCGACAGACTTCGCAGCCGGTTATTGGAGTACAGGAAAATTACGGGGCTAGTGCAAAGATCCTATTTTAACTCTGTAGCGGCACCGCCCAGACAAGATTCGAACATATGACGACTGGCTTTTTAAGCCAGCATCGTACCCCGAAGAGGAGGAGAAGGAAGAGGAGGAAGTTAATTCGAATTTTGAACGTAAAAAGAAGATACACTATTTCGAATTTCCTGAAATTACTTCATGATATTTGACAAATACGTTAATGCAAATTTTGGACGTAAAATAAACGACAGTAATTGAAATTTCGGACGTTAATTCGTAAAAAGAGAGGACGTTAATTCAGATTTCACTTGGTCAAATTGAATTAGCTTCTAGTACTTGAATTAGCTCTAGTACAAAAAGTATACTAGATAGCTCAATTACTTTGGTTCCATTCGAAAGGTTCAATTCGAAAAGTAAATTTTGTACTGAAAATTGTCCTTAAACTTCCTACTTCATTAAATTTAGTAACTTTTCAGAAGCTTTGAAATAAGTGTTGTTTCATCAAATTTCTCCTAAAAAGCGTGATAAAATAGATATTTTATATCTACTAATTCAAAGCTCTGGTAGTTCTACAATTCGTTCTTTGACGTGAAACGGCTGTATGTTTTAGTTTCGTTCACGCATGCGTCACGCATAGCATACTAGATCACCGTGTGCGACGGGCACGGTTTGACACGTATGAAAGACAATAACAGCAACAATAATGTTAACCCTCTAACGGGCAGCATCGTAAAAACGATGCAATCAAGCTAATGACTGTTTTTTTCGTGGAAGTACATTCAAAAGACGCTCAAGTGTTGATTTTCGTGCAAAAATAATTGTCTGGAGGAGCGCCAGGTCAAAAAAGTTTTATTTCTCTTTTTATTTCTCCATGTCTAACGCTCTATCCAGATATTTGGTCAATTCAAAACAAAGTACATATGTGGCTCTGGAGTTCTAAAAACGAAGGCCATCTTCAGACGGTTTTGCCCTTTAGAGGGTTAACATATTTGAGAACCTCACAGAATGGTTAAAACTTCTCTAATAAAAAGTTACGACTGAGTTACGACGGGAAAACTCGATTTTCCTGAATATTTACTCAATTCAAAAATACATATCCATGAATCATACAACGTAGAATAAACAATTTCTTATCAATTCGTTAGAAAACTTTCTTACCACATTCGCAATTGGACTTTCGATGGATTTAGATTCTCTGCTCTCCAGAAAAAAACAGCAAAAATGAGACCGAAGAGGAAAGCTCAAGGATAAGCACGAAGGAAAACGAGACAAAAACTGGACAAACGAATCAGAAAAAGAGGAAAACCGTTTGAAAAAAAGCATAAAAACTGGTATGAAAAAAAGAAATACGAAAGAAAAAACACGACAGAATGGGAAAGAAAACGGGACATAAAACAAATAAAATGTGGAAAACAATAAAAAACCGAAAAAGAGAAAGAAAAAGAAAAAGAGAGGAAACGAGGCAAAAATAAGGAGACTGGGCCAAAAAAGATGAAGAAGGGAAAAGAAGACAAAATAAGATGAGAAAATCTTGAAGCAAACTAAGAAAATCAGGATAAACTGGACAGAAAAGAGAAAAAATGGGATAAAAAAACAAAATGAAGAAAAGAGAGTAGAAAAAAAGGAAAAGAAATAAATAAAATACGGGAGCAGCAGAATGGAAAAAAACAACAGAAAATGTGGGAAAACACGACAGAGAAGAAAATGATATGGAGAGAAAAAATGAAAGCGGAAGATAAAATTGACAAGATAAACAGAATATGACGGAAAAGAAAGACATAATAAGAGGAAAAATGGAACAGACAACTAAAGAATGAACGAAAAACGGGATAGAAAAGGATTTAAAAAGCGATCAAACGTTAAATAAATAGAACCAGCACCGAAAAAAATATAAACAATATTGAAGCGGGATATAAAATGACAAAAACACAAAACTGAGACCGGAAAAGTGGAGAAAAGGACCTAAAAACGGGGTGGAACGGAAAAAAAGAAGAAAAACGAAACAGAGCAAATTCAGGGAAAGGGCGAAAAAGAAAAGAAGAAACAGTGGAAAAAGCAAAAACGAGAGAGAAACAGAGAGACAATGAGATAGGTTCCATTTCCTACGGAACAGAAAACAAGAGAAACTCAACGGGAACAGAACAATAACGCTACAGATAGAATGGAATACAGATAGAGGAAACGAGCAAACTAAGAAAACGGGAAAAGTGGTCAAACAGAAAACGGTCTGAAGAATTAGGTAAAACAGAAGAGTGAAAGGTGCAAAACGAGAGACCGAATAGGAAAATAGGAGAGGTAAAAAAAGAAAAACCAAAAACAGAATAAAAAGCTAAAAAAGACGAAAAAACAGGGCCTCAAAATGAGGAAAACGAAACAGATGAAGACGAAAAACGAGAATGAAGGTAAAAAAAATTAAAAAATACGAAAACCAGAAACGAAAATAAAGGGGAAAAAGGAAGAGAAAAAACTGTCAACGGTAAAGAGAATAGACTAATATACGGGAAAGAAAATAACAAAAAACAAGTAAAAAGTATGAGAAATAACAGGACTAAAAACAAGAAAGAATGTAACAGGAAATGAAGAAAATGGAACAATGAAACAGAAAACGTGGGACTAAAATAAGGGAAAACGGGAGGAAAGTGAGAGCGAAAATCAAGAAAACGGTACAGAAAAGGAAAACCGTAACAAAAATAGGACAAAACTGGACTTTCTGCGGATAATAAGACAAAAGATAAGAGAATAAGACAAAAAATGCCAATTTCAATTTCAAATTAGCTTTGTTTCTATTTTGAAATCTATGTCCAGTTTAAAGTAAAATTGAAAGTTCAAATTAGTCTAAATTCAAGAATATTTTAATGTCCAATGTCAAGTTCAATTCCAAGGGCAATCAAATGTCCAATTTTATTCCAGACTCCAATTTTAAGTCCGAGCCTATTATCAAGTAATGTTGCAAATCGAGTGAGAAGCCTACAATGCTTACTCTCATGCAAAAAAGTATGACAGTCGCTGTTGCTGTGTACATACATTCTGCTACCTACACACTCGTAAACGCACACCCTTATATGGTCTTTCCGCATACGAGCCAAATAGCTCGTGAGTAACAAGCTGCCCGTGAGGGCCCTTCTTCATCTTCGCTCTCGATTCTACTCCTCCTCACAAGTAATCGGTATCAGTAGCTCGGGCTGCATTGACAAACGAGAGCGACGAACGTAGCTGTTAGCCAAATACACACACACACACACACACACACACACACACACACACACACACACACACACACACACACACACACACACACACACACACACACACACACACAAATGCATGAATAAATAAGAGCAGCGAGAGTCCGAAAGGGATGCTTATGCCAGTGTCTTCATTAGAATGAGTACATGTGTGAGAGAAAATTAGACCACACGCGTGTGGGCTTCGCAACATTGATATCCAACTGAAGTCCAATTTAATTCCAATTATTAGTTCAATTACAAATCATTTGATCTTGAAACTGGACATGATTTCAAGCCCAGTTTCAAGCTCAATTTGAAGTCCAACTTCTAGTCTAATTTGAAGTACAATTGCAATTTCAATTCTAAGTTCGGTTTCGAAAATTTGATTTAATTAAGTCGAATTTCATCTTTAACTCTACATAAATCCAATTCAAAATGAATTCCCCAGCAAACGTTTGCATTCATAGGTATTTGTATACGACGAGATCTAAGAAGAAAAACTTCCAGTTCCTAGGTTCCCGCGGATTCCCTAGCTTGGATAAAAAGGAGCGGTACAAAATTTCTTAAGCGTTTGCTTCAATTCTTTTCTTACCACATTTTCCCGCTCTTTCACTTTAACGTTTGGTACTATTCTATTCCTATCTATATCTTTGTTTCATTATTTTCTTCAACCGTACCCTATGTTAATTGTAAAAACTACTATGTATAACTAAAAATATGAAAAATAGTAAAGAAAAAAACAATGACTGTATTTTCAAGGTTATTATTTTTATTTTTGACATAAAAATTACTTTTGAAAACGCAAATCTCAATGGTTCGTGTTGAAGCATATAACAAACACTTATGACAATAATAAACATCATCTTAAAGCACAACCACATCGTTATGATGGGGTCAACCGGAAGTGCAAAGTGAACACCGCCCATACTGAATATCTTTTCTCACAAGCTTGCACGTTGGCCGTGCACAACGAGCGAAAAATATTCAGAAAATTTCCACCGTTTATCGACGTTAGTAATTAGATGAGTAAGTAACAATGGCTTTGACGACTTACTTCGTTCGGAAACGAACGAACGGCTATTGCAGTTTTGCTCCCAATGCCTTTCGTCTTAACTCTCAAACGGGTAAGACAGTCTTGAGAATTGAATTTTTTGTTTGATAGAGGACACAGGACAGTATTCTTGACAATACCTAACAACATAACCTAGCCAGCAATATAATAATCGGATGATAAAAAACTACTAACAGCTTGACCCAAACATTTTAACGGCGGGTACTATTCAAGGGTTAAGTTCTGGATAGACTTGATCAGCAATAAATACTAGGTGTTAATAAATGAGCGTTTACCCGGCTGACACCGCTAATCTGCTGTATTCTCCAGCTGGTCACTTGCGAAGCTCTTCAAAGGTTAAACTAATGATCGTTATTGACGGTGATAGTCGGTTGTTTTAATTAGTATGTAAAAGTCTATAATTGTAATTATATAACCTTAAAGCGCAGTGTTTAAGACCTTGGCAATTTAACAAACGTCATACTTCGGTCAGATCGATTACTCAATAATAACACCCATCTTGGCCCATGGTGTAAGCGGCAGTGGGTTGCGTCGTCTCGCAAGTTTTTCCACCTCATTAACACACGTTATTGCAGTCTTTATTCTCTCATAGATGAATCAGTCGCTACAGTCCGAAGCATACGGGAGCGATAATCTAGAGCGTGCACAGAAATTGCACAATTTAAGAATGTGTTTATTACCAATTTGTTCGACAGATACGAGATGTATCCTCATAATTATCCTCAATATAGACTTAGAATTTTGTATTTTTAAAGTGATCTTTACAAATCATTCCAACTTTGTCACGTTATCAGATTACACTCGAACGACCTGTCCGTTCGCTGTGGAACATTCGTAAGGTCTTCTCCTAAGGCAGTTCCTTTGAAAGTAGGGCACTGCTTAGGGCAGCAAAAATGCATTATCTCACAGCAATCGTCGGTCGGTCGGTGCGGGAAGCACAGCCAACAATCGTCGTCAGTGTTCCAATTGTCGGAGCCTTTTTCACTCGCCAGATCCTCGGTTCGGAGTGATGCACCAGTAGAAATTTACAAAACATGCCTTGCCAGGGGCTAACAACATTTGCACAAATGACCCGTAGGATGGTGCTGGCCGCTGGTCGTTCACTGGCGATCGATCGATCGCTGTTGTTAGCGAAGTATACGTGTCAATCATGCAAATGTGTTATCGCTTCGTGTAGAGATCTGTCTGAGCCATGCAGCTCCGTCGGGTGAGTGTTCTACATACATAGGGAGCTTTAGGGTTAGAGTATTAGCATTTAGGACATTTGCACCGAACCAATTAATAATTGACAGCGATTTATTATTCAACAAAAGCCACTCATACGAATGATGCATAATTGCACTCGAACCTGCGGAAAGTACGTACTTGCATACATTCAATGAATCATGCTCTGCTTTCGATGATAACGAATCTACATTTCGAATTAAAATGGAAATGAAACAATACAATGCAAAATATTGTCATTTGAATTTCGGTTTGAAAGTTATAAGCGCAAATGGAATACCGTACATAATTCCATCTATACCTATAAAGAAGGATTTCTGTCTGTCTGTCTGTCTGTCTGTCTGTCTGTCTGTCTGTCTGTCTGTCCGTATGTTCCTTATAGAATCGAAAACTACTGAACCAATCGGCATGAAAATATGCATGTAGAGGTTTTTTGGGGCCAGGAAAGGTTTTAGTGATGGTTAGAAACCCCTCCCCCCACTAAGAGGGGGGGCTCCCATACAAATGAAACACAAATTTCTGCATAACTCGACAACTAATCAAGCAAATAGCACAAAATTTGGCATGTGGGTGTTTTCGGTGACAAGAATTTATTCTATGGTAAATTGAGACCCCTCCCCTCTTTATAAGGGGAATTATAACTCCTCTCCTCTTTAAAAGGGGGGGCTTCCATACAAATTTCCTCATAACTCGAGAACTAATCAAGCAAATGGAACCAAATTTGGCATGTGAAGGTTTTCGAGGGCAAGAATATTTTCTATAGTAAATTAGGACCCCTCCCCACTTTAAGAGGGGGGGCTCCTGTACCAAAGAAACACAATTTTCCTCATAACTCGAGAAGTAATTAAGCAAATGGAACCAAATTTGGCACGTGGGTGTTTTTGGAGACAAAAATTTTTTCTATGATGAATTGGGACCCCTCCCCACTTTAGGAAGGGGGGCTCCTATACAAATGAAATGCAAATTTCCTCATAACTCGAGAATTAATCAAGCAAATGGAACCATATTTGGCATGTGAAAGTTTTCTAGGGCATGAATATTTTATATGGTGAATTGGGACCCCTCCCAACTTTAAGAGGGGGGGCTCCTATACAAACGAAATACAAATTTCCTCATAACTCAAGAACTAATCAAGCAAATGGAACCAAATTTGGCACGTGGGTGTTTTTGGAGACAAAAACTTTTTCTATGATGAACTGGGACCCCTCCTCACTTTAGGAGGGGGGGATCCTATACACATGAAATACAAATTTCCTCATAGCTGAAGAACTAATCAAGCAAATGGAACAAAATTTGGCATGTGAAAGTTTTCGAGGGCAAGAATATTTTCTATGGTCAATAACGACCCCTCCCCACTTTAAAAGGGGGGGCTCCTATACAAACGAAATACAAATTACCTCATAACTCGAGAACTAATCAAGCAAATGAAACAAAATTTGGCACGTGGGTGTTTTTGGAGACAAAATTTTTTTCTATGATGAATTGGGACCCCTCCCCACTTTAGGAAGGGGGGCTCCTATACAAATGAAATGCAAATTTCCTCATAACTCGAGAATTAATCAAGCAAATGGAACCATATTTGGCATGTGAAAGTTTTCTAGGGCATGAATATTTTATATGGTGAATTGGGACCCCTCCCAACTTTAAGAGGGGGGGCTCCTATACAAACGAAATACAAATTTCCTCATAACTCGAGAACTAATCAAGCAACTGGAACCAAATTTGACACGTGGGTGTTTTTGGAGACAAAAATTTTTTCTATGATGAACTGGGACCCCTCCTCACTTTAGGAGGGGGGCTCCTATACAAATGAAATACAAATTTCCTCATAACTCGAGAATTAATCAAGCAAATGGAACCATATTTGGCATGTGAAAGTTTTCTAGGGCATGAATATTTTATATGGTGAATTGGGACCCCTCCCAACTTTAAGAGGGGGGGCTCCTATACAAACGAAATACAAATTTCCTCATAACTCAAGAACTAATCAAGCAAATGGAACCAAATTTGGCACGTGGGTGTTTTTGGAGACAAAAACTTTTTCTATGATGAACTGGGACCCCTCCTCACTTTAGGAGGGGGGGATCCTATACACATGAAATACAAATTTCCTCATAGCTGAAGAACTAATCAAGCAAATGGAACAAAATTTGGCATGTGAAAGTTTTCGAGGGCAAGAATATTTTCTATGGTCAATAACGACCCCTCCCCACTTTAAAAGGGGGGGCTCCTATACAAACGAAATACAAATTACCTCATAACTCGAGAACTAATCAAGCAAATGAAACAAAATTTGGCACGTGGGTGTTTTTGGAGACAAAATTTTTTTCTATGATGAATTGGGACCCCTCCCCACTTTAGGAAGGGGGGCTCCTATACAAATGAAATGCAAATTTCCTCATAACTCGAGAATTAATCAAGCAAATGGAACCATATTTGGCATGTGAAAGTTTTCTAGGGCATGAATATTTTATATGGTGAATTGGGACCCCTCCCAACTTTAAGAGGGGGGGCTCCTATACAAACGAAATACAAATTTCCTCATAACTCGAGAACTAATCAAGCAACTGGAACCAAATTTGACACGTGGGTGTTTTTGGAGACAAAAATTTTTTCTATGATGAACTGGGACCCCTCCTCGCTTTAGGAGGGGGGCTCCTATACAAATGAAATACAAATTTCCTCATAACTCGAGAGCTAATCAAGCAAATGAAACCAAATTTGGCACGTGGGTGTTTTTGGAGACAAAATTTTTTTCTATGATGAATTGGGATCCCTCCCCACTTTAGAAGGGGGGCCTCCTATACAAATGAAAAACAAATTTCCTCATAGCTCGAAAACTAATCAAGCAAATGGAACCAAATTTGACATGTAAGTGGTTTTGGACGCAAGATTTTTTTCTATGGTGAATTGAGACCCCTCTCTTCTTTAAAAAGCGAGTTATGGCCCATCTCCCCTTTAAGAGGGTGGGCTGCCATACAAATGAAATGCAAATTTCCTCTTATCTCGAGAACCAATCAATCAAATGGAACCAAATTTGGCATGTGGGAGTTTTACATGGCAGAAATTTTTTCTATGGTGAATTACGACCCCTTCCCCTTTTAAGAGGGGAGCTCCCATACAAATGAAATTCAAATTTCCTTATAACTTGAGAACTAATCAAGCAAATGGAACCAAATTTGGCATGTGGGAGATTTTGGAGTCTTGAATATATTTTACGATAGTTAGAGACCTCTCACCCCTGTGGTAGGGGGTTATGGACTCTCATACAAATAAAACAGAAATTTTTGCGAAACTCAAAAACTAATCGAACTCGAGAAATTCGAGACTCTTCCATAAAACATTAGTCAATACAAGACCACAAAAACTATCTATAGTAACACTAGATCATTCAGGACGAGACGGTCGCGAGTGTTGCCGGTGACCCGCCGTCGGAAGTGCCGCCCACTGGGGGGCTTGCAAAACTCGAGATTGTGACAAAGATCCGAGATTCATGATTTATGCATAACACAGGTTAATTTGTGGCAATACGAAGTTTGTCGGGTCAGCTAGTAAATTATAAAAAAGCAGACATGAGTGAAACATTTTATGAAGGATTTGGAACAACATCTGGAGATCAGCAGAAATGCAACTTATTTATTGTCAGTTCCAGACACATTTCATTTCGAGTGATTCGAGCTTCAGCACCTGAAATCAAACAGCTGGTGAAATCGCGTGTTTCCAAAAAGTCATAAAAACGCCAACTTTAAAGAAGCGGTCGCACCGCTCGCTCTAGTCTCAGCGCGGGTTCTATTTTCAACCCATATCTTATCGCAAAATTCCGCAGTACGTCGGGTAAAAACAAAAAAAAAGTATAAAAGAACAAATTGATTACGGGCTGACAATCCCTCTGTGCGTCGTGCTCGTTCGATTTACTAATTCATCATCAATAAATTATTCTCAGCCCCGTGCTTGAAAGCGGACCTTGACTCTTCGTCTAAACGTAAGAGTAATTTTCGAGCCACGTGTACCCGTCGATAAGATCGTCGTCGCTCGTCGATCGTCTTTCAACATTTTTCAGTGCGTCTTTTCGGAAGCCAATCTAAAATCCGATGCCCAATTAGGTCGATTAAACACAGAAGGTCCCTCACATTTTAACCGCGATTGACGTCAGCAAACACTGGCTGGGGGTGTACTTTGACCGCACTGAACCGCGCACTGTTTGTTGTTGCTCCACTACGAGTGTGGCTTATCACCGCAGCAGAGCTGTCCGACTCTATCAACTCCCCAGTTGATTATGTCCTTTGGAAGTGCGTTTTGATGAGTGGCTCTCATTTAACCGGAACAGCAGAATGGCTTCAACTCAAGTTATGCAACTTGAACAATTGCTTTTGCAAACTGTGAGTTTAGAATCGAAGGTTTTCAAAAATTATGTCATGGGAAGCGTTTGCTGTGGCGATAATGGCACTGCAGTTTTGCATCACTTTTTTTTCGCAAAGTGCCATCATCTTCCACTCGTGAGCGATCATGGTTTGAACTTTGTACTCATTATTACTCAAGCGTGAAGTTGGTGTATATTTCGCGTGTTTCATAAAATATGTACTTGATTTCGCGCGAGAAGAAGAATATATGTAATCTACTTCGCTAGCGCTCATTGCCACCATCATAGGAAAGATGGAAGCAAAACAAAACCCACAGACTCAAAGTTCTACCCAGATAAACTTTCGACCTATTCCGGAGCGAAACCGAACCGGTGTGTTCCCACGATGATTGCAAGCTTTTCCGCATTTTGAATTTAATGTTAAGTTATCCCGGCATGTTGGACTTGAAAACTAAATGTCACTACCATTATGCTAGGACTTAGATCACCTTTTAATAAGGGGCGACAGTAAAACTTAAAGAAATGGGCAAGTTCAAACAATATTCTAAACTAGGCGAAACTGTAATAAAATTAGGCGCAACTGCAACTGAAACAAAATTAAACCTAACTGAGATACAATTATAACGCTTAACCGTAATCTGAAACAAAACAATCTTAAGTTAAGACTAACTTAAAATTGCCAAAAATATCAACACCAACGGATCAACTGAGTAATACACTAATGCGAAGTCAATACCAAATTAAGGAAAAAATATTAAAACAAAAATGGACAAAAATGCGGAGTAAATGCTGCTATTCTATTGACTTTTATAGTCCCCTGCCCTCCAGTCGTGATTCGAAAACGCAACGATTAGTTTGTCAGACCAGTGTTGTAGTCACTAGTGGTAGCTCGAGACCTACTGAATAACATATTTTTGGGTTAGTTATGTACTGCATTTTTCATTTTTATATTAATTTTGTTTATGTGACATTTTTATGTCCTTTTGATATTATGTCAATTTATTTTCGTATCCTTTTGTCACTTTTGTGATTTTTGTTGCTTCGCGATTTTGTTGTTTTTGTACCCAAAAAAACTTTTTTTTATAGTGCGTAAGTGTAGTTCGTTAGCAAAGATCGTGGTACAGTATCAAACTGTGTTAACTGGTTGAAATCATACTTAGTTAATCACCGTCTCTCAGTAAAATTAGGTAATACTGTAGTGGTTTTGCAGTCAGTCTGGCGTCCCACAAGGAAGCAATCTTGGACCGCTTCAACTTTCACTACTCCTATATTTTATCTACGGCCAATCAAAATTTGAACTTCATATTTCGAGCGTCGAAAGAGTTCAATGATCTGTACTGTTTACGCGTTCTGTACTACATTGTCGTACGGTCTGCCTTAGAATACGCTGCTGTAGTTTGGAGCCCTTACATTGGATTGTGATCTTCCAGACTAGAAGCAATTCAAAGGAAATTTTTACACCTTTCCTGGCAAAACCCTTCAGTGCTTCCGCCGTATTTAGACCGCTGTAAACTACTTCATATGAAAACTCTCGCAAAAAGAAGAAATATGGATACAATGAAGAGTATTCTATCCATATTTCTTCTTTTTGCGAGAAGTTTTGCAAGAAGTCAGGAAAGTTTTGCTGTACAAGTTGAACTCTCCAAATATCTTCGTTCAAATCAACATAAACGCTGCGCCTCGTGGCCTTCGAAGCGCAGAAGTTTATTATGCGCTGGTTGATTGTTAGTACCTAAGTATTCTAACGCTTAAAACCCCACCCAAAGTGTCGAAAAATCTATCCATAAATCGAATTGGTAATAAACCCAATAAAAATGTATTGTTTTTAACGAAAATACCACAACAAAACAGATGGTACAAAGTCCTCACTAAATCAATAATGCCTCTAAACTGTACCAGATCGTACAGCCAAATTTATAGCACCTTAGACTGCATGTAAAAGTAATATTCGGTGGTGATAACAGAAGGAGAGAGAGAGTGAATGTGAATGTGATTTTCACTTAAGGAACGAACTTGATTCATCTTTGGTTCAAATTTAGTCCCGTACAACATTCTTGCTGAAAAACATGACACTACATTTGTCAACCGAACTGCGTTCTTAATAAAGTATCTTTAATATTTGTAGCAACTTGAAAGTTCAACATGCAACTTGAAAGTAACCCAGAGTTCGGATAATGGTGTCTAAGGTTAACACGTTTTATGTCTATAGATCTATAGCTTGCTAAGCAGCTTTATTGTAATTAACCGAACTTAAAGTAGCCTTGAATTCGCAGATTCTAAAGAAACTTTGTCAAAAATTTTATACATTTCTAGTATTCACCTACTCTTAACTTCTGTAAATTCGTATCATGCGATTAAGATAGACCACATAAAAAACCTAAGCTATCACATACTGCCGCTGGATTGGAACCCGAGCGTTCCGCGTCGCAAGCCTATCCTGATGCATTACGCCTCATCTCGGACGCCACAAGTGACGTAAATTTTGCCAATGAGGTGTTCTTGAGTGTAAGTTCGTTTCGGGGCTGTTGGAAATGAAAAATTAGCATAGCGAGTAAAATCGATACATATCGCATATTTCAGCAACGTAGCAGTGGTATGCTTCTAGTTTACCGAAAGGAGGAGTACTTGAGATCCAAATCCCCGATGGTGTGTGTGTGTGTGGTAAGTTGCAAATATAAAATCTGAGGCTCTTTCATTAAATAATGAACATTGATTATCACTATTAACAGAAATAAATGCTTTAGTTAAGAAAATGTAATGAATAAATAAATACTAAACAAGTGGAAGTTTCGCCCCCCCCCCAACTTTTCAATTTTTTAAGATTGTTGAATTTTTTGAGCCTGAACAGTGTTCTATATAGCGACTTAAGGTGAACTTTATGCGAACTTTCTAGTGCGTGAATCTAGATGATTCCTTTCGAAGTGTAATCATCAAATAAGAACTTGAAAGTACGGTTAGTTACTTAAAAATTAGGCTGAGTAGAATTCTATTCATGATCGTTTCGTTGGCTGACTAAGCCAAAAAAACTCCCTTTTATCGGAACTTTCGGTTACTTGGGCACAGAATAGGGCCCTACGTATTTGTATTTGTATTTCTTTTATTCTTCTTTTATTTATTCTTTTATTTTTGGTATCAATTATGCGTTGTGTCCTATTACTTCGTTTCATTGCTGTGTTACTTTTGTATATTTTTGAGCATATTTGATTGTTATTTGTATTTGTATTTGAATATAGGCTAAGAGTAGGTTATAATCTATTAAACCTAGTTTACAAGCAAGTATTGGATAAATCCTACGTATTCTACAAGTTACATATAAAAAAATCAGAGGGGTTGTGTACAAGACACGACCGCATATATAGGTGACGCAGGACTACGTAAGTCTCTTTGTAGTGATAGTAGCATGTATTCATGCTTGTAATCATTCGATTCTTCGTGTATACATGCTATATGCAACATATATACATGCTACATGCGTTGTATGTAACATTTATCAAAGTAATAACATTGCATACGTTCAATTCTCAAAAGATTGTGCATTTGAAAACAATTTAACAAAATCAAGAACAGAAACTATTACTTTCCTGCTACTTTACTGAAATTAAAGATTGTTTTTATTATCCATGGTTTCCCACGTTGAAGGGATTTTACAAATTCAATGCTATTTTATCAACAGCAGTTCTTTTCACTACACTTCTAATGAAACGGCAAGCATGCGTATTCCTACAGAGCCGTATTAAAACCGAACACTTCAGCTGTAGCACATTTTTCTAACACAGACTTCAAATTCATCGAGGTTTAATCGTCACGCAGTAAAGAATTTGCGATCTGTTGAGACAACGAACTTGTGTCATTTTTTCTGGCACACTTCCCTAACACAGACATCAGATTGGACTAGGTTTAATCGCGTTCGTAAGAAATCTGTTGGCACGAGGGGGATTTGTCACTCTCTCTGGCGTACTTCCCAAGGAAGGACATCAAAATGGTCTAGGTTGAACCGCGGTGTTAAGAAATCTTGTTGAAATAAGGAAACTTTATCACTTGTTTTGGCTTACTTCCCAAGCACAGATATCAGATTGTTATAGGTTTAGATCATCGTAAAGAATCTTCCAACCAATCACGGAGCGAGAATTCTGGTAAAACATAGGTTCATTATTTTCAATTTTCAATAGTTCAACATCAAGAATCCATACTTTTCTTCATTTGGGTCAATTCTTAGAAGATTTTCTGATCGATTGGTGTAAGAATATAGAAAATCGATTGGAAAACCGCTGAGCTATTAGCGCTCAAAACCTTTCATTTTTCGTGACGCTCGCGTTTTTCGATTTTTTGGAATGACACCCTATCTCAAAACTTGCCGTAAGACGTAGTCCTACGTCAATAAAAATAACATCACCAAAGCAGTTGTCCTCTGTAGTATGACCTAAACCTATGTTTAATAGTATTCGAGTTCATGTCAGTGAGTAGTTATAGTAGTTATAGTAGTGTGTATATGGTGAAGCGCATTAAAGGCGTTCAAGAAAGCACTGAGTACAGTACAGTACAGTACAGTACAGAAAAAACGCGGTCAATTATATTATGGTAAAGATGTCTGTAAACCAGCAATTTGAAAAGCTTCGCAATAGTCGATTTAATAGCAACTCCACGGTGATTTCCTACATCACCTTTAGTGAGTCTATTTTTTGTATCGGAATGACGTGCTTAATCTTCCAGATTCCCGGAAAGTTACCGGTTGCCAGGAACATGTTAAACAAGCTTGTCATTTTTGTATCATATAGGTAATAATTTTTTACGCGAAGAAAAAGTTCAGCGTAAATCAAAATCAAAACCAATACAAATGAACCGCGTAAAATCCGACATTCGCTTAAAATTATTCTCGTAAAACGCGATTTCATTTGACATCATTTTGTGCTGTAATTTTTGTATCATTTTGATTTCATTCATACGTTTCAGTGTGATTCTCTCATGGATTTATGATGTTTTTTCTATTTTTTTGTATTATTCTGTGCTTATTTTGTATTGATTTGGTGTCATATTTGTATTATTTGTGTATCAATTTACATTGCTGTATCAGTTATGTTGTTTGTTGTTGTGCATTTTTGGTATGCTTTTTTGGGTCCTTCTATTTGTTTTTGTTTCATTATTGTATTATTTTCTTCACTTCTTGAATTCGCTTGTGTTATTTTCGTATCATTTAACAATTTTCCGTTATTTATGTAACACGCTATGTCCGAAGGTACTTATCAGTTAACTCACATGCACTTCAGATTTTTCTTCACAGGATGTTAGTATTAATCAAAACAATTAATTTAGAGAAGGTCTTAAAATATTCTATTTTGGGTTTTTTAAAAAATTCAATATTCAAGGTTATTTAGGGGTCATCCCCTCTCAAGAGATCATACTCGTTGTAATCGACCACCTCCGATTTCAACCAAATTCGGTATAATTGCCTATTCCGACCCCACATTTAATTTCTCTAAGTTTTGTATGGATTGAACAATCCCCCTTGCAGTGACATGCAGTGAAAAATGAGTATTTTCGAAAATCTGGGAAAAATGGAGAACTGCAAGGGGGATTGATCAACCCGTACAAAACTTTGGGAAAATGAAGGTGGGGTCGGAATGAGCAATTATACCAAATTTGGTTGAAATCGGATGTGGTCAACTACAACGGATATGATCACTTGAGAAGGAATGAACCCTAAATAACCTTGAAAATTGAATTTTTCAAAAAACCCAAGATAGAATATTTTAAGACCTGCTCTAAATTAATTGTTTTGATTAATACTAACATCCTGTGAAGAGAAATCTGAGGTACATGTAAGTTAAATAATAAGTGCCTTCAGACATAGCGTGGGGCACGTATCTCATTTTTTCAAAAAAAATCGAGCAAAATAAAATAATTCCTCATAGCGTAATCCGGAAATAACTGCTATTTTTGTGATGAGTAAATCAACTAACAGTAACAGTAGAACTTTCCAATTTCGTGTCTAATTTCAAGTCTAATTTCTAATTTAATTTGATATAAAACCTAATAAAATAAGTAGATCCGAATTTGACTCCAAATTCATACCAATTTCAAATCTAATTCAAAGTAAGATTTTAGGTCCAATTTCGAGTCTAATTGAATTTTGATTTCAAGTAAAAGTCCAATTACATTTATGAATCAGATTTCGAATTAGAATGAAGAAATGAAGTTTAATTTTTAGTTCATAATGGGTCTTTAATATTTAATAATGGGTGTTTAATATTCTATTTCAGCATTCTATGGAATCTATAGAATCAAAACCTAAAATGAAAAATAGTACTGCTTTTCATAAATTTTATTCGGACATGTCTAATTTAAAACAATATCTTTCACTGAATATAAACATTGTATAAGCATGTAAGCATTTTTGCTCAAAAAAGGTATGTGAGAATTCTATAGAATTAATTGGCAATTGAGAAAAATTATCAAATTAGACCACAACACGAACATAAGCGACATTATTTTCATTATTCCACACTCATACATGACGGTCTAAACGGTTAAATCGAATCCCCTACCGTTACGTTGTTGCTCACCATTACACACCGTTACGCTAACGTCGGAATTGACGTTTGCTTCCGAAGCAAGCACCGAACGTCCGACATCACGTTACAATCTGACGCCATCGTGCGTTATCTGTCGGTCTGTCCTGCTGGAGTCGGTCTTATTGGAACCGAACCGTCAACTTGTGCAAACTGTCAGGCAGACAGAACAGACTACTGACTGCTTATCTTTTTGGTATTTTGCACTGCGCTGGTTGGTTGGATCCGTACAAATCGGTGGATCAATTTTGTCGGGTAAACTTCTGTGTGAAAAGCGAGAAAAGTCGATGTTTATTGTGTGAAAATTCTCCGTTTGAAATCAAAGAAACTATACAGAACTTGTATTTGTAGCTCTGTGAACCATCTTCGAGACATTTTTTCGTGTTTTCTGTGTCATCTACAAACCTGGTGGTGTGATACTGGTGATAAATTTGGATTGTTATTAGTGTTGGAAGTGTATAAACTGTGTGTTTTTGAGAAATTTACGAGTTAAGTTGTCCAATCAGTGAAAACAATCGCATCAAATATCAAGTAAGTAGGATTGATTTTTCGTTACGGGTTGGGTGGCACTTGGTAGGAGATTATCGCAACGCCTAAGGATATCGAACGCTAACAATGGCGGCTTCGCCTTTGATGCAATTTAGCATTGATAACATCGCAGGTAAATCCACTGTCGGCAGAGGAACCGCCTGTTTCGATAGATAACACAAGGGTGTGCGCTGTTTGTGAATGCCATTGTTCCTCCCGACGTGGCCATATTCCCCTTTGAGTTAACTTTTCTGATATCGATTTTCTGTCAGAATCGAACATACCTTTTCCCATTAGAAAGAGCCATAGGGGAATCCTTGGCACCACGGTAGGAAATGATAAACAAAAATCCCATTCGGATGCTTATCGTTACCTGGAACGATCGCTCCCAAGCATAGTGCGATAAGTACAAGAAGCTTAAAATAGAATGTGTTGCAAAATTTTGTCGTTCCTCTACGACCAGCTCAGGTTGACGATTTTCGCCGCAATTCTCTATTAAGTATCGATTTTAGGTTATGTCAACGCCATTTTTATTGTAGAATAATAAAAATAAATGCAAATTGTCCGTCTTTTCAACGGCGCTCTACTCGTTCCGAATTGAATTGCAGAACAAGAATAATTTTTTTCCTACAAGTTAGATCCCATTGCCTTCGGCCTTTATTTTGCTCATCTATCTGCCCTACCGTGACAGATTGACTGCACTGCTTTCGCTTTGCTTGCCTGCCTGTTTGTTTGACTGGCTGCTGAGGCTGAGGCAAAGGAACTTTAGAGCACAAAGAATAAACAGCGCTGCCGTAGCAGATCAGCAGCAGGCAGCAGCAGCGAAGACGAATTAATCGTTGCTGGTGGTTGTTTTATTTTGACGTTTTCGGAGAGTCGCTCGAGACACGACCTCCAGGCGGATAAAATATGGCACGCAGACGGTAAATACCTACAGCGGAAATGTCGCGAATTCCGATTCGGATTTTTTTTTGTTTTACAAACAATAAATGCTAGGTTATTTTAAAATGGTTCTGGTTAAAGTAGTGAGCTTAGGTTTTCCAGAAAATCATCACAAAGCTGATGCAATGAAGTATTTAAACAAAACTTTTTCAAAATATAATAAATATATGTAATTTTAAATCAAATTTAAACATAAATGAATTCAACAACATATTGTGATCATATCCACGGTGACTAGTTTTCTTGCATTCCGATAAGAGTTTCTCACTAAAGTAGGTTAACCATTCCCATAAGACGTCCCAGTTCCAGTTCCAACTTCCTAATCTAATTTCTTATCAGCATAATTATATTAACATTATTCAATTAACTCGTGCCGAAATCAGCAGATAACTTTGTTTTTCCCCATTAGCCATCACCGCAGCCATCGCATGCCGCAACGTTCGTGAAGATAAAAGTACAAAGTATGCTCTTGGGTTGGATTTGAACCATTCGACGAAGTAAAATTTCAATGCGGTTTTTGTTACAACGGAGCGAAAACAGTATTTTTTAAAATACCAATGCTTTCTCAGAAAACCCCAAGGGAAAGTTTCCAATTTTCTAGCGCAATGCATGCTTCAAAAATTCATAAATCTTAACCCTCGAACGGCCTTCACTTCTGAAGCTTCAGAGCAAGATATGAAATTTGTTTTGAGTTGATAGTATGAAAAAGGAGTTCAGTACAGATTTCTTGACATTTTGACAATAAGAAGAATATGTTCAGAACGGATTTCCTGACATTTTGACATTTTATTATCACAATTTTCTGACCATGCGCTTAAAAGTTATCATCTTTCAAAAAGAATTGCGAAAAATCCCGAAAAAAATATGGTGCGGAACATTCCCTTTTTTACTGTTGAAGATAAAGGACATCTAGAATAAATTGTTCGACCTCAAAGAGTTTCTATGATTAATTTACATGCTTTATTTCAACAATCCAGAAAAAATGTTATCAGGAAAAAGTTAACATTTTTTTCGGCGGTGGAAAACTCCACGGAAAATTTTCAAAATATTTTTTCATACTTATCTTAGGTGTAAAATTATTCCATTCCATTTTGATAGTTGTTAGGCTATGACCGAAAAATTCGATTTATTCAAAAACAGAGCAAATATTTTTAGATCAAAATGTAAGTAAATTAGTTCATCAATCCGGGATAAATATTTTTATTTTTATATATTAGAGTGGTTTTAACCCAGAGGGTCATTCACCACTGGGATAAATATCTTTGGAAGAAGTTTTTCACAAATTTTTCCATGGCGGATGAAAACTCCAAAGAAAGGTCCGAAATCTATGTTCTATCTCTTGGAAAATGGTTAATACTTTCTTCTTGTTTATTATCAATTCACAGTATTTTTGTGACAAAAATTTGATGATAGTGTTTCTGTTATTCTTAATTTATGGCCCGAAAATTTATATTCCTGATAATTCACATCTCAGGAACCACACCACATGAACCACATGAAAATCTTTCCGGACATTTTATTTCTAGATTGCTGAGAAAATTTGCTTGCATTTAAAAAGTTTGTTTTACGATGCTTGTTTGAGTGATTGATCGGAAAAATTCCTCTTGCAGCCTTAAACTTAAGCCCGAATCATCCCAATGATGTCATACGGTATCGCTTGACATATTTTAAACTTTTCGACATAAAATAAAAACAAATTGATATTTTCAACATTTAGTAACATCCAATTGAAGGCAATTGAGTGTTGTACTTTGATGCAATAGCATTTCAAAGTTGAAAATTGGACTGATTTTGCGGGATATTCTAGGCTGATTCGGGTTTTTTTGTCGGAAGATTTGACCACTGCGGGTTCGGGTTAATAATGGAAATGACTGAAACTCTCTGACCCATCATTCTAAACCTGTACGATAAAATGTTCCGCTATGATTGGAGTTCACATAGAAGCAACAAATCAGGTGGCAGCAGAGTACTTATTGCGGTTTCTATGAAGCCATCTGCAACTCACTCTAACAAATATGGAGAAGAGTAAGGTTGTCCGGTCAAATACCGGTTAGCTTCAAGGCCTGGCGCAGATTAATACAGTAGTTAACAGAAACTTGCGTCTTTTCGATTTAGTTTTGGCTAACGAATGTGCAACTCCGATTTGCTCAGTCCAAGAAACAGTCGATCCTATAATCCCCCTTCCCATGCACTGACTATCCTGCTCTCGAAGTCACAGAACCTATTGAGTTTGAAAATAGTTTGAACGTAAGAGAGTTGGACATTCGAAAAGCAGACATTTTCCCAGACGTTGCCTTGACCTGTTTACGGACGTTAACGAATCTCCATTTCACTTTAGTTATGTGCTCACTTGCAAATTACCTCGAAAACCAGTATGAAGACATGTCCACTTGCGGGGTTTGAAGTGTCTCAGGTATTGGAGCCCTACGAAAATACACCAGACTCCGTTGTTCTTTTTCAATGTGACAATTTAATATAGCGAGGGTGCTCTGTAGCCGTAGGGTGACCGAGTCTGCCTTGACAAGCGAGTGGTCGTGGGTTCGAATCTTAGTAGAATCAGGCCATTCGATGTTAGGTGACTTTTAGCATTGATTTAGGTCCCTCCACATTCTTGCTACTGCATTCTGCATTTACTAACAATGAAGCCTCTTGCCAGGGCAAGTTATAAGAGTGGTACTTGCTAGAGGTGCGAATAAAGGCTCTTGTTCAAAGGCAAATTATAACTTGTTCCACTAACTGGTTCTAGGAACGAGATCGATAATTCTACTTGAGACAAAACTCCAAAAAGTTCTGGTTGTTTGTAAACGAAAAACGCAAGGAGAGCGGTTTTCCAGCTAGATTGTTTCTTGGAGAGCAATCATGTAGCAGACTCGAAGCTCTACCTGCGGCTTATTTGCTAAAAAATTATCGAGTGTTTTCGGTAATTGTGATGTATCTACTGAAGAGATCGAGGATGCTATGAAGTTCGTTCCAGAGAACCTCTGCCATATCAGGATTGTTAATTTCTCTGAGAACGAAGTTGTGAATGCTTTTAATAAGTTGAAATCACTGCAATTCCTGGACCGGGTGGTATTCATGCTCTCATATTGAAAAATGTGCAGTCCCACTCGTACATCCATCAAGATAATCAACCGATCTCTTCGCAAGGAAAAATTCTCATCAATTTGGAAGACGTCCTTTGTTTTCCCTGTGTATAAAAAAGGAAATAAAAGCGATGTTTCTAACTACCGAGGTATCACTACGCTGGTCGTTCAATTAACACAAATCAGGTTGAATTTATTTCATTTGTATCCAGCAAATCGAGAGTGGAGACCAGGTGGACACTATTTACACCGATATTAAAGCTGCGTTCGATCGTGTTAACCATCGTCTGCTTTTAGCGAAATTGAAACGCCTAGGAGCTTCTGACTCATTCGTGCATTGGCTAACATAATTTCTCTCCAAACGTTTCCTATCAGCAAAACTAGGAAACTGCAAGTCTCAAGAGTTCCAGATTAAGTCAGGCGTGCCGCAAGGCAGTAACCTGGGACCGCTGTTATTTTCAATTTCCTTCGATGACGTCTGCTTAGCACTGCCACCTGCTTGTCGGATTATGTATGCTGACGATCTGCATGCTTAAATTTGGGACCTTTCAATTTTCTCAATTTCTGTGAGTATAAAATAGAGCAGCAGGCTTCTAATAAAGAATACTTCATATAATCTTAATATTATGTACATGTTTAGACTGGATAGTTTCTCTGATCTTGAGTAAAACTTGGGGTTCATCATGAGAATTGGAAGGGATTTTCGTGACCCTTACTGTTTGAAGTCTCTCTACTACTCGCTAGTTCGGTCTATCCTTAAAACAGCAGCAGTAGCTTGGAGTCCATATTTGATAACGTGGTCTACAAGGATTGAGGCTGTTCAAAGAACGTTTATTAGATCAACATTGCGGTTCCTTCCGTGGATTAATCTGCTCGAGCTCCCAGCACATGAAAGTTGCTGCACATTATAAAGCATGAACTCCTTGGAGAAAAGAAGAAATTGTATGCGTGCAGTATTTATCGCAAAATTGCTCTATGGCGAAATAGATGCACCCAACTTTTTGGCGCAGTAGAGTCCTACCCTGCAAATCGTCTCAAATCCGGTAGATACAAGACGACCAGGAGCGCTGCTAGTAAGACGGTTAGACCAGGTAGGGCGAGATCTGGTGGAGAGTACTCGGTGTCGGTGTCCACTTAAGTAAGGATTAATATTTAAAATTTTGATGATTTCAAGGATCCTCTATCTCCCTTCGCTCACATAGAGGCGGTCAGGTTTGTTTGTTGCTACGCTCTTGAATGGATAAATTGATTGCCTTACTTTCCCGAAACACCACAATTTCCATTACTTGATCGACCGATTTTTACCTGCAAAGCCGTAATTCTTTTTCACTCCTGTTTCGTGCTAGAAGCGTCAACTCTACTCGTACACTTACTTTTTGAGTTTTTCAGGGTTCAGGGGAGTTTGTGGACAATTGATTTTATAAAAAAAAATTAAGTCCTGCAAATTATTTTTTTGCTCCCCGATTTATCAAGCCAATTTCAAAGGGGGGGGGGGGAGGTGAAACAAACTAACAAAACAATTTGCAATGGCCTAATCGGCATCAAAGAGAGTCGCTCAATATTACTCAGATCCTTTTAAATGCTTATTACGTGAGAAATATCTGGCTTTAAGTCGTCGCAAATGTTCGAAGCCTTGAAAGACAACATTCACCACGTTGTCACTGATGTACGACCGTTCTACAAACCTAGAGAGATGGTTTGGTTGCACCGTCATAACTCCGGAACGTCTGACCTGTTCTTCACCAAACTTAGGAAAAAGGGTCTTTGCATCTCTAGCATTTAACGAATTTCCAGGCCGATAACAGATGTACAAGTAGTTGAAAAAGAAAACGGTAGAGCTGACAAAGGAAGGAGGGATTGCCATAGACAGAAAAAACAAAGTTCTGTAATATAAAGTATGGCGAGTGAGTATGCTATACTATTCGAACTGTTAAAGTGTATACTAATTGAACAAAATCAATGACTTCCATGATATTTTGGTTTGAAAAGCTATTGGATATTAAATTCTGCAAAGATTTTTGTACCATTAGGCATGAAACATAACTTTTGAAAACTTAGCTTTAGATTTAAAAAACTAAGTCTGTAATCAAGGTATTTTTTGTAAATAAACAAATACTTTGACAACAAATAAAAGTGCTTGGAATCTCGTGGAATAAAATTCTGTCCGGAAGTGTAGCAACGTTGACTTCAGTGTTAGATGATGTGTTAGATGTTCCACGAGAATTCCAGCATAATCTGGAATTAAATTCAAGTTAGCCTCGAAAACGGCGTGTAGAGCCAATTAATTGCAAAGTATGGCGAATAAAAAACCTCGTGTTCCTAAAGTGGCATATATATATATATATATATTACAAAGTAACTATTTGGTTTCACCTAAAGCGGTCAAATCAAATCGATTTCGGTTTTAAACGAAGAAAAAACAGTTTTTATTCCTTCTAATCAATATAATTTCAATATTATTGAAGGATATTCAAATAAATTAGAAAGTTTCTTTGAGTTTTCTATAACCGATAATGGTATAAATTCTAATTCAATCGGTGCAGCAAATACTAGCAGCCGCATTAGAATCATGTTCTAACGTAATTAATAGCCATGCCGCAATTAGGAAAGCAACCCAGCGGGAAGGGGATCTAATTTGGTTCAGCAAAAAACCGAACCGTACCCGGTCTCTCATTGGGTATGAACGCTCGGTAGCAGCGTCAGCAACCGTTAGTGTACCCGCAAGGAGCATCAATCATTCAGCGGGCCTGTTAACGCCGAGTGGTGAGAATCACCTGGGACCAGTTGGCTTCAATCAAGGCAGCAAAAGTACTACTTCAATCTGCAGCACAGCGCGTCTTGCTGCTGCTCATTTGGTAAACGAAGCCGAGCCTGCCAGTATCGAAACTCCGGTGCCAATGAAGTGCCAAACCTAGCGTGTATAATTCTCTGATATTCCATCGGTAATGAAGTAAATTATTTTTATTGCTCTATCTACGGCAATAATTTAGTGGCAAGGCATAGAGCATACGAAAGCCTATGGTAGCTGTTTGAAAAGAGTTTTTCACTAAATTGAAATTTTCAAAGTTTTCAAAATGTTTAAAATATTCGCGATTTTTCATCAAATTTATTTCATTTGACTAATTAGAATTTTACAAAATTCAGCACACTGGCCACGTTCCTGATGCGGGCTGATTCGACAACTGACAGTCGGTCGGTCGCCGAAAGCCGTCCCTTTCAGTACAATACCAATACAAACTAGGCTGAACGTGATAGTGCCGCCACCAACACATTTTTGGTGTTGGCTGAATTCCGCATCGAGCGGAAGGAAACTAACTTTCCACGTTTTCCCTAGTCGGATTTGAATATGCACAAACACAGAGCTAGGCTTTTGGGGATCGACCAATACCGACACGTTTTTAACCGAAATCATGTGTTGGCATATGACGTCAACATGCGAATCTACCAGCCAGCCAGCGATGGGTGGCTGAAGGAAGAATTTTCCTGTCATCCTTTTGGCTTCATGCTTCTCAGTAGGCAGTGCACCACCGAACATGTGCATGCGATGTGCTTATCCGTGTGTGTGCGTGCTGACAGTATTGGTAAGTCTTCGCTGGAATAGGGGGGAAATCGATTTTTCCTACCAAGACTATGTAGCTCGGCCTGGCAAGTGCTTTTCTCGTTGGGTACGACGCTGCGAACCGTGCAGAAGCAGTTTGCAGTTTTTCCGACACTACCTACTGGGCACCTAGTTAGTGGTGGTGTCAGCGAATCGTCGTCGGCGAACGGCGAACGTGTGCTGGAATTTTGGCCCGGAACAGAATTCTTCCGTTCCGTTCTGCATGCTGTGCATTTCAATGAGCATCAACAATTGTGTAATGCCGATGATTGCTGGAGGATGATTACACGCTGGTTTTGCTGATTGACGCAAAGAACTGCGGGTTCCGGATCGGAATGGGAAGCGTGCCAAACGGGGAAACAAACGCGTTCAGTTCGGTTGGATCAATTATGGATACGCTACGCAGGAATATATTTGGGACATTCAAAAATGGTTGAAAAATACAGTGCAATTTTTCCCAAACCCTAGAGAAAACACAAGAAAAATTTCCAAGCTGAAATGATTCCCATCATTGTCGGATATCGAACCAATCAATGCCATGTCCTCAACACAATCTCTGAATATTTAGTCGATATTTGCATAATATAGGCTGTGAACCAATTCCGATGGAATTAATTAAGATAAGCATAGGAAAAACGGAACTGAAATATCATCAGATTGACGCACATGGCAAGAACAAGCGATCTCGGTGAGTTCGAATCTGGTTTTTGGAGGTTTTTCATTTGGGAAATAATTTGGGGATTGATAGATTGTTGAGTTTCCTAATATCTAATCTCTGAAGCATTAATGCCAATAAACAAAACAGTAAAACTAATTTTGAATAAGGAAACTATTTTACAATCTTTAGACTATTTAAACCGCAAAATTATAGAATTCTAGCCCTAGCCCTAGCCCTAGCCCTAGCCCTAGCCCTAGCCCTATCCTTAGCCATGTTCTTTAGTTTCAAGTTCTTAAGATCTCACTTTTTCAGATTTAAGTTCCTTAGACCCGAATTCACTAGATCCAAGTTCTTTGATTCCAACTTGTTTAGATCCAAGTTCTTGGGATCCAAGTTCTTTAGATCCAACTTCTCTGGATTTAAGTTCTTTGGATCCAAATTCTTTAAATCCAAGTTGTTTGGATCCTTCTTTAGAATCAAGTTCTTGGAATCAACGTTCTTTGGATCCAAGTTCTTTGAACACAAGTTCTTTAGATCCCAGTTCTTTAGATTTAAGTTCTTTAAATCCAAGTTCTTTGGTTCCAAATTCTTTAAATCCAAGTTCTTTGGATCCTTCTTTAGAACCAAGTTCTTGAAATCTACGTTCTTTGGATCCAAGTTCTTTGGTTCCAAGTTCTTTAGATCCAAGTCCTATAGAACCAAGTTCTTTAGATTCAAGTTCTTTAAATCCAAGTTCTTTGGATCCTTCTTTAGATCCAAGTTCTTGGAATCCACGTTGTTTGGATCCAAATTCTTTAAATCTAAGTTCTTTGGATCCTTCTTAAGAACCAAGTTCTTGGAATCTACGTTCTTTGGATCCAAGTTCTTTGATTCCAAGTTCTCGAGATCCAAGTCCTTTAGAACCAAATTCTTTAGATTCAAGTTCTTTGGATTCAAGTTCTTTGGATTCAAGTTCTTTGGATTCAAGTTCTTTAAATCCAAGTTCTTTGGATCCAAATTCTTTAAATCCAAGTTCGTTGGATCCTTCTTTAGAACCAAGTTCTTGAAATCCACGTTCTTTGGATCCAAGTTCTATGGTTCCAAGTTTTTTAGATCCAAGTCCTATAGAACCAAATTCTTTAGATCCAAGTTCTTTAAATTCACGTTCTTTGGTTCCAAATTCTTTGAATAAAAGTTCTTTAGATCCAAATTCCTTAGAACCAAGGTCTTTAAATCCAATTTCTTGGGATCCACATTTTTTTATTTCAAATTTTTTAGATCCTACTTAACCGAACATTTGCTGGGACGTGCTTTGTCTGCATCTTCACATGAAGGACAGTAGTTAAAAAATATCAATATATTTTGGATAAATGAATTTTCTAAGTGAGTATTGTTTAAGCATAGTTTGTGAAGAGTAATCTAATATATAATATTTGGATTTTAATATGTCATTCCATAACGTTTAAAATACAAAATTTTTACGTTTATTTTCACTTTAATTATGTGAGATTTACGGAATATTTCGATTTTCCAAAAATGGCTATTTTGCATTTTGCTCTCCGCAAACACTTTTCAAGTCCTTTTTTGCTGAAGTTTCAGCAATCACCTCTGAAGTGCGTTCCCGAAAGTATCGCACCTGACAGTGAATAGCACGGAAGACATAACGGCTTAATATGTATGTTCCCATAAAACAAATCGTTTGTATAAACACACCGAAACGCAACATTTTCAGCACAACACAACCGAAAGACACAACCAGCACAATTAAACTTTTAAATGCCAAGAATATTACTTCCTTTTTATTACATTTGCTCCGTTTTCGGAGCGAGCGGGCATCAAAGGCATCTGTCGGCCGCCCCCTTCCGCTCTCCACAGACTCCACAGACACAGTTACGAAACGGGTAACAGATGGCGCCCATTGAGTTGCAATTATGCTTGGGTCGGTTGGTCGGTTGGACAAAATCAAGACTCGTCGGAGCCTATCCTAGTCTACTTGGTGGCGGATGCTGGGATTTGGGCACAAAGCCAAAGACGGTACCCGACGGAGCTCTCAATGAAATCGACGTTCCTTAGAAGCTCGGTTCTGGTGTTGGTGAAAATTCGAAGCACCGGATCGGTTCCAGCTGCGAATGTATTCGTGTGGTTTCCGGTGTGCCTAATGCTTGCTTCATGTGTGCAGAATGGTAATGCTGCGTTCCCTTGTAAACACAGTGGAATGGAAACGAGCTCCATCCATCGGTCAGTCGATAACGCGGCGAGCGACGGCGGAACGTGACGATGAAGGATGAGGGATGAGGATGAGGAGACAACGAATCGGATGATCGCCGAACACAGCCCACAATCTTTTCGAGTCTTTAAATACGAAAAAGTAGCAAACAGCTCCTTCCTTTCCGACCGTTTGGATGTTTGCTAATGTTGGCCTGATTTGTTGGTGTCTTTGCGGTTTGGATATTTGGCGAGTGTAAATGTTTTTTGTCGCTGCTGTACACTGTCGTCGGTGTGTAATGAAGCGAAACTTATAAAAACTGATGGTTTTATTACCCCACTAACAGCTTTTTCTAAGAGGCAATCAAAATAAATAATCCAAGAAAAGTTTTTGAAGTCTGCATTCGCGTAGCGCTTGGAATAGCTTAATAATGGATGGTGAAATAATCAATCATTCTGAAAGAATATTAGTTTCAGCAAACTTGTAATAACATTTTTTGTTGTTTTTGTTTTTTTTACAGCTCGGTATCATAAAAACCTCCAACGGCAGTGCTCACCATAGGTAAGTCAGAAGAACCCTTGACATTTGGAATCCCGAAGAGTGATTCTTCTCCGGAGTCGTCCTGAGAAAAACACCCTTCCAGCTAAGACAAACATCCGCTACAAATTAAGTGCTTCCTTCTTAGAGTGTCATTTAACTTTTTCATAACCTTGCTGCCAGTGCCAGTGCCAGTGCCAGCTCCAGCGCCACGCGCGCCGCATAACAACCATGCTCCAGTTTATGTTGCCTCGAAGGAGGGAAGTAGGAAAAAAAGAATCCCCCCATTAAAGCATTTTATACCGCAAACTGGCGCCGCCGCCATCAACTGAAAGGTTATCCGCTCAACGCATTGTGTAATGACTGACAAAAGCTTAAAGGGCGGCAGAATCTCCGTCCATCATCCATCCAGTGTTCTGTTTGCATTGGCAGTGTCAAAAAAAAAATACAGTCGAGCTGAGCTGAGTCTAGATTGATATTAATATAATTACGTTGCACGCTGGGCGTCTTCCTTTATTTACCGAACCGAGGGATGATGCACTCGACAAACACACGCGAACGCATATCGTAGATTGCTTTTTTGTTCGTTGTATCCTGTCAGAATGATTGTGTTCTGTTGGGTGAACTGTAAGCGAGAAACGTAAACCGTAGGATAGAAGTACACTTATTAAAGCTTTTGAAAACTAATTTTGAATATAAAACATGCTTGAATATGATGAATATGAATATGAAATATTTTTGTAAAATTTGCACTTAAAAAACTTTCTTAAACTGAATAAACTCTTGTAGCGATTATTATTCAGCTAAAGCTGAACAATTGTTGATTAGAAAATGTGTAAGCTAACTTGAAATATTTAAAAGCACGGAACTGGACACGGCGCAATGGATGCTAAATGTTTGAATATTTGATCTAGATGCAATCACATCAATCCACACTAACGTCGGAAGTGGGAAGACAAGAGCAACAAAGCGACGGGACTGGTGAATGGTGAATAAACCATAACAAGTGTACAGAGCTTAACAAAATCTGGCTTGATACGATTCGGTTTTGTCTTATCGTCGGGGGGGCATTCGAAAATCCGGAAGAAAAATAATCAGTTCTGTTATCAATGTGCAACAGAAGACAGATAAAATTGCGATTTCGACTTCACACTTTAGTTATCACTAGGTAATAGTCACTGGCGTGCCCAGGCTGGGGCACGTGTCCCACCTTCTCTTTAAAATTTAACATAAAACAAAATAATTTCTGAAACCCAGTCCGCCGTTTTTCGTTGAACCTGCAACTATTTTTGCGATAAGTTAATTAACAGCGTAAAAATAATTTCAGTTTCAAGTCCAATTATAAATTACTTATGTTATACGCACTGATTTCAATTCCAATTCAAGGTCTAGTTTCAAGTTAATTCCAAATGCAATTTCAATTCCTACATTAACTTCAATTTCAAGTCTAAATTCATGTCCATTACCAAGTCTAATTTTGAAGTTCAATTTCAACTTTTATTTCAACTCCAACTTCAAGTACAATTAGTCCGACTTCGTGCCCAATTTTAAATCCTTCCAAGTTCAACTTCAAGTCCGTTTCTAAATCCAGTTTCAAATCAAATATAAAACTAATTTAAATTCATTTCCTATTTTAAGTCCAGCCCAGTTAGCTTTGAGGTACGATGCTGGTCTAATAAGCCAGTCGTCGTATGTTCGAATCTTGAAAGTTGAAAAATTATCTTTTTGAAATGTTTTTTTCTTATTTGTCAATTTCTAATCTTTACATTTTTCTCCTAAGCGGGAATTCGTCTCCTAGTAGGCCTAAAAAAAAACGGAAAGGAGCACGCGAGAAAAAAAGTGACAAAAACTGGACAAACGGGATATAAAAAGAGGGAAAGCGTGACAGAGAAAAAGATGAAAAACTGGCGTGAAAAAAACAGAAAAACGAAAGAAAAAACTTGTCAAAATAAGCATACGCAAGGGATACCGGACGTGTGCTGCTACTCCGTTATTGAACAGGATTAATAAAAATAAACAAGGAAAAACGATTCAGAAAACGAGGAAAATGACGACAAACTGGACAGAAAAGGAGAAAAACGGGATAGAAAGGGAGAAAAGGAAAGAGAAAATACGGGAGCAGAAAAGTTCAAAAACGAAAACAAAAAAGAGGAAAATAAAGACAAAATGTGAAAACGGAAGAAAAATAGAACGCGACAGAAATGGAGGACAACCAGGATATAATAAGAGGTACAACGGAATAGACATAAACGAATCAATAGAAAAAAGAAAAATGGGCCCCGAAAAGAGAGTTGGAATAAAATCGACGAAAAAAGGAACAACATAGAAAAAAAATTGTGAAAAAATGTGAAAACAGGACAGGAAAACAAAAAGAGCATGCAGGAAAAAGGAAAAACCAGGAAGTAAAGGAGGGAAAACGAAATAAATATAGTGAAGACGGGAAAGAAAAAGAGGGAAATCAGAACATAAAACAAGAGAAATCAAAAGGAAGAAGGAGACTAGCGAGACAGAAAAAAGAAAACCGATTGAGAAAACGAAGAAAACAAGAATTAGAAGTCAAACAGGAATAAAAAAGAAGAAAGATGGGACTCAATGGGATGCAAAAAGGGACAGTAAAAAAAGAACATTTCCTACTGTTAAACGGACCAAAACAGGTTAAAACGTGAGAGAAAAAAACGAAAACGGGAGAGAAAAAGGAAAGCCGGTGAGAAAAGGGAAGAACGAAAACTAAACACAGATTAAACGTGACAGAAAAGAAAAAACGGGCATATTAAAGAAAAAACCGAAAAGCCGAAAATCGAGAAGGAAAGAAGTTGAAGAGTTGGAAAAAGACAAAAACTGGAAACGAAAAAAAGTAAAAAAAAACTCGAAAAATGAAAGTGAAAATCAAAAAAACATGAGTGCAAAACAAGGCAAAAACAGTATTGAAAATAAGAAAAAATGAGACAATAAACGAAGAAAACCGAAGCAAAGAAATAGAAAACACGGAACGGAAAGAAAGAGAAACGAGAAAAGAAGAACGGACGAAAAGAAAGAAGAGTGTGAACAAAAACCAAAATAACGGTAGGGAAAAGAAAAACGAAACAAAAAGTGGGCCTGGAAAATAGAAAAAGAGGAACGCCACAGAGGTTAAACGAGTACGAGAGCAAGATGAAAAATGTCAATCCTGATTTCAAGTAAAAATTCTTGTCTGTTCAAGTTTAATTTAACGTCCAATATCAAGATTAATTTCATGTTCAAGCACATGTCCAATTTTAAGTCCGACTTCAAGTCTAATTTAAGTTCTTCCTTCTTTCCCAGCCGGCTTTAAGTCAAATCAAGTAAATTTTGATTTCAAGTGCAATTTCTACAATATATGAAATCTAATTTCAAGCCTAATTTTAAATGTACCTAAGTTCAAGTCGAATCCAACTTTAAATCCAATTTCAAGTCCATTTCCAAGTCTAATTTAATTGAGTTCAATCTTAATCTAGTTTAATGTATGTATATAAAAGGGAGCGTGAGTATGTTTGTATGTTCCACCATAACTCCAGAACGCCTTAACCGATGTCCACCAAACTTCGCACACATATTCCTTGGATGGATAAGAGGTGAGGAGGTCGTAACAGTGGGGGGTGGGGGGGTTGCAGGTCCATAACTCCGAAGTGCCTGGACGATTCTTCACCAAACCTGGCATACATGTGCCATGACGTAAGGGTATCAGCACTAAAGGGTTGACAATAAAAGGAGGGGGGAGGCCATAATTGCGAAACACCTGGATAGTTCTTCATCACACTTGGCACATATGTTTTTTGACATTAGGGAATTAGCACTGGGAAGGTGACAAAAGGGGGGAATACCTAACAAGGGTGGGGGGAGAGATCTAAATAAGTAAAAGGGGTTGCGTTCCTCTTGCATTTAAAGCGATTGCAGTTGTGCAACTGACTTTGAGAAAAGAGGGGGATTCCACCGAGGAGGATTATATGGTAAATAAACTTTTGTTTCTTTTCTATTATAGCGACTTTCATTGAGCAAACCGATTCATAATTAGCTACTCCGGAGCTTCTGGACTGTTCTTCATCAAACGTTGTTTGTCAAACACATGTTTTTGGCATGTTTCTTTTATGCCGGGGGGTTGACAAAAGAGGGAGACGGTCAATTACAAGGGGAGAGAAAGGTTCAAATGGGTAAAGGCGTTTTTCTCTTGCATCTGAAACGTTAGCAGTTGTACAAGTTGTTTTATTTTTGAAAGGGGGAATAGGGCGGCCGTCAAAAATGGGGAATTTTAAAAAACGTAAAAAAGGTTTTGTGTCAATTTATAGGGATTACCGAGAAGAAGACAGATTTACAAGTAGTTGGGGTACAACGTGAGAGGAACTGACAAAGGGAGTAGACATATTCAAATGAAAAAGAGGGTTTTATTTCTTGCTTTATGAGAGTTTTTGTTACACAAATAGATGTACAAGTGACTGAGTGACAAAGGGGCCCCGTATGAGATCGGGATCGGGTTGTGGATCAGCTAGTTTTAAATAAAGTTTCGAACTCAAATTAGTCCAAAGTCAAATCTAATTTAATGTTCTACGTCAAGTCCGATTTCAAGTCCAATTTTTTCTGTAATTTATAGTTTAATTCCATGCAGTTTTCTTAGTTGTTTTAATTCAAATATCGCAGTTTATACGGATTTATCAGTGTAAAGAACTCTACCAATAAACCATTTCAGAAGCAGCAGTTGAAACTAGAAAACATCCAATAAGGAAAATCAATGCTTGCATTTAAACTCTGCCTGAAACATTTTATTTGTACGGGACTCCTCCTTCATCAATCCCCCAGTGCTAATTTTCTTATGCCAAGGAACATATATGCCACGTTTGGTGATGAACGGTCAAGGCGTTCTGGAGTTATGGCGGTGCATACAAACATTCAAACAAACTGACGTTATTTATATATAAGTTTATAATCTAAATTGATTACTTTTGTACATTTTATAATTGATGCTTCAATTATAATTCAGGAATATTCCTCAGGTAAGCAAAAAAGTATATAACTGATAACTAAATTTTTAACTTTCATAAAAATGATTACGGATATTATCATGATTGTGATGGTTATTATTAAATTATTTCTTAATAACCCTTTTGTAAATCCTTAGTTACACTCGCCATGTAATTTGGTGTAAAATTATTCGGACATCGTTAAATTTATCGATTTAAAAAAAAATATATCGTTTTAAAACCCGCACATCCTTTGACAGTATCTGGCAGCCCTGCCGGAAAGCACTCGACCCACTCGGGCACGTACACCAGCAAAGTGAAATTCTCTTCCGACCGATGCCGGTTCGCAGCCCCATTCGAACAGCACTGTTGTCATCCGGTCGGTCGCACCACCGCACACTGTAAAGTGCCTTCCATTCCCGTCGAATCCCATTCAGACTTTTCTCCGTGGAACCGTGGAGCCCGCCTGTATTGGTAGCAATTAATAATATGGTATGTCGCACACCGTCATAACGGGCAGCAGTGGCACCCGAGTGGATGCGCATGCGCTCGCTTTCCCATATTATCCTTCTCTCTGCGTAGGCATGTGTGCTAGTGGTGCACTCGGCCAAAAGCCCGACATGGAAAACTCGGATCGGATAGAATCTGATGTGGAATCGACCGAACCGAGCCACGGTCCTTTGGAGTTTCCTCAGTCGCAGAGTAGATTTGAACCATTACGGATCGTGTTTTCGTTGGACAAACTTTCGGCAAACTCTGGACAAAAGGGTTCAGTTTCGGGATTCCTGTTCCGCATCTGCTGCGGGGGGAAGCAGTAGGGTCGTCCTGTGGGGAGAGATTTATGGGAGGTATTCCCCATTCGTGAGTTGGTAGATAAAAAAAGCAGAAAGCCGCGCCAAACCGGGTTTCTTTTTTTGGGACGATCCTGCGGATTTAGTGAAATTTAAAGTTACAGTGTGGCAGTATAAAAGGATTAGTACTCCTTCTCGGCGAACATTTGAGATTTATAGCGTTTTTTGCTTCGTTCTGAATGTTTCAAAAGTCATCCGCTCGGGGGTAAAGTGCTATAAAGTGATGTAACTTATAAAGTTCGTTCGTGTATGTTTGTGTGTGTATTGGATAATCCTCACTGCGATACAATCCAAAAATTTCGCTAGGACTAGAGTGGCAATCAACGTGCTTTATATAATCGTTGTCGGATTTTGTTGAAAGGTGAAACACACGCTCAAGAACAGTGACCCACTGAAAGGATCAAGAGTTTTTTCCTTCTTTCTCGCACTTCCACAGCAGCAGAACTCGAGAGAATCTTGAATTCGTGTCATTTCCACCATTCTTTCATTTCCCTAGTCAGCACTGAAAGCAAAAAATCAATTTCTCAAGCGTGCAGCAACTAAGAAAAGGTTGAAAAATTGTTACTTAGAAGAAAACGTGCCTAACTGTCTGTGCTTGACGGAAAAATATTTCCATGGTGAATTCGCAGAGAGGCGGGCCACCAATGCACGCAGGGAAAGCTAAATGTGATCCGGACTGCGAGGAAATTTGAAAATCCAGCCAATATTTGCAAATCATTAACGATTCACAGCAAAGCAGCCCGCAAGCGTGTTAGTGGGAGTGAAAAGTGAAATTAAAACACCCGAAAGCAGCCGCCCTTCTTTTCGGCTCGGTTAGCACCTAGGCAGCTGGTACGGCGACGGTGAACTAGAGCAGAAACGCCGCAACCTCACCAGGAAGGAAAAACACACCGAGCAAGGCACCCCGCAAAGTAGGACGTTTTGTCGACCCGGAAGTTTGTTGTTCCCGTTCTTCTTGTTCTTTTGTACCCTGCCGTCGTCGTTGTCGCCCCTTTGCCGCCGTACCCGGCGAAACAGGCGAAGGATAATTCCGCAGACCGGTAAGAAGCATTGTTGTTTTTTTTTTTTGCATACAGGGGAAACTTTATTTGCAAGGGGGCTCAGTTTGCCGGTTTTATGCACGGCTCGAAATTGGATGTGTTTTTGTTGATTGGCAGGTTGGATTTTTTTTCTTTATTACCATGGTCGTTGTTTGCGAAAGATTAAAAATAGCACCTGATTCCTAATTCTTATTTATTTCACAAAGTTTACTATTTTCCTGCCATTATTTTTCATGCTTTTGTTCTATTTTGTCCTTAATGTTTCTTATATATTGGTTTGTTTTGTCTTAGTTTTACTTCGTTCCTCAAATTATTCAAGCCATTTAACTATTTAAGGCTAGATTAGTTGTTATTATTATTAATTATTATTGACTTTCTGTTTTACAACATAATTCTTTCAATTTATTACCATTTCATAGACATCGTCTACCCAGGAAACAATTTGGTTTGTATATTTCGGTTGCAACTGAAAGATACGAAATCATTCCCGCACGAAAAAGTTATATTTCACACTACATAAGAATATATAAGTACCAAAGATGATTGATGATTCTACCTTACATTCTATACAACAAGCTTTGGAACACGCAACTTAATACTCCTCAATATACGTTTAAGATATAACTAAATATTACAATCATCTATAAGTTGTATATGACGACACACACGACTGCAAAATAGCTTATTGTACACTTCGCTTTGACATACTCTAATCATTATGCAATTACAATGTAAAATTGACATGTATACGACGTAATGTGGACTTTCTATTACGATCTTGTGTAATCTGGGTACTTGCAACCAGATCTCGCTCTACCTGTTCTAACCGGCTTCCTCTCTGTACTTCTCATTTCAAGTATTTCAAAAGCAAAATATTAGAGACATGAAGCTTAAGTACAAAAATGACACACTAAATAGCACTAAAAGTAAACAAAGGCAATATAAAATAAGATAACATAATAACAAGAAAAACAACAATTAAACAAAAATAGCAGAAAATGATACAAGTACTAACAGAAAAATGTCAAAAAATCAATGGAACAATTAATGAAATGATACCAATAAAATATCAACAAAATATTAGAAAAGCACAATTCACAAAACTAATACAAAAATGTCACCAAATTGGTACAAAAATAACAAAAACTGTGTTGACAAAATGGCAAATAATATAAAAATGACTGTTGAGAAATGATGACACAAACATTTCTCCAAAAGAACACAAAAGTAGCATTAAAACTAAAAAATTAGATTTGAAATAGTTCAAAAACAGACATAAAATTAACACAGAAATGATGTCAAAATGACGGAAACCTAAACAACACTAGTAAAATACGTCTAATAGATAAAAAAAGTGATGCAAACATAGATGTTTCTTTTCATTAATTTGGTGTTGGGTTTGCTCTGCTCAGTTCATCCATTGATGTTGTTTTTTTTTGGTAATTAATTGATTGATTAATTGATTAATTCGAAAGTCTTGAGTGTCTTTCATTTCACGTGATTTCTTTTTACGTCCACTTTTTTACTTCTGAAATTTGAATTACGTGTTCTCTTTTAGCGTCTAAAATTTGAATTAACGTCCTGCCTTTTTACGTCCAAAATTTGAATTAACGTCCTTTTTTTACATCCCCATAATAGTGGACGTTAAACGAGACTTGGGTGATTCTTAAACAACTGCAAATTTTGAAAAGCTTTGTTGTTGGTTCTAAAAATACTGTAAATTTAGTTACCGCCATCCGGGGTGAGATTGTGCCACGGGGGTGAGATTGTGCCAAAAACCAAAAATGTTTATTTGTGAAAATTTTTTATATCTATAGAAACTGGTGACCTAAATTCAAAATGATGACGAACATAACATATTTATTCATAACTAAGAATGGAACACAGCTAATATTAGCAAACTATTTAGCCTAAATAGGGTTTTAAAGTTCGTGATCAAAAATACTCGGAAATAACGCTTGTAAAAAATGTCCCGCATAAACCAACCCAAACAAGAAATCGCATCAACTTGCTATTTTGAAGATATATAAACTAATCATTTACAATGTATTGAAAGGCTATTAGGGTAGTTGATCCAGTAGTTGTGGTAGTACCAATAGTTGCGCTACTATTCATTATTAATGCATATTTTCGTCACCGTAGCATTTTAGATAAAACAATTACATTCATTATATAAAACAGGTTTTTAGAAGTATTGGTAGTTAGACTACACCATTTAAAATTAAAGCATTATTTGCTAAAATGCCAATTTTCCAAAATCTAACGCACAGTTGGAGCGCACAACTATAGGCGCTCATCTATAGTTTTGCTACGATGTTTTTTCACTTAGCAACCTAGCAATGTATATGGAATAACACAATTAAAGGAACATCAAACTTAATTAAGGAAACATTAGCGCAACTGTTGGTACAATATAATTGAATCGGAAAATTCATTTTTTCTTTATAAAGCTTCTCGTACAACGAAAGCAATTGTCTTGCCTTGTGACAAATACCTTGTATTTGATAAATTTATAACCCACAAGCATTAATTGAAGCATATACCTCAATAAACAAGCAAAATGAAGGTATATTGTGCTTAGTGGCGCAACTAATGGATCATCTACCCTATGTGTTGGATAAGTTTTGATTACGAAAATAATATTTTTCGAAACTTTGGACTTTTCCAGCTTCACGGGGGTGAGATTGTGCCAAGCCATAATGATCGATCCAATTTGTGGATTTCACATATCCAACAAAAATACGTCAGTATTTACATTATTTACTATATTATTTTGACAGATTAGATTGCATCATCTATTTTGGAGCAAACAGCATCATAGGTCTGCTAAATAATTTAAAGTAATTTTTACTTTTTCTCTGGCAATTTCAGATACTTTGAATAAACACTCTAATATAAGATGAATATATTATACCGTGTATAAACTGCCAATTTTAAGGAGGGGGAGGGGGGGTGGCATAGGCCACATGTTCTGCGGCCGCAGGTTTTCGAACGAAGTAATGGTTTCTTTTGTTAAATGATCAAATACGTATGCCCCCTTAGGATACACCCCTTCATATATCTCCCCCTTGTTAACCCTAGAAACGTTACTGACTGTATAAAGGCTGTCCATTGACTACGAACCCATTTTTAGTTATTTCAGACCTCTCCGGGTTATTTTCATTCATACTTTTTGTATGATGCGTTGTTTTTGGCCGACCCCCTGCCCCTAATAGTGCACTTAGTTCATGGACGGCCCCATATGAACTACTTTATACTGATATTTATGTGTATTGTTTATAAACATGCTAATGTTCACTGTTTAGGTTTTTAGCCTAACTTTATGTTTTTGGCACAATGTCACCCCGTAGAAGGGGTGAGATTGTGCCAAAGTTCATGCACTTCTAGTAAAATTAGGTTTCATTGTAACTAAACCATCTCTACGGTAGTTGTTAATTGAACAATTTAGTATCTATTGACAGGTTTGAAATCAACTTAGTTCCTAAATTGTGTGTATACTGAGCAAAAGAACGAAAATATATGCTTTTTTGGCACAATCTCGCCCCAGATGACGGTACTTTAAGGTTTGAACTTGAATTTAATCCATTACAATTAAAAAAAAAGCTTTTGGCAATAAAAGAAAAATAATTCTAACAATAACTGAGGACCCAGGTTACTACCCTGCAGCGCAGGCCCTTCTGAAAATCTTTTTAGAAGTACATGAGGAAATTGGAGTGCCGAAACAGGCGGCATCTGACGACTTGGAGTCTTATCGACGGCAACTCAACAACCAGAGAATCCAGTATCTGCAACGCGCAAAGAAAAGCGTCAACAAATGTAACAATCCGGTTCGAATTTCCAGTCAGAATTTTCGGAAGTAATGACTCCTTTCGATCAGAAAGAGTTAACCAATTTAAATATTTTTTCAACCGACCCATGTCCATCAATTTCTTCACTAAGACAGAATGTGACTGAAATTTTGCTTTATCGTCAAAATTTCAATCGCATGAAAAGTCCAGCGAAAATCTACAAAAATTTACAAAGCCCAACTTTTTCTGTTATTCTGGGAACTGAAACAAGTTAGGATGAAAACGTTACAGAAATTTTTTTGAGTCTCAAGAAGTCGGGTGGCGGAGTTCTCATAGCTTTGTCTTCTAATTTCAATACTGAAAGCATTTTTATCATTAAAGCCACTGTAGAAAAATGAGGCATTTCACACAGCAATTCAATATTAATTATTTATACACAAATACCAAATATCCAACGGCTGCGAATACGAAAGTATTACACGTAGATCAAACTGTGTTAATTGGCAACTTATTCGCAAGAATGAAGCAAGTGTTGACGTTGCTGTAGACATATTTTATAAAAAAATTAGCATTCTACCCAGAAGTTTCAATGGATATAGGCGTCAACCAACGTCATGCTCAGGATATTTGGCTTTGTTTGGGCTTTTTAACTTGTCACTGAAATCCGGAATCTAGTACCAATCCTTAAATCGGGCCTGAAATCTGACGTACGTAATTATCGTGGTATTGCCATAATCTCTTGCATTCCAAAATTTTTCGAAGCAATTTTATTACTGAAAAATTATTACTTCAAATTAAAAGCAGAATTACAGAAAAGCAACATGGTTTCTTCAAAATACGCTCGAATACGACAAATTTGCTAGAATTCATAGCCTATTCATTGAATGCAATGGATAATGGAAACCATATAGAAGCACTTCATAGCACTTTAGTAAGGTATTTGATCGTATTGGCATACCAATGCTGCTTTTCAAATTGCAAAAAAATTGGAATTGGACCAGGGCTCCTGAAATGGCTTGAATCGTATTTAACTAATCGCCAACAATTAAAAAAAAATTAAAGAAAAGAACTCGAATTCTATTAAAGTTACCTCTAGGGTCCCTCAAGGCTCTTATTTTGGACCTCTTCTTTTTATTTTGTATGTAAATGATATTTCCTTCTAATAACAAAAATGACACTATATATTGCCTATGTGAGGTCAATACTGGAATACTGCAGCATTGTATGGTCACCCTTCTCCATCACGCATTAGTAGACGAAAACAATTTCCCTTGTATGCACTTTGTAAATTAGGTTGGACAACATTTCCTCTTCCATCATACGAAGCACGCTGCATGCTTATAACTATACAATCATTAAAAGAGCGTCGTAAATATGCAATGGTGCTATTTGTAAACGATATCGTTTTGTATCATATTGACTCAGTAAAACTTTTATCAAAACTGAACTTTTATACACCTACTCGGCAACTTCCTAATCGAAATTTATTCGCCATAAGCCATTATCGCACAAATTATGCAAAATTCGGTCCATTAAATCGTATGATTGCCTCGTTCAATCAATACTGTGAAACTATTGACTTTACAATAGGCCTTTGTACTTGCCCCGTAATTTTCCAGTACTCTAATAACCGGCTGCGAAGTCTGTCGATAAAGAAGGGTCAAGTTCTGAAGGACGTTTATACCCATGGCTTTGCTTTTTAGCAAACCAAACGAAAGAATAAGTTTTTAATATTCATTTAATTATAAGACTTTTTTATAAGAAAACTGTATCTATTATCCCTACAAAAGCAGTTGTTACAAACCAGTTGTGGCAACCGATTTATGATTAATTTCAGGCATCAATAAGTTTCTGCAACCATAAGTGCGAAAAGTGTGCTGCTTGGGAGACTAGTCTACATCGGTTGACGGAATAAATAAATAAACATCTGACTTGACCTAACCTAGTAAAACAAGCAGCAAAATAAACAACAAAACATCAAACGAATAAAAGCAACATAAGGCATTGAAGATAATTCAAAAGCAAACATATTTATTCATATTTATTTTAGAGCTTGTATCATACAGCAGATTTTCTTAGATGAAACCTAAAAAGGATTCATCAAAAATCGTATAGATAAACGAAATTGATCGGAATTTATTTAAAATAAAACAATTTTATGTAAAATAAATCAAAGGAAAATGTGAATAACATTACCAGCACTTAGGTAAACTTCAAAAATTATATCAAAATGGAGAAAAAAGAGAAAAGACTGGACAAAAATGATAGTATCAAATCAACAAGAAAATATAATCAGAAAAATCATTTGGCAAAACTGGACTTACTTCTGTTTTCCCTAAAGTATTTATATAACCCGGCCTTCTCTTTGAAAGCCGATTTAAAGGTTTTAAAACAAATTTTCAAGATAAACGCAGCTTTCAGTGCCTATTTTTATTATTGAAATCGGTTATTTGTTCTTCATTAGAGTCCGAAACCCAAAAATGAAACTAAAATTCTCTCAAGTTAGTTTCAAACGCTTTATTTTCAGAACTGCACCTTTCAAGTGAGCTTCATACGGATCTGGTGAGTGTCGCCAGTGACAGTAGTTTACAGCTCAGTAGGATTTAACAATATTGACTTGATCCAGAGGACTTAACCCAAGTAAATTTCCAAAAACATATATATTTGTTTTAGATTTCGATTCTGTAAGCTTTTCTACTTATTTTGATGTCAACTTTTCAACAATCCAACATGCGAAAGTGAATGAGAAAAAAACAGGCGCCAAACTCTAAGCAAAAAGATGCATTTCCTGTAAAAACACGTGTGTTGAACTACACCTGTTTTGACAACTAAATAACGGATTGGTCCAGACATTTTTTTAAAGTTTTAAGAATTTCAGTCAATCAGTCGGACGGTCGTCCGACTGACACCCAAATAAAATAATAATTTCATCGTTTCATTATTAGGTTAGTGCGGCAGTTGGAGACTGGCTGGAAGCCATATTCAATAGCAGTAAAATACTTTATTCACCGTGCAATAACAATAAAATTAAATGTCGTAGTTCCGTATTCAACGGCAGGAATATGGACTTGCACAGGTGCATCTATGCATCTATGGAAAGGTAAAACTTTTCTCCCGATTATCGAGGTTTGTCGATTTAAACTCGTAATTCTAGAAAATATCCTCATTTTTTATCGTTTTGATGCTTCTTCTGGAAACTTTTACGCTATTTTCAAACTTAAGCTATTCAAATGAAGCGGCAATTTGGAAGACCATATAGTGTAAGGATATAAGGATAAGTTTTCGACTCATAGCACGCATGAGCTTATGTGAAAAGTTTTTCAAATGACTAGCATAATCTGCTTTTTACATGAGGTGGGTGTTTTTTAATTATTTTAACAATATAGGATTCTAGTCTACTAGGTTGAAGTGTAGACAAGACACTTCAACCTAATAGACTACAATCCACTGATGTTTATTATCATTACAGCAACAGTGATTAAACTAGAACATGTCCCTAAATGTAAATCGGAACAGTCGATCGTGATCAGCTGTTTTCAGTGCGCGCTTCTTAACATTTCGAATTTTTGGTGACATGTTTTTTCACTGGCCTCCCAGCCTCGGCCTAATACTCAAACCGGCCCCGTTGCCACCCACGTCGAACTAAGACGAAGACATGCGCAGGACCGTCGCTCCCATTAGTACACCGACCAAAGTACCGCTGCAAGCAATCCGGCGAGTGGCAAAACGATTCCTCGTCGCCCATTGTCCGTTTTCAACAAAGTCCTCCTCCAGTAGTCGCTGCCACTGTTAGCCTGCTCATTCCCCTACACACTGAGGCACATTGTATCAGTGCTTTACTAGTCTGTTCCTCCGCCGATTGAAATCGTTCTTCCGTTGATGATATTGTAATGGATAAGGGCGCTTGATGTCGAGACTTTGAAGCTCGGTCCGTGTAGCTGGACATCAGGCAGGGGACAATCTATGCCAGAACGCCGCCGATTGTAGCCGGTTGCATGTTATCCACCAGCTACCACTTGTTTATGGGTGCTTACATGTTTACTCAGCTGTAGCTTTCTCAGTTGTTTGCTTATCCTAACAGTTTGCCTTGTTTGCCTGCCTGTACGCACAGCTACTAGGGTGGATCATTTAAAGTGAGGTTAAACGCAAAAGTTCAATGATGTGTGGAAAGAACACCGATTTTCAAAGCTTTCACCACCCTGCACAGTTGGTAGTTTCACTATATTTTCCGAATGAACGATTAGTTAAATGGAATTAACATTTTTATGGGGTTGATAAATGGTCATTTATACGTTCGACATAAACAAGACGATCAACACACATTTTCAACTTGAGCTTAGCTTAGGACAAGGTAGATTTCAAGTTGATAAACCCATAACATAAAGCCACCACATTGCCATTATTACCGCTTAGTCGGTCTTAACATTTTCAATCTTCTTTTATAACCGAACGAAATGGTTTGAAGAAGACCATCCGGTACCTTCCAGCAGTCTATTTTTATCGCCGGTGACACGTGAATCTCTCTCTCTCCCGGAGTGAAGCACGAGGCATCTCCATGCCGAACTGCTGGAGCTGAAAAGTGATTGCCAACGGCGGCGAGTGCTTGAGCTACACGCAACTAATCAAACCGGAGTCCAGACAACGAGACAGGACGACGACGCGCGCGTTGGGATCCTGATGCTAGCAGAGCTAGCGGGTGTAAACTTGTACTCAGCAGGGAGAGACTGATTTTCACTTTTTCCTTTTTTCATTTTCTATGCTTCATTTGGAGCCATCGAATGGCTTCGCTTTCGGTAGATAGGTAGGTAACTAGCAGTCAGTTCTGTGGCGAGATGCCGAAGCCAAGCTCCAAGCTGAGTGATGGGTTCCGTGCGCACGGAGGACGCGACAGGGAGGAGGAAAGGCGATGAGCATCCACTCGACCTTTTCCTTTATGTGAAAATTTTTCATTGGCCTCATTTTTTGCCGGGCAGAAACCCGGTCGCATTCATGCTTTTGTGTTCATGTTTTTGCAGCCAGCCGGTTTGCTGCAGTATCTCGATAGAGATAGAGCAGCATGGTATGAATAAAAACACGCACACTTTATATGAAAAAAAAGCTGTAATCCATCTATCGCAGTGATGAAACACTATCTGAAAGTTTTTACTTACTGGAATGGTTTATTCTATTTGTATGAACCACCCAGTAGGTGCTCTTGGTTGGAATGCTGAGCAAATTGGCTTTTTAGTTTAAATGAACTTTAAAATAAATTTGCAGATCATAACTCTTTAAGTTATGTTCCATAGAATCTGGAATAGAAGAGCGGCACGAGTGTATTCTAGATGGAGTGCCACCCATATCCATATTTTGTGGGGTAAAAGCAATTGTGAAAATTTTTCAGTTTTGTTTACATTATCCAATCATTTTAAGATCAAAAACCAATATCCCAATAAACTTATTTTCCGTTCCGATAAAATCGCCTCCAACAAGCCGAAGTAACCTCAAATTTCAACTATTCGAAACGCTTGTTAAATCTCAATGAGTGTTCCGAGAAAGTTGTTTAAGTTTCACAACCAACCGCAAGTCCCACCCGCAAAGTCACCCTTCGTGCCATTCTTCGGCACGGTACCAGCAGCAGCACCAGCACTCGAACCAGACTGATGAAAACCGGAGCAAGCAAACCGACAACTCTTTTCATTCTTTCTCCTGCGGGTAAAATACCGAACCGAGGGCACGTGCGTCATTGAACAGAACTCTTCCCTCCCTGGCTGTTGTATTATTATCTATGACTGAACGGGCCGGCCCACTGCGCTGGAACCGTTGAGGATGAGGGCGCTTGGAAGTGCATTTACCATGAGAATTTCCTTCGCACGAAAGGATGCCATACCTGCCCGCCCGGTTTGCCGGTGGAATTTGCATTCTAAAAGACAATAAAAGCACAAAAGTTATGTTAATCACCTTTGAAGGCGGTCCACTCTCAATCCCAAAAACCTTTCGCAGTTAAGCTGTTTTGCAAATATTGGAGTTTTCCTAGTTGAAATGGAAAATTTACCTTTCCGTAGCACACAAAGCACAGACTCTCGCACGTTAGGGCTTGCGGACGGACGAACGACTGGTTGAATAAATAATTCCGTTCGGGCCAATGTTATTTGTACAACTAGTTAAAACATTGAACCAAGGATCATCGAATATTTACCATTCGGGAAATTGAACCTCTCGTCGCCCAGTCAGTGACATGTTCCACTCATCAAGGGGCATAAATTAGCGATGTAAATAAATTGCTCTTGTCACGCCTGCGGCATTAAACCGACGGGGGTTGCTCACTGCACCGCACGGATTCTGCATTCTATCTTGCCTTTAGATCCTTCCAAATCAGCACAATATGTTGCGTAATTCGTTTTCAAGTGCTAGCTTACACGTTCACTTCGTGTACGGTAGAATCCATGTTTACGTCCGTTTCTTCGGTTCGAAATTAACACCCCGTTCGTTCGGTGGCTGGTAATCGAATTCACGACTACTTCCGCCCAGCACCCTTTCGGCGGCGACAACGGAAATGCGAAATTGAATTTGCTAATTTATTCATAAATTCAATCGCACGCACATGACGTCCACTGCAGCGGAACAACATGTTTTCGGACCTGTTCCGCATTACATACCTCTCTACCTACATATTTGCAATCGTAGGTACTGTTCGCAGCTGGAAAGGGTTTTCAAACCGCCCCGACTATTGCCCGTCGGGTTTCCGTTATGAATTGCTTGAAAATATATGTATGCAGGCAGGACCATATGTTCAACTGCAGGGAACCATGGAATTGGATTTTACGGACTATGAACCGGCAGACCAGAACCATGAGTCGATGACGAGGTAGCAGGACGAATTGAATGAAATTGAAGTCGTTTGTTGTTGACCACAAATTTGGTGATACAGAAATCGAAACATTATTGTTTCATTGAGTAACGATTGTTGTAACTCTACAAACTGTTTTTATAAGATGAGAAATCGCTCTTTGGAATACAGAGACAATCCATGCGTGGATGCGTGCATATATTGGTTGCACGTATCGGAGAAGTTTTATGTTTACAGAAACAGTATTCAGTGCGCAATCATATCAGCATTGTTATTGTGGCAAATTTTTACTGCATAGCGGCACTGTATGACCGTATCACAGCAAACAACACATACATATTTTAGTCAACTGTATTGATGAGCAAACGTGGCTTTTGCTCCGATTAGATTCGTCATGCACAAAAAAAACTTTAACCCTCTAACATCGTAAAAACGAGGGGGTCAATCTAATGACTAATGGCTCTACTTCGATATATTTTTCCTTCAGATTTATTAAAAAATTGAAGCAAAGCATGTAAATTACTCATAGAAAAAAATTGAGGTTTTCTTGCTAATACACGTAATTTCTTACAACTTTTCTTTTGACGTCATTTTGATCAAATAAGTAATTTTCAAGATATGATTGTTTGAAAATAAGTAATCTCATTCCTCCTCCTCCTAATTACGCCTTTTTGAAAAGTTACTCTTGATGAAAAAAAATCAAGTTTAGTGGAAAATGAATTCTTGCATGCTATCTAATATATCAGGAAAATTTCATTCCTATCAAAAATAGTCGAGTTCAAAATGGCCTTTTTTCAGTGTTTTGAGCTGAAATTGGCCGTAAACTTTTCCAAGATGGTGTTAAAACACCAAAAAATCATAATCTTAGCATAGCATAGTTTGACCGCGCCTGAGTTGCCCGCGATTGATATAGATCAGCTAAAATTGCACAAAGAACCATCAGAATGATGCTTGGGAGTAGCAGATCATTCTCAGTAAGGACAATTTGGGAGGGAAAGGAATGTTAGTCCGACACTTGCTGCTACTAGAGACCGAGGAATCCTCTGCATTATCCACAAGTGTCACAGGAAGGAATTGTTGTTAGTAGAAAGGAATTGATCTGGATCCACTGAGGCAGGTGGTGCGATCACTGTCATTCGAGCTCGCGTACGATTTGAGGACGTTTTTGGTTACGTGGCCATTAAGAAACAGGTAGTGGAGATCCGACATACCGATATAGGAAAAAACTATAAGAAAGCAATTTACCGCACCGAAAGTTATGTGCTATCAACATATTCGATTCATTCGAAATCGCGCGCGGTCAGTTGTTGCTATGCACGAAAGCTGTCCTGAGACAAACGGGTTTATTTTGGCAATTAAATCTAAAACATTGACTGCGCAAGATACCTCTTGGCATCCTTCGATCATAGAACTTGCTTAAGAAATAACGCGCCATGTTCCTAGGTAACCGATTTCACAATTAAAATGCACGTTTATAAGATTTCAATAAAAGTTCCGGTTTGTAAACACACGATTGCTAAGTGTGCTCAAATGAATTCAAAATGACGTTCTAAAACAACCGCTGTCTGAAAAATGCAACGAGCTAGACACGAAAGCAAACGATGCTAAATTATCATACAAAAAAATTTTCAGTATGTAAGCACCGAGTGTATGAGACCAACCTGGATATTCGGATATTTCCGTGTAAAGCCAGTAGGGTAATTTACCAATGATCGCACAGCTAAGCCCCAGAGTTTTGAGTTTTAACGATATTTTCTAAACAAATAATTATAAATAGGCAGAAGCATAAAAATTTGAATCAGATGCAAAATATGTTCACATTACATGGCCATTTTCACGAAATAAATAAGCCTTTCGTGGAAAAATATGCGATTTTTTGACAACGCGGCCTAATGGTAAGATCTGCTTTTTACAAGCGAAACTATGTTTATTTCTCTCCTGGTTACTCAAAACAAATTTGTTAGCAAGATAATAATCTGAAAAAAGCGAATATCCGTTTCCTTGCAGTTGAAAACATGCACCATTCATCTTGGTTTCATCATCGAAACTTTGTTTATAAAAGAAATAAAATTATGAAATTTTGAATTTTTCAAAAGTAATGATAAAAAATTATCCAGCTCCCAAAAAATAAGAAAAACTAGCTCGTCACACCAACAAAATTTAGAAAACCAAATATTTTCAATGTTATGTAAAAAAATTGTTTCAACCCAATATTATTCGACAATATTCATAGAAGTATCTTATGTTTACCGAAACGATTCGGTAATTCAAAAATCTTAATTTGTTTCAAGTCATTAGACTAAAATGATGATTTTTGTGATTATCCTAATTCAAGAGCAGGCACTTTTAGCACCAAATCAAATATACGATAATAACATTTCTCAGATAAGGTACAAGTATATGGGTCATTCCACGCGAAGTGTCCGAGCCCCGTGTAATCGACCTTCATGAATTTGAACCAAATTCCGCTTGACCGCTCGTCTTCGGTCAGAAAGCAAAAATCTAAAACTTGGCGCCGATCGGACACTCCCTCAATTAATGGGAGCACCTCCATTTCCAAGGAAAATAACCTTTTTTGTCAAAACCTCTCCTTTTCCTTTGCTCACATCTCCGGAAGTACCGGGTTTATAAAGACACTATTTTCACATTTTTAACGGAAATTAAAAGAATTCGAAAAAAAATATTATTTTTAAGCACCAGTGCTAATGCCAAAAAAATCATAATCTTTAGTGATAAAAATTACACGATTAGATCCAGAGCTACTCAAACTCACAGGAGCATGCCGCGTCTGTTCTCACGCTTTACCTGAACAAGAACCACTGCGGTTCTTTGCGTATGGGTGAACTTAAAGAAAAATAGCAATGAATTACGGACATTAGACAACGAAAAATTAGAAAAGGGAGAACAATCGACAGGCCCACTGAATCAAGTAGTGTTGTGAGAAATGATGTTTCTTAAAAAATGTTGATGTTTACTTAAAAATATAAAAATAGAAAAAACTTGTACACATCTGTAAAATCCAGGCTTCATTTTGCTCATCTTGTGCATACAGAGGCAGAGCAATCTGCTTCTCACAACGTTCCTTGCGTTTTCTGTTCAACCGTTTCCTCTCCCTCCGAACGAGGCCTGAATACTGTTTTCACTTACGACCACTCATCTTGTGCAGAAGGCGCACAACGACAACCAGAGCTAAGATTTTCTTCGCACACTGGAGACACGAGGCTATTCGCTGCATATCCCAAAGAGAATATGCGATAGGCAATTATATGGACTGGAACTATTTGCTCCGCGACCTTGAGAGCATGCATTCGGTAGCGGGCAGAAAAAGAAAGATGACACCAAACTAATGCTCACTCGCCGGCAGAGCAAAGCATTGCAAAAGCAAAACAAAACTCGTCACGTCGGAGAAGGTAACATTCGACTGAGAGAGTGCAAATCGATTCGTCTTCTGTGCTTTGCCAGGAAAACGCCAAGAATTGAGATATTTTGCAGAGCACGACAGAAGCCTGGTAAAATCTATACATATTTGTAAAAGTCTGTAAAAGTGATGTAAATTGTAAATTCTGTTAAATTCAATTGCCATTGCTTAAAAATCTTCAACACATTTTAAAATCTATAAAATTTGTCATTTACAAAAAAAATCTACAAAAATGAATAAAAATCTAAAAAAAAATTGAATCTAAGTTCTAAAATTTTCGAAAAGGCAGTAAGGTAGAAAATGAGGAAAGTGCGTCTGACAAGTGAAAAAGAAAAAACACGCCGTAGCAACGTTCGACAATGGACTGCCTGTTTCTGTCGCACTGACTGAGTCTTTCTTCTGGGCGGCAGTCATACAAAAATAATTATTGTCGTCGAGGTTAATGTGCGGTGTGTGTGTGTGTGTGGAATCATAGAATTGAAAGAAACAAAACTCGGTATTAAGTCATCTAACATAAGGGTGCGTGGGGTCAGTCCCGGCGTAGTTTTTAGCATTCACGCCTCTCACGCCGAGGACCCGAGTTCAAATCCCAACCCCGTAGAAGTCACGAATGACATAAGCTGTTAAAGTGACTATAATCTAACAAAAAAATAAGGGTGCGGTAGTTTAGTGAGTAAACCATTCGGGTATCAACCGAAAGAGCGTGGATACGAGCCCCAGCTACAGCTCTTTGCAATCTATATAAAAATTCTCAAAAATATAGAAAATTTATAAAGTCTGTGGAATCTGTAAAACTTTTAGAAATAACCAAACGTTTGTACAAGTCGGTATAAACCTGCAAAAATGTGATGAAAATTCTCTAAGGAGCTGTGAAAATCTAACGAATCTGTGAAAATCTGTAAAAAAATTCTGTCTGCTGTTATCTAATTTTCCACTTTTTTCCTTCCTCCCTCTGAGGATATTATTCATGCCTTCAGCCACATAACTTTCCTCTACCATTTGCTCGCCCAGATTAATTTAATCTTTACAAAAGATGAGATAAAGTTATAAAAAATTAGAAAAACCCGAACAATCTGCAAAAATCAGTAAAAATGTACAAATCTGTAAATAGTCTAGAAAAAAACAATACAAATCTGAAAAAATATACAACTTCAATGACTTTGCGCATACCTACACATACCGCATCTGACTTTATTGATCAAAACAAAGAAATGAGGTTGATTTCTTGTAATTCTTTTTATTTATTTTTTGACAAAATGTAGGGTGCTTTCGTTTAATTCTGCTTTTCAACTACTTTCACAACTATCTGTTTCGCCTTTAACTTGATGGCTTCATATGAATTCGATATATTGAGCATGTTTGAGCATATTGAGTACCTTCGATATATTGAGCACCTATTAATCCAGTGTTGCCATCTGCCGATAGGATTTGAAATTATCCGTGGCAACCTAGAAATATTAGACTTTGGTATTTGAAGTAAACCTCCGAAATTAACCCTTTTAGAAATCGATTTACCAACACCTGACATTTTAAGTGATTGTTTCACGCACAAAAAATCTCCAATTGATGTTTTACGTGATAAAGTCGTGAAAAATATTTAATTAGTTGAAGGCAAATGTTATTTCCGGGAAATTAATATAAACTTAAATAATAAAGTAGGGCGGGGCATAAGTGCGATGTTTAAATTAGTCATCAATTTTCGTGACATATAAAGGACAACAACAAAATATAGTATATAGTGATGCAGTAACTCAATGTCTTCACATTCAACTATAAATCATCTGGAATAATAGTGTTATGCAAAATAAATTTTTCCTTCTTTTGATCAAGTGCCGATTCGCACCTTTACCCCACTAGCGGGGCAACAATGCGAATACCGCGGGGCAAAAGTGCGAAGCTCGAATCCATGAAATTAGCACAGCAGTATCTAACAAAACCATATTATCTTCAATCTGCGGTATGTTTCGGTGAGGAATATTCTCAATTTGTACCTTTCCTGTTTTACGCTGGTTTATTGCAGCCTCCGCAAGATCGAAACTTTTCCAAACGTCTGTTTTTTGCTTCATTAGCGGAAAAACATTGTTTTCCTTCGGCCAACATCTGTAGAGCACACAGTTTTCTGCAGTTCTTCCATTTCTAGTATCTGTAATATAGTGCCTAAGGCTGTATACAATTGGCTATACATTTTTGCCTCGTGCATGAATCGCACTTTTGCCCCGTCCGTGAATCGCACTTTTACCCTGATAGGCGCTTGACGGGGTTTGATTAAATTATGGAAAAGCGACATAGGGTACTTGATCCAATAGTTGTGGTAATACCAATAGTTGCGCTACTATTCATTATTAATGCATATTTTCGTCACCGTAGCATTTTAGATAAAACAAAATCATTCATTATATAAAACAGGTTTTAAGAAGTATTGGTAGTTAGACTACACTATTTAAAATTAAAACCTTATTTGCTAAAATGCCAATTTTCCAAAATCCAACGCGCAGTTGGAGCGCACAACTATAGGCGCTCATCTATAGTTTTGCTACGATGTTTTTTCACTTAGCAACCTAGCAATGTATATGGAATACCACAATTAAAGGAACATCAAACTTAATTAAGGAAACATTAGCGCAACTGTTGGTACAATATAATTGAATCGGAAAATTCATTTTTTCTTTGTAAAGCTTCTCGTACAACGAAAGCAATTGTCTTGCCTTGTGACAAATACCTTGTATTTGATAAATTTATATCCCACAAGCATTAATTGAAGCATATACCTCAATGAACAAGCAAAATGAAGTTATATTGTGCTTAGTAGCGCAACTAATGGATCATCTACCCTATATATTTTCTAAATTCTTTTCATCGTATTTTTATAACAGATATGTGAGTCATGTAAAACGCTGCTACAAATTTTCAACAAGTAATATCCTCCTGTTGATATCGTATTTGCCGTATAACGAAAAATTATATCAAAACCACCATAAACTAACATTTGCACATAACTCAGCAACTATGCTTCGTAAGCAACCAAAGTTTACGTTAAATTCAAGTTATAAAAGTAGTCACCCATCCATGCCAATGTACTCAATTTACTCGGAATCTGCACCGATAAATCATTGAATCGCACTTTTACCCCCATCGCACTTTTACCCCTCCTTACATACTAGAATGATATACCTAAGTTTATCATCCGGGTGTCTGTTATTCAATGTCTTTCACTCTTCTAATTCGTTCGTTCTTCACACATTTAAATAAAGATAAGTTCACCCCACTGCATACTGTTACCATGCAACTGTCGGTCTCGTATGTATTCGGTCTAGTGTTTATTCAGCCCCACATCCATTCAGTCTCGCGTCCACTCGACCCTGCATTCTTTTGGTTTTGTGTCCATTCGGCCTCGTGTTCATTCGGTCTCTTGTCCATTCGATCTCCTATTTGTTTGGTCTCTTGCCCGTTCGGCCTTGTTGTGAATCAAAACAAGGGAGGGGGAGGGGGGAGGGAGTCTATTCGGACTCATGTTCTTTCGATTTCGAATCTATTCAATTACGTGTCCATTGGTTTCACACCCATTCGGTTCTATGTCGCTAAATCTCGTATCTGCTAGGCTTCATATCCATTTGGCTTACTATGTGATCAGGTTTACCGCTCATGTCCACTTGGTCCCTTGTTCATTCTGTTTCGTATTCGTACGTTCCGCTAGCAACGGCACTTCATGGATAATTTCAAGGATTTGTGAAAAGGAGAAACTACCGGAGGAGTGGGTAGAAGTTGTTTGTCCCAACTACAAAAAGGGCGACCTGCCAGATTGCTGTAATTACCGCAGCAACACGCTGGTCAACGCTACCTACAAGGTGCTCTTTAAGATTTTGTGGAGTTCGTAGGGCAGTATCAGACGGACTTTATGGGAGCCCGTACTACTACTACGGATCAAATTTTTACTCCCGACAAACCGTGCAGAAATATCGTGCAGAAATAACGTGCCCACGCATCATATGGATTTCAGAGCAGCATATGATACAGTCGAGCGTGAACAACTATAGCAGTTAATACACGACTACACGAGTACGAGTGTCCAGAAAACAGGACAAATTGACGCTACGTGCTACGTGCCTGTTTCGGGGGCACTCTCTAGCCTTTTCGAATCGCGCAGAGGGTTGCGGCAAGAGGATGCACCATGGTCCTGTACGTTCAATTGCGACTTTACTCAAGCTGTGATAAGTAACGAATATATATATACAATACAAGCAAGCTAATTATTTGTAAAACTCACCCTACATTGTCAATAAATTCAGTTAAACGAACACCTTATATTGCGCGACGATTGCAGAATAATGCAATATTGAAGTCATTGTGAAAAGTTTAGATGGAAATGACCAGATTTAAATACATTATTCAATAATTATACCCTTTCATCCGATACACCGAGAGCCATTGAACTTTCTACGAACTAATTTGCAACTTTGCAATCTACAAACAAGTTCTCTTCTCGCCCTGTTCGGTGTATCGTCTCTGCAGCAGCAGAACCAGAAAGTGGAAATTTCACCAGCACATTTCCTCTTTGCTTTTGCAATTTTAACTTTTCGGGACCGGGTTTCCTGTATCGTTGCCGCCTCCTTGGGAGGTAGCAATTTTCCGCTCCATCTATCAGAGTCGTTACAAGCTTCGCTATCCTACCGGCGCGGCACCGGTAACGGGCCGGTGGAAGACAGTATCAGCGAAAAACTTGGCGTTCCGGGTGTCGTGGCACGGTGCTTTCATCCAGTGCTGTTATAGCTCTGTTAAATCGATACAATGAATTATAAACTTTATACCATCTAACAAAGTGTTAAAGTCCTTTGAACTGCGAATGGTTTTTCTTTCTTTCTTTCTAGTAGACCGTTAATAACTTATTTGGATTGTCTATACCACACCTGGGAATAATCTGAGAACAGCTGTGACATGTTCTACTATTATCGTAAATCTCGACCCGGTTACAGGTCCAATCTGGTTCACACAATGACATATTTTTCGTTGTCCCTAATCGCACCTATCCAGCAGTAACGGTGATCAATTACCGCGCTTGGTCAACCGTTCGGAAGGAAAACAACACAAGACATCCAGTCCCTAAATAGGCGAAATAAACCGTGTAAGGACAAAATGTGACAAGTGTCTGCTACACACTTGTGTTTTTGTGGTGGTAAACCATGATGACCGAGAAAAAACTGCGTACAGAATGGTGGTTGATTTTATCTCAAACGGTGGTTAAAATTTAGGGCGTCGTCGTTTTATTTTCACTGAGAATTGTTGACGATAAGGTTTAAATAAATATTTACCGAACGACAATTCCACCTTATTTCGCAAATGTATTTGCACAAAGATAAAAATAACTGCAAATCGGAGACTTTTCACACCATTTTCGAGGTTTTCTTTCGGCTCAATGTGCGGAAAATCTGGGGTACGATGCGAACAACTAAAGAAAAAAAGTACCTAAGTTGACAAACAAAAACCGCAATATCGTCGCATTTGTTTGAACAGCAAAACCTGGAACGAAGCAGCAGCAAGTTTACTTTCTCTCAAAGTTGAAAGGATACACGTACACGCATAAGATTGATGGTGTAACACATGTACGATTTTTCTTTCTTTTGAAAACCGAACTTGAATTTCGGTTATATCAAATCAGTGCAAGGAATGAACATTTAAAGTTCGCCATCATCCAATTTTTCCTTTCCATTCTCTTGGATCAAAAAATTGCACTGCTGTGAAAAGTTTATTCTATGTCGGTACAACAAGAAATACCCTCACAAACACTCACGTATAGAAACACCAGACAGGGCAAATCGTTATTTTCAGCATATTTAAACAAATTGGATTCTCGCGCTGCGATATGATGGTATGCGCCATGTCGTGTTTGTTTAATGCTCCGTAACTTGTCGCGGATACAGCAGCGAGCAGAACTTTGGCCCTTCACTATACACTGTACATAGTGCAAGACGCCGCTGGCCTCTAGCCGTCGGATAGTACCGATAACGATTTAACTTAGACGACACACTATGGCGAAAAGTTTAGTGCTCTTCGGGACGGCACGTTTCAGTGCAAAAGAATGCCATCTAGCTTTTTTCTTTCTAGTCCTACGTGCTGTAATTTAGTGCTCTGTACAAATAGGAAAATGACAAATAAGGGGATTTTTATATTAATAATTTCAAGCGTGCCTTGGAATGATTTTTATGAATGATCTAAATCCGTAAGTAGTCTATTCCTGCCGTCCAACCCGACAACGGAGGCTAAGTGAACGCAAATCGCTCGGTACCCTCCTCGGGCAACAATTAAAAACTGATCCTGTTCGGTGATTAAACACAGCGAGCACATTTCCGACCGTGCAGTTTAGTAAGCCAATTACCATCCACTCGACTGCGGCAGGCGACAGCGAAGCGACATCGCCGGAACGAGCAACGAGCGTCCAGGATAAGCGCGAGGGTGATTTCATTTTATCAGCAAACGATAAAAAGTCGTGCTTTTGGCAAGCTGAGTCTGAGTCTGAGCCGGTGAGCAGAAGGTAATCTACCAATCTACCGCGTACGTTGGGAACCGTGGCAAACTAGCTAGTTAACTTATACCTGCCTACCGACTAACTGGGCTGGCTGGGGCTGGGCTGACACCAAACAGGATCGAGTTTTGCAGAAAGCCTTCTACTGCCTAACTCGATCCTGAATAATAAACTAATTTGAAGTGTGATTAAATGTTTACGACTTTATTAGAGTGCGACGAATTGAAAGTGGAAACTTATTTCGACGTTGATGAGGCCGGCAAGTTGAGTCCCATCAGGCCTCCGGCGTCTATCGCGCTGAACAGATTAACTGAGGGAGGGTTTTCACCTGGTTCTAATTTTTCAATTTGTGTCAGTTATAATTTTTCCAGCATTTTTGACGCATCACCAAATCATTATAAAATTTATCTAAAGTGGTTTAGAGCTAAGACGAATAAAAAAGTGCTCACCTTTTACAATTAGTTCAACTAACAAAGATGATGATAAATCGAAAATCCAAATCTTGTAGCTCAACTGATATTTGTTTGAGTTCTACATTTATCAATTTGATTACATTAACGTCACATTCCGAGAATATTTGGAAACGATTTCCAAAGCATTTACATTGTCTAGCCGCCGAATGTATTCGTAGAATTTCGACTGATAATTTTATTATCGAAATTTAATACAATTTGAAAACGGGCTTCCCATTCCTGGCACATTCCGTTCCACCATTCAACCGATATCATCGGCATTTTATTACTGACTCGAAGTATTCGAACACGACACATTTTGGCACAAGCGAACGAAACCAAAATGTATCGAATTTGATTGCTTCGACATTCTCCCGCTGTTTTCATATGTAGCTACCTACGTCTCAAATCCACCCTCTTCGTCAAGCCTCATAATTTTCCACTTTATTGAGGACTCTCCCGGAATCTGATTCAACTTCGACGGCGGCGGCGGCGGCGATAGTCAGTGGTTTGTCTGTTCTCACTTTTTCCCATCCAGTGACTCTGCCGGAAAAACGACGACAACGTTCCGCTATCTCATTGTTCGTTACCCCTCATTTACATCTGCGCCGCCGCTACCGCCGCGTCGTCACCACTTGATACCGTGCTGCTGTTGCTGCTTCTGGGGTGACACCGGGAGACACTACAGAGCGGGCTGGTGGCTGGGCAAACCACAAAGAAAAGCACTCCACTTGATGGCACAGAAAACGCATAAAAATCACCATAAAAACCAGTATTCTAACGCACACAATCGCATCGACGGACGGACGGCTCGGAGAAGGACCAAATATGCGACTGAATTATTCTGCCTCACCAGGCTGACACTACAAGTTCGGAATTTTTAAAGCTTTTCTTTTGCCTCCTTACCTTTGCACCCTCGCACCCTCACTCACAAGGGTGTTTGTTCGGGCCGAAACATCTAACCTACACGTGGAACGTGGGAGTTGCCCGGCTGGCTGGCCTGGCATCCTCCATAAAGTTTGCTCTTGCTTTTCGGGACCTGGAATGCATTTTCCGACACTCGTTATTGCTTGTTGTCACAATAAATTCAACTCGGGAGCTGGGTCTACTGGGTGGAAGACAGTTTATTATTGTCGGAAGGTCCTCCTCCTTTGTGTTTGTGCTCGGCGCTCGGAGAAATGATGATAAAAGTGCTTTGTGTTCGATTTTTTTAGGTGTCCTTTTTTTAAGTGAAGTAGTGCTTCGTTTCAGCTGTGCAAACCAACATGTTGAGGGGACGTTCGTAGTTTATTTTGGACGTTGATTATTTACGAATAATCCATCACGATAATCTCTGCGAATCTGAACGCCTTAAAAATTCTACTTTCGTGAATATATCCTTTGGAATGTTCTCCAATCCAATCCAAATCCAATCCAAATCCTAACCAAATCCAATCCAAATCCAATCCAAATCCAAACTAATCCAATCCTAATCCAATCCAAATCTAATCCAACTCCAATCCAAATCCCTTGCAAATTCAATCCAAATTCAATCCAATCCAAATCTAAACCAAATCCAAATTCCATGCAAATTCAATCCAAATCCGATCCAAATCTAATCCAACTCCAATACAAATCGAACCCAATCCGATTCCAATCCAATCCAAATCCAATCCAAATCCAATCCAAATCCAATCCAAATCCAATCCAAATCCAAATCCAATCCAAATCCAATCCAAATCCAATCCAAATCCAATCCAAATCCAATCCAAATCCAATCCAAATCCAATCCAAATCCAATCCAAATCCAATCCAAATCCAATCCAAATCCAATCCAAATCCAATTCCATCTAATACAATCCGAATCCAATCCAAATCCAACCCAAGCTGAATCTAATCCAATTCCACTCGAAATCCAATCCCACCCAAATCCTATCCAATCCGAATCCAATCCAATCCGAATCCAATTTTTTAATCCAACCCAAATCTATTTGAAATACTGTTCAACATCATTCCTACTCCTTTCTGAATTCTCTCTATCGCTGGCCATTTCAAGTCACTTTGGTTTTACTATATAGGGAGAGATTGGGACAGCTTGTCGGTATTTTTCATCAGTAAAGTTTCTTGTAAAATTGGTTTAGCCCAGAGGTTAATGTTTTGTCTTCTTCAATGTTCAATGATTTCATATTTGAGCGGTGCACCTTCTATTGATTATCTTAACCTTCTGCGGCTGACGTGCCATAATTTTAACGATTATTCGTGATAGTCTGCTTAACTCAAGCTTAACTATTGAAGTTATTAATGAATTACAGTAATGTTCCGATTTTGTCAGCCTCATGTTTAATTATGGGCTGAAAAAATGGAGAAACTGACAAGATCGGGAAAAATTTTTTTCGAGATTTTTTTCAAAATTCAAGACTTAAGACCTTGAAATATCGGAAACTTATTAGTAAATAATCAAATTTTAACCCTCAATTGGTCAACCGAAAGCTCAATGAACCGGGCGCAGCGCACTGGTCCAGAACCTTTTTTGGTGCGCATTAGCTTTGAGCGGGAAAACTTGATTTTAGGTTCATGGAACCTTTGGAAGAGTTTCTTAAAATTAAAAGTTCTATCGTTCAGCGGAATTCAAATTTTGATTAATCCCCCTGAAAGTGCAATAAATAATTTATTTTTCTCCAGTTTCAATATAGCACATTGATGTGTTCTGCAAAGTTTTACAGCATATTATTACAAGAAATTTTGCTGAAGACAGTAACCTTCTATCTCTTCAGCGAAGATAGAAAAGTCCTATTTCTCGTAAATGAAAAATCGTTAAAATCAGTTTTTCCATTTTAGCTGTTTTGGTAGTAGTTGTATGACTTTTTCCTGTTTCTCAAAGTTGTACAAATAGTAAAAATACACAACATTGCTTAATATAGTACACCTCTATCTTTGCTTGTTTAGGAACTATAGAACTTTTACTATAAAAATACCCAAATTTTGACCCCGAATAACTTGCCAGAAGGCATCATTTTATTCCAAAACCCGCCCCAGAGAATCAGATTAGTTTCTTCAAGCAGGCTGAAAAGTATCATAAATAATGTTTAAAAGCACAAAAGTTAAGCAAAATTTATAGGCTGACAAAATCGGGATAAAAAGCTGATAAAATCCGGGGTAGACAAAATCGGGAATGGACAAAATCGGGAGCTTACAAAATTGGAACATTACTGTATTTGAATACCAGATTTTGATTATTTTAGAATTGAGAACGTATGTTTAGCGATATATTGGATATAATGAAAACGGAGATTTGAGTCGGGAAGACATTGCAAATTTTAGAATCAAAATACAACGCGTCAGTTCCATTTTTCTGATTTCTACTACTACGTCAGCCGCAGAAGGTTAACCGACGATCAAGAATATTATCAGATATCAGACTTGAAGCTCAGAACATTCAGAAGGCAGGGGTACACAGATTCGCGAAGAAGCAGGAGCAAGTTAGAGTGAATCAAAGTCGGAAGCGGCTTTCTTCCGGTAAACAAATGTTTTTGCTGCAGGATACTCACAACCAGTAAAATGCTGCAGCGAAGCTTACTTTTATATTCACAACTATAAGTTGGCTGTCCAGCAGTTTCGAGACGTGTTGAAAACGATGGTATTTCATGGAATGTCAAATTTCCACTACTTTGTATCGAAGCTCGAGCAAAAATCAACACCAACATGTTTTGACGAATTATTTGCAACTATTGCTCATCAGCCAAAAGCAACACAAGAGTGGTGTCGTCAGAATTTACCCCATTTCATAGTACCGCCATCCGGGGCGAGATTGTGCCAAAAAGCATATATTTTTGTTATTTTGCTCAGTATACACACAATTTAGGAACTAAGTTGATTTCAAACCTGTCAATATATACTAAAGTGTTCAATTAACAACTACCGTAGAGATGGTTTAGTTACAATGAAAATTATTTTACTGGAAGTGCATGAACTTTGGCACAATCTCACCCCTTCTAGGGGGTGACATTGTGCCAAAAACTTAAAGTTAAGCTGAAAACCTAAACAGTGAACATTAGCATGTTTATAATTCAATACACATACTGATATTGTATAAAGTAGTTCATATGGGGTCGTCCATGAACTAAGTGGACTATTAAGGGCAGGGGGTCGGCCAAAAACAACGCGTCATAGTACAAGTATGAACGAAAATAACCCGGAGAGGTCTGAAATAACTAAAAATGAGTTCGTAGTCAATGGACAACCTTTATATAGCCAGTAGCGTTTCTAGGGTTAACAAGGGAGATATATATGAAGGGGTGTATCCTAAGGTGGCATACTTATTTGATCATTTAACAAAAGTAACTATTATTTCGTTCGAGAACCCGCGACCGCAGAACATGTGGCCTATCCCACCCCCCTCCCCCTCCTTAAAACTGGCAGTTTATACACGGTATAATATATTCGTCATATATTAGAGTGTTTATTCAAAGCATCTGAAATTTTCAGAGAAAAACTAAAAATTAATTTAAATTATTTAGCAGACCTATGATGCTGTTTGCTCCAAAATGGATGATGCAATCTAATCTGTCAAAATATTGTGCTCAATAGTTAAGAATGTGAGTATGTTGGTGTATACTGACGTATTTTTGTTGTGTATGTGAAATCCGCAAATTGAATCAATCATTATGGCTTGGCATAATCTCACCCCCGTGAAGCTCGAAAAGTACAAAGTTTCGAAAAATATTATTTTCGTAATCAAAACTTATCCAACACATAACAACCTTTCAATACATTGTTAATGATTAGTTTATATACCTTCAAAATAGCAAGTTGATGCGATTTCTTGTTTGGGTTGGTTTATGCGGGACATTTTTTACAAGCGTTATTTCCGAGTATTTTTGATAGCGAACTTTGAAACCCTGTTTAGGCTATATAGTTTGCTAATTATCAGTGTTCCATTCTAAGTTATGAATAAATATGTTATGTTCATCATCATTTTGAATTTAGGTCACCAGTTTCTATAGATATAATAAATTTTCACAAATAAACATTTTTGGTTTTTGGCACAATCTCGCCCCCGTGGCACAATCTCACCCCGGATGGCGGTATGGCCCACATTATCACCGGTTCATTTTGCATGGCGTTGCAAGCCTAATAAAATTAGAAGTACAGTAGGTTCTATTTTGAAGTCCTTCAAGCAACTTTTAGATCTTTATTTGCTTTGTTTCATCATTTTGAACTACTACAGTATATGGCGGTAACAATTGTTGGTTACTATTTGGGACAAAATGTCTCATGCTAGGTTTAAGCTTAGATTAAACATATTAACAGTAAAGTGGCTCCTGACGGCAGAAGGGTTTACTAACCTGTCATGGTATTCGTAAAGCGTTCTCATAGGCACACGTTTGACTATGTAATTTGTCACTAACACTAATACACTAACGCTTATAAAATGAAGAGGCAATACAAAGCCTATGATAGTGTAGTAAACCACGTTTAAGCCACGATTTTTTGACTTCATGACTTGGCATTATCTTCGTTGCAGCGGTTACCATCTACGTATAACTTAATGGAAACGATCTAACACTGTTTGTATTTGACACAGCACCGCTCGTTGGTTCTTTCTTAGTTAACAGCAACAATCTACATATTGCCCAAGTAACGATTAGTTCTTGTGCAAGAACAGATGATTTTGATATTCCTCCAATTAGAAACAGTAGATTACTTACATTTTTGTGAAAATAGTTATAACATAGTTATAACAAGTTGTATATCGGCAAAGTTTATTCAGCGATAGAAAAGGAAAATAGGCTGAATTTCGAAGCACGAATTTATGGAATTAAATAATCGAAATTATGAGGAAATTATTTTTTGAATATTTTCGACACTAATGAGTTGGGAAAACACCCCAGAGGATTATTTTTTAAAATTCCCCAATTCAAACTCCAAAATAATTATCTGCTTTTCTTTTTTTTTCGATTCGATGGAGGCGCCGTGTTCACTACGGTTAGTGACCCCTACCTTCAGCGCGGTATCACGACCGCTTCCGAACTGTGAAATACTTGTTAAAATATTTCTTCTTCATTCGTTGAATGTTAATTCTCTCAATCCCAGAAAAGTATTCTTGGCAGGTATTAAAATTAAGCACCGCGAGTGAAAACTTGTGCGCTTTCGCCTTGAACTACACTCGTATCAGCAAGAGCTGTTAGGCAAAAATTTCCTTCCTTTCCACCAAGCATACAAGCACGAGGAAGAGCGAGCCCCATTCCCATTAGCAGCAAAATTTGAAACAACATGAAAGGATTCTCCATTTTTGTCGCTACAGAATTTTAAGCAGAAGAATGGAATTAAACATATTTCGGTGAGTGGGACGGTTGAAAATAGGAAAAATTTCTTCCTGTTAAACGCCTCTTCTGACCTTTGTGGAAGGAACTGAGCAGATCGCACAACAGTTCGCAGAAATTTCGACAAGTGAGCGATTCAGAAGGTAGTGGGATTCCGAACATTGTCACCCCGCATTATTTCTCCTAAATCATTCGGTTGCTTCTACTCTGATCCCCATAATAGTTGTAAAGTCGGCATAAAGCCAGTTGGGTGGAATAATTTTATCACATTTCCATGTCGTTAAAAACCATTATGTGCTGCCCTGCATTTAGGTCGAAAGCAGACAGAAAGTGCAGGTTAAAACATTTTCCGTTTTTTTTTTCAAACTGAATTATAGGCATACTCACTACTATTGTGAACGCAAAAACTCTCGAACAAGTGCAACTATTTTGCTTGTCAGAAGTTAAAGTTCTATGTTTCGAGTCATAACAAAGCCGTACTGTTGTAAGTTTCCTGGGAATGGTGCCTGGATTTTCTCCTTCCTATTCAATTGTGTTTTCATTTACACTTAATCTTCCGTAAAATTCCTACTTTCCGCACCCGGCGAAGCTCAACCGCTTTCATCTGGGTCACAGTGCATTGTTACAGTAGTTTACCGAGATTCTTCGTGTGCTTTTCAGAACGTTGAAGTTGTGATTAGCACGGTTAGGTTTACTGAGGTAGATCGCAACCGGTAACCCCAGCCAAGAGGTTTAAGCTTCTAAAGCACACACACACGTAACTGAGCGCCGACCGCAGCAAACAACCAAACACAAAAGTTGTACAGAATTATGAAAATAAATTATCCTCTGCACCTTCTGCACGGTTAGGTGGAAACCCTCGGTTATTCACAGTGGAAAACCGCACCGTAGCTGCATGCAACCGGCAATTGCAGCCGCATGTTTTACCCTCGTGGCTCATGGCTTATGGCTCATGGCTCTGTCTAGGCTGAAGTGAAAATAGCCTCCATTAAAAATGTCTGCCTTCCTATGCGGATGCCATCGCAGCGCTGTCGGTGCTAAGCACCGATAGCTGCCACCGGCCTCCGGCGCTCTGCAGGGTTCAATAAACATACAATGGCGAAGAGCGCTGGCCACGCCACGCCACGCCACATGGCGGCGAAAGGAAGCCTTGGCAAGAAAATGAGAGCCTTGCTTTTTTTTCTTCGATAGAGTAGGACCGTTGTTGTTGTTGTTGTTGTGCAAATGCAAATTGTGCGAATACTACCGTGCTTTTTTTGGTAGATTGCATGCGAGATAGAGCTGCACATTCGTGCAACAATGCTTGAGTGTAAAAATGGGTATCAAAGTTCTAGTAGTAACAAGTGTAGATATCAAACATCTGATTCCGGAGCAATCCTTTTGAAGACATGCGATTTTGCTTGTTTACTGTGAAATCTTGTAAACGGATTCAGCTGCTGATTTTCTCTGTCAAAAAATAAAACCTTGCCCTAATTCCTCCGACCCGAATCACCAAATCGGTCTCCCCAACGCTGATAAAAGTTCAAATTGAACCAAATTGTTAACGATAACGTCATGCAATAGCATCGAACTGCCAATTAAGTGCCGCTACTGAAAAGGTCAATAATATTATGTAACCGAATCCCGTCGAGAGATACTGAAAGCTGAAAAGTTTCAACCTCGAGAGCCACCAACCTTGAACCAGTGAAGTTCGCCTAATTCTGGTCGGATTGACGTCTGTTCTGTGGCACACTCTCCGCTGGAAATATTTCTATCGATCCGTGGAGCTGGCGGGCGTAGAATTCGTTCACGGGGGAAACGCGATAGAAAAGTTTTCCACATTCAACCGAGCACAGCACAGCACAGTGGAAATGAGCGAGCTGTCGTGCCATTAAACACTAATTGTGGGTGACATTTCCCACAAACCTGAGATGGCTTTCTAGCCGCCCGCGCTATTTCCTTCAGCTGTCAGAACTAGTAAATTGTTTAACCTCCGGTCATCGTTTATTCTTCTTAGTAGTAAAAATCGTTTTTCTTTTTGTTATTTTCAGATAATTCCATCTGCAGGATTTGCGTCTGCTTGAAAAGGTGAGTCTCTTGGAATTACAGCTGCCACTTGCGCCTTCAATATAATGTTTATTCTGAGAAAAATAAAATAAATATTGAACATTGTTTTGCCTGAAGTCAACGTGTTGAAATTGTTGCACAGATAATAATAGTAAATCAAAACCCGATGTAACGAGCTTCGCCGACAAATGATACTCTGCAAACAGGAACATGTTTTGTCATTAAAGTATCAAAATGCGACATTATTCCAATAACAGTAACAATCACGTTCTCCAACTCTATCTCACAATCTGGTCTGCTCGAAGAAGCGAACAAACAGAGACATAAAAAATGAATTGTTCAACAGCTAGTGCTGTCAATTGTCGCAAAGCCCCAACTACTTGAATGAAAAAAAAAACACACACTCAGCCATCCTTTCTGTGTGCCTATTAGCTGCAGAGGTCAAAACTAGCTAGCTAGCTACTGGGAAAATCTTGTTCAACATTGCCTCTCCAGCTCATGACACGCTTCATAAGGTTATTGATTTTTCATATGCCAGCCGCCTAACCCGACCAACCAACCGACCAACCGACCGACCAACAGCGAGTGGATGGCCAATGTTGTGCTGTAGATTGAACGATCGACCACCAGCTCGAACACCCAATACCTCCCCATCTCCGAACTCCGAGGGCTCCGCTGGTCGGTGTTGTTTGTTGTTTCAGGCAGATAATTCACACAATTCGGTAACAAATCCACCGACGATTTGAAGCCTGTCTGCCACTGTAATTCATTATCTAAAAGCAAACTGCGTTTTCATAATTGGTTCAGCTTATTATTGTGAATTAACATAAATTAAAACAATAGATTTATTACAAAAGAGGATTAATTTAGCAATTCAATGTATTCATCTGTGTTCAACAACTAACGCACAATCATCAAGCTTTCACTTAGTCTAATTTCAACTTAATTTTACTCCCAAATTCCCAATTATTTTTTCTGAATGAATGTTTTGTTTTGCAGACAAAATATATGTGACAATCCTTCTGATTACTTTTACAATTGTGTTGTTCTGATTTATCCGCTTGCCAGATTTGAGCATGGAATTTTAGTCTAATCCTAAAACAACCGTCGAGTTGTACGAAGCGCTGTCAAGTGTAAATTTCGTACTAACTAAAGAATGAATACTTTGAGCAATCCCAACACAAATGGCAGAAAATGTTGTATCAATACTGTTGTATTCTCAGTGGGTTTGCTTCGTGCAAGGAAAAAATCAAAATGGAAAAATTATACATGCCCTAATTTTTAGTGTAATAAGCTTCATTTTTCCATAACTTCTTGATCCAAAAGCGATAACTTTGTAAGGAAAGGTCCTATAGATTTGCAATCTTCTGCAAAAATGTGTATTTTGTGTCCTTCAATAATCGCCTAGAACCATATATTTCTGTAAAATGCAACCAACATAAACTAAGTATGAAAAACTAATTTTTAAAGAATTTCCAAGGAAAATGCTCTGTAGCTCTGTACCCGATAGAAATAGAAATATCATTTCTTTAGCAAAATTGTTTACCTTTATATTTTCCATAACTTTGCCAAAGAAACCATGTGTCTATCTACTAACACAAAAAATAAACGTACATCGAGCCTCAAGCGAACACGAAACACATAAAACGTATGCTTGCCGTACTCTCATTTGGGTGGTTGGGGACAAGCGAAACCGATACAAGTTTATAGTATCCGACTTACGCTTTAAGATAAATCGCTGATTTCATTAATCCACTTGCCCCATTTCAACCCATAGGCTCCTGAAGCTATGGAAATTTAAAGCTTGAATATGTGATAACTCAGCAAGTAAAGGTCCAAGAGATTTGCGGTCTTTTGCAAAAATGTATATTTTGAGAGCTTCGATAATTATCTGGAACATTATATTATCGTAAAATGCAACTAAGAAAAGCTAAGCATAAAAAACCAATTTTTAAAGAAGTTTTAATGAATATGCCCTATAGTTTAGCACTCGATAAAGATAGAAATTTTATTTCTTCAGCAAAGTTGCTTATTTTTACAATATTTATAACTTTGCTGAAAAAACTAAGTCAATATTTCCTAACACAAAAAAAGTTATTTTTTTGTTTTCTTTCTTTCTCCTTTATGGCACAGACCTTTTAATCCATAAATGATTTGTTTTTTTTTTTCATTATAATAAGCGATGACTAACTTTTGACAGTTTTAGATTAAGGAGGATATTCATACGAACAAAAATGCTGAAGACCATAAATGATAAAATGAAAACAAAAGACACTAGGAAAAAAGTTCCAGTTTTCGCCCTTTTGAACTACTGTCCTTCGGGCCCTACGGCCTTCTGGCCTGATCTAGCTTTGTGCCACTATTCAAAGGATCTTTTGGAGTGGTACGCAGCCAACGGAGTCACTTTCTAATTTTTTAATACAGGGATACCCCCTCGACATAAGACAATTTCGGTATAACCCTTTAAGCAAGGGGGGTTCTAATTACAATATTTTTGGTTTTTGGATCAACATAATTTTTTTTTCGTCTCTCGAGATAACAAAACCAATGTATTCTACACATTGCAATAAATTTTTGCTAAATTTAGCAACCTACACAATTGTGTAGGTTCGGCCTTATCTTATACCATTGCACTATGGGCAAAAACGAGCCGAAAAAACGGACGCAATTAAGATATGGCCTGCAGGCTGATAAAATGTAGGTGATCTTATGTAAAATTTTCCGGAGAATCGCATAGTGCACACCGATTTCTTGTTTGTCATCGGGAAGCGTCCCATTTTGCTCATTTAACCCTATTTTTAACATTTTTTTACCCTTTTTGGACATCCTATACCAAGCCAGGCTTTGATAAAACATAAAAACCTAATTATTTTGTGTAAAGAAGTCCACAGAATTGATTAGGGTTAACCCCGTTTAGTGTAGAGCGAGATCATCGCTTAGAGGCTTATAGACTTCAGCTTCTGAAGCAGCGGAACGGTCTTTACGTAGCTATAGAAATACACGCAACTTTTAGCAAGTTAAGTTTACTAACCTTAATTAGTTTTTACTAACCTTAATACAACATATATACCGGAATGTCCAGATTGGCTCAAAAAAACATCCAAATCCAAATGTTGATCCAAGAATTTGTCTTGAAAATCCAAACAATAATAAATAGTTCAACAAACGTAAAAAAACAGAGCAAAACTGGCAAAAAAAATTGAAAAAAATCATATTTGGATGTTAGATAATTTCGATATAAGACAATTTTTTGAAATAACATTTGTAACATTTTTCGTTATTCCTGAGCTTTGGCCAGGTTTTCCGGATGGATCTAAAGGCAATTCGTTTCCTGCTGGTTCGGCAGGTAAAAATCGGAAAGGATATAACGTGACAAAAACAGAACTAACGGAACATCGAAAAATGGAAAAACGTATATAGAAAAAGAAGAAAAAGGAAAAACGAAGTCATAATCGTCACAGAGTGCGAGGGAAAATTGGAAAAGAAGAAAATGGGAAAATGAAAGAATAAAGGAGACAAAAAAGAGAAGTTTGAAAAGAGAGAACGGAATTATAGAAGAAAAAAGGGGAAAGAAGGAAAATCGACGAAAAAACGAGGATAGTAAGCAAGAGAATACCGAAAAACTGGATTAAAAAGGAGAAAAACCAAACCGGAACATAAAAGCAAAAAAAGTAAAAGAAAAGGAAAGAATACGTTCTAAAAAAATTACAAATGAGAACATAAAAAAGAGGCAAATGGAGATAAAGCAGAACACAATGAGAGATAGAACGGAACAGACGCAAACGGAAGAATTGACGGAATAGAAAAAAACATGACAGGAAAAGAGGGCCGGAAAATGAGGAAAAATGGAAGAAAGAAAAATGAAAAATGGAACAAAAACAAGCGGAAAATCCAAACTGAAAAGTGCGAAAAATGAGACAGGTAAAGCAGAGCGTGCAGAAATAAGGAAAAACAAGACTGCAAAGGAGGGGAGACGGGCAGAAAAGTTGGGGGAAAAACGGGGAAAAAAGAGGGAAAACGGAACAGAAAACTAAAAGAGATTGAAAGGAAAAAGAAGACTGTCGAGAAAGAAAAAAGAAAACCGTTAGAGGAAACGAGGAAAAAGGGGTCAAACAGGACATAAAAGAGGAGAAAGATAGAACAAAATGGGGCGGGAAAATGGGACAGATAAAAAAAGAACAAAAGCATGAAAACGGACCAAAGAAAGGTTAAGCGGGAGAGGAAAAACGAAATAATCGTGGCAGAAAAACCGGAGCATCTAAAAGAGAAAAAACGAATACGGAAATAGAGAAGGAAAGGAGATAAAAAAGTTGTTAAAAGATGAAAACTGGAAACGAAAAAAGAAGAAGGAAAGAGAAAATCACCAAAAAGTGTGAAAAACAATAGGAAAAACAGGACTGAAAATAAGAGAAAATGGGACAGTAAACGAAGAAAAGTGGAACAGTGGAACAGGCAACAAAGAAAAACGAGAGAAACAGAGGAAAAACGGAAACAACAAGCAGAAAAGGGCAACCAAAAACCAAGAAAACGCTATGGAAGAAACGAAACAAAAAGTGGAAAAATGGGACTGGAACAGAACAGAAGAGGAACAGTAAATAACATTAAAATCTTGATTTCAAGGAAAATTGGTGTCTGTTCAAGTCTAACTTAACTTCCAACGTCAAGTTCAATTTCAATTTCAAGTGCCAAGTCTGTTTTTAACTTCAAGTCCTATTTTTAGCCCAACTTCAAGTCTAATGCAATTTAAAATTGTGAGTTCAATCTTAGGTCAAATTGAAAAAACATCCAATTTATACAAGTAGGATTGAAATTCCAATTTCAAACCTGATTTCAATCCAATGTGGGACTTGGAATTAGTCCCATTTTAATCCAATTTCAAATCCAATTCCAAGTGTTATTGAATTGAGTACTCTGAAAAGTTTACGCGGTTTTTACGGGATTTATTTTTACGCGGTTTTGATTTACGCGCATCGTATCCTTCGCGTAAAAAGCGACTTGAGTGTACAATTTCAAACAAAAATCTTACCTTCTCTTTTTATTCTAATTCCAAGTACAACTTCCAATCCAAATTATTCCAAATTTAAGTCAAATTTCTTGTTTAATTTGAAATAAATTTTCAAGCCTAAATTAGTCCAAATTCAAGACAAATTTCATGTCCTATGTCGAGTCCGATTTCATGTTGAACTACTTCTTTAATTTATAGTTCAGTTCGATACCTAATTTCTAGTCCAATTCCAGCTTTGATTTTAGATTCAATTTCACCTCATAATCCGGAGTTTGCGGGCACGATTTTATGGGCCAAAACATTCTTCTGGCAGTTCGGGTGCCCCATTTTCTGTTTACGTCTGGGCACGCTAGTGATTAGGGTGACCGTGAATCCCCAAAGGAGCCTTTGTTTTACCATGTTACTTGTTATTTGAGGTAGAAATCGTCGTCTTCGGAACATAATTGAACTGATGAGATGCCAGATTTAAAAAAATCCCGTAAAGCATTGTCTCCAAGTTTATCTTTTTTTTTCACTTATACTTGCAATCAGGCAAGATTTGTATTTATAGAATTTAATCCGAGACAATAGACCCGGCAGTTTCGTCTACGTCTACATCGAGCGATTGTTCGGATTGAAAGATTGTAAATCCTGTGGGATGGATGGGATTGACTGGTTTTTTCTTTTCATTTTCACAAAACTCCAAAATGATTTTGGATTCGGACGCAAGCCAAACTATACCCCTAGAACTAGAACGGATAACTTATACAGTGCAGCATTTAGCTTTCTCTGTCTCTTGCGTCTTGCACTCTTGAAGTTGTGTTCTTTATCGCTGCTGATTTATTAGCCTTAAAACGACGCTGTCATCGGCCTTCCGCTTTGCGAAGAAAAAGAGTACTCCAGGGAGGTGAACTGGTTTTCTTTCCTCTGGAACGTTTGAGTTCAGCCACTGACGGATAAGGTTTCCGAACTTGGAGGCTATATCATGCACGTCTAGGCAATTGAGAACACAGTTCTAATCGACAGCTGATAGATAAAATCGTCGAGATTGATTATTAGAAATTATTTTATTTATTTATCGATTTATCGATTATTTATTTTATCGACCAATGCAGTTTTCGCTGAAGTTAAATACGTCAGGTTTGGTCCTCAATCCTCTTACATTCTGGTAATAAAACCTCATGGCATCAACGATGGCAGTAGGGATAAACTAAGCCTACTCATCGTTTAAATTAACACGAAGTCGCTGCGTAAAAATGGATGTAATTTTTTCTGCAGATATTTTGCATTTGCACCGGTTTTCCTAAATTTCGTCTAAGCAATGGTTTTTACTCGAATGTTAACTAGCAAAGCTCCAGTACAGTATAGGATTAACCCTAAAGTCGTCTTGATTCCAATGAAAATCATAAACTTTAACAATAATACACGAAGAAAGCTGATTACTAGGGGGCGCATTCCATCATTTTTTTATCGACAAAATTTCAATCACATTCCACCCCCTTTCTAGTTATTCCCTGCCGGGGAATATTGAAATTTCAAAATTTTCTCCGTCTACTGATGTCCGTTATCATCACGGGGACACGGATATGTTTTGCAAAACTAGCTGTGAAAACTTTGCCGACGGAATTCACTGGAACATAAATAAACAGCAGGATCAGACTGAAAACCGTAAAGGAACAAGTAGCCCACCAGCCACCACCATCGTGGCACCGGCCGGCGACCGGAAGGATCTGTCACCATGGAAGGACATTCGCCGGCGGTGGTCGAACGAAGGTACTGCAGGCCCAGGCAGCAGGAAAGTCGGAGCATGAATTGTAAATTGGATTTAGTGCATGAAAATTGAATCGCCTGCGTAGCAGGAAAAATTCATGAGACGACCACCGAAAAAAAAAAATAAAAAACAAAAATAACAGTCTCTTTTGATCTGCCGATTTAGCGGACGTGTAGGCGGGGAAATTGAAAACACTAACATATTTCCTCAATACAGGCTTTCGAGGGATATTTTTTTCGGTGTTTGATACAGCTGGGTATTCCCAGCTTCAAAATCTGGAAGGCAGAGATAAGCTGGGGGTTGTTTTCGTGTTATTCAATTTAGTTTTAGATGCATGCTTTGAACAATATTTATGTTTGAAAATGTACTCCATTTCAAAAGGAATTCTGCAGCTTTAAAACCATAAAAGAAACCAACCTAGCGGTGATTTCGGTATTCGAAACTTAGCTTTTAATGAAATTAATTCGTGGAAAAATAGCTTCAGCCTTAACAGTGGTCACTAATATTTATTTTGATCAACGTCGTCAGTAGTCAAACAAATAATTCATTTAACATTCTTTTCGATTCGTAAACTGTAAGCCATTTGATTGCTTTTCTGAGAAAAGCATTCCAATTGCATGACTCAGTATTTCTCTTGCTGCTACGATGCACCGATGCAAGGCTTCGAAAAAGCGTTCTTCAGATAAGCAATTTTCAGTTTTATTCCTAGTAAAAGAAGCTATATTCAGAACATGTTAGCCATTTCGAGCTATACCATTTAACTGGTTCGGTAACATATCCTTTTTCCATTCATTCATTCATTTTGTGTTCGGTTTTGTGCGTCACTCTGTTGGGCAGAGCGGTACACGGTACCGAGCCACAAACAGAACGTTGCTCACTAAATGCCAATATTCATTAATCAATGTCCTTCGTGTCGGTAGAGCCGCATGGTGCAGCCCATACCGAGTACTTTGCTAGAAACACCGATTGGCTACTGTACATAGAAGCGAAAAACGAATCGAAAAGTCATCGTAAACCGTCATTAAGCACGGCTTTTGACCGGATTTTCTTGCTTCCGGAGCATATGCTTTCCGAAATGGCTGGCCGCGCCACCGGATTGGACTGAAAGAAGAGTTACGTAACAAATAACTCAGACTGAAAGGACTGTTATGCTGATAGAATAGGGATAAACTACGGGAGCCGCGAGTGTGCCAACCGGACGGAAGTGATATCATGCTGAATACCATTAATCACAACTTTATTTGTCGGATTCGGTTGACACTATCAAGGGACTTTTAGTTTAGTTAAAATGTTTCTGCAAAAACAATGTTATTGATATGAACGTATAATTTCACAAATTAATTTGAATTCCCACCGGTAAAGAGCATTCTACTTAATTTAACACCAAACCGAAATGAAAGTAGTTCGCCACGTGCGCTAGGGTGGCAGCACGATGCTAAAGGTCGACGGATTCGCCTTTCGTGACAAATAAAGCGTTCGTCAGTTTGCGGGGTGCGGAAAATCGGAAATCAATCGAAAGGCCCTCGGGACCGTTGTACCTATCCGGTGAAGTATCGCAAAGCATAATTAGAACAAGGATTGAGCTTTATTCAGCACGCAATCAGCGCCGTCTCGTGGCACTGCACTGGATCCGGTGACCCTCTCCTGTGGATGTTCGTTCTGTATTACCACCTTTCGCCCGCGGGTACGTACGGGAGCAAATAAGAGGTTCAAACTCCAATTACATCGGCGATGGTTCATCATCGTGTCGTTTGTTTGTAAATCGACTGAATGGGACCGGTTCGTGGAAGCGACGACAAAGTCGTCGTCATCGATTTACTCTCGGTTGGCCGTTGCACAGTGGGGAATCGCTGGCCAGCAGCCAAAAAATGAAAGTTCATTTCGACTCTCCGTTGTATTTTTCCTGTGATTCTATGCTATTGAAGTGTTCAAATCCAAAATTTTAGATCAATATGACAAAATTTGAATTTTCTATGAATCTTGAAAGTATGCTATCTCAGCATGTTTTAGCGTTTTTTAGAAAAATAACCCAATATTTCAAAACATGCTAGTGGTCTAATGGTAGCTCGGATTTCAACGGTGTCTAAGGAAAAGTTCTTCAAAAAATAGTGCTGCATAAAGCCCATTAATTGAGTTTGCAGTAATTTTATCATAGTATGCCACAATTTTAATTTTCATTAAAAAAGTGCCATATTTTCGCGTAAAACACGCTTAAAAGTTTTGAAGCCAAGGTTCGCCACTATTGACACTACCGGTAAAAGTTAGCGTAAAATATGAGCTTTCAAATGGACATAGTCTCATTTAGCGCAGAGTAGCGCAGAGCACAGATGTTACGCTTGTAAGGCTACTATATCAGAATTCAACAATATAGACAGAATGCAAACACTCAAAGTAAACGTAGGATATCTCAATTATGGGATATCTCCTTTACATGGTTGGATAACCTACTTCGAATGTATGGTCCATATTGCATATTGACTAGATTTTAGAGGTTGGAGGAAATCTGAAGGATACAGCGATAGTAATGACGGAAATACAGCTTGAAGATCTTATACCAATCCTGGTATTAGTTCTGAAATCACGGGTATAGATATGAAATTAATTAAAAGGTTGAGAAATTTTCTTATAGCAAGTTCTTGAACACATTATTTCAGAAAAATTCGAAACTTATTGTTTGTATACCAAAAACTTTTATGTCAGGGTATAGTCCTCATAGAATACGTCCACTGCAATGCAAAGAATTTGAATTCGCGGTCATAAATGAATCTAGACAACTATATTGCTGATAGGACGAATGACAGAAGAAGCACAAAAATAAGTTTTTTTTGTTTAATTATAGTCACTTTAACAACTCTGGTCATTCGTGACTTCTGCGGGGTTGGGAATTGAACCACGGTCCTTGGTGTGAGAGGCGTGAATGCTAGCCACTACACCGGTATTGACCCTCACGAAAATAAGGTTATTGCTTTATGCTAAAAATAGTGATAAAAATACAAGACAATATTTTATAAGCAAAAATGAGTGTGAAAATACAAATCGTGATAGAATTATTCGTCTTCTTATTTCTCCGGATAAAGCTTATAGCTTCTTCGAAACGGAAAAATGTAATTAGAAAAATCTTTCCAAGAACGCTATATTACTATTGAAGACGAAACATGAAACGAGTGATTCTGCAGAAGGAGAAGAAGAAGAAGAAGAATAAGAAGAAGAAGAAGAAGAAGAAAAAGAAAATTGAGATAAAGAAGATTAAGAAAACTAATAAGGGGAAAAGTTTTGATTTTTGATAAATATTAACTTATATGGATTTTGTGTTGATTATTAAAGCTCATACTTGCTTTGTATTGTTTTATATAATGTTTTATCCTATAAAAATCCATCTGCAATAGTTTTCCAAATGACCCTCATTTCTTATACGTTATTATACTTAAAAAATACTTGAAAAATAGTTGAAAATTCTCCCTAACACAAAAAATATACGTTCTAATGGAAAATAAACCTGAAATTCGGGCTCAGCACCCCCAAATTACTTAAGAACCACATATTATCCTTGATTTAAAGAGATTTTTTTGCTTGGCCAGCATTTGTATGGAGTCGCCCCACTGTGCGTTGGCGCGTAGGAAGTTGTTAGCAATGTATTGAACTTTGTGAATGAAAATGGATTTCCGATCCCGTGGAGAATATTTCGGAAATTTGCAGTAACGAGGCATGAAATGTTTTTATTGAAACCTCTTTCCGAGCAGCAATTATTGATCGAAATTAGATTAGGGCACTGAATCATCATTAATTTGATGAAAGTTTAAAAATAAACACCGTAAACAAAATTGACATCTCAATTTTTCGCGAATTAAAATAGAAAAAACTTTTCAGATTATCTTTTCCGAGCAGTCAAAACTTAATGCCACCGAAACAGGCAACCCTTTCAAGTGGAAAAGTCAATTATGGCACTCTTCCGAAAAAAAAATCCGGAGACAGCCAATAAAGCTGTTTCCATTCAAATCGATACACGCGGGCAGCAAAGTTTCGCTGCTAGGAAGGGTGGACCTCGTCGTAAGTCATCGTCTTCGGCTACAAAATGAGCACACCGAATGTCAGGCAAAAACTGTAATGGAAAAAAGGTGCAAATAAATTCACTCCATATTGCTTCCTGGATTCTTTTTTTTATGTATTCTGCCATGTCTCGTGATGATACCAGGTATTGATCATGCTTGTTCAAGCCTCGGCAGGAGGTGGCAGTTTCTCACCTAATTCGCTGCATACCGATGATGGAGAGCGGACGACCGACGACGCCGAGTGTGGACGTTCCAAAAGGAGGACTGAAATTTATGAGCACCAGGCGTCGATTCTCTTGGGTGGTATTTCCACGCTTGCCAAAGAACGGGTGGTAAACGGCGTCCTCCCCATCACCCAGTGTCTAGGGTTTTGTTTCAAATATATAGCCATCTCCGTACTCGCTGCTGATAGAAGTCCTACTGCTTGGGCTTCTAGAAAAGTTGATTTGTGACGGTGGGGTGGGCAAATGTATATGGATATTAAAAGCATCGCAACGATTCGAATGGTAATTCCCTCTGATGCTAATGGAGTTGCTATGGAAGTCCCAGCGGTATACCTGAGTAAGTGTCTAGATAGAATCATACTTGGTTGAAACAAAAAAAACGAGGTCTTGTTTGGGAATAATGGAAAACTATTAATAGCCATTGCTGGACGATGCTGAAGAGTGTTGAAAAGCTCTTTCCACAGCAGCATTTTGTCGAAACTGTTAGCTGTTAGATTCTTTGATAAACCGAACAGTGGAAAATATCATCACTAGATCTCTTATAAGGAAAAACTTCTTTTAAACTGCTGTTGCTATTCAATCGATAGGTGAAAATTTTGTGAGTCATGCATGAGTTAATGTCAATACCGAATGAACATAAATAAAAGGCTATGAAAATGAAGAGCAAACTGGAGCATATTCGATTCCAATTTCATTCCATTCATTCTATAGGCTTCTCAAATCTTAGCAATTAAAGATGTTCATATCTAAAATCAATCTACAAACTGAATATTTAACGCATTAAACCTGTGTTAGAACGTGTAAAAAATTCGGTTCAAAATTACTTTCCTAAAGTTCCTGAGAATCCATTTACTATAAAGGACATCGACTCTAGAGTAAAAACTATCGAGGATTACATTGCTCAATTCTGCCTTAAAGGTGCTCTCCCTTATCCTGTTCGGTGCACTGTACTGAAACCGTTAGCGGAGTCCTTTGTCGGCGAGTACCAAACTGGTTTTTGGAAGGGGGTGCTGTACGATGGATCGGATGTTTACCCTACGTCAGTTACTGGACAAGTTCCGGGAGCACGTCTTCTTTTTTTGTGTACTTTAATGCGACGTACGATTCAGTCAAACGAAATGAGAACATCGTTTTTCGAAAAAACTTAATTAAGCTTAAGCAGATTCGTGCGACGTTTGATGGGTCAAAATCATGCGTGAGAATAGCGGGTAAGACCTGAGCCGCTTCCATGACGTTAGATGCACTGAAGCAAGAGGATGCACTCCCTAACCTGCTATTTAACATTGCCATGTAATATGCAATACGAAAACACAACGTGAAAAGTGTGCGAAGCCACAAGGAATCGCCCAAGTGTTGTTTACCAACTGCACACTGTGATCAGCAGTCAAATCGTTGAATGCGATCGAAATCTGGATGATACCGAATATTGCCGATGCTCTGCTCATATCGTTTCTTGCGACAGTAGCGCAACGTAACACAACCGAGATGGTGTATTGGGCGAGAAATGTTCCGATGCTGGGATCAGTGATATTCTGTGCCAGGAGTATTCAACACACACAGAAAGGAAAGGAACTACAGTAATGTTCCGATTTTGTCAGCCCCATGTTGAATTTCGGGCTGACAAAATGGGGAAACTGACAAAATCGGGAAATTTTTTCAAAGTTTAAGACTTAAGATCTTGCAATATCGAAGACTTCTACTGAAAATTAAATTTTAACCCTCAATTAGTCAACCGAAAGCTCAATGAACCGGGCGCAGCGCACTGGTCCAGAACCTTTTTTGGTGCGCATTAGCTTTGAGCGAGAAAACTTGGTTTTAGGTCTATGGAACCTTTGAAAGAGTTTCTTAAAATTAAAAGTTCTATCTTCCAGCGCAATTTAAATTTTGATTAATCCCCCTAGAAATTCAATAAAATAAAATATTTTTCTTCAGTTTCAATATAACACATTGATGTGTTCTGAAAAGTTTTACAGCATATTATTACAAGAAATTTTGCTGAAGACAGCAACCTTCTATCTCTTCAGCAAAATTTCTCATAAATGAAAAATCGGTCAAATCAGTTTTTCTATTTTAGCTGTTTTTGTAGTTGTTGTATGACTTTTTCCTGTTTTACAAAAATAGTAAAAATAGTAAAAATACACAACATTGCTGAATATAGTATACTTTTATCTCTGCTTGTTTAGGAATTATATAACTTTTACTATAAAAATACCCCAATTTTGATCCCGAAAAACTCGCATGAAGGCATCATTTTATTCAAAACTCCCCAGAGAATCAGAATAGTTTCAAGTAGGCGGAAAAGTATTATAAATCATGTTTAAAAGTACAAAAGTTAAGCAAAATATATAGGCTGACAAAATCGGGATAAAAAGCAGATAAAATCGGGGGTAGACAAAATCGAGGATAGACAAAATCGGGAGTTGACAAAATCGGAACATTACTGTATAATCAAGAAATCTCACATGCTTCTTGGTTTTGTGGATGACGTTGATATCATCGGAGTCAACCTTAGAGCAGTGGAAGAGGTTTTATTTGCGTCTGTTCCGTTCGTCCTGTTATTATTTCCAACTTTTTCTCATTTTCTGTTACGTTTTCTTTTTCATTTGATCCCGTTTGTATTCCGTTTTCTTTTTCTGTTCTTTTCCAGCTCTTACATTTTCTCCTTTTATTTTCCTTCGGTTCCACCTCGTTTCTTTCTTTTTAGCTCAATTTTTTCTCTTTTACTGTTTCATCTTTATTCTTTTCGCTTCCGTTCCCTCCGTTCCGTTCCGTTCCTCAATGTATCAATTTTTCTCCCGTTTTCCCTCCAATTGTGTCACCTTTATATTCTTTTTTTTTCCTTTTTTCAAGGCCATTTTTTCCTCTTTTTCTCTTCCGTTTTCCACGGTGCTTTTTCCGTTTTTTTCTCTCCAGAAGTAGCAAGTGCCAGAATTGGATCGGATTTGCACTGACCTGGAGTTGAAGTTTTGGACCAATTTTGTTTTGGTTTGGATAATTTAAGTCGGAAATTGGATTCAATCTTTTTTGGATGGGGTTTGGACTAATTTCGATTAGATTTAATGATGATCTTGACTGGATTTGAATTAATTTAGTCGGATTTGAATTCATTTGACTGCGATTGAACAAATTTGGATTGAAGCTGGGCAATTTTCGATTGGATTTGGATTTGTATGGGACTAAGACAAATTTAAGTAGCATTTGGACTGATTTGGATTGGATTTTAGCTAAATTTGAACAATTTTCGACTGGACTAACACGGTCGGATATGTGCTGCTTCGGAGTTGCTTTGGACTAATTTCGATTGAATTTTGGTCGGATATGAACTAATCTAGATTGTATTTGGACTAAATCGGGTCGGAATTGCATCGCACTGGTATGGTTTTGGACCAAATTCGATTCGATTCGAATGATTTTGATTGTATTTAGGTTAATTTGGTTGGATTATATTGGTTTTGGACTAATCTGGATTTGATTTGAATAAATTTCGATGGGATTTAGACCGATTTGGATTTGGATGATTTTGGTCGGATTTGGATTAATTTGGTGGGATCAGATTTGTATTCGATTATTTGGCATTGCACAGTAGTCCAGAAACAAAAGTTAAGTGGAAAATTACTTTTGCAGTTAAGAGATTCATAATAGCTTCCCATAATGTTCAGCAAAGTTGTTCAACTCTAAAAGACAATTAATGTCAAATCGATGACCAAGTTCTAGTTTGGCTTGTAAACACATAAAATTATTATGTTTTATGTTTTTATAAAAAGGCATAGAAGAATAATTTCTTCGACAAAGTTGTAGCTAAAGAATATATAAATAACTTTTCTAAAGACATAGTAGGCGTATTTTTCATAGTTTTTGACTCACAGGGTGTTTTATATAATGACCTTCTCAAAATCACTTTTTTGCTAATTACTTCAAATTTAATGGTTTTATTGCATCATAATGTTTTACAAAGTTGGTTCTCTTATCAAAAGACATACTTTTGTAGAACATTGTATGTTGAAAATTCATACGTATAACGAGTTCTAACGAATTCTGCGATGACAAAATGGGAAACGGAATGTAGCACAGACGCATGAACCACGAGCTGTATCAAGTATACAAATATGCTGATATAGAGGAGGTAGTTCAATGTCAATGATGATAATAAAGCACAGGTTAGGCAGATTGTACAGGCGTATTGGTACCTTGGCTATATCATACAGTAAAAGCAATCGAAACGCTCGGGCAGTACATCACAACGTTTGTTCTATTGTTATAAATTGCATTGAAATTTTTCAACCACATGGTTTAGTTGCCATGACCACATAGTTCCCTACTAGCACAGTTATTATAAAGTTGTGATAACCGCAATATGACTAATTTTAATCGTAATCCGGTTGTCGCAACTGAATGGACCTAAAGTGTTCTACTTGGGTTTGTTGTATCAGTTTTTTTACTAATATAATCAAACACCTCTTTCCTCCTAACCTACCTATTTATTATCATTGGATCAATGTAGCAGGCTGTGGTGGGCTGAACACGTCGCCAGAATGCCCGACGAAAGAGTAACCAAAACAATTTTCGACAGAGATTCAGGAAGAGGCCATAGACTTCGGGGCAGATGTGCGTTATCAAGAACGATGCACGTTCAGCTAGTGTTCGAGGGAATTGGAGACCGACAGTACTGGAGGACGATAATTTGTTCGTTGGAAGATCGATAACGGACCGTTGCCACTAAAGTAAACTGAAGTGCAAAGTTTGTACGATAGGTTATTTCTGGATTTTACTGGAAGCACTGCTGGCGTAATACATACGATTCAAATGAGTTCAGCGCACCAAACGGTTTCCACTAATAATGAATTTAATTTGACTGAAAATTCACATGTTCCATGTAACCGTACCCATGTAAAATTAAATTCAACTCGTCGGGAAAATATACGTTTCAAACTGCTGCTGCTTTAATACACAATTAAGGCAGCCTTAATTTCACAATTCAATGCTTCTCGTGTATGTGTGTGATGCTCGATTTCAGCGTAAGGGATAAATTTATCTCACCAACATCAACCGCATCCGTCTACGGTGGCTGTCAATCATCTTATCGGAAGCCTTTTCATCGGATCGTTTATTTTTGGAGTGCACGGGATTATTTCGAACCTTCTTTACGAAGGTGAAATTCCGTATATATTTACCCTCCCTTCCTTTCCTTCTCCAGGGGCCGGAGCGGCCTTGGGGTTGGGCCAATCCGCTTAAAATAGACCATCAGGACCATCAGGACTCACTCCCTATTCGCACGAATGAAGCTGTACCCGTCCTGGGGGTAAATTAAACGGACCGTAACGAAGGTGTGTTTAGATTATTACGCTTCGTGATAGATATTTATTTAGGGTATAAATCATGAAACACTAATATAAAGCTAACCACACACAGCTCAGAGAGAAACTACTTCCGTCCGCTGGTGTTCCAATAATTATGCTATGTTCGATTGAGTGCCAGCATTGATAATTTTGTCCTATCTATATGTATGTATGTAAACCGCATAATAAAATTGTCTCCTTTGCTGCATCTGGCGTCAACCAGAAAATAATGACTCCCGAGATCTCCCGAGTAAAGAGCCGAGTTCCGAGAAGCCTGAACTGGAGGACATCATCGTCCGGCAGTACCTAGTAGTTTCGAAATCTGCAGACACCGCTTCGTCGCTAGGACCGATGGGTGGTTGCTGGGTTCGTTAGCTCTAGCGGAAGTGTTTTTGCGGTCGAGCGTAAACAAATTTGCGAAATAATTGAATTTGGTGGTCTTCAGATTCGCCGGTACGTTGCTGGATTTTCGAACGAATCACGTCCTCAGAGTGAGAGACACAGAGAGCGAGAAGAAGAAAGAGTCAGCTCTCAACGCTGAAAGTAGTGTAATTCTCGACGGAATGATGGACTGAATATTCATAAAATGAGTGCAATTAACTTTTTCAATTGAGTTTTTAAACCATTCATTAAGCGAAACGACGTTCTTTTAATGGGAAACCGACTATCACACGCATAATTACTGGCACTGGAGTTTGCACCTGGAAAAAGAATACGTACCATATAATTGGGTCGATTATATTCTGGATTGGCTCGACACGAATTACCATGACGATGATCATGCCGGTATGTGAAAAGCAGTTAAATTGAGTAAAGTACCTGCCCGTGTGACACTGCACTGATGGGACTGTTTGGCTACCGAGAGGCGACGGCGTAGGAGAGACGAATAAAAATATGCAAAGTTATCTGCATGCCAAATGCTTTCTCGCACTGGCAGTCTATATAATAATAATTGGAATAAACTGTTTTCTGATGTTTCGCATGTCGCGCTATTTTATGCAAACAATTGCCATTTTGCGTCGGGTGGATTGGGATGTACTTTTTATTTTTTGAGTGCAGGAAATAATTCCAATTTCTGAATTTTTAATAGAGCTATCGGACGAAAAACTTGTTATGGAAATGATTTTGCATTACCCATGTTTGCCACTGCAAGCTTAATTGAATTGTGAATAAATTTAAAAACATGATTTTTTGCTGACTTAATTATTTTTTCCGCGGTAAATGCGGCGATTCGTTGAATTGTCTGTTATCGGGGAGCCTTGATTGTCAACAGATTTTCAGTATTTTTTATAGTAAAATAATAAAACACACTTCACTGTTTAAACTACCATGCAAAAACTGATAAAATGAAATATGTTGATTTCGACACTAGATTTTGGTTTTTAATAGTCACAAAGGAATATTAATATTTTAACGGTTTAAAAGCATCATGATGGGGCAATTGAAAGTTGAGAAAATTAAAGTCGTTCAATTTGTAAGTTCATTCTGATTGTGAGGAACGTGCTGCTCGAGCCAAAGATGCTGATACCTGAAGTTCATTCTAACAAATTCTCATATCAAAACAAAATCTCATATTAAGATTTGTTTATAAACTGGTTTTCAGGAAAGTTAAATAATTAGGAATTTATTTTCAATTAAAGTACAGATTGTGAAGCCAATCAGCACACCTAATGGCGATATATTTATCTGCTGAGGACGTGGGTCGACTGTACGTCGTAGGTGGACACAGAATTTCGAGCGTGGGCTAATAACAAACCGGCAGCTTTAAAAAAGGTAACCTTATAGGGATTGTTTTACGCTACCAGGAAGAGCCCAGCAGTATGTAGGCAGATATAAAGGGTTCTCTTCTGCGAAGTGAGTGACGTGAGACGCTAGATTGCGTTGCGCTGTCATTTGCATTTTCTTTGGTGTTACGTCAATCAAATCAGATGCCGCGAATGGTTCATCCTAAAGCTCTCACGTCGTTTGATTGCTGAAGAACCGTAGGTTTTTATCTTTGCTTTTATCACCGAAGCAAGGTCTCAAGCTTAAAAAGAAGCAAATTTTGGTTTAAATAAAAGTTTAACCAACATTTACACTTCTTTCGAAGGTTTGAATCAAATCAGTTTATGGTACATTTGAAACTTGACCTAAACTATGCAAAGACGCGCTCTTAATCTTTCATCTTTTTTTCCGGATGTCGTCTTCCATTTTTCGTTGTTTGATTTTTTCGTCTTTTGTCTTTGATTTCTTGTCTTTTATTTTGTTTCGCTTTTTGGTATCGCCTTTTGGTGTCATTTTCTGACCGTCTTTTTGTTGTCTTTTTAACATCTGTTAGTCGTTTTTCGTTCTTTTTCTGGAATCTTTACATCGTCTTCGTGTCTCCTTTCAGCAATTTACTGTTATTTTTATCGTCTTTTGTGGTGTTTTTGGTTGCTCTTAATGGCGTCTTTTTATTGTCATTAGTAGTCTTTTTCGGCATTTTTTGCTGCTATTTCGCTGTGTTTTTATTGTCTCTTCAGTCTCTTCAGTTTATTGTTGGACCAGCATCGTACCTCGAAGCTAACTGGGCGTTACGTCGTCTTATTGTTGTCTTTACGACGACTTTTCACAGTCTTTTGTCATCTCTGTGGTTCCGTTCTCCGAATTCGTCGTCCCAAGTTGTATTTTGGTCATCTTATCACGGTCCTCTTACCATTTATTCGTTGCATTTTCGTCGTTTTTTAACCACACTTTTTGGCATTTCTTGCCGTTTTTTTCGGCGCTGCCCGTTTTGCTCTTTTTCTCGTCTTGTTGGTTGGCATTTGGCGTCGTTTCGCTGTCCTTTTGTATTATTTTTTTCGTTTTTATACCAACTTTTCATCGCTTTATGCCATCATTTTACCGTTTTTTCGTTACCTTTCTGTCACGTTTTTGCTATCTTTTCATCGCCCTTTTTGCTGTCAGAACAACAAAAATGTTATGTTTTTACTGTCTTTTCATCGTTCTTTCGTCGCCTTTCTGTCATATAATCGTGTTCTTTGCATCGTAATTTTTGCTTGTTTTGTTGTCTTTAATTTTTTCCCAATGTGTTTTTGTCGTATTTTTTTTATTTTTTGTACGTCACAATCTGGACGTCTGTCCGCCGTCTTTTCATCGTATTTATTGTAATTTTGTCAACCGTTTATTTTATTTTCGCCATCTTTTCATCACTTTTCCGTACTATTATTAGCGCTTTTTTTTCGTTTTTACGCCATCGGTTCGTCGTTTCTTCATTGTTTTCTTCGTATTTGAGTCATCTTTTCAACGCCATTTTGTTACGTTTTCTGAGTGCTCAAAAGTTCAACAGTTTTTGATTATCGCGTAAGAAAAGAACAAAAACTCTAGCTACTTGGCTTATAACCAAATAATATTATTTGCAGGATTTTAAAGTGCCATCGTCTCTTGTCGAATTTTTGTCATCTTTTGATTGTCCTTTTACCATTCATCGCATTTTCGTCAATTTTTTATCTCTGTTTTCGACGCCGTTTTGCACTTTTTCTCGTCTTGTTTGTTTAGCGTCTCTGTCGTTTTTGCATCGTCATTTCACTGCTTTTTCGTTGTCACGTTTTTGTTATCTTTTCATCGTTCGTAGGGAAGGGAAAATGGGACAGAAAAGAAATAAAGTGGAAAAGAAAAAAATGAGAGACAAAAGAGGGAATTCGATGCAAAAAATGAGGACAGTGCAACTAGAAGGACTAGAAAAAGAAAAAAATATTGAAGAAAGGGAAAAATCATAGAGAAAACGAGGGAAGAGTCAGAAAATGAGCACAGAAAAACGGAACGAGAAAAAAAAATTACAGAAAAAAATGAAAACGGAAGACAAAAGGGATAAAATGGAAAAGAAAACAGAACGTAACAGAGAGGGATGAAGAGAAGGATATAATATGAGAAAGAACGGAAAAGACTAAAACGAAAAACGGGATAGAAAAGAAGTTTAAAAAAGACGAAAATTGGGACCGAATAAGTCAAAACAGAAAATGACAGGAAAAAAAAACAAGATAAGAAACGAGGAAAAACAGAAGGCAAGAGGAAAATCAGGACTCAAGAAAAGCGCGTAAATTGAGATAAACAACCACTGCGGAAAAGGAAAAACGAGAGAGCAAAAGAGGGTAAGAAAGGAAATGTTTCAACAGAAAACAAGAGAAACCGAAAGGGAAAAGAAGAATAGCGATAGAGAATAATAGATAGATAGAGGAAACGGGAAAAAAGGTCAAACGTGATAAATAATAAAAAAGTAAAGACGATCTGACTAAAAAACGGTCGGGAAAAACTAGATAAAAGGAGAAAAAACGATTTAGAAAAGGAAGTAAACGAGAAAAAAAATGAGGACAAACTGGACAGAAAAACGGAGAAAACCCAGGATAGAAAAGGAGAAAATACGGGAGTAGGATAACGTGATAGAAAAAGAGTTTAAAAGCGAAAAAAGACGAAAACCGGGACCGACAAAAAGTCGAAACGGGACCGAAAGTGACAAAAACCGAGACAGGAAAAGAGGACAGGGTAAAACGGAGAAAAAGTGACAAAAACCAGAACAGAAGAAAATCTGGACGCTGGAAAAGGGCGAAAAACTAGGAACAGGAAATGAAGAGAAAACCCAACCAGCAATGTTGCTTTTATTATACTCTTATGGCAGTTTTTATGACCAATTTTGGTCTTAAATTTCATCATAAGAGTGTAATAAAACCCAAATTGTTACTTGGGAAGTATAAACAGCGGAAAAAAGAAACAAACGATAGAGAAAAAGAATGAAAATGACACAAGAAAGAAAATGCGGAATAGAAAACAAGAGAAACCAAACGGGAAATGCCAGAAGAAACAGGGAAAATGAGGTCAAATGGAACATGAAAAGATTTGATTAAAACAGTAAAATAGGACAGATAAAGAAGAATAAACGAGTAAAACGGATTAAAGAAAAAGGTAAAACGAAACAGAAACAGGCGAAAATCGGGAAACAAAAACGGAAAACCGATAAGGAAACAAAAAAAAGGGGTCAAAAACAGAACCAACGTGACAGAATAGAAGGAAAACCGAGGTCCAAACCATTCCGTATTCTAGTCTAATTTCAATTTTAGGTTGAATTTTATGTCAAATATAAACTCTGGTTTCAAGTTCAATGTGTCTCGACTCATGGTGAACGAAGTGCGAATTAAAATTTACCGTGTCACGTCACTCGCCTCGCAGAATAAACTGACCATTGCGGTGTACAATTAACACAAAAAATGGGAATTCATGAGTATCGATACCATGAGAAGAATTAGAAATCCTGTCCAATTGGGCGACCTGCAGAGCGGTACACAAGGTGAAAGCGCAAAACCGTACGCTCCATCAAATTGTGATTAATTGTAATTTACGGATAGATGCTTCGTGTGAGAAGTTTTTTTTGCCATAAGCATGTGGAGGACCGATGCGTAGGTTGCTCTTCTCGGTCGGTCGTCGTCATCATCATCGTCATTTCGCACCGGTGGCTTTCCTGCCGTGTAGTGATCTGATCCTGCGATAGGCCAAGGTAAAAAGGTGAAAAGGATACCCCCAAACCAACTCTTCGGGGTTGGTCTTGCTTTACAAGGGGCTTCCACCGAACAGTCTCGTTTCAACATTTGCTCGCTCGCTTTTCCACAAAACCACTCGAAGCGAACTCCCTGGGATGGATTGGGTCTGATGTGTAGCGAGAGCTGTATCCATGTAGGTGGGAAATTAATCTCGTTATTACGGTAGGATTTTTTATCTTCTTCTGCCGGTATGGTGTAAGATTGCTATATTTCCATACACATAAAAGAACCAGGCGAGCCGACTGCGAAACGTTTTTAGGGCGGAAACTTGCGAGTTGTGGATAAGTTTTAGAACGGAAATTATGTTATAAATGAAGTAAGTATTTTATTAGTACTTTTGATGGCTGTGAAGCGATTTTTCGAGTAAGTTATTATGATAAACGTAACATAAAAAATAAGAAGAAAAGTACTTTTTTCATTTGAAAACTATGACGTTGAATTAAAAAAAATCACACAGTTTAGACAGTTCATGATTTTGTTTTCAACGATAAACAGAAATCAAAATGCTACTTTTCGTTTTCGTAGCATATCATAACGATGTCACTCTTGCGACATTTGCTGAAAAGCTGCTTTTCACTGCTAATAAATCTTTTACTGCTTGAGAATATCTTCCTCTCGTGACGTGACTGACGCAGCCAGCTGAATGTTTATCTCGTTTCTGCATAAAAGGATATTTCCGAGATATTGTCTTGGTGGACCTCTCGAGATGACGCAGCGTTGCAGCACGACTGCTTGTTTCTCCATTACTCAATGTCGGATTCGGTGAAAGGTGCTGTCATTTTCTCTAACGCAGTTCTCAATCAACTGCACTTTCGATGACATAGTTCATGAAGAGCTTTTTTTGACTGCAGCTTATGAAACCCGTTAGGAGTCTGAAATTTTGACCATCGAAGCTGAGATATAAATTAGATGAAATTCAAGTCTAAATTAGCCATAAAAATTGGCATAGGAGTGAATCAAGCTACGTATTTCTTCCAAGAAGCTGACAAAAACTGTTAGATCATTTTCATTTTATTCTTAGCACATTTTTCACCTTCCCAGAAAATGATGCCAAAATAACACGTGGGTAAAATTTTCCACGGTCCACAGCATTTTTATTTTTGAATGGAGCCAAATGCAGAAGCTTTAGAAAAACAGGCCCCACAAAAGCAGCCGCCTTTGTACTGATCCCCAGCCAAAAAAAAGCACCTCGTAAAGAGCAAAATGTTACCGAAAAACTTCTCTGTGCCTTCCTTCCCGGTAAAACTGTACCACCCCGGTGAAAAGTGGGCATTAGCTGAGTAGGACTATTTTGCCATCTCTACACTGTGCGGTGTGCGGTGGTTTGTCACAGTTCTCTCGGCTGCAGAATGCGAAAAAGATGAAGACAAAAGACAAATTTTCTCTGGGCTGGGCTGTACCGGTTGGCCAACACACCGGATGCGAGAAAGAAAAGCAGAAGACACAAATCCGCATAGAGCACATCGTTTTCGCCGTAAAGAAGGATATTCCGGGGACCAACTGTGAACGGTCACGCAGGTACCGGTGACACCAATGCAACGCTACGGCGACGTTTTACTGGTGGCTGGGCAACAGACAAAGAACAGAAACGAGACGCTGCTTCCGACAGGAAATCTAATCCGTGTCTGTTTTTCTTGCAATTTCGTGCTTGGCTGACGAACGGCGATGCCAAGCTGGTCTGAGAATTGGAAGCAAAAGGGAAAGATCACTTACTGATGAATAAAATAAACCACGCCACATCACCCACCACCAGCTCGGAAAATGGTATTTTATTACAGCTCCTCTGTCAGAGCCGCCGTAGCCTGCCAATTTTGGGATGGAAATTATCCTGCCAGTCGCTGTTATTTTCCTGGTATTTGCTTAGGATTATCTCAATAATTATTGCGATATGAAATTCCTTCGACAATGTAATGTTTCTGTCTTGGATACAGCATTACGGAGAATGTTATAAATTCGCTGAAAGGAATTTAATTTTCATTCGATGCGAAATTTCATAACCAAACATGACTGTATGAAATGATAAAGGTAAAACAGAATTAAAGACGTCTACTGAAAACATCCTTCAAATGTTTTTGACCTGTCTGATGTTGATGAAGAAGAAAATTTTTAGGAATTGTTGTTAAAGTGGACAATTATTTATATTTCTAATCAAGGTAACGCAACCTATATGATTAAAAGTTTCATTGTACGATTCCAATGTAAAATTTTATCGTGATTTTTGATTATATGGGATGGATTTGAGTTCAACGAGTCTATCCAATGTTCCATGCTCTATTTTGCACCACGCAAGTTACAGCAAATAGTTCCCATTTCAGACATTTTTCGGTAAATCAACAGAAAGCTACTCGCGTTATTGTGTGTGCCGCGCTGAATTTCGCTGCTAAAAGTTACGCTTGAAATCTAAAAGCGGGCTCGTAATGTATTCTCGCTCGTATAGCGAAGCGAACCTAACCCAATTTCCTCCAAACACGCCCATCCATCCATCCAGGAGTAGTGTAATAAAAAGCTTTTCCATGCATTGGGACAAAGCATCCGCGACTGTACGCACAGTGGTAAATTTGAGGGGCAATCGCGTATTTCCGGGTCAAATTTTCTACGCGTGTAATTTCTTGTTTTTACTGTTATAAAAGCGGAAACAATGGAAACAGACCATTGTCACAATGAATGAACTTCTCATTGACGATACTAATAAATTGAGGGAAAAAAAACTCCGAAAAATTTGATGTTCACCAACAGTGAATACTGCCTACCTCTCTGTGGAACACACAAAAAGCTCTCTGCTTGCTGAATTTGATTCATTCTATGTTCTAATGAAATAATCCACATTTCATGCTGCATTCTCCAAACAGCGTTCGTTCATTCGTTCGTTCGTTCGTTTTGCTGTACAAAAAGCTTCGCTAACCACTCACAGTTACAGTCTGGTTTGCAATGCACGTACTGTATCAATACATGGCTGCATTTGTTTAGAAATGGAAACAATTAATTACATTTTGAACCTTCACTAGGTATGCAATCATAAAACTTATAATGGAACTTATTTCGAGAGCAAATCATTCATTTTTTTTCTCTTGATATGCTATGAGTAAATATGAGTGATGCACGAGGGTATGACAATTCTGGTAAAACAAATATCTTACTACGATTATTCTTATTGCTCGATTTTTTTTTCTTGCTTCACAACAATTCCATTAAAAGAGTACCTCGAAATTTAAAATTTACTACGGTACAACCTCGAGTTTTTAGTTTTGATCTTGATATGCGGTCAAACATATTTATTATGTAGAACCATCGTTTCAAAAAATATTAAGTTTCTCCGTTGACATCCGCGATGGCCCGTACATATTTGCATCCTGGCATACTGATTGCGGTGATACCAGAAAAGGAAATAGTAACCGATCAATATCTTTTCATTTAACTAAGGTCGTACCGAAGAATACACTTCATTCAATAATGATCGCACCGAATCAATTCACTTACGAACGGTCGTACTGTTTTAATAATCTATGGTCGTACCGAACGATATACAGTAGAATTTCGAATTGGGCAACAAATGCGTGCCGCCTATGTTGCTAATCGAGAACCAATCGGGTCGAGAACGTGCCAATCGTGAGACCCTATTTTTGTTTTTAAGAAATGGAACATAAATGCGTTAAATGTTTATTAATTACCATTAATCATCGATTTCTTCACGATTGCATCCGTTTTATGTGTAAAAAGCCAGGCAACAGTACTGTCAAATCTTTTGACACCCTGCGGTAAGACATGGTCCTACGTCGAATAAAACTACCGTGTACCCACTACCGTCAACTATCGTTGACCGGGTAAATTGAAAAAAAGAAAAAACTTAATGCGTTTCCTCTTGCTTAGCAGCTTCGGAAATATAGCTCAAATGCAACTTACCTCTCTCCAGCACCCACAATAGACCATTTTTCAAACTGTCGAACCAATTTCCACTTCTACCATCCGGCCGTTCAAAATTCGTGCATATTCAAAATGTTTTCAAACCATTTGTTTTCGTCAAATCAAAATAACAAGTTTATAGGGTGCGCGCCTTGCGCGTATGTGCAAATGAATATCGTTACCAAATATTCAGATTAAAAATGAATTCGCCTGATTTGAACGAGGTGTTTTTCATATTAGCGGGGGTTGAGTGTATTGCCTTGTGAAATATTCTACAGCTTTAAACTTTTTTTTATGCACATTTTTTGTCATTTGGATCATGTACGCTAAAACTAATTGAGCACATTTTTAAGTGAAATATTTTGTGTTGCTAAAAGCGGTCCCTGCCTAAATCGGGGCCTGCCAAAACCGAAATTCCACTGTACTTCAATGATCGTACCGAATGATTTGACTTATTAGTTATCGTACCAAACCGTTTCAATATTTTGTACTCGTACCGAACCATGTACTTCATTCAACAATGATCCTAGAGAATCATTTAATTCATCTATGGTCGTACCGAACCATATAGCTTATTTAACAATGCTCGTACGGAATCATTTTACTTATAAATGGTCGTACCGAACCATCAATAACACAATGAACGTACCGAAATATTTCCCTCGTATTAGATCGTATCAAAGTTTTTTTTATCAGATGAGCAGCTTAACATATGGATATTTGGATAAAGTACTCAAATTTCACTCGTTGAAGTTCAATAGCGCAACAAGAAAAAGATAAAAAAAACCAAAAACTCAAAAAAATGAGAGAAAAATAGCATTGATGCAAGTCCAAAATCTGAGCAAAAGTTGATAAAAAATGTGGTCCACGATGTGATCCAGGTTCAAACTATGGTCGGAATCTGGTTCAAAATCTGAACCAAAATCTGGTTGGTGGTTTAACCACTGATCAAAAAACTGTGATCCAAAAGCTGTCCAAAAAAATCTGATCAAAAATGTGGTGCAAAAAATGGTTTATAACCTGGTTCAGTTCTAGGATATGGTCTAAAATTTAACCAAAAATCTGGTCCGAAGTCTGAGAATAAATTGTGGTCCAACGTTTGGTCCAAAAGCTGATCAAAAACGTGATCCATAATCTAGATAGAGTCTAGTCCAAATCTGGTCTGAAATTTATTATAAAATTTGGAACAAATTCTGATAAAAATCTGGGCATATGGTTGGTGGTTGTCTTGTCTTGTCAAAAATAATAAACTTGTAAGGAACACTGATTTAAGAAACGAGCAAGTGCTTAAGGTCTTGAGGTCTTCGCCAAAGGCGCTACAATGTCTCCTACGGTTCTTCATTATTTAACGAATTTAAAAACTAGCCTGGACCCAGAGGATAAAGTCCCTGTCAATTCATGACTAGTCAAAAGTAGCCGCGATGGTCGGGAAATAGAACGACCAACAATGGCGTAAAACAATAAGACAGAATGCGCAGCCCAGTTTCTCCTAGGGTGCGCGCAACAAAACAAAATTGAAATTAAACAAAAGCAGCAGTTTAAACTGCTGCTCCTGCGTGTCTTGTGACTCGGAGAGCGAAGTAAACATAAGAACATTTCCGCATGGTTCGTAGAAAACGCCACGACCCTTTCTATAGTATGCCTTCGCATTGGCGCTAAATGGTTGCCACTGGGCAGTCTGGGCAGAGAGTTCGAGCGATGCTCTCCGTTTAGCCAATTTTGTTTATCAACTATTTGCCCACCAGATAATCTTACCCCTTCATTAGGATTTCGGATTCGGAATTTAGATTTAGATATTTGGGGAGTAAGATTTGGTTTCGGGGAATTGGAATTTAAGATTTATGACTCAGAATTTGTGGTGTGAAATTCGAGATTTGGTTTCTGGAATTTGGGATATGAAATTTGTGGTACAGAATTTTATATTTGAGGTTTAAGGTTTGAGATTTATTATTTATGATTTGGGAATTGCCTCTCAGTCCTCGAGATACGATGCTGGCCTAACAACAATCCAGTCGTTGTATGTTCGAATCTCAGCTGGGAGAGGCTGTTGCAGTCAAGAGGATTGTACCACTTGCCTCGTAATTATGCTATACTCTATCATGTGGCTGCGAAGTCTGTCGAATAAAAACAGAAGTTTCGAAAACGGAATAGAGCACCTAAACCTGACTAGGTTTGACATCCAATATGAAGGGGTTTCTACTCAAATTGTTACATATCTTATCCGCTCGTCAATTTGCCCTGGACAACACTGTTTCTTTCCGGGCTTAATCTGATAACTTTTCTTATTCAATCTTTCAAAAGTCGAGTTACTTTCGTTTTATTTTAAAAGTGCTTAAGATTAAATAAATTTTTGTTCAGGAGATGGCTTCCACCATAAAATGCATATACGTAACTGTTTGTTTTGCACAACCAAACGAAGCGTTTTTTTTGTTAAAAAAGGATGATGAAATTCATATTTTATTTATAAATATTTGTACAGTTGTTGAATAGACTTACACAATTACTCAGAGGACAAAGGAAGAAAATTCCTCTTACATATAATATTTATGACGGGCTTACTTTTAATCCCTTTTTTACCTCCCTCAATCGATTGATATATCATCCGATCATTAGTCGCTGATTAGTTTTACAAAACTGCTTTTGGAAAAGCACAGAACACCTGAGCCTGGATATCACATCATTACCGGGTGACCTGAAATACCGATATCTTCCACCGGAACTGTGGATTTGTTTAATGCTGGTAAAGCTAGCGTTATTTGCAAAAGTGGCATTTAAGTCGCATGTGGTGTCTCACATTCTTTTTCTAACGAGTTAAAACAATGTTTTAAATTACGTGAAGATTCTATTTTAGAATTAATCTGTTTGATTTAGTTGTTAAACTTCTCTATCATCCGCGCAAAACATTACCGGTTGTACATTTATGCAATCGCAAACAAACCGCATTATTGTAGTTTCAATTCTGTGTACGAATGGCAATTATAACTTCCAGCCACGGGATTTTCATTAATCCTATTAGCATCATCAAAACAAACCCGTTAGTAGCGGACGCCAACCGAAAAGCGACGGCGACGGCGACGACGGTTTGTTTGCCAGACGCTTTCAGTAGTACCAGCAAACCGCAAAATGCTTTCGGGGTCAACAAATCCATCCCGGACGGGTAAGCCTTTCGTGTGTACCGTCCGATGACACCGTTGTAATTAAACTGACACTCATTAATGCTATCATCATAAAATGAGTAAACGCTTTCGCGGTGAAGAGTTTTCTGCTTGGAAATTATAAATTATGCATTATGCACACAGGTTTGAAACTGTGAAACATTATGCAATTTTTTCGTTCTGCTATGCTATGTATACGTACTGCTATGTTACGACCTTTTAAATGAATCATAGCTTGTACCATCTTGTCATAGAATATTTGGAATTACACTCCTGTATGTATTTATCTTGATTAAATTGCCAGACAGGGCAAAGATTTATTTTGCTCAGCAACAATAAAAATGCAACCAGTTTAGCAAAATAAACAGGTAAAGCTTTGAACAACGCCAAACCGGAGCAATTCTTTGCATGATTTATTTTATTTCCGCAGTTCATAGCGTGAAATCGAAAAATGGCACTGCACAGAATGGCGCAACCACATCCTGTTGAAACCGGTTTGCACAATGTTTTTTTACATTAAGTTATATTGCCATTGTTTCTTTTTATCTGTTTAAGTTGGACTACCGTTTCTTCGTAACTGAGCTATAAAATCTAGCACTAAAAGTTCGCAGTCGTAGGTATTTCAACAAAGCATAATGCGTCTCCATTAAATGTGAACACCTCGTCTATTATTTCTTAACATTTAAAATGTTTTAAAACTAAATTTCCTTTTTCCCGATAAATTGAACTGTCCAACACTGCGCAAGTTCAACCAGAACCTTTACTAATGCCATGCCTTTCGGAAAAAAACTCAAACCACTTTTTTCTCCATTTCCAGGCTTTGTCTTTGCTGTCCTCGCCGAACAATCATAGATCCTTCATATCTTCCGAAGTAGAATGGGACCCTCTACATTATGGTAAGTTCATACAAACAATTCACACCTTCTGCGATGCTAGCATCTGTGCGCAATGAAAATTTAAAGACGCCGGAAAAATAATCCTCCAAGTAGTAATAAAGTCTCACCGTCCTTTCTTTTCTCTTGCTGTTCTCTTCTGTCGGGTTCACAAGGATTTACCGATATGCATTATTCAATAGGATCATATTCTGTTTTTTTTTTCACCGGTACCGCAGCATCAACTGCTCCGCTACTGGTGAAGCAGGAAAAAATGTGCTTCCGTGTCCACTTTGGCACAGCTGTCTCATCGGAGCCGGGAACGCTGGCTAAAATCTTTGCCACAATAATAATCATCTTTATTCCGTGGAATCGTGCCAAGCTGGAACAATTGCTCGACTGAAAAATGTATGACTTATCGATCCAGATTTTCATCAATTTACATTTCCAACTGAACAACATCCAAGTTTTTGAAATCAATTCGTATAAACAAGATCCCACTGTAAGGGGGGAAAGCTCGTGTACATATACTGCAGTTACAAGAAAAAACTCTCAACTTCAAGCTCTCGAGGCACCGTGTAACGTAGAGCCAATCTCGCTCGAAGTGGAAACGATGGACATCATCTTCCTGCAAATGATTTTATAATTGGATTGCACGTCGTCCGTTGCGCTGCGGAAGCGCTTCGAATTTTACCAGCTGTGGAAAATGATGATGATGTTGAAAAATCCACTTTTCAAACCGCCATCCCGGTCTTCTGGCCGCTCCTAGTCGTATGGGATTAAACTACCCCGCTGAAGAACTGAATAGCTCGTTTCTTTGTCCTGACAGGTTTACTGCGAAAATTTCGGGTTTTCTTTTCCTCCTTCATTTACCGAAGACAACTTTGGCTATTGAGCTTTCAGTATAATTTTCCAAAAAAAAAATATGTTGGTTTCACCAAGGGGAAACAAAATGCTGGTTATTTTGTAATAATGCAAGCAACATCAAGATAAAACGTATAAACTGTAATTTAGTGCATTGGGCGTGCCTCGTCGTCGCATGAATGATGACGCCGAAAGGCTGACCGGACTGAGTTCATGCCGGAATCGTGACCCGATAAGTTTGTTTGCCACTGGCACCCATCCAACGCGGCGAAATGCGACTCGGGCTGCAGTGTTTCGAACCTTGTGTGTATGCAGGGCACTCTCGAACATTAATCTTCTGATTTTCGGATAGTCCTATGCCCGCGTACATACCGGTGTAATGCGGCGAAGAGAGAGAGAGAGAGAGAGAGAGAGAGAGAGAGAGAGAGAGAGAGAGAGAGAGAGAGAGAGAGAGAGAGCGAGTTTACACAACCAAAGACCATTGTTTGAAGGGTGAACTGTGTTTTGCAAAATGTTGCGAGTCACGACGGCATTCGTCAACAAGCTCGACACGGAGACATTGAAAAACTTTTCCAAAGGAAAGAAAAGGAACGATCCAACAATGGTGCGAAATTCGCATTTCACCACGTGAATGTTGGTTTTCCAAACAATGACCGGGTGAATAATGTATTCAGCCATCCGATCTGTCTTATTCCGCAACCACGACAATTGTTTACGACCTTCTCGTTGCGCCAGTAATGTTGAAGCGGTAGGCAGGTAGTTTATTCAGACAATTCCAAGAAACATTTTAACAATAGATTGATAGTGACGTAAAGCAGTCGTTGGTTTACTAAGTATGATCATTTAGATAATTAACCTCTTACCTGTTATACCTGGTATCATTGTTAGTATCATTTTAAATCATTCGACAATCATTTATTCGAAAAATTATTATTTAGGTATATTCTCAATCTTGATTTAAATTCTTCGTTTGTCATCCCTTATTATTCGTTTTCTATTTTTTTTTGCGCTTTAATCTCCAGTTTTTAGTTCCCCTATAATTTCATTAGTCCTAGAAGAAACTATCACAGGGGTTTTCTACATTGTTCGTTTAATTTTTTTCAATATTCATCCATGTCATTCATGTTTTTCATCCTTTCTTTAATGTATTTCTTTATTTCCATCATTTACTTTTTAAACTGCGTTTCTAGTTTTCCATTCGCTAGTCCAGTCCAGTCATTTATATTCCTCTGTTCTTTATGCTACATTCTTTACGTTTATTGTTGTTATTTTAATACTTGTTCTCAATTTTTCATAATTTTTTTATGAATTACCAGTTTTCATTCATTGAACACAATTATCCATCCATTATTTTCATTAAACTTTCTTCACCTGGCACTTTTCATTTTCCACTTTGAATTCTTCACTCTTCATTCTCTTTTTATCATTCCTTATTTCTCGTTCATTTATCAATGCTTTTATTTCATTTTTCATTCCTCGTTTACAATTATTCATCTCTTATTTTCATTTAACAATTTGAATTCTTCATTGTTTATTTTTTGTTCACTATTTTGAATTCGTAATTCCTCAATTCTTTGCTCTTCATTCTTTCTTTATAGTTGCATATGTGTCATTCATCAGTGTTATCTTTTCATTTTTTCTCGTTTATTCTCACTTTTCACTCAATTTTCATTTGCATCCTTTACATTTCCTACTTTTTTCCTGCTATTTAATTCACTCTGTAGTAAGCTTTTCTCATTTTTTTCATACTTTTTACTCATTATTCTTATTGTTTATTATTTTAGTTTAGTTAGATTGGCACAGTTTAGTTGTTTATTGTCATGGTTTTCGCGCTTCACTATCAACTTAACATTTTGTCTGCTCAACCTTTAATTTTTTGCTCGTTCTTCATTACTAACTCTTCATACTGTAATTTTCGAGCGTCAATTAATCTTCATTTATTATTTTAATGATTTCTTTAGTATAGCGCACATCTAGTTTTGTAGCCAATAGGTTACCGAGTCTGCCGAAAAAATTCCTGCTTCCAAAAAGCCCCACATGCCAAATTTTGTTCCATTTGCTTGATTAGTTCTCGAGTTATGAAGAAATTTGTATTTCATTTGCATGGGAGCTCTCCCTCTTAGCGGGAGGAGGGGTCTCTAACCATCATAAGAACCTTTCCTGGCCCCAAAAACCCCATTTTTTCGCTGATCGGTTCAGTAGTTTCCGAGTCTACAAGAAACATACAGACAGACAGATAGAAATTCATTCATTTCATTTCATTTAATTTTTCAAACTCTGTTTTCCAGCCTCATTTTAAGTCTAATTTTTGATACTTTGTGCCTTCATGATAGCGTCCGTTTTGTTTAATTTTCCGCTTTTATTCTTGCATTCTATTCTCTACTAAGTATTCCCATACCGTTATTCTTACTTTTGAACACCTTCTCCTTTCTCGTTTTCCTACATTCTCGTTGTTTGTTTTCACATTTTAAATTCTGTATTCTTTTTTTTATTACTAACTAGCTGACCTGACAAACTTCGTATTGCCACAAATTAACCTGTGTTGTACATAAATCATGAATCTCGGATGATCTTTGTCACAATCTCGAGTTTTGCAAGCCCCCCAGTGGGCGGCGCTTCCGACGGCGGGTCACCGGCAACACTCGCGACCATCTCGTCCTGAATGATCTAGTGTTACTATAGATAGTTTTTGTGGTCTTGTATTGACTAATGTTTTATGGAAGAGTCTCGAATTTCTCGAGTTCGATTAGTTTTTGAGTTTCGCAAAAAATTCTGTTTTATTTGTATGAGAGTCCATATCCCCCTACCACAGGGGTAAGAGGTCTCTAACTATCATAAAATAAATTCAAGTCTCCAAAATCTCCCACATGCCAAATTTGGTTCCATTTGCTTGATTAGTTCTCAAGTTATGAGGAAATTTGTTTTTCATTTGTATAGAAGCCCCCCCCTCTTAAAGTGGGGAAATCCATAGAAAATATACCATAGAAAATATTCTTGCCTACAAAAACGCCCACATGATAAATTTGGTTCCATTTGCTTGATTAGTTCTAGAGTTATGAGGAAATTTGTATTTCGTTTGTATGAGAGCCCCCCTCTTAAAATGGTAAGGGGTCCTAATTCATCATAGAAAAAATGGTTGCCTCCAATAACACCCACATGCCAAATATGGTTCCATTTGCTTGATTAGTTCTCGAATTATGAGGAAATTTGTATTTCATTTGTGTAGAAGCACCCCCTCTTAAAGTTGGGAGGGGTCCTAATTCACCATAGAAAATATTTTTGCCTTCAGAAACCTCCACATGCCAAATTTGGTTCTATTTGCTTGATTAGTTCTCGAGTTATGAGGAAATTTGAATTTCAATTGTATAGGAGCCCCCCCTCCTAAAGTGGGTAGGAGTCTCAATTCATCATAGAAAAAATTTTTGTCTCCAAAAACACCCACGTGTCAAATTTGGTTCCATTTGCTTGATTAATTCTCGAGTTATGAGGAAATTTGTATTTCGTTTGTATAGGAGCCCCCCTCTTAAAGTGGGGAGGGGTTCTAATTCACCATAGAAAATATTCATGCCCTCGAAAACCTTCACATGCCAAATTTGGTTCCATTTGCTTGATTAGTTCTCGAGTTATGAGGAAATTTGTATGGAAGCCCCCCCTTTTAAAGAGGAGAGGAGTTATAATTCCCCTTATAGAGAGGAGGGGTCTCAATTTACCATAGAATAAATTCTTGTCACCGAAAACACCCACATGCCAAATTTTGTTCTATTTGCTTGATTAGTTGTCGAGTTATGCAGAAATTTGTGTTTCATTTGTATGGGAGCCCCCCCTGTTAGTGGGGGGAGAGGTTTCTAACCATCACTAAAACCTTTCCTGGCCCCAAAAAACCTCTACATGCATATTTTCATGCTGATTGGTTCAGTAGTTTTCGATTCTATAAGGAACATACGGACAGACAGACAGACAGCATTTATTCTGCACTTTTTTACTTTTCATTTTCCTACTTTCAGTCGTCGTTCGTCGACCATTATTCTTCATTTATTATTCTATTATTTTGTTCAGTTTAGCGTACTTTTGGTTTCTTCTTTTTCCCTCAATATTTTTACATCTGTCAGCAATTTCTCATTAATCATATTAAATTTTCAATTCTCATTCGCCAATCTTTACGTTTCTTTTTTTTTTTCTCCTTTCCATCCTTTCTCATGTTTTAATCTTCAATTTGTATCCCCATTTTTAGAACACATTCCTATTACTATTTACAATCTTATTTCGAATGGTATTTCGGGTTTCATGTTCATTTTCTTAATCGTGGTATTTCCAAATACTATGTCTGTCCTCTCTTCATGACTGTTTTTTTTTTGTTTGGTTATAGTCACTGGCTAAGCTGGCAATTAGGTCATTCGTAACTTCTGCGGGGTTAGGATTCGAACCTGGGTCCTCCGCGATAGCCGAAAAATGATGCCTCATTCCCGTTTTGCATTTTTACTAGTTTTCATTCTGTTTTTCAGTTCAGACTCCAATCTCTATTCTTCAAGTTTTATTTCCCTTGTTTTTATTTTTTCATTCCTTTTTCTCCATTATAATTATTTTTATTAATTTTTACTCTTTGTTCTTTATTCCCGTGTTTCCTTTTTCGAAAATTTTCACGCCAGATCCATTCAAGTCTTGTTGCCTCCATGACAGCGTAATAGTATAATAGTAATTTTTCATTCTCCTAATTCATTTACTCTTAATTCTTTATTTTTCTCTATATTTCACTCTCGATTTTTGATTCGCTCCAGTTCTCACTACTCCATTTTGATTATTCGTTCTTCTTATTCCATTTTTCATTATTTATTCTCAATTTTTCTTGGCTCATTTTTCATTCGTAATTCACTATTTTCCATTTTCCATCATTCATATTCTATTGCTCAGTATTCTTGTGTTATTTTATATTCTCTAGGACGCTAAAAAATCCTGTTCTCTTTTTTCTAAGAGATTTTTAATCTTGATATGAACAAAACTGTACATCATTTTGAACTTTATTGAATGTTGTTTTGTTTATTTCACAAATCTTATGGCTGTTTTGTTTATTCCACAAATCTATATTTAATTTATAATAAATTTGTAAAAAAATGGAAAAAACATCATATCATTTGTCACAAAAGAAAAAAAAACATGAAAGAATCATAATTTTCCAACTTTCGTTTCATCCCTCAATCAAAGTAAATGGACATTTTAATCTCTTTCCAACTTTCAATTTATCGGAAAACTATCATTGCCACCTATCCAATTGATCAATTTGTGCAGGAAAAAGCAACTAGACTTCCACAGCAAAACGAGTGCAATGAAAATACAAACGATAATTCGCCCCCACCAGTCAGTGTAAATAATTAATTTAAAAAAATTGAAACTCATTATGAACTTATAATTCACCTTGTGCCGGTGGCAGCAGCACCAGAAGCTTCCACTCCCACGAGACCGCCGTCCATGGCACGGAAGAGCAGTCAGTGTAAAGAAGTTAGCTTTTGCTATGAACCACAAAGTTAGATCTACATTATCAAAGCCCCAGAAAGTTGATAAATTATTCTCGAGCTTAAATCTTTTTTTTCGCTGTGAAGCTGTGGTTTTCTGAGGAACCAAACGATTTGACGAAAATTTATGAAGTAGTTTACTTTCAATCAAAATAGTTTCAATGATGAAAGCTTTTATCAACTAAATACACGTTATTGACCGTACGTCTCCATAAAAAAATTTCGCCGTTAGTGATTGTTTCACTTTTTAAATTACTCATTTGATAAATTTTCAAAAATTCATTCATGATTCTAAAAGCGAGTCCCGTGTTAAAATTGCCAATTATGGGGGACCGCAAATGCCTCCGCGTAATTTGAATCCATCCATCACAGAGACGGAACAAAAATAAACACACATCAAAGCCACACGGCACTCAGTCAGCACCCCAGTGGGGAGAGCAACAACTCCCCGTCGGCAGTAGTCGGTGCATGAACAGCGGATGTGAAATGTTGCTAAATACTCCTCTTTGCACAGATTGCTTACTGACACGTTTTAGCGGCTCCAATTTTCTATGAATAGCGAAACAGACTGCGCCATAAAGCAGAGCTTCTCCGCAGGCTCCGAAAGGCCTTCCACACCAACAAAGGCTGACAAATTCATTGCAGAAGCGACCCCGAAACGGCGCACACCGAAATCTGCTTCCCAGTCAGCACACATTTTCCAGGCATGACGGTGTCTTTTGTTGAGCCGACGTGAGTGAGTGGTTGAGCGTAGGTTCCCTTCCTTCCATCTATCCAATTTTGGAAGTAAAAATGATTCACAACCCTCATTTTGTCCCTTTCTGAAGGAAGAAATTCTTAAGTTATTTTTAGAAAAAACTTATAGTTAGTACTATTCTAAATGCACTTTGACACGAACTCAAATAAAAATTCCCAGTCGCTCGGCCGAGCAAATTAACACCTTTCAAACTAATTACTCCCAGCTGTGTTTATTTGGCAGAGATAAAGTTTTCCGAGATTAAAAAGCCATTTTATCTCCATCCATTACAGACAATAACAGCAACAACTACAGCTATAATCATAAAACCAGCAGCAGGAGCAGCATCAGCAGCAGCAGAAGCAACAGCAGCGATTAAAGGACTAACAACATTGGGATAACCGAACCTGGTGGCTGCAACATGAGCTCACGTCACGCCTTCTACACCGTCGAGGTGGGCGACACCAAGTTTACCATTCTGAAGCGATACCAGAACCTAAAACCGATCGGATCCGGTGCTCAAGGCATTGTTTGGTAAGTTTTATTACGAACGATACACCTGCCTAGATTTTGTAGCGCTCGAAATAATCCACCGAAGACACGGCGGCACTCAACTGCTTTGCTGTGAGGATGCTGTATAAGCAAAGTTTACCAAGCTTGGAGCAGTGACGGCAGTGAATGGGATGTCGATCCATTTATTACCGATTTATCTTCGGTGCACCCACCGACCGTAAAGGTTTCGTCGCATGTGCAGCTGAGGTTGTATGGTTATATCCTGAATATGAGAATACTTTGCAAATACCTGAGAGAAAGTTTTATCATTTCGATCAGAAGCCTTTGTTGAAACTGTAACATTGTTCAAGAGACGGAATTTTAACCAGCAAGTTTTTCGTAGACACACGATAGCACTGCGATAGCAGTAATGTAAATTGTTTGAACGCTGGAAAAATCAATTCAAACATTTGATCAATAGAACCAGTTTAAAAATATAGTTTGTTGATGTTGTTTACTTTGTATGAAACGTAAATAATATGTAGAACGCCGAAAAAAGAAAATTTGATAAATTGTGGAGCATTGAATTAATCCACATATGCAGCGTAATTACTTTTATGCGACAAAAAGTAAATCAATATTACCGATTCAGCCATTGCAATGCAAACAGATTATTTCCACTAAATAATGTTCTTGCCTGTGTTATGTTGTAATCCCCTAAATAACCTATCTTCTGCAATAGGCTTTGCAGAATAAATCATTCAGCCAACAAAATTTAAAACATCAGTTGGTTTTGGTTAAATTTGAGAAAAATAACTTAGGTTTTCGGTAGACTCATTATTTCACTTTTGTTATGTTGTATAACTAATTTGCGATAATAAATGCAAACAAAAATTCGAGAACGTAAAAAAAATTCCCTTTCTACTTGTATTGGCTTCTTGGCGGTACGCAATCATCAATCTCTGGAATCGTAATAATCCGTTCTCCCTCCGAAGGAATTATGGAAATATCTGCCTCGAAACTGAAAATTGAGCTTAATTGATGAAGGAATATTTGCAGTGACCAACTGTTCAGGGTCATTCTATTGATTAAAAAGGACGCAGACTTGAGGGCGATGAATTTCACCACGATTTCAAACTTCGAGGTTCTGCCTTGGATACGGGTACCGCACCAGCTCACAAGGTTTTCGATTTAACCCTTTATGCACTAGCCATACAATTGTGTAGGTGAAAGCTTTTGGTAAAAAGTTTAACTAAAATCGGTCACACGACCTAAAAATGAGAAAAATTGAGCAACTTTAGCTAAACAGTTACATTTCATATTCCAATCAATCTAAATCAATCAAATTCCAATCCCTTGTAGGGTAAACCTTTCGACATGGCGCTATTTTAAGATATACTAATAGTTACTGATTCCTACAGTCTCAACTCTCAACGAAACAAAATACAATTCAAAATTATCATACAAAATGATCCGAAGAATCCTACAATTTTTTATAACTTTGTACGCGGGATAATGAGCTCCGATGATAATACAAATGCCCAAAATGTTTTTCCAAAAGCTCAAATTTCACGATTGCATTGTATTTGCCTAATGAATAACGATGACACATGACGTCAATGGTTCAGTCTTAAACGCACAACAGACAATGATATTGTTTCTACTTCAAAATGTTAGGAGTTAGGGCAATACATGATGAAAGTTTGTCACTATTGCATGAAAGTTAGGACAACAACAAGGTATCGTAGCTGTTTATCGTGAATACAATCGTTTCATGACAACAAATCTAGTCATGGCACACTGTGTTGGCAGCGTCAGTGTCTGGTAGTTACCAAGGTAACGTTGGTAACTTACCAGTGGTGAGCATCGTACGCCAGACTTTGAGTCAAAGCAAGCTAGTCTTTTTCTCAAGTTTTTCGCTGTTTGTCCATTTTGTTCAAGTTGCTGATTGTATTCTTCTGTCAAGTATTGTTTTTAACCAGCCGAATTGCTATAAACGCATATTTTATTTTTATATCAAAATATATCCTCAGCGAGTGTGTATCAAAATATATTCTCACCGAAAGTTATCCTACTCATCCCTGTGAGACGACAGTTGTTTGTCCTTTAATTTTGTTGTCGTGATACATTCTGTGTTTGCTTTATAGACGGAGAATAACTGGTTTATGGCTCTTCGTTTTTGTTGTTTATTTCTGGGTATGATCAATGGCATTTTGATTCCCTAGTGTTAACAATAAAACGAACAATAGCGCTACCGTAAAATTTTCACCATTCAAAGTTCCAAGTGAGACTTACTCCACAGTACTGAGAAAATTTACTTACATTTCCATGAAAACATATTTGCTTTACGCTTGGTTCCTGGGATACGAAGTTTCCGAATTAGGTAAATATTGAGGAAAATCGCAACAACAGGAGCAACAACAAAAACTATCATGACATGTTTATCACTAAAATACTATGAATTGACCACGCGGTAAAACATAGGTGCGCAACGATAAGCGTACGGACAATAAGCATACAGCCATCAGGAATAATGGAGGTTATGCATGATAGACGATGAATTACTTATGAATGGCCAACACATAAATAGCCATTGGCGTAGCTACGAATTTTCCCTGGAGGGGGCCAGGGGTGCCTTCAAAAAAAAATTTCATTAGAGTAGGGCGGGGCATAAGTGCGATGTTTGAAGTTGTCATCAATTTTCGTGATACATAAAGAAGGACAACAAAATATATTTTATAGTGATGCAGTAACTCAATGTCTTCACATTCAAGTATAAATCATCTGGAATAATAGTGTTATGCGAAATAAATTCTTCATTCTTCTGATCAAGTGCCCATTAGCGGGGCAAAAGTGCGAAGCTCGAGTCCATGAAATTAGCTCAGCAGTATCTTAGAAAACCATATTATCTTCAATCTGCGGTATGTTTCGGTGCGCAATATTCTCAATTTGCACCTTTCCTATTTTGCGCTGGTGTGTTGCAGTCTCCGTCAGATCGAAACTTTTCATTCATCAAACATTGTTTTCCTTCGGCCAACATCTGTAGAGCACACAGTTTTCTGTAAATCTTCCATTTCTAGTATCTGTAAAATAGTGCCTAAAGCTGTATATAATTAGCTATACATTTTTGTCTCGTCCATGAATCGCACTTTTACCCCGCTAGGTGCTTGACGGGGTTTGATTAAATTATGCAAAAGCGAAACATATTTTGTAAATTTTTTTAACTCTATTTTCAAAACAGATATGTGAGTGATGTAAAACGCTGCTACAAAATTTCAACAAGTAATATCCTCCTGTTGATATCGTATAACGAAAAATTACATCAAAACCGCCCTAAAATAACATTTGCACATAACCCAGCAACAATGCTTCGTAAGTAACCAAAGTTTACGTTAGATTCAAGCTGTCAAAGTAGTCACCCATCCATGCCAATGCAGTCAATTTACTCGGAATCTGTACCGATAAAGCATTGAATCGCACTTTTACCCCCATCGCACTTTTACCCCTCCTTACTCTATGTATGAAAACATCGATCTACTAGTAACTACACAAATATAATATTCTCAGCATGAATATTTCGTTTATTTTATTGCCGAGTCGTCGCGTCGATGTAAAGAGTAGTGTAAGTTAACCTATAGTGGACCCTTTACCTATAATGGACCTCCGGTACAGTTTCGGCATTTTTTAGTTTGTGCTTCTTATTTCCGAAGATATATGACATGAAACAGAAAGTATTAAGCATACTACACAGTTCAGTTTATAAAATTTTAGCTGAATTTAATGATTAATGCCTTAAAACCGACATTTTCAACAAGCTAGGGTACATTTTATGGTAAACAATGCGAAATGTCGCCATTGGTGGATCCTCTTCATGCAAAATACACGTGAATTCCTGTTACTCCAGTTTGACGAGAAGATGAACTCAACTCGTAAGGGCTATACATCGTAGCCTGACATGTGTAGGGACGAGCGCGAGGTGTCCGATATGGGTTCTTCGATGAACACCTCAATGACGGATTTGCAGAAGGAGCTAAGAGTGCCCATGGAAGACAGTAATGTTCTAGCACCTGATCTCGAAGAAGTCAAATGAAAACTCGGGTTGCTGAAGACCAGCAAAGCCCTTGGTAAGAGCCGCCTACCGATCTTTATAAACATGCCCGAGAGATGCTGGCAGCGGCTGTACTCTGGGTGTTTTCCAAGATTTGGGAGAAGAAGCTAGCAGAGGAGTGGATGGAACGAGTGGTTTGTCTAATCTACAAAAAGGGTGATAAACTGCTGGTAAACACCGCCTACAAGGTACTCTTCCGATAGACAGATCTTGCGGCAATGTCGGCAGTACAACTTGCCCACTTGTCACATCTTTCTTTATTTCAAAGCAGCATACGATACAGTCCAGCTGGTACAGATAATGCAGGAACACGATTTTCCGGATAAACTGACGCGACTGATCAAAGCTATATTGGATCGAATGATGTGCTTCGTGCGCATCTCGTGGATACTCTCGAGTCCCTTCAAGTTGCGGCCAGGGTTGAGACAAGGTAACAAGGCTAATCCTGCATGCTGCATCAACATCGCACCTGAGGGGTGATTAGACGAGCAGGCATCAAAACGAGAGGCATGATTTTCACTAAGGGGCCGTCCATATACCACGTGGACAGCTTAGAGGGGGGTGGGGGGTATTAAAATGTTCACGCTTGTCCACGGAAGGGGGGGAGGGGGTATGGAAAATGTCCACGTGGACAAGTTTTTTTTCCTACAAAAAATAGAAATTAGAAACAGCAATGTTGAATTAATTCTACATATGTATTAGCATCAGTGATTGTTTTTGAGCTCAAATAAAGTTTTATCTTCTGAGGCATATGTTGACCTAAACACATGAACCGAGCACATATCTGGCATAAATCTTATAGAAAAGATTAAGCCTGCGTTAGTACACATGTTGATTGCCGAGCCTAACATTTGATGTAATGCAGTAATAAAGATATTATTATTGTTTTACAATCCTTGCACCCTTATGAAAATGATAAAGGTAACGGAAGAATCCTGGAATATTCACCAGTCACGTGACTCATTTATCATTTAAGTAGCTTGTACCAAATGTGGATTGTATTTTACCTCAAAATCAAATGCAAGGGCATCCATGGGCAACGTATTTCTTTCCAAAACGATTCGCCTCCAGAAAAATTTATGAATCACATCGCATCGGAAAGGTCTTGTGTTGTGTTGAAGTAGAACGCCAAGCTGAGGTGCTTTGGTGAGACAAAGATACTTTGGACACAGATGAATCGTCAAGCGATAGTCAAACTGACACAGGCTTTCTTGCAGTCGATGCAAGACAAGATCACAAGAATTAAGGTTCTAACACCTAGCATACGGATTTTAACACGCTACGGAAAATTGACGGGAAATCCATGGTAAAACTCAAATTTCCACAACGACTGAAAATCCGTAAGCATTGTGTTGGGGCCTTTAGACTGGAGCTTACTTTCACGTAAGCTTTTTAAATAAATACTGCATAAATAAAGTTGAAAACAAAATTTAGCACAATGCATTCCTGTTTTGTTAAATTTGACCTAAGAAAAAAAATGTCCACGTGGACAAACAGGGAAGGGGGTGGGGGTTGAGCCAATGTCCACGCTTGTCCATGGAGGGGGACGGGGGGGTTGAAAATTGGTATTTTTCTGTCCACGTGGTATCTGGATGGCCCCTAATTCCTAGGCTTTACAGATGACTTTTATATCATAGCCGGTTTAGCAGTTTCCGAGCCATACAGACAGACAGACAGACCGACAAACCGACAGAAAGGTAGGAGCAAAATGTTAAAAGTTTTAGTAAATTTTATAAATTCAGAAAGAAGAGTAAACTTTTCGACGTCTTAACGTTGACATGATTGGTCATTCGAGCGTATTACGCAATTGCAAACATATCTATGAAAGCTGCGGGGATAGCGGGGTGCTTGGTAGCGGTCGCTTTTTTTTGGTTCGGCGACAGATTCCCGTTATAAATTCTGAGCACAGGCTGTTTGGAGTTGGGAGGGTTGGGAGGGGGTGCGACTCTATGCTTTAAAGCTTCTGTCGACTACCGCGAATACTCACGTCGTGTTGCGTTCAATTTACTTTGTGGAACTATCTGGGGACAGTGGATAAATGCCATGTGGATGTAAGATAAAATTTGTTTGTAGGGCTCGACCTCCCTGATAACTTGATAACCACTGAGGGTCCGAGATTTGTCTTCCTATGAGTTCCTATGGTATATGGTTGTTTGTGTTGGAAAATTGATGGCGTGTGCGCGGTTGAGGACAACCGGTGTTAGGCGGGGTTGACGAGATCTCCACTTCTTCACTATACTATGTTTTACAACTCAAGTAGTACAAAGTGTCCGGGACAAAGTACATTTTCAAATTCGATCTATCTATCATTTTTCCTCTCGTCATCCTGACATCCCGGCCTTTGGCAGAGAGATCTCAGAGTCATTTTGCGGAGCATACGTGAGAGAAACCAAGCAACTGAGGCAATTTTAAATCGAATAACTTTCAACAGTAGTTAATGCTTTTACTAGAGAGCTCTTCATTGCAGAAGCACTAGAATACAATCATCATTTGACACCATTATTTGAACTACGTGGGCTTCCGTTTTTCTCTCTTGAAGTAGCAGTACTAAATGTTTCGTGTGAGTTCAATATAATACAAATCATTAATATTGAAAGTTTTAATATTAAGTTTCTTTAATATAAAGTCTAATAAACTTTAAACATTCAAGCGCAATCGAGCCATTGACCATATCATACGTATACACAACATTCGATAAACACAACATGTAAATTACTCGCCACAGGGTGCGATCCTTCCAAGATTGGCACTAAATTTCCCTCGTTCAATTTAAAATTGATAAATTAATCCCTTCGATAAAGTATGCAAATGATAGCTTATTCTGCAAAGTAGAACATCTCCTTGAGCCGGGTCGCACACAATGCACACCGTGCATTCAATGGCAAGACTTTAGTTGTTGTAAACCGATTACTGCGTATGAAAGACGCTCGTACACTCGTTGTCACACAAAGGGATAGAACGAACCATTGCCACCGTCGTCGTATCTACGTGCCCACATCGCCGTGCGGCTGTATCGAAAGTCCTCCCATCGAGGACGTTTCATTATTCTCTCAACCTGAACAACATTCTTCCCCGTAAGCTTCGATCGTCAAAGTCGAAGATACCCATCAGAAAACGTTCCGTTTCTGTGCGAAAATGGAAGCCTTTTGATGAAACGTGCCCGAGCCTTGGGTCTTGTTCATCTTTTCAGCGAACTTCGAATCACGTCACACTCTCCCAAACTGAATAGGAAGCCAATGTGTGGCTGTGCGGAAGGCGGAACTTTTCTAATAATATGTAATCGTTGGAAAAAGCAACGGGGAGGAATAGGTGGTAAGTTCAAAGCTGAGGAATTCTTCTGTGTCCCCGGAATGGTGTGCGAAACAAGAAGGCAGTCAATAAAATGCTTTAATTAGCATAAATTCTCACTCATTTCGACACGCAGAAGCGGCTTTGCTAATGCGGTCAAAATTATTCCATTAAGGGACTCGCTGAATTCCCTTTGATGATGTTACGCCAAATGATCTCTCTCGGCCAGGTACGACTGGTGTCGGTGTCTGGGCTGTGTTACCAAGAATTCCGAACGCCCAGATATCGTTTCATGAAATTATCGAAATAGCTCGTCGTCGATGTTATGTCAATCATTTGATACAACTGCCGGAAGTGGGAACAGTAATTTGAAACTCCAGTTCGATAATGGCTTTTCGCGGAACTGCATTGGTTAAATTTAAATTAAACTTCAGCATCCAATAGAGTTCACAGGTGCACAGTTCAATTTAGTTCATTTATTACTTATGACTTATGTAGCTTTCTATTGGATGAGAAATGATTTCATTACAACTTTCACCATTTGAATGGAATACTGTGCCGTCTCACAGTGATAGAATCATCTATAATTTACTAATAATGCAGAACCGGTGTGCAGTTCGTTTGCCATTGATAAACTCTGCCTTCGGATGATCGGAGAAAACCTTAAACTTTCTGTGAATTGGCACCACCTGTTCATCATCCAATTGAATTAATTGCATTTATAGCAGCTTATCGCACTGATCCCGTTATCCTTGCCAGGATAGTTATACCTCACCTCATCTCTGGCAGTTTGCTATTTCAAGCATTCATTGGTTGGCTGCATGATACTGCCACTGAGCTGCCGCAATGTGAGAAGTTGAGCGGAAGGCTAATTCGAACTGGCATCCGGTCGTTTGTTGCACGTTTGCTTGTATTTAATTAAACTTAAATCGAACAAGTTGTGCTATCGGCGTTTGAACAAAACATGCATGCTTTAATTTTAGTTTTTTTTTTGTTTTTTAAAAAATTTCAGAAGTTTTCTTTTTCTCCCTTTTCTTTTTAGTTAATCCATAGTTCAAACATAGGTTCAACAAGAAGTTTTTCAATCATCATTATTAGTAAACATTAGTACACCACCATTTGACATACGGTCAACAACGCACGCACAAAATATCTATAATAAGGATACAAATTACGTAAATTAGGATTAGAAAGCGCAATTCGTTCGCACAAAGAGAAACTGAGTCACACAATGACTCAAAGGTATGAAAAGTACCAATTTGGTGATACCCAGTTCGAAGTGCCTGTTCGGTACAATCAACTAGAAGCGAAGGGGTTCGGAGCCCAAGGAATGGTCTGGTAAGTCGCATAGACCGATCGAATTCGTTCGTTGCCTGCCTATCGTGTTATCACTACTAACAATACTAAGGTCTGTTTCGCTCATTGAAACTAAATCAGTTCTTGCATGTGTCTAACATTTCTGCAATTCAGCATCACAAACAGCGACAATTAATGTTTAATATAAGGCTGACTGATTGATGATTCGAGTGGGTGGTTTATTGAATAGAATCCTTCAAATAGAACAAACGACATAATGGGAAACAAACAACAATTAAATTGTAACCTTGGAAGAAGGGCGCACTTATTTCCGCTTATTTGTCCGTTACTCACTTCGTTCGTATTCGTTAAATCGTGTTACGGCAAAATAACGATCAAATCTCATCGCATCGTCTGGCTGTCTGTCTCTAACCATCCTGCTGACGTCAATCGCGACTTTCCTCATAACAACACTCATTGAAGCTCAAACTAATGGTGCAAATAACGCAAACATCGCCACACTATCCATCCATTGTGTACACCATTCTAAGTAATGTTTTCCTTTGTTTTTTTCTTCTTTTCCTTTTCTTTCCAGTGCCGCATACGACACAGTAACACAGCAAAATGTTGCCATCAAAAAGCTATCACGACCGTTCCAGAACGTCACCCATGCCAAACGAGCCTACAGGGAGTTTAAGCTTATGAAATTAGTCAATCATAAAAATGTGAGTATCGAATCGACCTAGCCGAAATTATTTGCTTACAGTTTTTCGGGCCTTATCAAACTGGGGACTCCGAAAAAATTATGATTTTTTTGTTTTGTTGCTTCTATAACTAGATTTTTTTTTTGTTAAAACTCCTATAAAGATCAGCCGAAAGAAAGTCGGTTCGTTGACTACTACTATTAGACTATTAAACAAAGCCGAACGATAAAGGAGAAAATTCAAATCCTTAGTCAAATGATTCGTGTTCTTGGTCCATTATCATCAGAAACGTACGGAGCGACTGCACAGGAAAATAAATCGATGTCTCTCGAGAGCTTTGTTATCAATGCTCTATTGTTAGGCACTGAGCGTGTACCATCTTTTGAATTGTTTGCGACCGGGATAATAGGGAGAAAACTTTTTGGCTTCGCAGCTAGGAACTTGCTGCCGAAAACTGGTGCATTATATTGTTGATCTTTTGGTTTACGGGTTTTGGCCTTTGTTTAAGTTGGGTTTCGTTATGGACAAGCCAGGCAATATTAAAAAAACTGAGGCAAACATTGAAACAATGAAATGGAATTTGGATCTTTGGTGTAATTTTCATTATGAAGTTGTTACTTACGAATGTTTGGAAGTGATATCAGAATCCAGTAAGAAAACCAATTCTATAAATTACGCATCTTGATATGTACAATAATAATTATTATCCTACTTCTGTTAAGCGCAAGGTTTGTATATGGATTTGATGTGCTTTAAAGTGCTTTGCGACACCTATTATACTTTCAAAAAGGATAAATCTTGTATTCTTTTTTGTAAAGACGGAGTATTTCCGAATCTGCAGCAACTTTTCTTGTTCATAGAAACCATTATTGTTTTGTTATGCCCTGCGAAAGTATTGAAGATGGCTGCCTCAAGGTATATAACATCCTTGATTAAAATATTGTGATTAATTTGCATGGATCAAAAACAAAGCTAGTCTCAACCTACATAAATCTCCCCTATAAAGAAGACTTCTCTTCTCAAACCTTTTTGTACGCAACAGGTTACAGCTGTTCATGAACACTATTTTTCATTGATAGAAAACGGTCACTAGTGGGAATCACTAACAAGCAGCGCAAAGTGGGGACTTTTTGCAAAAAGGTCCTTCATCTCAATATCTCAAAATGCCACTGGGCTACTGTTTTTAGCAGTTTTGACCGAATAAGGGGATTTTACTCTACCTTTCTAGGAGTACACAGATGTTTTGATCCATAACTCTGGAACCTGTTGGGATAAAATCAATCTTCCTTCACCACAAAAAAAGCTATCTTCATGTAGATTCCGATGACAGGGTATTTGATTGCGGCAAAATTTTCTCAGCTTCTCAGCAAAATTTTCTTCCTGTAAACAAATACCCAGCTGTTGGCATACATATAAAATTAGCTTTCCTTTAAAGAAAGATTAAATTTATTCCAGTAGAATCCAGAAATATTCACTGCAATTGGATTCTCTGTAAAAAATAGTCTTTATTTGGCGAAATAGGATTAATTTTATCGTAGCGGAATCTAGAGAAATAGAGGTTTACATCTCTTCATATCGAGAAAACTAGCGTAAAATTGTCTTCCTTTTAGCAAAAAAAGCGAAACAAGAGAGAATAGACATTTGGCATCTCTATCATGACAATGCTCTACCACATTCACCCCTAACACATTTTCTTAGCTTAGCTTAGCTTAGACTGACTGCCCATATCAATGGTTGCACTCAGGGATTGACCCGAATCAGTGAAATTGCACAATGAATCAAATGAATGGGGTTGCAAAATTCAGTGATTCGATATTTGAAGGATCAATAACTGCGCCGCCCATGTCTTTGCATTCAGGTGGGATTGGGGAATGAAAGTTAGCGTAATCTTTGTTGTTTTAGGGACCGTGTTAACCTCTGCATCCCCACAAAGATTACAGGAAGGAGTTGCGTTTTGTCAGTAGGATAGGTTTCGTTGGATCGTGATTCACCTTGATAAGTGATGTGATCGAAATCTGACTACTCTTTTAACCCTTAAATGCGCACGCTGAAAAAATTCATATAAGAAGAAAACTTACTTATCTAAAGGCGGTAAACATAATTTACTTTGGGGATGTTTTTCACTATGTTGTTTTAAAACAACATTGCGCATTCAAGGATTAATAACCATTTGAAAACTATATATATTAGTGCTCGTTCAACTAGCCAAATAATACTATTGACTATGCGATTAACTTGCTTTCATCAAAGCTTTAACATAACTATGTTATCAATTATCTTGAACTATTTCACTATCTAAATAATTTGAAATCTGGCTACGTTATTATTTTTGTTAATTTATTAGGACTTCTTAAACACAAAGCGTTCATCTAAGTCCTTATATTGCTAAGTTTGATCCATCCAAAATAGTCAAAAATAACTTAATTGGGTATGTTTTGTCGACTGTGAAATTCACTATTTTATTTTTATCGGCTGTTAGTCTTAATAAATCAGAACAGATTTTGTACCTTCTCCGACGTTTTGACTATATTTTGTAGTCTTTATCAAGGATTTCTACGATACATTGGGTGTTTGTTACAAATTTTGTTAATTTTTAATTTTATACGTACAATACTGTCTGTCCTTTGTCAATTGTCTTTGTTTAGTTAAAGTAACATGTCCTAAGTTATTTTTGTTGCACATCTGTTTTCCAGTCTGTTAAGTTAAATTGTCATGATTTGGTTTTTCTTTGCACTGTCGAAATGACTACTAACCATCTGAAAACAAGACTTTCCGGGCATCAAACGACCGTCAATCAGCTGGACAAACTACTGAGCAGCGGACTCTCTGCAAGCGATCACCAGATTATTTCTCTCAGAGAGAAAACTGCGCTGATGGCCCATTGCGTAGACCAAGACCACAGATTTGTTCTGACCAATACTAAAATTATCGATCACAGTTACAAAAAATATGCACTACCTGTACTTGAAATGTGCCATATCTCAAATTCTCGCAACTCCATCAACAAGCGTACCGACGTAGAAGGCCTCAACCATACATACTCAGAATTATTAGCTTCTCTTAAACCCACCAACACCCCTTTACCATAGCACTATAGCCAGATATTCTAATATAAAATACCAGGTACAATAAGTGGACGTTATACCGACAGTGCAAAAAAAAACCAAATCATAACAATTTAACTTAACAGACAGGAAAACAGATGTGTAACAAAAATAACTTAGGGCATGTTACTTTAACTAAACAAAGACAATTGACACAGGACAGACAGTATTGTACGTATAAAATTAAAAATTAACAAAATTTGTAACAAATCTAACACCCAATGTATCATAGAAATCCTTGATAAAGACTACAAAATATAGTCGAAACGTCGGAGTACAAAATCTGTTCTGATTTATTAGTCAAAAATAACTAATACTCAGAACAATGCCCATTTTATTAAAGCCATTCAACTCATATTTAAAATTTTATCAGCACCCATTTGTGTGTAAAAGAAAATATTCTTATGGGCACATCAAAATGTAGGAAAAGATATTTTCCAATTTATGCATGGCAATAAAATTCCACAACTACAAAACTCAAAAGTTGGGATTATTATACTACAATCTGGCATAATGAAATTAACCAGTCGCTACTTGAAAACTACAGTCCCTAAGATGGTAAGCATTTCCTCTTATCAACGCAAATATGCAGAGATATAGCGTCCTGCACGCTCCTCATTCACCCCTGACACATTTTCTGGCGAAAAAATCGTGGTATTAAAAAATATATTTTTGGACGTCAAATTTGTTCCGTTAAAAAATTAAGCATATTTTTTTACTTAATTTTTATATCAAATAGTTTGAAGATAGTGTTGAATTGTGTAGTATTGAAATTTAGTTGCATAATGCTCAAAAAAGACCAATCGATAAGTATCACTTTTACAGGATTTCACTTTATAATCACTTTATAGCCGTAAAAAGTCATAGTTGTAGAAATCAGTGTTAAATATTTTTTGAGTTTTTTAGATGAAATCGAATCTATATATGCAGTTTAAAGCTTTTCTTAAGATATTCTTTTCACTTCGTTAAAAAATACGATGTTCCGCATGGCAGTAGTTTGTGTTCAACACTGTTTTCAATTATATTGCGTAAGCTGTACACTCAAATTAATTTTCTCGTCGAAGTTACGTGGAAAGTTACGTGAATATTTATCATTCAACCTTTCACGTACTATTTCCGTGAAATTACTGCTATTCACACTAATACTATCCCGTTTACCTAAAAAGTAGGTAAATGTTACTATACTGTCCATCAATGATGAACTGAAAAGTACAGGGATTGGTAACACAATCTGTTATGTAAAAATTGGGTGTCAGTCAATATCGTAATATTTATTTATTTATTCATTTTTTTCTTTGCATCATCTGACAACATGGTCTGCATGTTGTAAAAATTGAAATAATTGAGCTATGAATTCTCGAGGACGCGTTCGGGTCGATCTTTGCAAAGAATCCAGGGGACATCAATTGATTTACATAGTAGCTTTTCCAGAAATGCGACACGCATATCGTCCCTTCTCTTTTCCATTGTGCCCATGTCCAACAGCTTACACTTGTGTTCATATGGAGGAAGATCGCCTTGATCCTTCCAGACGGGGTAGATCTCGAAACACATGCCTGATGAACCATCAGTATGTAATATTCAACATTCTGGTTGTTTATGAAAGAAACGTATTGAGTTGGAGTCGTTCTTCGGCTGTAGCTGATTTCGGAGCACTTCGCAACGCTAATATTGAGTCGATTGCATACACACGCGTCATGAAGCTAGTCGAAAGAATTCACCAATATCTACTATCCACAGGGCCTAGGAGGAGACGTGAGCTCGAATCCGATTAAAATTGGCTCCGATTAAAGTTTGGCTCGGACTGCGGATTCCCCAGATTGGGTAAAGAGAAACAGTGCACAACTTCTTAAGCGTTCGCGCGAATAACTTAAATCCCTCAAACCTTGTCGCGTTCTGTTTGGATACTTATTAACATCTTTGTTTCAATACTTTCTTCTACCGTCCCCTCCGTCGGTAGTAAAAAGGTACCGTTATAAAAAAAATTATTAATCTAATCTCACACTAACGCAGCCAATTCTGGAAGGCATCCTAGAAAATGACGATTACTTGAATCAATCATTTTTCTTGTCAACGGCCAGGCCAACTGCGCAGTATGTACCGCAGAGAGAATTCCAAGGAATCAAGTGGAACTAGAAAAAATACCTAATTCCATCAAACTCCTTGAAATCAAGGGAAGGAAGAAAGCGTGGACCTCCCGTACCAAACGCTTCCCATATACATAGATAATGATTTATTTACAGTCGTTGGGAGTATCTTTGCTAATAAGGGTTAAGTGATACTCCGAACCCTCAGGGATGAACTAATGGCATTTAGACCAGAAGCCAGGCTGCAATTGGCCAAGGATATAGCGCCTTATTTCGCTCTCTGAAAATAGATTAGTTTACCAAAAAATTAGTATAAATCATATAATACTTGGAATTAAAGTCGTGTGGTTTAATGGTTGCCTAAAACTACATTTGTAAGGTTAGGAACTGAAAACCGCACGACCCCGCACCTCCTAGCTTGGCTACTCAATTATACAAATTGAAGTATTTCCAGGTATGGCCACGTGGAGGCGCTAGGTAGGGGCTTGGGATGGCTAGAGCTATGTTGGGCGCTTCTTCCTAGGTGCCTTCCCCATTTCATACCCAATACCGTTATAAAAAAAATTATTAAATGTCAAAACTCATTAAAGAGGCCAAGGTCGCGATGTTAGTCTGTACGAGCTGGTTAGCTATTGTAATTCGATAGAATAAGCAACAAAGCGAATTGCAAAGCGCATTTGCATCTTGAAGGAATTGTAATACAGTGAGAATAGCAAGGGTCCGACGTCACTACCCTGAGGAACGTTTAAGGTATTCCGGAAGTCACATGACTCAGTGTTTCTCAGTTTCACAGAAATACAGCGGTTAAGCAAGGCTATCAACCACCGGAAGACAAAAGCAAGGGCACGGAGATTCTTTAATTTTGCTATCGATATAGTGTGGTCGACGCGATCTAACGCTGTTTCGATGTCGGTATACATCATGTAAACTTGTGCTTCCATATGCTTCCCTCCATATGTTGTAGACAAAATGAGTTGAACTCCACCAGATTTGTGCTTATATGTAATATGTGAAGTAATTAGCTAAACATCGCACATGAGGCCGAATGGACAAAATCCGATCGGATACGAAACTGAAAAGGTACAAAGCCAATTGGGCACAAAGCTAAATGAACTTTGTCCTTGTCCTTGTCACAAGGCTTAACATAGAAACCTTTTGGTTGACGACACGTTTAAAGACGCTTTTCCAATAACGCTCATGTTCGGAATTATTTATTTATTTGGTTTCTACCAACTGACATATTGTTGTTCTAATGATAACTTTAATCAAAGCAGTACGAAAAGTGTTTTAAAAGTCTCAATAAATTGTCCTACGAGTAAGGTGAAAATCCAACCCAACTGATACTTGATTGACAAACTCGCTGTAGTCAGACGATGGCCCCGTTTGCTCCATAATTTGTCCTTCGAAACAGCACTTGGAGGAACATTCTGCTAAAGGATTGCTCGGCACAGAGTTATCCTGATTGCTAGTATGTCCAGTCCGATTAGCATCAGGTGCGCTTCGTATATTGTATCTTGGAAGCTGGAGCGGGTTGTTCCATGGCAGGCGACGGAAGATCGAATCGAATAAATTTGCGTTGTACTTTCTCTAACCGATCAACGCCGTTGAGAAACTGGGGATTCCAGTCCGCCAAGCAATATTCCTGCGTTGAACGGACAAGTGCGCAGTACAAATAGCTCAAGTAATGTATATCAGTGATGCTTTTTTACGGGATGCTTTAGGTGAGGTGAGTTCCCACCCAAGAAGCACACTTTAGGTCCGTTTAGTTGAAGAAACCGGATTACGACTGAAATAAGTCATAATTCGGTTACCAGAACTACTTTGTAACAACTGTGCTAGTAGAGCAGGTCCTTGATGCAGAACTCTCTTTGATTGCCGAGGTGATAGTCTTAAAGATCAGTCGTTTTTCCCTGAAGAACAATACAACTAGACACTTCCCGGACGAACCAAAAAGATGCGCACAGAGTCTCTAGAATTCCTAGCATTGGAATCGTGTGAAGGAATTCTGTAGAGGATTCGCACTGAATATCCTTGATTATAGAACCAGGATTCTTATATGAGAATCCAAGAATTTAATCCCCAGGCTACCTATAACTCGGTAATCGGTGAGTTAGTAAGGGTTGCTAGTATCAACCACCAATCTATTTTCGTTACACTAGCTTGAAAAGATCTCCAGTTGTTGCAGGTCTTCTAATTTTTTGACCTTGAGATAGATCTTGAGATCATCAGTAAAGGAAAACCTAGGGCCTCGTAACGAAACATTTACTTCGTTGAAGTACACAATGAAGAATAGCCGGCCAAGATGGCTGCCTTGTGGAATAACGAACGTAGCTGCCGATCAGCCAAGCACGATTTGAGTCAAATCAGTAGTGTGCCACCAAGCCCCATCCTTTCGAGTTTGGCAGCCGAAGGTATACACAGCTTCAAGATATAAGGCCGAATGGACAAGGTGGAATGGACAAAGTCGATTAGACTCGAGGTCGAATATACGAATATCGAATATTCTGTTCCAAGATTTTGTACAAATAAGTTCTAACATCTCTTCGAATAAATTTTCTGGACTTTTTGGTTAGAAGGATATACATTTATATTGCATTCTAATGTCATTTCCGGATTCCGGATTTTTCCAGATCTTTGGTTCGCAGCCAGTATTTTTTGTTGTGTTGTTATGATATCTTGTAAAATTCAATTTGAAAATAGAAAAATATAACCGTTACGAATCGACCAATATTAATCATTTCCATGTCATCCCTTTCATTCGCAGATAATTGGACTGCTGAATGCATTCACGCCACAGCGCACGCTCGAGGAGTTCCAAGATGTCTACCTCGTTATGGAGCTTATGGACGCTAACCTGTGCCAGGTCATCCAGATGGACCTGGACCATGAGCGAATGTCCTATCTGCTGTACCAAATGCTGTGCGGCATCAAGCATCTCCACTCAGCCGGAATCATCCACAGGGTACTAATGCATAGATACTAATTCTAGATAAATTACTAATTCGTTTTCATCAACGAAATCAGGACTTGAAACCGTCGAACATAGTGGTCAAATCGGACTGTACGCTGAAGATTCTGGACTTCGGATTGGCTCGTACAGCCGGTACGACGTTCATGATGACACCGTACGTGGTAACGCGCTATTACCGAGCCCCGGAGGTCATTCTTGGCATGGGCTACAAGGAGAACGTCGACATCTGGTCCGTGGGATGCATCATGGGCGAAATGATACGCGGCGGTGTACTGTTTCCCGGTACCGATCATATTGATCAGTGGAATAAAATTATAGGTGAGAGCGGTTTGAAATTTTGACGTTGGGCATCATTAATTTGAATTGTTTTTCAGAGCAATTGGGAACACCGTCAGCGTCGTTTATGACACGACTGCAACCAACCGTGCGAAACTATGTTGAGAACCGCCCGCGGTACACGGGCTATCCGTTCGATCGACTTTTTCCGGATGTGCTGTTCCCGACCGACTCCAATGAACACAACCGTCTCAAAGCTAGTCAAGCACGAGATCTGCTCAGCAAGATGCTAGTCGTGGATCCCGAGCATCGCATCTCCGTCGATCAGGCCCTAGTGCACAGTTACATCAACGTGTGGTATGACGAAAGTGAAGTCAATGCGGTAAGTTATTGCTCCGTTAGTTACAGTCAACTTTGATGGTAATTTCTTTTTTTTTCGTTTTAGCCTGCTCCGGGGCCGTATGATCATAGCGTCGATGAACGGGAGCATACCGTTGAGCAGTGGAAGGAACTAATCTACCAGGAAGTTATGGAATACGAGGCCCGGAACAATTTGGCCGATGGTGAAGGTACTCCACGGTAGAGATCGTCGGAAGACTAAAATGAGCAGAACCTGGTGTTCCTGGATGCAAACGGAACGGCCAGTCAACTGTGCGAAGAGCGCCTAGTTTGAGCAAATACCAACCGACCTAACGAGACAAAACCCGATCTCCTCCTTTAACCGCTTTTCCTGGAACGAAATAAAAAAACGCCAGCGATTGTGTAAGACTGCAAGCGCCAGCCCAAAGCGATCATCTAAAAGTCGGTGTAGGAAAATAAAAGAAAAACAAAAAAACAAACAATACAGTAGTGACAGCAGCAAGTGTTAGACAGAATAATTCTCCTCTTCCTCCTCTGTTGAAAGCATCAAAACAAGGAAACCTTTAGATTCGACTTTTCAACCAATTTCACCCCCCAAAACGGCACTGAAAAGGAAATTTACAAACAATAATGCGTGCACACTAAATACGAAAGGTTTCGTTTCGTTCGCTTGTTTTGCTCGTCAGAAATGAGAGACTAAACAGAAGTTATAAAGTATTTGCGAGCTAAGAGTTATAGAAGAAGAAAATCATGCGCTGTGAAGTTCATTACTAAAACTTTGAATAAAAATACAAAACGGATCAACAGCATTCGAGATAGATTTGTAAATAATAAATAATCCTATAGAAAACTCCTAAGCAAGCATGAGTAAATGGCATGACATAACTAGATTTAACCGTGGCAGTTCATTCGTTGGTACGTGAGTGAGTTTTGTGAAGACAATGGTAAAAGCTAGAAACCTGTGTGTGACAGAAGAACCCAAAGCAGCTGGTCAAAACGTGCAATAAACTTTATTACCAAACTTACACGCTTCCACCGGGACAGAAACTTTGTGAAAAACTCCGGGCTTCGGTCAATCACTGGACAGACAGACTTAAACCGCAGAAGCAGAATTCTTAGAGAACGCTTTTAATTGTTGAAGAATAAAATTAGTGTAAACCAACCAACAGACAGCTAATTCATAGTCCCTGCTAAATAATCAATCGTGAACGAATGAAACCATGTTCAAGCTAGAGAGAAAAAAAACAATAGTAAACTTTGCGTCATCCTCCTCCTCCCTTCATGTAGCTGGATATCGAATTGAACGCGAGGTTAGGAAGCGTAAGCATGTGATATGTGGTAAGTAGCTTGTTTTTTTCTTCATTTGTTTCGATAACCAATCACTTTTCACTCATAATTTGAGACGCTCAGGTTCATGCGCAGCAAACTAACTAAACATTCACTATTCGATACTTCTAAAATCTAAACTTTGCGTCTAAAGTGTGGCAGGCAACACTCACGGTGTACAGACGAAGCACTACTTTGAGCCCCCAATCCTTGATGTGTATGTACATTAATTTAGACAACACTGCCCTCTATTCGAGTTAAGGTGAAATCGGAGAAAAGGACAACATTTACTTGCTACTGAGAGAAAAAAAAACGCTAGAGAAGATGTCGAAATCTCCAGAAAAGAAACAACACTCAAACAAAATCACAAGACGGATATTTTAAAGTGTAGAGAAAATTCGGTTTATTTATTGCCATCTCAATTGCCATAATCATCCGGAAAAGAAAAGAATACAAAAAAATAGAGAACGACAGAAACGTAATCCGTAATCCCTAGTACTTAATAACCATTGGTAAAACAAAACTAGAAAGAAATTTCCAACTCCCCATAAAATGTAGGAAATTCGTCACAAGCAAAATAAAAATAATAAAAGACTTCGTTATAATGATTTGAAAAAGTTATAAATACAGTATGAAAAAAAATTAAATAAATAGTAACAATAAATAAGGTAGCAGAAGAAATCATGTATATAAGTAATAACGTAATGAAAATTAAACTACAAAGCTAGATGAGGAAATAAAATCTAAACAAAAAAAGAAGAAAGTAAATCATGTAGCAATTAGTGCAAACCCAAAACAACCACGTTCAAGGTGAAACAGTGAAATACCAACCAACCACTAATCATTTTTTGATGGTTAGCCGCCAACCGAGACGCGGTTGACTTGCTTGCGCAAGATCAACCCCTTTTAGGCAGTCTTCGTTAGAGGAAGGCTCTTCAAAATACCTGCGATGGCGTTTTTTTAGCCGGAAAAATAGACATCGCTAACAACAGTAACACACCCATAGAGAAAGATGGTTGAAATGTAGCGCAGCGTACACACACACCATACCGTTCTTCTACTATTGCAAACAGTAAAATTATAAAGTCTAATGACTCCAGTTGAGAAAGAAAAAGAAAATAATCCCAACAAAACCACAAAAGCATTCAAACAGTAGCAGCAAGCATTCGTTCAATTTGTCATTTCTAAACAAACACTATTGAAAACCAAAACTAATGGAAGTAAGTTTAATGAACACGAGTAAAAGAACAGATTTACGAATCCGCCCTTTTTATAGAAAGAAATACAAGAAAAAACAATTAAATAAACGTTACGTGCAGAAAAGGTAAAAAACATAAAGATACTTCTCTATTCTCTACCGAGAGTTGCTACTAAATTTATGATTTTTTTTCGAATCAACAGGATTTCAAGCGAAAACCGTGATGAATTTTTATTGAAAACCCAAACAAAACAAAAAGAAGAAAAAAAATCGTGCGCAATTTTGGCGCCGCAAAAACGTTTTGCGTATTAGAGTACTACTCGAAATGAAATCTAACTCTTAGTGACAATCGCTTCTCTCAATTTTCAGTTTTCTTCTCGATTTTCTTCTATCTGCTTACAGGTTTAAACCTTTTGGCTTAGTAACGCAATAGGTAATAACATTTTCCAAAGCACTTGAGTCAGGTAGAATATCACACACACGTACACACACAAAAGAAGTAACGTCCAAGCAAACTATACATTGTACTAGATAATGCGAAACATCAATTTAGTCACTTTTTCAATCAGCCGCAGTCAGCATCAGCATCATTTATCTTCCTATTTTCACTGTCTATTCCGTTAGTGAAGAGGATTTTCGTCAGCGAAACCCTTAATGTTACTTGGTTTCATTCAAAGCTAACGGCTTGTTTTATTAATACCTTTCAATACTAATCAACTGAAATCATGGCGTCGTTCGTATAAAAAGTTCGAATAATCTAGTAAAAGCAAAGCCCTCATCATAAAGCAACAACAAAAAAATCAAGCACCATGCTCTTGTCCGATTGAAACGGCTGCAAGAACGAAAAGGCAACAAAAAAAAGCGGAAACCGAGTGATTGAAAGGTAATTAAACTACCGTGAGCGAAATATTAAAATCTTACTAAACTTTAACTTACCAATTTCTGCTAGGGCACCGTGAGAAGCAAACTGAAAGGTAGAAGGCAAGCGAGCCGACAGGAGCGATTCAGATTAATTGATACCGACAAATAGACACTGACACACACACACAAACACACACGGAAACACAGGCACACTCGGCACACGTATTCTTATGATGCAAGCGAGCGTGTTTTAAATAGTCTCCCACACAAAGACACACCAACACGAACACGAATACACTCACACACGAAAAAAAAAAACACACAAGGCGGTAAGGCGGTAAGAAGAGAATATAGACGGCAGAAAAAGTAGTGTGGAAAAAAATGAGTCTAATGTATTTAAATATACCTATAATTAAAGCAAAAAAGTGGAACGTAAATGAAGAAAAAAAAATCCGATGATAAAACACAGACTAAGAAGAAGAATGGAAAGTGAATAAAAAAATAATCGATAATAAAACTTATTTATCACAAAAAAATTCCGTGATTCTCAGCATTTTGATGACACTTCAATTATTTGCGACTAGTGTGACGAAAAGAAATCTTCGATTTGAAGAAAATTCATTTTTTTGAAACTTCTTCTGTAACCCTGATTTAAAGTGATTTGTGGCTTTAGCGCATGGGTAACCTCGGGTGAAATTACTAAAGCCTTTGCTTATTTCGCAGAAGTCGATTCACTCAATGAGAATGTACACGTGCAATGAGAAGCGAACCCATATTGCTACTTTGCGGAACTCCAGAGATGTTCGTGAAATGCGGAGAAACACAGGAACCAAGTTTCATACGCTGTACCGTACCACTGCTTTTAAGTCCGCGTAAACTATATGAACTTGCTTCTTATTGTCCATTTGCGATATACAGAATGAAATAAATTCCATCAAAAATAAATTATTCAAAAACATGCGTAAAGAAATGGCTAACGGTTTGACACAACAAACCGAACTCTTAACTGGAATGTCATCAAGTCCCGCAGAAGCATTGGGTGTTTTTCGCTGACACATACTACGTCTCAACACTCGAATTTTGATGCGTAAACTTATCTGGTTGAATCTTCGTACGGTTGACAATGTTATTTGAGAATTCTTCGCGTCTCAAGGCGCCCTTAGATGATGCCTGACTTGCCAAATTGATCACACAAGATCTTCCGGTACGGCAATTCTGCCTGCTACCTGCTCCCAGCTGATACAACATTCGTGCGGATAACATGGTTTGAGCATCTCTGCTGACAAGCGATCGACCTTGAAGTTTCGTTTAATTTCTCTACTAGTACACTTGTTATAAAAAAGCTAAGCTGACTAATTTATATGACTAGTTTGAGTCATTAACAAGTTGATATAACTAAAAGTATCGTAAGTGTTCTACTTGGGTTCAAATAACGAATAGCTGTTACGATCCCCTGCAGAGCTTTGCACGGTGGTCCGGTTTAGAAAAAGTGCGAACATAAGCAATTGGGTAAAAATGTGTAATTTTTCAAGGGTGGTATCTTCGAAGAAGTTTAAAAATAAAATATAGCGCATCTTTCTACACACTACAGTTGGATTTCGATTTTGGCAACAAATGCGTGTCGCCTATGTTGCCAAAATCGAAACCGTGCCAAAATCGAGACCCTTATTCGATATGAAAAAATTTAATATAAATGCTTTAGAAGTTGACTAAATATCATTAATCACCGATTGCAACCATTTTATGTTTAAAAAGTCCGACAAGAGCTATCCGTCCGGTGCAAATATGCTAGTGACACCCTGCGGTAAGACGTAGTCCTACGGCAATAAAAATATTATTGTTCGAAACCACATAACTTTTTTTCAGGAACATACTCAGGGCATCATTTTTTCGTCATTTAAAGCATGTATGCGGAAACTGATTGATATTTAAGCATATTTTTGGAAGAGAAATGTCTTATGTTGCCAAAAACGGATACTTTTGTTGCCAAAATCGAGGCATGCCAAAATCGAACCATGCCAAATTCGAAATCCAACTGTATTAGGGTGACCGTGAATTCACCTATCAGGGTGATACAAACTTTTGTTTTTTTAAATAATTCCAAAAAAAATTATTTCTCCAAAAAGTTGCAGAGAGAACATGCTAAAATAAGCAACTCTGCTGAATGTAGTAGCTATCTACCTTTTACCGGTTGCGAAATATAATGATGTGTTAAAAAGAGCACTTAAAAATCAATTACGCTCAATGACTTTGCTTACGATTTTTTTTATTGCTTTCAAATGTTTTACAAAGTTGTTCAAGATACTAAAATACTCATTTTCTCAGAAGACTTTTTTCACTAAGATGCATATTTAAGGAGTGTGATGTGATATGCCCACACAATTCAACAATTCTAAACCCACTTGGGTATTTTTAGCCCGCAAACAAAAGTTCATCAAAGCAAAATGTAAGTTGCAGAAAGAAAGTTATTATCAATTGGTTTTCATGTTACAGGAAGCAACTAGAATGATTTGGCTGGAAATTGAGATTGACTAATTGAATATATTTATTTTGTTTGAATAACGGGTTTTCAAAAGTTGCAAAATTTAGATGGTGCACTGATTTTATCCACCTATTATTCCAATATGCACGATAAAATTTAATGCGCATATGCTGCACAACTCCGGAAACTACTGAAAATTAATTACTTATTCTATCGAATATTTTATTATGGTCACTCTGAGCTAAATCGATCAGGGTGATTTGACATTAAAACTTTAGATGTTCTGCTCACGGATTTATATATAGGGTACTTGATCCAATAGTTGTGGTAGTACCAATAGTTGCGCTGCTATTCATTATTAATGCATATTTTCGTCACCATAGCAGTTTAGATAAAACAATTCCATTCATTATATAAAACAGGTTTTTAGAAGTATTAGTAGTTGGACTACACCATTTAAAATTAAAGCATTATTTGCTAAAATGCTAATTTTCCAAAATCCAACGCGCAGTTGAAACGCACAACTATAGGCGCTCATCTATAGTTTTGCTACGATGTTTTTTCACTTAGCAACGTAGCAATGTATATGGAATACCACAATTAAAGGAACATCAAACTTAATTAAGGAAACATTAGCGCAACTGTTGGTACAATATAATTGAATCGGAAAATTCATTTTTTCTTTATAAAGCTTCTCGTACAACGAAAGCAATTGTCTTGCCTTGTGACAAATACCTTGTATTTGATAAATTTATATCCCACAAGCATTAATTGAAGCATATACCTCAATAAACAAGCAAAATGAAGTTATATTGTGCTTAGTAGCGCAACTAATGGATCATCTACCCTATTTACAAATTAACAAAACTAACTGACAGATTCAGTTTTTTACGAGAGCAAGCTATATGCGTTATAGAACAAAGCGAAAAACTTCATTAAGTTATAGCGGTGGCTGTCAAGCAGCGAAAACTACTGAAGCTTATAACCTGATTCTTGAAGAAGTTATAAAAACCTTCTGAAAAGTGGGTCGAAAGACAGTTTTATAACTGTCATCAGAAGGTTCTAGTGGAATTCATAGTTTTATTAGCGGTTTTATGAAATTGGTCAACAAAACCACTACCGAAACTTAAATTACACTAGACTAAGCCACGCGTTCCATTTTGTTTATCAAAATAAATTTAAAAAAATAATTCCTCAGGGTGCGGAGATTTTAATTTAGTAGTTTTACGATAAATTAACTAGCTGCGTAAAAATAGACCCGATTTTAAATCTAACTGTAAATCCAATTTCAAGTTTAATTTTAATTTCAAGCTAAGTTTGAAATCCAATTTGAAGTACAATTTGACTGACTACTGTTAGAGTCAGTGGATCGTTCACTAGCACCGTACTTGTCCTAATTAACCGGCAGCGCAGTCTGTCGATAAAGAAGACGTTTATAACCCAAGATGTGCTTTTTTCATATAAAATTCAACCCCAACTTGAGCTAAAATTTCGATTTCCATTTCAAGTACAATTAAGTTCAAAGCTTAACTCAACAATTCCATTCCAAGTAAAATTTCTTGGTTTAAACTTAAGTTCATTTTCATAATGACAAAAGAAATGGCAAAAGAAATTAGTGTCTTATAGTATCCTCAGCGTGGGACAAGACGTGAACAGGAAAGAGCTGAAAATAAGATACGGCGAAAGTCATTGACCAGTCCTCTGTGGTTCAGCTAGGTGGTGCTTGCCAGATAGAATCAGTAGGATCATTGCACTGGCACGTTCCACGTAATTTTCCTGTACTCAAACAGCCGGCTGCGAAGTCTGTCGATAAAGAAGGGTAATGTTTAAAGACGGTTTAAACCCAAGGCTTTGCTTTGCTGTGGTTCAACGATTACGCAATATCGTCACACTGTGGTGGCTTTGGGACAAATTTTGGTTCGAATCCAGTTATAATTGGCTCCCATTATAGCTTGGTTCAATCCGAGAATCTCCTAGTCTGGGAGAAAAGGAACAGAAAATCTAGTAATAAGACTAAAAGTTACCACAAAAACATTAAGTTTATCTATGCAATTTCATGCCAATTTTAAGTTAAATTTCGTGTCTAATTTCAAGTCCAATTTAAATCCTATTTCATGTCTGACTTAAATTCGAATTGGAAATCAAAATTCAAGTCCAACTTTCAGTTTAAATTAAGGTCAACCTTCAAGTCGAAATTAACCCAAACTGAAGTCCAGTTTTATGACCAATTTCATACCAATAGTCGAAATTCTAGCTCAATGTGGGTCCAATTTTAAGTCTAATTTCAAGTCCTCTGGGAAGTCGAGGCTAGGGCACGTGTCCTGCTTTCTCTTTGAACCCATGTACTAAAATTAGTTCAATTTTTGCTCCAGCGTAAGGAATCCACCTGCCTCGTAGTTCGCATATCCCCAAACCTAGCCTCTGGATAACTCCGACTTTACGAAATAAGAATCGGAGAAAAGTAAACCACCAAGTGGCACTAAAATTGTCTCGGCAAAGCCGATTATATCGGTCCCTATGTTTTTTTCTCTGAAGACTGTTTATTGTTAAAGTGCATTTCACGATAGGATTTATATTTGAGCAAGGGCAGAAAAACTAACGACTGGTCCTACAATTGTAGAAAATATGTATTTTCCAGATATTTTTTTTTGGTTTGACGAAAATTTTTTTTGGTATTTTGAAGAACAAAATTTTGGTATTTTGAGAATAAATCAAAACTATTAGACTACCTAATACAGCGGGCGGCAGTAGTTTAGTTAGTAAAACATTCGGGTATCAACAGAAAGATTGTGGGCGCGAGCTCTACCTGCTATTGCACAACCCAATGTATTATTGGTCTATATATATAGAAATTTTACAGTTCATCCAATTAATCATTCTTCGCATCAGTCACTTCCTCCCTTTCCAAAAACGAGTGTACGTCATGACCGTGTGAAGAGTCATTTACAAGTAAATAAAAAGGAGCGACCTTTTCTCATTTGCTTGCATTTCAATAAAAAATCTAGTTATAGAGTCATCTAAATGTCTGGATTTAGGTCTTATCTTAGATCCTATAAATATGTGAAATAAACGATGTTCATAAATTGGAAAATTTCAATTCGAGTTTTTGACAAAATTAGTAGCCACAAACTTTTCAAACATTTTTCAACACTAGCCACGGTCTCGAATGGAGTCGTTTTCTGAATTGATTGCCTTGGATCAATTCAAAATCATTGAACTTTAGCATGATTTCAGATGTCGCATGATGGCTAATTTCAAATTGATTGCATTTTCACATTCATCGGAACCCGTTCCGGCCATAATTCCGGAACCGAGTGATACATTTCATTCGGCAGTGACAAATGCGTTCACAGGCAGCCGAGCATGCCAATTGACAAAATGTTGTGACCCCCACGGGGTATCGATTTCAACAGCACTAAATTTTAATGAACGCGGCAAAGATGCGCAGTGCCACACGTCAGAAGATAGAAAGACACAAACAGATGATGATGCAGCGAACCCAAATCTTTCGGAGGAGAAAGCGCTGCCTGGAGCTGCATTGCTCTCACGAAAACCGAAAGTTCTACTACAAACTGAAAGCTTTCCGTAAAGAATTTGTGCGCCAGCAGCAGTATTTGAGGGCCGATCGTGAGGTGACCGACAGGTAGAATTGTTAGAATTTGGAATACGAAATAGCTACCGGAAAATTGAAAAGATCTGCCCGATCTACAAGAGGGGCAACAAGTTAGACTGTGAGAACTATCGCGAGATCACCGTTCTCAAGTCCACTTACAAAGAGCTGTTTCTACTCATATTCTGCCAACTATCACTAATTGCGAACAAATTTGTGGATTTGTTTCAAGTCGGTTTTGTTGACGGACGGTCAACAGCGGATCAAATATTTACGCTGCGACAGATAATCCAAAAATGTCATGAATGCAAAATTCCCACTCAGCCTTTGTCCGTTGATTTCAAAGCTGCGTATGATACCATCGACCGGAAAGAGCTATGGGAAATTATGGACAAGAAAGGCTTCCCCATAAATCTCATCAAACTGATTCAATCAACGATTAATGGTACATCATAGTGTTGTGTTTGGGTTTCGGGTCGACTGTCAAGTTTATTCCAATCACACAGAGAGCTTCGTCATTTTATTCATTGGGTTGTGTCTTAGGACGGAAAGCCTTCATGGACGCTACTTCTTTGTCAGTTTCAACAACTTATTGTTAAAATAATGCTTGTTATTAACAGCCCTTGTATCTTAACGAAAACAATATTAGTAATGATGCTGTGAGCATGACTCTCAGTTAGCCTCGAGATACGATGCTGGCCGAACAAGCCAGTCGTCGTATGTTTGGTTCTCGACTTGGAGAGACTGTAGCACTAGGCCCGCAATAGTCTTGTGCTTTAACAGCTGGCTTTCGGAAAGGGCGGAGAAACGGTAGCACCTAGGCTTTGTTTTGCTTTGCTTTGCTGTGAGGCAGACATAATAATATTTGCTCCAGTTCCTTGCAATATAGCTGAATGAAGTATCTTTTGTACCGCAAACACAGCTGGTGCCTAGTTCTGCGTAACCCACATTTCAGTCAAAACTCCCAAATTCCTGCAAATGTTTATCTGAATTAACACATATAAAAAAATATTTCAGAAGGAAAATATGCGATACGCAGAATTAAGTGTGTTTACAGTATTTGTAGCCAAGTGAACGTTCATTAGGTTACCAACAGGGTAATAGCTCCTAAGCTTCGTAAATAAAAAACAGCAAAACTACATTCTGCAGTGTTATACATAATAACTAGCTCCGTGCCTTCCCTAGCCATAACTCTGTTAGGTTCTGTAAATGTGCACTTCAATTGTTGAATTACCGGATATTCGATACATTAGAACAGAGTCGGAGATCTTACTTCTGGAGCTGTGCTCTGGTAAATTCGTCCGCTTTTTGCGATTTTTTTATGCAGATCTGATTTAGACTTTGAACCGCTGACTATTTACTTTGCTAAAAAATAACAGCGTCATGAAGAAGACCACGCAGTTATGTTCCACGATCAATGATGATCGTGCTTGTCTGTTATTGTCAATGTTTGCTTGCATAGCGAATTTTTGTCGGATAAGACAAGCGTGATGATCGACACATTAGAATGTTTTGATCATGACTGTTTGCAGCAGTGGTCGCAACTGTTTCTGGATCAGTACATTTTGGTAATGCCGTAATACAAGAAATAATAGCAATACAACAAATAATTTACTAGTAGACTATCAGTATTTTACACAACTAATAAGAAAGTGAAACGTTTTTCAAATTAATAAAATGTTTTTAAAAGACAAAATAAAACAAATTGTTCCATGCGGTTGTAGAATTCATAAAAGTTCGCAGACTTCAAAAACAATTATATTTTCGAACATCACGTAAATCTCGCACCAGTTACAGTTCAGCTAAAAATTGCACGCCAATCGGCGGCATACGAGAGTTAACAAAGCTTCCATTGACGGCGCATAAATTTCAAACTCGTTTCGAAACATGCTACAGGCAACCTACGTGATCTTATATTTTTCTTACTGTTCCTCCCGCACCTCGGCTAAGGGTACGTAGTCATTTGTGTTCACAGCATAAAGCACACACCGCACTCAAGCCTCTCCAGCGATTTGACAAAATCTCTTAGAGAAAGAAACAAAAACAGCACACCTTCTTCCCACTATAATTTCCTACCCCCGCTGGCGCTGAGAGGACTTGTGAAAAGGCACAAAAAATTATAACTGTAATCATAGTGTAGTAATAGTAACTCGCTAAGCCGGATCCGTAAATCCTGAGCAGGAGAGCACCCCGTCGTAGGCTTAAGCTTTGCTCTCGCTGAGAACACGACGACGACGACGCTTCAGACAGACGCATGTCTGCGCTGCGCATAGAGATGATTCATCGCGTAAAAACTCGCGCGAATTTACTACTATTTCTTTTCTTCGCCCGATAGCCCGGATCGGAGCGGCGATCGGAACGGAAGGGCGACGCGCGTGACACATCCGACCGGCCGGCAGGAGATGCGCGGGGGGTGTACCAACAGCTCAAGTCGCAGAGCAGCAGCAGCAGCAGCACATCAGCGTCTCCGTTCTTCGGGAGAGTACAACTTCAGTCTAGCGAGTTGTTCCAGCCTAAGCGGGTCGTTCGTTCGACGTCTCTGTCCGTATAACCGAGTTAAAAAGTTGTCCGGACAAGTTTTGCTATATATTTTTTTTAAATTCCGTTTTTGTGTTCAAATTTTGTTATAATACTGACCCTTGAGACAGCGGGAGAAAAGAGAAGTTTATTGTTTAGAACTATTGAAGTGGGCTTTTGTTGAATATCCTATCTAGCTTAGTGCGAAATAAAAAATAGTGGAGTTTCTTTGTTTAGTGCTGGAACTGCCGGCGCTAATTTGAATATAAAACAACTAGATAGGAGACGAGTGCAGTGCGAGACCGAGAGGCTTAGAAAGATAGAGTAGCGAGCAGCAGAGAATCCGAGCGCTGACTAGAGGTGAGTGATCTTAGTCATGTCACTGTAAACGAAATGAAAGGCAAAGCACGTCGTATAAAATTTGAATACCTTCGCCTGCAAATATTGATTGCTTATCTTTTGTTGTACAATGGAGGAAGGTTACACAATCGATCAGGATCAAAGCGGTGTCAAGTGTTCTTTTGGAGATTTGACTGTGACCGACTAGTGACTTTGACATGGATGGGATGAAAGCCTCCAAACGATTGCTTTAGTCATCGAAGTATCATCTTTGTGTTGCTCTTTTATCCCACATTGTTTGAAATCTTTGATAGCTTCGACTGGCTTAGTTCCGATTCTGTGATGGATATTGCTGTAAGTTTAATGATTTTAGAAACGGCAACCACGGCTGGGATATTTAATGTGAACAATACTACAGCGATTAATAGTTTTATTTTCCTCGTAAAAGATGGCCTTAACCCTCTAACGGGCAACATCGTAAAAACAATGCGATCAAGCTAATGATTGTTTTATCATGAAAGTACACTCAAAGGAACCTTATGTTTTGATTTTCATGCAACAATAATTATCTGGAGAAGCGCCAGGTTAGAAAAAGTCCAATTTCTCTTTTTCGTTTTTCATATCTAACACTCTACCCAGATATTTTTTTAATTCAAATACATTACAAAATTGATATAAAGCATGAAATTTACTCATAGAAAAATTTTAAGGTCAATCATTTTGTTCTAGATGTGCTTTTTCATCAAAAGTAAAAAAGGAAATATTCGCGCATTAATTATTTTAGAAAGTTTTGTTGTTTGACAAATGATAACTTTTGAATGCATAGTCATAATGTTGTGATATTAATATCAAAATGTCAGAATATCTGTTCTGAATACATTTTGCATATTGTCAATTCAAAACAAATTTCGTATGCGACTCTGGAGTCGCTAGACGGCCTTACCCGTTAGAGGGTTAAAACAGAAAAAGCGGTTTTCAACAAATGTCTACAAACATTTCAAACTAGATACACATTTTATTATGAAGCTTAGAAGGAGTCAATAGATACATTGTTTTCGTTTTGCATTTATGGAAGAACAATGGCACGCGGCTTGATCAGGGTTTATTGCGATTTCAGTCTAAAAATCTTCTAAGGCAGTCCAACCATAAATCGACCATTTTGTAATAGGTCGCAAGTAAAACCGATTTCCATTATAATATAATTTGATATCCATGCGAAGTACGGATTTATCATACTTTTGAGTTGCTATTCTACAGGTTGGTCTATGGGAGTAAATATAATATTCTAAGATTAAGTAACTGAACAATAATTTGCTTCGTGGAAAAGTATTTGATTATATTGATGGCTGTACAATAGATTGATGCACATTTTGAAACTTCACACTGTGTGTGCAGATCAGTGTAAACTGTCTCGTAACGCTTAGCAGTTATGCGTGATTTTTCACCACTTTTGATATTAGTCAAAATTTTAAGAATTAGGTACTGCTTATTGTTATCGATCATCGAAATAAAAACGACTAAAAGCGCAATTTCTCGCGTTTTTTTATTTTTTCGCGCCTGTGGTTCTTAAAAAAAGTAGAAAGATTTTGGCATAGCTATTTTGCTACATTACCTTTTAAAGATGGCCAAAACTCAGCACCCAATAGCCTTGAAGGAAACTTCAAGGGACATTTTTGCAATCCTCAAATGTTGCGGAAACACACACTTCACACTTTTGCTGCCACAATTTCACTAATGAAATGCCGATTTTCCACTTATTCATTACAATACAACGCGTATGTAAATTCAAGTTTATAGAATTATTTGTGCCTTAGTGAATCCCTCTACGATAATGAAACACTGTTTAATTGCTTGACTGATAAACAATGCTCCGAAATAATTATTCACTCACGTTCTGACGAACGTCCAAAACACTACCTCCGATTGGGTGCCAATCATATTTGAAAATGTTCGAACCACATTTCAGCAGTCGAACTTCCGCACTCATCAAACCTCAACCAGAGCTGGGGAAAATTATAGGGCATTTTTGCCACTCTTCTCGCTTGTTTTTTCTTCTTATTAATTATATTTTTTCCCAGATCTGAATTGACAGTTAAACTTTTTCGGTAGCCGTAATCGATTTCACTACTGCTGCGGACAGTTTTACAATGAAAAAATTATCACAATCACCACACTTCATGTAAAAATTTACAATTTCGGCAGAGTGAAAATATATGCACGACAGCATTCAATTGTTTCTTATACAGACAGATGATTAGAGCAGAAAAATGTTACAAAGTCACCGCACGAATGAATCACAGCTTGCTGTGATTGTTTGCGCATTAATCTGCCTGATTCAGACGTAACTCATTTAATCACACTAAAATAGTGTTTTCACGGAGTGGTGGTCAATTGTTCTAAGTAAATTATAGATAAGGTTTACATTTTATGGTATTTCCCATGCGTATGCGTAATTTTATCGTTCGTTAAAAAAAATAAAACCAATAATAAAATTTAAATGAATAAATTTAAATTATATACCTATCAGTGTCTCCAAAACGTAATAGAATAGGTAGGGTACGGGAGGGTATTTTCAGCAGGTTTCTAAATTCAGCCTATTTGCTTTTTCTTTCGCCAATAAAAATACTTTGCCGACATACAATTTTAAAATGTTATAACTATTTTCTCAAGACTGTAAGTAATCTACTATTTTTTTATTCGAAGAACGTCAAAACCACCTGTTCTTCCACTAGAACTAGGTCTTAGGCCGAAAAAATAGATGCCATCGCTTAATGGGCTTAATACCCTCCCGTGCCCTATATGCGATTTATTATTGTCGCTGTTACGATTTTTAAATGTAATAACTTGTTTATCTTTACTCTGGATAATCGGGCTCAAAATTCAGGAAATTTTACTCAAAATTGTAAATGATTCTTCTACTCTATTCTTGAGCAGATGGTTAAGAGCTGGATTCCAGTTTAAGCCCTATTTTTTCTCATGAAGCCGTATGAATAAAAGAGTTAGAGCAAACTCTCCCATAAGATTTCTACGGGAAAAACAAAGTAAACTGTTTTATTCATACGGCCTAATGTATCACTAATTTTGTGATAAGACTAAAGTCTCTATCTAGCTCAAAGCTAAAAAGATAAATTCGTGACATCTTCAACTCTTTGACGCTAGCGTGTGGCGTTACGTTCCAACATATTTGAGTAAATTAAGTAGGTTGTCATGATTTTGTCAATAAATTTTGTCATTTTACAGCCCTAGAGATCGAGCCCAATACAGGGATACCTCGATATAAGACAACCTCGTTATAAAACAATCTCGATATAAGACAATCCCTTTGACATAGCTGGTAATGATATAAGAGCTAATTTTCCATTCCAAAAACGGCGCCATGAAGATGTTAATTATTTCAAAATAACCCTAAAAATTTAAAAAAACTCATAACCTAAACAATAATAAATAGTTTTTTTTTTTTGAAAAAATCATGTTTCGATATAAGACAATTTCGATATAAGACAACTTTTCGAAATTAATAATTGTCTTATATCGAGGTATCCCTGTATTATGACTCGATCTAAAATGAAGATTAAGCTTCATAACAACGACTTGAACCCGAGTTTGGCAGTAGGTTATTCACAGCTAAATTAAGTAGCGCTGAAGCGTTACTCTGACTTCCTTCAAGTTGAGGTCCAAATTATTATCGCCAATTTTTTGATTGAGAAAGCCGTCGATTTTCTAAAATCTTTCAAGAAATTAATTTATAGATACGAACTATTGTTCTAAATGTTTACCAGGTCTTCCTTTATAGCTAGAACTTTTGACCTTTATTCAAATATATTTGGTTAAATCTTCAATTACACATTTTCCGACCCTTATGAGCAATATTCAGGTGGTTACCATTGAGGAGAATTTCTTATTTTTGAAAGTTGTCCCATTTTCATTAAATGCAATCACGCAACAAATAACGGAACAATAATTTCCCTTAAAATTTGCTTAGAATGTCTACAAAACAAAACTTATACGGGCACTAGAATTACAATTTTGTAAAGACACCTGCTACGGTGGACTTTTTCTAGATCAGTGTTATACCAAATTTGGACAAACGAAATTGAAAATAGAACTGATTAAATAAGTTCAAGCAAATCTACTCACTGCGGTGATTTAAAATAATTGCCTAGAGAAATCGACAAAATTAACACATTATGGAAATAGTCCACAAACAGCTCGATTTTCTTCGTTAGCTCACTTCGCTAGGTATGTCAAATACTTACTCAACTTCAAACGGCGATCAGGAAGCTTAAGTTTCAACTGGCAGCATTTTTCTTAATAATTTTTCAGAATTAAATGCTAAAGCAATGACATCGGAATTAATTCACGCATACAAAAATATATATTCATGCTTTGTAGTTATTGCTAAACTAAATTAAATTGAATATGCAAATACAGTATCCCCCTGCTAATCCGAGACCCAATAATCTAACGATTCGATAATCTGGATCTCACTGCTCCGGAAAATTCCGAATTAAAAAGCAATGTATTTATTACCCAAGCAACACAGCTTGTTATAGAACAGTATAATATTACATATATCAGAACTTCTCTATTACCTGAAAAGCGCAAAAAATTGAAGTCTAATGAAACAAGTATTGAAAGAAGTATGTATCAGGTTATTTCATACCAATTTAAAACGTTACTATAGCATAAGCTACAACTTGTTCTTCCAGTAGTTTAAATTTAGTAATAGAGACATAATAAAAACTTCGTGTTGACATGTTGACAAAACAAACATTATTCATTTGATATGAGCTGTCAAATAAAGTCATGTTATCAAAAAACATCTCAAAACCTTAATAATAACGGCATATGTTTTCAAAGTACGTTTATAGTACTCTTAAGCCACTACTTTCCACGAATATTAGTTTCTAACTTGTTTTGTGTGTTACTTGGGTAGTAAGTGACGACGACTGAATGTGAGGCACGATTTGTCGATATTCACTAGGATAATTATAATATGCATTACATTGTAGGAAATGTTAATCAAATTCAATTCGTTTTAAAGTTGCTAAATTTCTACAGAAAAGTACAAATGAAACTTTAAAAACGATCGTCATGATGAAGGGAAACTCGTTTCACTGACACTGATTGAAGTTATTTTTTGGAAGCGCAACGGTGCTGCTTCAGATGAAAATGAATTTCAATATGCGAATCTCGCGTAATTGGTGCTCCTTCTAACTAAGCCAGAAAACTACTTTTTTCATCGCTCTGCTCAATAAAATGATGTGCTTGTGCTTATTTCGACACTGAATGTAAAACACATTTAGGCTTAACCCCCCTTCAAAAACTTTCGAAATGTGAAGGGACAAAAAAATAAAATGCAACATTATCATGTTGTAGTCGTGATGTTAGTGATAAGTAGAAGTTTTACAGTTCACCGAGTTTATATCTCTAAATTATCCAATTTGTGCAAAGGTGAAATAATTATCCCGTTAGTCTCGATCAATTTTCTACAACATAATTGAACATATTTGAACGTGTTTTAGATTTGTATAAAATTCAAGAGCCGTTGAAGTTACAGAATGCTCGTTAGCCGTTAGCAGTTCAAGTCTTATATGCGCTGCGCTATGTTAAAACTTTTTCAATTGTGTAACAACCGCGACAGCGAGAAAGATAACAGTGAATTTCAGGGAGATTTTTGCATTGAACAAGGCGCCTCCATCGATTTCGATGGAAAAGAGTACGCATGGTTATTTTTCTACTTACAGTACCTGACTAAAAATTGGAAAATTACATTTTTCGTTCCTAACATGTTGTTCAACTGATTTCTTCTGAGGGTTCTGAGCGCTGAAGTCTCTCGAAGTGTATGTAATGTAGGTAGGAACCAGAAGTCTAGCAACTGCTTGTTCATTTTCTCTAGATCATAGCTCTAAACAAGCTCTGAGTTAGCAAACCACAAAATCACCCCGGATATTGCTCTATTATCAAAGCAACTTTAGTTCAAAATGGATTGGTTGGTTTTACAGATATAAAACACCAAAAATCCAACTATTGAGGAGAACGATAATCGATTTTCAAACTATTGCATTTGTTTTTATTCTCAAAACTTTTGTTTGTCAAAAAAATCTGCCACTCCACCGAAATTATAAAACAACTGTCTTGCTCTTCATAATTGAGACTAAAACAGACTAAGCGTTATACTTTTCTGTTTGGTCTAAAAGTTTTGACCAAAATCAGAATTTGGACTGCCGTAGAAGATGTTCTGAGGATAAGTATTATTTTTTTTGGAGCTGCATGTAGGCACATTATAAAGTGATACACGAGTATTGTCAATCGTGGTATTGCGTGGTAGCTTAGCGTTTCAAGAAGACATAATTTTGCTCTTTATTTTGCACTAGCTGACCCGACAAACTTCGTATTGCCACAAATTAAACTGTGTTGTACATAAATCGTGAATCTCGGATGACCTTTGTCACAATCTTGAGTTTTGCAAGTTTCTGGGGAGTTCATGGGTGTTTTAATATACAGATTTTCCTCACAGTAAAGTAGAAAACAACCCCCCCATTACTTAGCCTGATAAAATAAAGCGGAAAGCATTTAAATATTCCCCATCATTATAAACCATTTCGCCGAATACCATTTTGCGGAACACCAATTCTTGGTTGACCATAACGTGGAATATAGAATTTAGCAGAATACCATTTCGCGCAAAACCTTACGCGGGATGTACCATTTCACGGAAAATCTTTTCGTAGAAAGTATCCTTTCGCAGGGGTGCCCAACTGAAGGAAAGTAATAGAGATCGGTAGATCTAGAAAAATAAATAAACCTAGATAGAGGTTATCTCTACGGGGGCTGCCCCCGCAGTGGACGGCGCTTCCGACGGATCTACCCGACTCGCGGCCTGTGGCCGTCTCGCGCAGAATTATCTAATGTTACTATTGATAGTTTTTGGTGGTCTTGTTATTGATTAATGTTTTATGAAAGAGTCTAAAATTTCTCGAGTTTGATTAGTTTTTGAGTTACGCAAACATTTCTGTTTTATTTGTATGATAGTCCCTATCCCCCTACCACAGGGGTGAGGGGTCTCAAACCATCATTAAAAAAAATTCCTGCCTCCAAAACCCACCACATGCCAAATATGGTTCCACTTGATTAATTAGTTTTCGAGTTATGAGTAAATTTGTATTTCATTTGTATGGGAGCCACCCTCTTAGTGGGAGGAGGGGTCTCTAACCATCATAACAACCTACCCTGGCCCCGAAAACCCCTATATGAAAATTTTCACGCCGATCGGTTCAGTAGTTTTCGATTCTATAAGGAACATTCGGGCAGACAGACAGAAATCCATTTTTATAGGTATAAATTTGTATGGGAGCCCCCCCCCCCCCTCTTAGTGGGGAGAGGGGTCTTTTGCCATCGAGACAACCTTCCGTAGCCCCAAAAACCCCTACATGCAAATTTTCACGCCGATCGGTTCAGTAGTTTTTGATTCTAAGAGGAACATAGGGACAGTCAGACAGACAGACAGAAATCCTTTTTTATAGGTATAGATATAAAATTGGGGAATCACTCTATTTCGAAATCGGAACAAAATACCATGTCGTGATAAGGGTATAACAGTTTATGTAAATATATTTACGAATATTGATACTTTTATACTTGATTAGTTGAAAATGATTAACCCAATTAAGCCTCAAAAATTTTCCGGTAGAGGTTAAAACCTTCAGAAAAGTTTTGTTTTTTTATTATTTCTTGATTCTATCAACATTCCATCAGACTTTGATTGAAGAACTTATTCTATAATACACTGGATCCTATCACCATTTGCCTAGACTTTTGGAAGGTTCGCCAAACTCAAAAGATTGCTCAACGAGGCTAAATGTCCTATCACAGGATGCGATAGGTTTATTACGCCCAGACTCAATGCGATGAAAGCGGTTGGTTCTTTGTGACGCACGGAAATTCAATAGCGCCAATAGTTTCGGAGAGTCAACCTTAACGAATTTCATTGTGCGAAAGACCACCGCAATAATACTGAACAAAGCGCCTCCATCCATTTTAATGGAAAACACGGCTTGGCTAATGGTTATTTTTCAACTTGCAATGACTGACTGGTCCATATATTATATCTAAATATATATTAATATGATGATATATCTTAATATCATCATATGGAACCAGTCTGGAACAAGTGTCAAAAGCAGAGGCATCTTCGTCAAAGAATAAAATAAATCAAAGTGGTCCTAAGTTACTGCCTTGGGGTACACCAGATTTATCTGTGAATGGGGACGAAAGTTTTGACCCGACTTGCACTTGCAGAGCCCTATCGGACAAATTCAGGCGTAGCTATGTGACACACTGTTGCGTGGCGCCTATATGTAACGTTTTGCCGAGCAGTATGCGGTGATAGATGCGCTCAAACGCTGCTTTGAAATCGTTGTATATCATATTTTACGTTCCAATCCAACTCAGTGATGCGAGGTTGGAACGAGGTGAAGTCTAGGAGATTCGTTGTCACGGAACGGCCTGCCATGAACCCTTGTTGGTCTGACGAAAAATAGTGTCAACCAACCAGAGTTAGTTATTTCAATCTAGAGATACTGTCATTGACACTCTCGCTGCCCACATTCGCCAAGGGACTGGACAGTGGCATCTTTAGCATATGATATTTCCTGTGAAAGAATTAAAAAATAATATGATATTGCAGAGACTTCCGATAGCAACGGTAGAACGAATGATAACAAGTTTATTGACTTTAACATTGTCCCACAACCATGAATTTTCTTGACTTCTAGTAGCCGTCTTGCTTCTTGTAGTTTTGGATAGGGAACTAGTTCGAACTGCTTTCGTCAACACATCTGCAGCTTGCAATTCAGTTTCAACGTGGCTCGTTGGATTTCTTCTCAACTTTTTCCTTGACGAAATGATGACGCAAATGTATGTGCTTCGTTGTTGCAGAGTATCCAACGCCTTTTTTCCGCTAGGAAATGGCACTCCTGTTATTGCGATACGGTGGTAGCGGCAAATTGGTTCCGAAAAGCTCAGCTTTGAACGATCTCCACCACAAAAGCTACTTGCGTTGCAGCCGAAAGAGCTACAGCTTTGAATGTTGATAAGGCAACAGTTGTTTGTCACCTACAATTCGACGCTATCCGCCTGCTCCTCCAGCTTGTATAAATACGTATTCTGTTACAGACTTTCTGGTTTCAGCATCATTTCCCCAGCCTGCATCACTAAAGCCTCTGAATTTCGAAGAGCTATCTTTGGCCGTACATGAACTTTTGATCCTTTGTTCCTTTGAGGTATCGAAGAATACGTTTGGTAGCTGTTCAGTGAGCTTCTCCTGGGTTATCTACGATATATTTGGCCTAGTTCTTTGTGCAAGAAATAGGCCAACTATGCCATCGTCTGCAGCAAAATTTTCGGGTTGCTCCGTATGGATTTCTTCATCAGCCAGATCTCCTTCAAGAAACGTAGTAACTGCATCCAACAACACTCTTCCAAATCCAACTTGACCAACACCAACACCATTAGATAACGGACCGTCGCATACCTCACCACAGGCGCGTAAGTTTCCTGGTAGTCTACTCCTTTCATTTCCTAATAACCCTAGATGATAAGTCGGGCTTTGTATCCCTCCAGCTATCCGTCTGTCTTCGTTTTAATCTTATAGACCCATTTTAACTTGAGTGCTTTCCTTCCTGGGAGCAGGTCCATTAGCTCCCAGGTTTCCTTGTCATACAAGGATTTCATTTCCGCCAGCATAGCCTCTGGCCACATTTAGAAAACAGGAGATCTACTCGAGTGAAAAAACTATCGAAGCATTACATTACTCAATTCTGCCTGTAAGAAGCTTTGAAACCGTTAGCGATGTCCTTCGCCGGCGTGTACCAAGCTAGTTTTCGTGAGGGTCGCTCCACGACGGATCAGATGTTTACCCTGCGTCAGTTTAGACAATTTCCGGGAGTCCAACTTGCAGACACACCATCTATCTGTGGATTTTAACGCGGCGTACGATTTAGTCAAACGCGATGAGCTGTGGCAGATAATGCCAGAACATGGTTTTTCGACGAAACTAATTACGCTGATTCGTGCCATGCCTGATGGGTCATAATCATGCGTCAGAATAGCGGGTGGGACCTCAGCCGCTTTCGTGACGTTGAATGAACTGGAGTGCCTCTGAAGATGCAATTCGAAGAGGAAAAGTGAAAAGGAACGGGACTATCATCACGTTAATCTCACATGCTTCTTGGTTTTGCGGATGACATCGATATCATTGGAACTGCAGTGAGCAGTGAAAGAGGCCTTTAGGCTTTTTAAACGGGAAGCAGCGAGTGTGGGACTTATCATTAACACTTCCAAAATGAAGTACATGGTTGCTGGCAGGGAACGTGTGAGTCCAAATAGTTTTGGTACCGCGATGAAGTTTGATGAGGAACGATATAAAGTAGTGGAGGAGTTGATATACCTTAGTACGCTGGTGACATGTCAGTCACATGATGTGACAACGAAGTGAAACGACGAACGGACGTCAAGTTCATAGCAAGCTCCGGAATACAAAACACATCCGCAACTTTGATTCCCCAACTTGGCTAAAGAGGAACGGTACACTTCTTAATAAGCGTTGCTTCAATGACCCTCCCTTACATAACTATCCACTTTTTCCCCTTCACGTCTTGTCCCATTCTGTTTAGATATTATAAAAACCTTTGTTTCATTGCTTTCTTCTACCATTCCCTCCGTCGATTGTAAACAGTACCGTTATAAAAAATTAATTAAATGCCTGATCTCATCAAAGTTCAAGGCAAAACACAAGGTTGGTCTGAATTAGTTATATAAAAGACGAACGATAATATCGATAACTTTTTTTGTTTATCGGGTGGATCTATTTCTTGTAATCTAAGATATCATCGATAATGACTGCAATGACTGGGTGTGCGCTTTTTGTGTTTTGATTTTAATCCTTTAAATCCTTTAACAGTTTATCTGATTATTTAATTATCTTATTATTTTTAGTACTGAAGTTTCATTTGCAGCTATAGTTCACTAGCAGGTGACTAATAATATGGGTAACTGTATATTTTTCAATAACACCAATTCGATGTAGAACCTGAAGCTGTGATTAATTTTTTTGGGAACTATATTTCGAGTATGGTAAAAAGGTAATTTATAATCGTACACTAGTAGGAAACATCACTAGGGGGTCTACATAAGGACAAATCCGCTAGGTAAAAAATAGACCAGCAATTTTATAAATTAAACCAACTTTCAAGGTATGCTCGAAAGAGACATAAATTTGCAGTATTGATCTTTAAGTATTACTATATGCAACAGATTACTATTTAAGTGTAAATATTGATGAAAACATAATAAATTAAGGGAATCTAAACTTTCCAGACAACCCAAAGTCCGTTGGCTACTCCGGTCACACTCCATTTACACTTATCATTTGTGAATTGCTTACTCATCGCAGCGGGTGCGAATGCTATCGCACGCACACCGCAAACCTGCTCGAGAGCGAGCGTTGACAATCGCAGACCATCGAACCAATTTCGCGCCAGATATGCCACCCGTGACCTTCCATTTCCGGTGCTCGCCTAGCGGTGCCCTTCCATGCTCGATGAGATCACACCCATCGCATCTCCTCCTGTGCTGGGCCAATTGCTGAAAAAAAAAAATGATTTCATTTTAACCAGTCCAGTCCGCATTGATGACGTGAAACCCTTCGAAACATCAGTCATCACCGCCGGCGTCGTGTTCGTCGTCGACGGTCGGCGTCGTCGAAGATGATGAATCGCTTTGCTCAGAAAGGCCTGTTCGTGACCATAAAGAAGGCGTGTGCATCGAGCAACGTTTGGAAAACCCGAACGCGATCACACGTCACGATCATGTTGATGACGTCCGTCAAGTGGCTGACTCGATTTATGACGACTCTCCTCTAACTAATATGCATTATATGCATTATCGAAGAGAGAAACGAAACTTCCCTAGAGAATCTCGTTCGTCCGCGGTGTGTAACACCTGCAAGCGGTGGTGCCGCGCTCGAGAGAATCGTTCGTTATCGCGTGGGTTTCTGCGAAATCACGTGCGCGATTGTAAACAGAGAAGCGTGTTTAGTGCGCTGACTCAGAGCGTGGATGAATAAGGTGTCCGCAAATAGCATCATGTACCTCTGTACCCGCTGTAGTTGTTTTCTTTTTTTTACAGCCGGTGAATTGTTAAGCTCGTTACGCAGTAGCGAAAAGTATTTATTGTGCTACGATAACATAATCAGTTGGATAAATTGACACGGAACGTTACTCGTAAGCTTTTTTTTTGGGTGGTGTATTTTTGATATGTATTTAAAAATGTGATTTTTCTAATAGTAATCAAAAGTATCCGTTCTATAAATAGTAATATTAATTTTTTTTTGTTTGGTTTTGTTCTAGATGGACCGAGCACCGGCGCACGGGGCAGGGCCCAGCAACAGATATCCCATGGGTGTGAACACCGAATTCACAGTCCCCAACAGATTCCAGCATCTGACGCCACTCGCACTCGGTGCTCAAGGTGCTGTGTGGTAAGTTTCTTCGGTAGCAATTCAAAAACCATGAAACGTAAACCCAACTATTTTCAGTGCTGCGTATGACACCGTAACGGGACAGCATGTAGCAATCAAAAAACTACTCCGAACATTCCAAGATCCAGTCAATGCTAAGCGAGCCTACCGGGAAATGAGACTGATGCGATTGGTTGAGCATCCATTCGTGAGTATCCGATTCAAGATGTTGCAATGGTTTCTGCTGTAAACCGGACTAATTAGAGCTATCATTACAGATCATTAAGCTGCTGCACGCTTTTTCGCCACAAAATTCGGTCGAATCATTCCGCGATATCTACCTGTTTACCGAGCTGATGGACAGCACCCTGAACAATGTGAGAACTTCTACGGCCGATCACGAACGAGTATCCTTTCTGGTCTACCAGCTGGTGAGTGCCATCAGGCACCTTCACAGGCTCGGCATTATTCATCGTGACCTGAAACCGACCAACATCGTCGTGCGACAGGATTGCACACTGAGAATTCTTGACTTTGGCTTAGCTCGAAGTTTTGAGACTAACTTTATGATGACCCAGTACGTGGTTACGCGACACTACCGAGCACCCGAAGTCCTGCTGAATTTGGACTACGATACCGGTGTGGATATGTGGGCCGTCGGATGTATGTTTGCGGGGCTCATCACTGGAGAAGTTTTCTTGCCAGGAACCGACTATGTGGACCAGTGGAATCGAATAATCAAGACCATTGGAACTCCCTCGGACAGTTTCCTTGCTCGAACCAGTAAGTCAACACAAAAGTACATGAGCGGATTGTCCTTTTACCCTCCAGCTGACTTTGCAAAGCTTTTTCCGGATGATGCTTTTCATAAAGGAGTCCCTCGCTTTAAAGTACTGACTAATGACAATGCTCGCGATTTGCTAAAGCGGATGCTAACTATCGACCCGCTCGAACGAATAACGGTAGACGAAGCACTGGCTCATCCCTACCTAAAGGAATGGATACGGGATGATGAGTTAGCAAACCAGGCAGAGTTTCCGTACGATCACAGTCTCGATGATAAGATGTTATCCATGGATGAGTGGAGAAAGCTACTGTTCAGAGAGGTTAAGGAAATTCAGAACGCTACGTTTCCAGTTTAACTGAAAGGAAATCGCCGTAGCTAATCGTTCTTCTTTTGTTTGTTAAAGAAAGGTTCCCATAGATTTTACTTGTTACTATGTATGTTAGCGTCGTGGAAGTAAATGAACGTCTGTCAGCTGGCAAGGATAATGGCAAGACCGGTGGCATGCTGCTAGCTTGCACTATGATTGATGTTATTTCAAAGATTCGTACAAATATAGTTTTAAATTATTGTACTTTAAGATTTTATACAAAAAAAAACAGACCATTCCGAACTTCATCCGATTTAGTCCATCCCCAATCTGGCGACAGTCTTCTGATTACCAGCATTTTATTTGCGAGCGTTTAATAACTAATGACATCACAATACATTGCACTAAAGTTAACTCTTTCGCAAAAAGTTTCGAATACCATTTCGACTGTTTCAAAAGCTTTATCGTAAGGGGTACAAATATCAACGATTAGTTCAGATAAGATAAAAATAAAATTAGCACCATTAACTTGAATGGGTAATTATGAGGTTTTATACGTAACGTTTGCAGTTGAAGACAAACTGTCAATGAATAAAAGCGTATTTTGTATTTTCGTTCTGCTACGGGTACTGGTTTAAGAACAATCGAACATGAGAAATTAGTAATTAATACTCGAAAGAAGACTGTTTCGAATTTTGTTACGAAATGTGTCGATTTTTTCTTCACATCAATCTGTAGACAACAGCTACATATACTCTTAAAACCCGAATTGATCCATCTAGCGGCGTGACCTGGCCTTTTTACTAGATCATTTTCTATTATTTCTTAGTATCTGAATATGTATCTATAATTCATCAGTTAGCCATATTTTTAAACTTCAATTTACTGCGAACAACTATTGCATTTTCCTTACTAGACTCCAGAATGAAGTACGTAGTGAATCAATAATTCAAAAACCAAAGTGCCACAAACATTTCCGATTGCGGGTGCGGGAAAAAAATTACGATTAAAATGTTTGAAAAAGTTACATTAGGCCGTATAAATAAAAGAGTTAAGGGCTGCGCACAATTAATACTTTATGGTAGCGTTGGAGTTTACGGCTGGTTATCCATTTGATCCGTTTTGTACTAAATTTAAAAACGGACGCAAAACGGAAAGTGAACACACAATCAATCCGATGACACCAGAAAAGCAGCATTACCATATCAGCAGATTTCGCTTAGATTTACCAAAGTTTATTAATGAATTATTCCTACAGGTCAAACATGAAACCCTTTAAATGTATATACTGGCCTAATATACCAGTCATCATATGTTCAACTCTCGGCTGGGCGGTCAATCGAGAGTCACTAGGATTGTTGTATTAACCTCGTAATTGCCCTGTACGCTAATAACACAGCCAAACAGACGAGACACTCGCGTTAATTCCATCGTCCAATCAAAAACCACTCATTTTTTCAAAAAAGCATATTTCGCAACATGGTCACACCGCGGCGCTCGAGTGTTGTTTCGAGTTTCCAGTATAAAACCATACAAATGTAAAAAACCTACAGTATGAAACCCTGTAAATGCAAGCTAAACCGCAACATGCATAGCAGAAGGCGCTAGTGTGCAAGCAAAATGTGTAGGACGATGGTTTTTGAAGAATTTTCTTCTATGTGTCATGTCAGTTCGTCAGTGCTAATAACTTGCTGTGAAGTCTGTCGGTAAACAAGGATCCAGTCTCAAAGGAATTTATATTCAAGGCTTTGTTTTGTTTATCGATTGTTATCATCTAAATTCTAGATGTTTTCCTCAAAAACTAAGTGAGTTTTTGTTATTTTACTTGAAGACTTTACCTCTATACCTCTACCTTTAGTCAAACAGCGTGACTCGAATTTTTTATATCTGACTGGTTGATTGCTCGATCTTACTCGGGGCCCCTTTGTCTCTCAGTTACTTGTACATCTGTTATTGTAACCACTGACGAATTGACAGGACACATAGAAGAAAATCCTTTAAAAACCATCGTCCTACACATTTTGCTTGCACACTAGCACCCTCTGTTATGCATGTTGCGAAGTAGCTTGCATTTGCAGGGTTTTATTCTGTAGGGTTTTTACATTTGTATGGGTTTATACTGAAAACTCGAAGCAACACCCGCGCGCCGTGGTGTGGCCATGTTGCTAAACATGCATTTTTGAAAAATGAGTGATTTTTGATTGGTCGAAGGAATTAACGCGAGTGTATCGTCTGTTTGTCTGTGTTGTAACGAAAATTGTCATAATGCAAGAAACAAAACGCTTTTCTTGTCTACTTCCTTTGTCAGTTTCCTTCATGTTGTCCGCCAGCCACTTGTAAACCTGTCTTCTTCTCGGTAATCCGTATAAATCGACAAATAGTCTTTTTTATGTTTTATAACATTCCCGTTGTTAATGGCCACCGTATTCCATCTTTCAGAAATCCAGCCACTTGCCATAACTTAAGTTTTGATTCACTTATGTCAAGGAACATGTGTGCCAATTTTGATGAAGAACCGTCCAGGCATTTCGGAGCTAGGGGCTCCTCCTGTTATGAACCCCCCCCCCCCTTTTGTCAACCCCTTCTGACTCTCTTCTGTCAAGGAACATGTGTGCCAAGTTTGAGGAAGAGCCGTCCAGGCGCTTCGGAGTTTGGGCCTCCCCCTGTTATGAATCCCTCTCCCTTTCGTCAATCCCTTCGGTTCTGATTTTCTTAGGTCAACGAATATGCGTGCCAAGTTCGATAAAGAACCATCCAGGCGTCTTGGAGTTAGGGCCTCCCCCCTGTTAAGAACTCCTCCCCCTCTCTTGTCAACCCCTTCAGTTTTGATTCCCTTATGTTAAGGAACATAAGTGCCAAGCACAGACAAACAGACAGGACACTCGCATTAATTCCAGGGAAGAAACGCGTCAGAAAAAAATTAAATAGAGAAAAAATGAAAACAAAAAACAAAAGGGATAAAACGTAAAACAAAACCAGAACATGACAGGAAAAGTGGAAAAGTAAGACATACTAGGAGGAAGACTGGAATAGAAGACAAAACCAAATACGAACGAACGAAAATCGGAATTGAAAAAGAGTTAAAAGGTCAAAAAACACAGAAACCGTGACTGAAAATTTCAGGACTCAGGAAAAGAGCGAAAAGCGAGACAGTATCCGGTGTGGTATAACACTGAACGTGCCGTTTCGATGACCGGCACCCAACTGCTTAGTCGACTACCACTGTACAGTTGATACCGTCTATCTTCTTGATGGTAGGGGAGCGTATGTGTACCTGTATGGAATGGTTAAAACTGGACAAAATTAGATATGAGACTGTCTAATATACGGGTGCGCCGGTAGTTTTATTGCAAAAACACTTGGGTACCCAAAATATTATTGGTTTGATATCGTAATTTCCCAGTTTCATTCAGTTTATCATTTTTCTCACCAAACACTCCATTCACAATTACAAAAGAGGAAAAAATGATGTCCAAAACAGAATAAAAAGCAGATAAGACGAAAAACGGGGCATCAAAAAGTGAAAAACGAAACCGAAGAAGACATAAACCGAGAAAAAAGGATAAAAAGCTAGAAAATGACAAAAACCAGAAACAAAAAATTGAAAAAAGAGAAGAAAAAAGACTGCAAACGAGAAAGAATATAACAAAAAAACGAGTTATACAAGGGAAAACAGGACCGAAAATGAGAAAAAATGGAGCAGCAAACGAAGAAAAACGAAACAATGAAACAGGAAAATGGGACATGGAAAAGGATACCTAGAGAAAAAAAGCAAACAGATAGAAAGTAGAAACGAAAACCAATAAAACGGAACAGTAAAGGAGAAAAAACAAGAAATGGGAAAACAGGACTCGAAAAGAGAAAATGCAGGACAGAAAAGAGGTAAAATATGTCAGAAAATAAATGAAATAAAAATAAATGAAAAAGAAGCAAATAGGAGAGATAAAGAGGGAAAACGAGAATACTGAACCGAAAAAGATGAACGGAAAATGAGAACAAAAGTAACCTAAACTGGACAAGAAAGGAGAAAAAAATGGGAGAAAAATGAGAAAAACCCGTAAGCGAGAGAATAAATAAATGAGACCAGAAAAAGAGTAATGGGATGGGACACAAAAAAAATAAAATAGAGAAAAAACTAAAAGCAGAACCCAAAAGGAATTAAACGAAAAGGAAAACCAGAACGTGACCGAAAAAGTCGAACAGCAGGACATATTGAGAGAAAGACCGAAACAGACAAATGAAATTCGGAATAGAAAAAGTATTGGAAGGCCAAAATGTCTATTTTATAAAATTGGGATCGAAAAATTCAGGACTGCTGAAAAGGGTGAAAAGTAGCAGAATAAAACAAGAGGAACAGAGAAAGAGATGACAGTGAACAGAAAAAAGGAAAAGTGAGCGAGGAACCCGAGCAGAAGCGGAAAGCAAAATGATATCACTATGTGTTGTTGTAAATCGAATAACTCGTATCAAAATTTGGTCTTGTTTTGGCTGACATAGTTGGTAAAATAACAAAAAATAATATCAAAATTTTGCTCCTTTAAGGCCAAAAGAATAACTACTTGGGGTATGAAATGGGGAAGGCAACTAGGAAGAAGCGCCCAACATAGCTCTAGCCATCCCAAGCCCCTACCTAGCGCCTCCACGTGGCCATACCTGGAAATACTTCAATTTGTATAATTGAGTAGCCAAGCTAGGAGGTGCGGGGTCGTGCGGTTTTCAGTTCCTAACCTTACAAATGTAGTTTTAGGCAACCATTAAACCACACGACTTTAATTTCAAGTATTATATGATTTATACTAATTTTTTGGTAAACTAATCTATTTTCAGAGAGCGAAATAAGGCGCTATATCCTTGGCCAATTGCAGCCTGGCTTCTGGTCTAAATGCCATTAGTTCATCCCTGAGGGTCCCGAGTATCACTTAACCCTTATTAGCAAAGATACTCCCAACGACTGTAAATAAATCATTATCTATGTATATGGGAAGCGTTTGGTACGGGAGGTCCACGCTTTCTTCCTTCCCTTGATTTCAAGGAGTTTGATGGAATTAGGTATTTTTTCTAGTTCCACTTGATTCCTTGGAATTCTCTCTGCGGTACATGCTGCGCAGTTGGCCTGGCCGTTGACAAGAAAAATGATTGATTCAAGTTATCGTCATTTTCCAGGATGCCTTCCAGAATTGGCTGCGTTAGTGTGAGATTAGATTAGAGATTAAGGCCAAAAGAATAACTACTTGTGTTATTTGAATAACAAAGCAATAACATGATTGTATTCAGAGTTTAGAAAATCATATTTTAGTATTATTAAGGTATTGAATAACAAATGCAGTAGCATATGAGATATTAAAAAATCATTCTATAAAATATTTATGAACTGAAACCTCTTTAATCAATCAATTTTTTTTTGAGATACATCGAATGTCATTTTAAGGTCATAATAAGATAAGATAACAAAATCAGTTATTAAACTTTAAACTATTAAACTGTTTCAAATATCTACTCAATAACAAAATGTGTTATCAATGTATCTCCATATCTATTCAGTAATAAAATATAGCATTATAACACAGTTTGATATTGTTTATATATTATTTTGCCCTTCGCTCCTGCTCGGGAAGACAGAGATAACGGAACAAGAGAAGGAATACAGAACAGAAAACAACAGCAACCAAAAGAAAAAAGAAGAATAAGGAGAGAAAAAAGAAAACCGATAGAGGAAACGAAATATGAAAGAAGAAATATGTAACAAAAACAGAAAAATAGGACAGTAAAGGAAGAAAATAAAAACATGAAACGGTAAAAAGAAACGGGTGAACAGCCGAAGACAAAAAACGAGAAAAAAAAATTACAAAAGTACAAAAACTTGGAACGAAAAAAGAGAGCAGCAACGACTGTAAACAGGAATGAAGATAACAAAAAAAAACAGGTGAAAAGTACAAGGAAAAAAGAACCGAAATGAAAAAAAATGGAGTAGGAAGCGTAGACCGATTGTAGATGCCACAGGTGACTTGGAGACATAAACACGGAAAGCAGGGGTTAACAGTGGACATGTGAAAAAAGGCATTAAGGCTTTAGTTTTCTTCCTTTGTAGGGATTTTTACAGAGCAAACAGTGGCCTACGCGACAGAAGGGACAGTCGACTGGAAGGGAGCCAACAAGGAGGGGTGCACGAGAAACGTGAATGTGAATATATGTATGTTCCGCCACAACTCCAATACGTCTGGATGGATCAGTGAGGGAAGTAGACCAAGAGGGAGGGGGTGGTCCCTAACAAGGGGAGGAGCGTAGTTCAAATAGGTAAAAGGGGTTGCGTTTCCCTTGCCACCTGTTCGATTGCAGTTGTGCAGGGTACTGGGAGGACTATAAGGGTGAACGGGGGGGAGTTATAAAGGGGCATCCACCGAGGAGGAATATATAGAAAAAAAGTTTTGTTTTACTTCCAGGGATTTTCGGGATTTTCGGGATTTTCAGAGAGAAAAACGGAAGCATAGTTGACTACGTGACAGAAGGGAGAGTTGAGTGGGAAGGAGCCAGTAAGGTGGGACGAGGAACGTGACTATGAATGATTCGCTGTAACTTTGGAACGTCTGGACGGTTCTTCATCAAATTTGACACACATGTTTTTTGACATAAAAGAATCAGTGCAGAAGGGTTGACAAAAGAGCGAGACGGTTTCTTAAAAGGGGGATGAGGTTCGAATGAGTAAAGGGGTATGTTTGTTTTACATTTGGAACGATGGCAGTTGTACAAGTGGCTGGGCGACTAGAAGGGATTTCTGAAAGGGAGAATAGGATGGTCATAAAAAGCAGAAAAAGCAAAACGGTCTTCAGCAAAAATATTCCCCTTTATGTATAAATGTCTTTATGTGTTGTCTAAAACATCACATTGAGCTGTCTGTTAAAATAAACATGTTACAAGAAGAAATGTGATTTGAGGAGTCGTTTATAAACAATGGTCTATTGCTGAAAATGGGTAGAAGGTAGAAGTTTCATATCTTCAGAAAAATTACTTGAAATTGGTTTATCTTTAATATTTTGAAACCAAAAAAGTGAAAGAAAGTTTACTCAAAAAGTTATTAGTTAAATTGTTGTTTAAGTAACGCTAAAATATTGGACGAGCCCTTCAAAATATGCATCAATTTTTTATTCAAAAAGTTGCCGAAGACCACATTGAGCTGAGACAAGCTGTTTAACCGCAAATATTTTTGTCCCGAAATTTTAATTTCTGGCTCATAATGTGGTGGTGGAGGTTGAAGAGGAAGACCGAGACCAAGGTGGCCTTATCGTTCCGTGCCTTGGGCACGGAGGTCAGGGAAACCGTTCAAACGATGAAGAAGTACCTAACCAAAATGATATTTTTTATGCAGATGCGACAGTCGAGGTCGGCCGTATGTGAGCAGCTGGCAATCACCCAGAATGAGTGACGGAAGGTGCTGGTGAAAATCATCTTTCCGGCGAAGCGCAATGTCCTGGTCATAATGGACAGCGAGACCTACTTGACATTGGAAGCGATGTTCCTAAAGAAGGTCCTTTTGTAGCTGACGATTAGTGAAAAGGGAATGTCCAAGCCGCAGTTTTTTCTTGCGAGGCTTGCGGTGAACGGAGATATGTGCAGTTCGAGGTGTCCACCGGAAGTTGCCACCTTCATCAAGTAGTGTCACGCGAAGTAGGTTGTGGTCTTTTGGCAGTACCTGATGTTAACCTATTATGTCAGAGATCTTCGTAGGAGATGGACCAACTAAAGCTAAATGTTGTACTAAACACAGCCAACCCTCACAATGTCCCCCAGCTGCGACCGATAATAATTTTTTGGGCCAACCGCAAACAGAGGATCTACTTCAATAATTTCGCTACCGAATCGGAGAAGCAGCAGGATATAAAATCAGCTGGAAGATATGAAAACTGGTAAATTCGCCTGAAACCACTCCTGAGTAGACTTTGACTGATGAAATAAAGCAATGTAGACCTTCGCATTGACTTTCCCGGTTTGTTCTTAGTTTTCGTTGAAAAGTTCTTTCACTCGCATAATTATCTACTTTGTTTTTTGTTCTTTGTGGGTGCCGGTCCTTTAGGTTTGCTGCATTACCAAGTATTCGCTATGTTTTCTAGATGTCACATACTCGGAAGTCAATTAAATGCACTTCAAATCTGAAATTAAATAAAAAGAAAACTATTCCTACTAAATTGTACTAATAGATAGTCGAATTTAATTGGAATAGTTTTCTTTTTATTTAATTTCCGGTTTCGTATTCTACTAAGACGCTCCAAAAACTTCAGGCACTCCAAATGCAAAATATACTGATACACTCAAAATTAAACCATCATGCAGTAAACAGAAACGAAAACCACTGAGAGTAGTGCTGAATCACACTCCAACAACTATCCGACAATCGGTCCTCCGAAAAACAACTATCCTATCCCGCTTGATGGCACTCTATGCCACCACCGACCGGTGGAATGTGTTTATAAACAAATTGGTTCATCCGACGGACGAAGCCCGCCACAAGTAGCCAGCCAGCACGTGGTAAAAGATGTTTCTCCTCCCCACCCGGAACTGTACTACGCAGGCGTCGAACATTCACTGAAAGAAAACGACGCGACCTCCAGCTGATTTTGCCACTGCTTGGATCTTTTAGGAGCGTGGTGGCATGACCTCTACTGTACTGAGAAGCTGAGAGAAATGAAAACATTAGCATGGGATGCTGCGGCTGATGATGATGATGATGATGATTCTGCTGACGATGATGCCGATGGCGACGATGATGGCAGCCAAACGTACACACAAAGTTCTCGAAAAGAAAATGCATTCTCGGGGTGAGTTGCTCGCTCAGCTGCTGCTTGTGCTGCTGCTGAGAACGACAAAGGATAACACGGGATAAGCCTCGGATTTTGGGCTGGCCCTCGTAGTTGCATTGAAGCTTGTGACAGGATCGGTTTAACATACGGTTCGCGCTGAGTGGAATGTTGAATGCGTAAAACGGTGATCGAAACGGGTGACGGGTGGAAAGGGGAAAGCAAGTGCGGGCTGGTGGTTTCAAGTGCCGTGTGGAAAAAGGCCTCCTCTTAAAAAAGTTCGCGTAAGAGTGGACAAGTGGTTCTACTTTAAAGTTTCAATTTAATGCGCGTTCGAAAGTTTTTTTTGTGTGTGTGGAAATCGCAAACGACGGATGTGTGGATTTTAGTGGAAAATTGGGCAAAGTGAAAAAATCTTCACATTGATTGGAATCGAAAGCTAAACCACTGAGGGGAATTCTATTCGCTACTCGCAGTGGATGTCACGGTGTAGAACACGAAGACTGACAGATTGAAGATGGAAGCATTAAAGGCTATAAATAAATCAAATCTTCGGTTCGGATGCAGGCTTTAATGGAAACCCGTAATAGTGATTGTGACACTAGTGTAAGGGGGGCAATATGTGAATTACGCTAGTAAAGGGTGGTTTGGCAATGAACAGATTCTAATTCCGGTGGCTTTGGTATGAGGCGTTGGACGAGTTTAACGAGCTGCATTGGAGAGCACTCGTGCTAAATGCAATTTATTAAAATTCGATTATGAAGAATCAGACAGAAACTGAAGAGCAAAATCGATTACTTCCCGCTTCATCATCGGAATGCGCCCGGCAGGGAGGCGGACGACGGTGGTCGTTTGATTCTCTTTCATCTATTTGCGAAGCACTCGGAAGCAGAGCATGACTCAGGACGTGAAATCTGTGCTGTACTTCCGTTTCACCTTAATAATCACCGCACAGTTTTGCAAGAGGCTGCAAGCTCAGTGCAATAATTTTCAAAAGAGCACACCGTAACTACGACCACCTCCCGTTTTTTCCACTTGTTGCCTAACATGTCTTTCCACTCCCGGTAGAATTATCTGCTCGTTAGGCTTTCACTTCATGCCCGATGCCTGATGGTGAGCACTCTTCTCCGTACGGTTGCATAGTCAAGCCGTCGTCGTCGTCGTTTTGTTACTTCCGAATACCCCACAAACAGCTTGCCTTGAAACAAAAGTTTCATCTGAATTCGCTTGTTACCTGTTTTACACCCACAATTTATTCCCATTTCCAGAAACTTTTTGCACAATAAATGTGTAAAATTTTTAACGTTAATAGCTTATCCATTTCATCTTCAGCTAAGTTTTACGTCCATCCACCTGTTTACCTCCGCGCGTGTGGGTCAGCTGAAACGCAAGCATCCAGTTCCGGTCCAAGTAAGGGGGGAGGATGGCGGCTCCGCCAATGCACATGAAAACATGCTGGAATGACAATTTGAAAGCAAAAAGCGACGCGACGGTCGGGTGCGAGGCTACTGTGTGTGTGGGAGGTCCTCCCGCTTTGGTGCTGCTGTGAGAGTGAGATACGAGAAGGATACGAAAGTTCACCGCATCGTGATCTCGTAGCCCATTACATCTGGTCTGATGGTCAACCAGCCACAACAAACGTATCGGTGGTGCTGTGGGCTGTGTGCAGGAATGTTGAAAATTGCAAAAAAAATACGTCAAATAAATTGATTGTAAAATAAAAATGTAAAAAAAATGACGAGCTCATCGATGATTATTTTCAGCTTGTCAGGAAATGTTTCAGTGGAGTCACTGGTCCGCGACCCAATTATTGGCATCCACATCTCGGTACAGCGCTACGCTTTGCTTAATTTGCTCTGCTTTATTTCCCACTTTAATTAGGCTTCTGCCGCTGAGAATACTATATTCCGTGTTTCTGCCTGTCCTGAAACAATACGAGCTTCGAAGGTGCTTCATTCTACCGACTAGAATTGCAATTACCGGAACATACCATATCCGATTACCTTTCGGTCGGTATGGGTCTAACCCACGCAAAGGCTCCGGTTTATTTTTGAGTAAATGAGGAAAATGTTCCATTTGATTCTGCTACAATAAATGAAACGTTATGCGATTTAATTCAATATTGAAAGGAGACTATCTACTTTTTTTTTATTTTTTCCCAAAATGCAACGTTTTTTTAATTTCCTCTTATGTTGGCGGATACTACGAAGGCATATGAAACTAGTTTATATTTATTCTCTAATATAAGTTCAAGTTCAACAGGCAGCAAACGAGCATTTGCCGAGCGTAAAATGTTGAGCATTTGACCTTAGAAGGTATTCTCTGTTACAAGCATGTCTAACATTTCAATTTTTTACCACATTTTATTCTAATTCGTATTCGGATCTTTTTTGAATTTCCAGAAAAAAGTGAGGTAGCTTTGTTCGTCTCCTCGGCATAGACCTGTCATAGAAACTACTTGAACTATTACTGAGTAGTTCCATTAATGTCAAAAACGGCAAAATATGAGAAATTATAAAAATTATTGTGGCTTACTAACCTCCCTGCATCGCGTAAGCTGTTTGATACAACTGTAAGCTCTGTTGTTTTTGCCCAAACGTATTCGCTACATTTTCTTCGATCAACACGGATTTATGCCACGAGAATCTGTTTATATTCATGTTTTGTGGTCGAACACTATGCGTACAGCTCAATTCATGGCTTTCTTCCCCGTACCACAAGGCAGCAATCTGGACCTATTGCTTTTCTTGTTTCTTATTGCTGGCATGCGCGCCACACCAAGTAATCCAGCGAATTGAGGTCAGGATTAGCTGGTGGCCACATATCTCTTGACCAAAACTGCAAATGTTTTCACAGCTACTTCCGGGTACGTTTAGAAATGTGATGCGGGGCTACACGGGCTTAGTTTTATCATTCAAACTAAACAAATCAGTAGAATACCGATATTCTCTCATGCCAGCACCGGTATTTCAGTATTGGCCCGTTACGAAATGTAACTTGTTATACGCACCTAAATAACAATCTAAATCAAAAAGTATATACTACGTTAGAAAGTACATTTCACAGCCATAATTTAAAACTTGTTTAATAACTTCGTCTTAATTAACTTAGTCCTCGTCGTAACGGGACACGCTGGAATGTGTCTTATACGTTCAGTACCAATAAAACTTCGATCGTGATCGTGTCGTTCAGGGTTATGTAGTCGGCGTTTAATTAATTAATATAGTATGCGCATTATACAAAGTTCGCGTCACATTGTGACACCGAGCTGTGATCAGTGACATTATCGAAGAAGGACAAACATACCCCATTAGACACACGGACGATGGGCATCCGCATGTTAGTCATACGGACATTAAGCACAATGGACCTTAGGCATAAGGGACGTTAGGCATAGTGAACGATAGGTATAACGGACGATAGGCATAATGGACGGTAGACATAATGGACGATAAGCTTAATGGACGTTAGGCATATTGGGCGAAAGGCGTAATGTATGGCAGGCATAATGGATGTTGGGTAATCCGCCGTTAGCTTGCAAGAGGTCCAATCAACTCAGTTCAAAATAGCATTGTATATACGATATACGTAGGGTGAGTTGGATTACATACGAATGGCCGAATCACAAATGACCGAAACTCAAATGGATGAAATAACAAATGGCATAGTAGATCTAATGGCCGAAAAATGAAAGGTCGAACCACAAATGGCCCAAACACAATTGCCACAACTCGTATAAAGTATTCACGGCCTTCTACCTGGTCAAATGTTGAATATATACTGTTCAAGCCGAAATAAAAATCGGCTTGCGGGTAGGACATGGCTGGTAGTACACAGCCGTGATCGCGCCTTCGCACGGCTGAGCCTTCAGGAAAACCACCCCAACCGCAGCAGCGTCACAAAAGAAGCGGACTGTATCTAACACGGAGGCGGTGGATGTTGCACGGAACATAAAGTTTAAACATTTTAAATATTTATTAACACTGAATTTAACTTAACACTTGTACATATAAATTTAATCAAACGTATTACATGAAATCAGAAAAAAGACTGAATGGTGTCGAAATTACGCATGCCCTTTTTATCAGCGCAGTCCGGGTAGAATTTTTCCCTTACTCTCGTTCTTCCTTCGGATACAGTAAATTTTGATTGACGAATATTGTAACGTTTGTAATATCAATTTGTTTTTCTGGTCCACAGTTAATCCTGCCCCGGATGAACGAGTGTTCATGAGGTGCATGGGTGTAAGAAGTGTTCATGAGGTGCACGGGTGCTGTTCTGGAGCATGCGAAAAACCTTCAAGCTTTTCACTGAGAGAAAAATCTTCCCATCGTCGGTATAAATTAAGACGAAAACACCAGGAAGACGTTCCGGAAGCTCATACATGATCGTTATGAAAAGAAAAAGGTACAAGATGGTTCCCCTGGGTCACACCAGATCAAACCGGAAACGATATTGGACAATCGGGCCCTAAAATAATCACTTATCCACTGCAGATTCGTTCAGGCTTTAGTTCAAAGAGCACCCAATGGCCCATGGATGTCGATCGCACAGATTGATGTGATACTCGCAATGATTCAGCAAGCTTCTCTTGCGTGTGACTTAGCTCTTCATTCTTACGCTTCAGTTCTTCTTCTTAGAACAATATTCACTGTCCAGAGCGAGGTTTATCTTTAACGAGAAAAACGGCTGAAATGTCTGCTGATCCACCTGGATACTCTTTTCACACACAGAGCGATACGTCTAAAGCTCTAGCTACTCGCCGACACCCTGCGAGGAAAAATGCACTGCCCTCAAATTCTTGAGTGAGTCGTACTTAATGCACAATTTAGTCTGCTTTCAGCTAGTCTAGTTTCCAGCTACCGTTTTTATATGTACCGTGACCGCTCCTAATTCTGCGCATTTTTCTTTATATAAGTATTTTTTAACATTGTGCATAACTATGACTATTGCGTTATTTTTTTTATAAATGTTATAAATTTTATAAATGTAAATTTTTATAAATTTATAAATGTTTTTATAAATTTTTTTTAAATAATATTTGAGTGCGAAATAATTTAACGTGAAACTGAAAGTATTTTATATCCCAGAAAACATCGTCGTTAGCACCAACGCTAAGATTGTCCTTCTAGAAAATTATAAATTTATGATCGAAATTCTTTGCAATGATCAAATTACCCAGCATAATTAGGAAGAATAATTAGTTTTAGTCATGTTCTAGACAAAAAGAGTGACTGCATGCATTGCTTTGCACAAATTTCTGCATAACTCGAGAACTAATCAAGCAAATAGAACCAAATTTGGCATGTGGGTGTTTTCGGTGACAAGAATTTATTCTAGGGTAATTTGAGACCCCTCCCCTCTTTATAAGGGGAATTATAACTCCTCTCCCCTTTAAGAGGGGAGATTTCCTCATAACTCGAGAACTAATCAAGCAAATGGAACCAAATTTGGCATGTGAAAGTTTTCGAGGGCAAGAAAATTTTCTATGTTGAATTAGGACCCCTCCCCACTTTAAGAGGGGGGGCTCCTGTACAAATGAAATACCAATTTCCTCATAACTCGAGAACTAATCAAGCAAATGGAACCAAATTTGGCATGTGTGTGTTTTTGGAGACAAAATTTTTTCTATGATGAATTGGGACCCCTCCCCACTTTAAGTGGAACCAAATTTGGCATGTAGGTGTTTTTGGAGGCAAGAATTTTTTCTATGATGAATAAGAACCTCTCCCCACTTTAGGAGGGGGGGGCTCCTATACAAATGAAATACAAATTTCCTCATAACTCGAGAACTAATCAAGCAAATAGAACCAAATTTGGCATGTGGGTGTTTTCGGTGACAAGAATTTATTCTATGGTAAATTGAGACCCCTCCCTCTTTATAAGGGGAATTGTAACTCTTCTCCCCTTTAAGAGGGGGGGCTTCCATACAAATTTCCTCATAACTCGAGAACTAATCAAGCAAATGGAACCAAATTTGGCATGTGAAGGTTTTCGAGGGCTGGAAAATTTTCTACGGTGAATTAGGACCCCTCCCCACTCTAAGAGGGGGGGCTCCTGTACAAATGAAATACAAATTTCCTCCTAACTCGAGAACTAATCAAGCAAATAGAACAACATTTGGCATGTGGGTGTTTTTTTTGGTGACAAGAATTTATTCTATGGTGAATTGAGACCCCTCCCCTCTTTATAAGAGGAATTATAACTCCTCTCCCCTTTAAGAGGGGGGGGGGCTTCCATACAAATTTCATCATAACTCGAGAACTAATCAAGCAAATGCAACCAAATTTGGCATGTGAAGGTTTTCGAGAGCAAGAAAATTTTCTATGGTGAATTAGGACCCCTCCCACTTTAAGAGGAGGGGCTCCTGTACAAATGAAATACAAATTTCCTCATAATTCGAGAACTAATCAAGCGAATTGAACCAAATTTGGCATATGTGTGTTTTTGGAGACAATTTTTTTTTTCAATGATGAATTAGGACCCCTCCCCACTTTAGGAGGGGGGGTCCTATACAAACGAAATACAAATTTCCTCATAACTCGAGAACTAATCCAGCAAATGGAACCAAATTTGGCGTGTAGGTGTTTTTGAAGGCAAGAATTTTTTCTGTGATGAATTAGGACCTCTTCCCACATTAGGAGGGGGGGCTCCAATACAAATAAAATACAAATTTCCCCATAACTCGAGAACTAATCAAGCAAATAGAACCAAATTCGGCATGTGGAGGTTTTTGGAGGCAAAAATATTTTCTACGGTGAATTAGGATCCTTCCACACTTCAAGAGGGGGGGCTTCTACACAAATGAAATACAAATTTCCTCATAATTCGAGAACTAATCAAGCAAATGGAACCAAATTTGGCGTGTAGGTGTTTTTGAAGGCAAGAATTTTTTCTGTGATGAATTAGGACCTCTTCCCACATTAGGAGGGGGGGCTCCAATACAAATGAAATACAAATTTCCCCATAACTCGAGAACTAATCAAGCAAATAGAACCAAATTCGGCATGTGGAGGTTTTTGGAGGCAAAAATATTTTCTACGGTGAATTAGGATCCTTCCACACTTCAAGAGGGGGGGCTTCTACACAAATGAAATACAAATTTCCTCATAATTCGAGAACTAATCAAGCAAATGGAACCATATTTGGCATGTGGGTGTTTTTGGAGGCAACCATTTTTCCCATTATGAATTAGGACTTCTTACCTTTTTAGGAGGGGGGGGGGCTCCCATTCAAACGAAATACAAATTTGCTCATAACTTTAGAACTAATCAAGCAAATGGAACCAAATTTGGCATGTGAGAGTTTTAGATGGCAGAATTTTTTTTCTGTGGTGTATTACGACCCCTTTCCCTTTTAAGAGGGTGGGCTCCCATACAAATGAAATACAAATTTCCTTATAATTTGAGTACTAATCAAGCAAATGGAACCAAATTTAGCATGTAGGAGATTTTTGAGTCTTGAATTTATTTTATAATAGTTAGAGACCTCTCACCCCTGTGGTAGGGGGATATGGACTCTCATACAAATAAAACAGAAATTTTTGCGAAACTCAAAAACTAATCCAACTCGAGAAATTCGAGACTCTTCCATAAAACATTAATCAATAACAAGACCACAAAAACTATCTATAGTAACACTAGATCATTCAGGACGAGCCGGTCGCGAGTGTTGCCGGTGACCCGCCGTCGGAAGCGCCGCCCACTGGGGGGCTTGCAAAACTCGAGATAGTGACAAAGATCATCCGAGATTCATGATTTATGTACAACACAGGTTAATTTGTGGCAATACGAAGTTTGTCGGGTCAGCGAGTATATATATATATAAAGAAGAATTTATTTTGCAAAACACTATATATATATATATATATATATATATATATATATATATATATATATATATATATATATATATATATATATATGCTGCTAAATCGTATTTGATGCGCCAAATAGGCATATACGTACTATTTTCAAGGTGATATACGTGATTAGGAATCATTATACGTATTTCCTCATATATATCATATATCGATTGAGCGTGACTCCCTCCGTACTACTCTATAATACTGTACTGAAAATCGTATGTGTGTCAGTTATCACCATTATATACGATTGAAAATTAACTTGTGCGGACTTTATTAAACTTTAATTACGATTTCGAATTTGTTAAGAGATGTTTACGATAATTCTCGTACATTGATGCAGGGATGGTTCGATCACTTTGACTCAATTTTGATTCATTTGACACTACCATCTCAACCGAGCAAAATTTGACAAAGTTATGTATGAGACATTTGTAGAACTCGTTATTATTTATAATTTTGCTGAATAAAGTGTTGCTGTAACTTTTATAGTTACGGCGCTACAATGCTAGTACCTCTTTAGTAACTAAATGAACGTTCATTTAGTTACTAATGCGGTACTAGCATTGTAGCACCGTAACTACAAAAGATACAGCAACACTTTATTAAGAAAAATTGTAGATCTAGTTATTATCTACAAATGTCCCATATATCAATTTGCCAAATTTTGCTTGGTTACGACGCTACTGTCAAATGAATCAAAATTGAGTCAAAGTGATCGAACCATCCCTGCATTGATGTACGACTTGCTGCTAGCTGGATTCGTAATACTGATACTGAGAACTCTCTTACTCTCCTCAATTCTGCATATAAAATCTTCTCCCGCATCCTGTTTCATAAACAGAGGCCGATGTGATCTCAATTAATTTCGGAGGCCAATATATTACTTAACAAATTATCTATACAAAATATTATTTGCTGCTTTTGAGCAGTTTTTACGTTATTGGCATTTGAAAAAAACCATATTTTTTTAGAAAAAAGCCTGTAGCTTAGGAACCAAACGAGATAGCAACTTGATTCCTTCAAACAAAACGTGCGTTTTGCATGCGTGTGAAAGTGCTCAGAAGGCATGATTTGTGAGAAATAAACACGAAAGAAGATATTAAGAAAAAACTGATTTTTTAAGTCCACCCCGACCAAAAAACTTTAAATTGCTCCAGCCCATCAAGCATAAGAGATAGAACTTTTATTTCTTTAGCAAAGTTACTTAAAATTTAATGTTCTTTAACTTTGCTCAACATTTTTTTAAGCTAACTTAAGTCATAAAAAAGTTTATATTGCACTCGCTTACTATGATGGTCATCCTAATGTCATATACACTAAAAAATGCGAAAATTAAAATAACGAATTTACTCCGAACATACTATATACCTAGGACTAACGGTTTTAGCGTAATTACTTTTGTCCACCTAGATTTGGGTTTCATCCCACAGTGAGATGCAGGCGCATGAACCACGATATTTACCAAGAATAAAAAGATGCGGATGAAACATGGCAGGCTACAGTGGGCTGGCCATGTAGGAAGGATGCCGGATGAGAAGCCAGTGAAAACAATATTCAGCAGAGAACCCGACAGAGACCGTCGACTTCGAGGCAGACACCGCACCCGTTGGATGAGCGCTGTTGACGAGGTTGCTAAAATAGCTGGTATTAGGGGCGATGGGAGAGTGGCCTAAGACCGAGAAGCGCGGAGACGACACTTAAATTCGGCCCAGATTCGATAAGCACCGAAAAAGTAAAGTTAGTAAACTAAAACTGTTAGGAAAAGAGTTTCCAAGGAAAGCTCCTCAGATCAATTCTGGAGTTTACTTCATTCCGTTTCGTTTGTTTATTCCGCTTAGCAATTTTTGACATATCAAATAACAATACTTCATGAACATTCGGGGAATCTCTAAAAGAACGAATTTTATCTGATCGATTATTATTTTTATCAGTGCATAATTAATACGCGGGGTACTTAGAAAGCTAATGGAAGTCTTCCAACTGTAAAGACACTTTTCACGCCGAATTATTAACGTAATTATAGTTCCGTGACTTTTTGAAACAGTAGTGGGTGACCGTATGACCCAACTGCCTACAACTAAGGTACAAAACAACGCAAAGATAGATGAAACACATACAAATGATTAGGCAGTGTAGATACTTGCAATTGGTCCAAAATTCAGAAAGTCCTTGACGATCAGACTAGAATCGTTAACCAGGCATGAAGCAGGTCGGAACGGAAACACATAGCTTGTTGAACCGGATTCTTGAAATCTGATTCACGGCTGAAAAATGCTTAACCACATTCCGGAAAATTTGAACTTGAATTATATACCTTATGCTTACGTTTGTTCGACTAATTCTTATGAGTGGAGCAAAAGTGATAATATAGAAACACTCCTCGTACTCGAAAATTCTTTTAATACTTTTTTATGTTGTCTTTCTGTTATCTAGTTATGTCTACACAGTCTGAGCTTGTTCTTATCCAAAGGACAAGTACATGGAATTCCAATACAATTTCATTTTTATTGGAATGACAAAGCTCTCAAGAAGATAAGAACGATGCTCAACCGACCGAGCCTAATATAATAAACATATTTCTCGCATTTTAATCTTCCTAATACCCTTCACTCATACTTTTCAGCCCGTCAACGTGAGACGGCTGTCTGTCCTAGATTTCCCTCGAAGCATCGGAAAAACGTCCCCCGCATTTGCAATTATTGCAAAAACTCGCGAAACAATAGAAGTACCCGTGCTTAACACAAAGCACTCACGGGTTCTAACAAAACCGACATTGTTCGACGCAAGCTTGCCTGTCTGTGCTTGCTTTGTTTCTTTTTTTTTAATCCACTTTAACCCCTTCAACATTCCTTCGGAAAACGAACGAGATGCATTGTTACTGCTGGACTGGATTCCTTTCTTCGAAAAAAAAAACCGATGGAATTGAACCCTCATTCACCGTATAATAATCTAACCAAAGTGTCATCGTCAAGGTAAAGTATATTATGGAGCAAAAAAAAAGCAAAGCAAACAAGGTTACCAACCAATAATCTAACGGCTGAGCCGTAGAGTGCGTCCCCAGCTTTTCAGCACGAAAAAAAAAGGAAAAGCCTGAACACGAGAAAAATCACAACGGACAAAAATTTGCAACCTTCTGCTATGCAAATGAGAACCATCATTAGAGAACCGGTTCTCCCTGGAGGCTTTTGAAAATCTACCCGACCTTGGCGTTCATCGGGAAGTGCAGCAACAAGCAACATTGAAACGGTGTCCAGTTAATGACGGACTCACGTCGTCGTTCGAGGCTTTGCTCTACTAAGCTTCTCCTATGTAAAACTGTGCTATTTAACGGGGTTTGGCATACATTGCCTAGCGCTTCGGATCGCATTGTGGCGGTCACGTATCATCATCATATGGGGGCACCGGGACCGCGGGGATGGAGTAGTCTGAGAGCCCTCCGTCGTCCTTTTATTGTCTGTGCTTTGCAAGGATCATTCACGGGAAGGTCATCTCGTTAGCAATCATTCCACAGCAGCCCGGCGGAATCTCGAAGCGTGTTTTCCACTGGAAACGGGTAGGACGTTGAAGGGGAGGCTGATAGGGGGACATTCGTTATCAGGTCGTTGTACGGTCTGTATCTCCTGTGAGCAAGCACGTGCTTTCGCAGTTTCACTCTCGCACCTTTTTCTCTGTTTCTGTCCGATGACACTTATCGGGAGAGAGAATGGTTTGTTTATTTTTTGCTCTCGAAATGTGGCCTACTAGTACTAATATAGTAGGCTGGCGCCAGACTTTAATCACGCCGCTGCTGTTTCCATCAAGCAACAGTCGCGCATGTATGTGTGTGTAGACGAATCGTACAAAGCGTTCCAGTGAAGTGGCAAACGGAATTAAGAACAAAAGAAGAACAATTTAAAGTGAACAATGCTGTTGTCGTTCGGTGTTATCCTCTTGTGGTTCGGTGAGCTGCTGGGAGGCGCGCCTCCAAGCTCGTTAGTGTCCCTTTCTTCTGCATTTTCATCGTGGGAAAATTTTGAAAACATCACCAACGAGCCGGGCTTTACGAGGAAGAGCCGAGTGCTGCGGGGTGTGGCGAAATCCGTTTTATTAGTGAATGAAACTAACGTGCTGAATAGAAATTCCATCAATACGGCATTCGAGCGAACGAGATTGGCTGCTGCCAGTGGGAAAAAACGTTCACGAGAGGTGTCCATTCTGGGACTGTTCGAACTGAGCACCCGTCAGGGGGTGCGAAAGGAAGGATACAGCGAACTGGCGGCCGCTCAACTGGCAGTGCAACATATCAACCGGCGAGGTTTGCTGCTTGGGTACACGCTGAAGCTGCTGACCAACGATACCAAGGTTTGTGTGCATTTTTTAGATTGTGGAAGTGCAATTTTATGTCGTACATGATAATACGTCAATTGTTTGGGGAATTGGATGTGAATAGCAATGCGCCTCCATAGGAACAATGGCATTGGCGGGCGCATGGTACTTTAATATTTCGTATAATTTCAGTGTGATCCCGGGATCGGCATCGATCGTTTTTTCCATGCTCTGTACACCCACCTAGATAAGCGAATAATTATGGTGTTGGGATCCGCTTGTTCGGAAGTTACCGAAAGCTTGGCAAAGGTTGTTCCATACTGGAATATCGTGCAGGTATTGTTATTTATTAGATCCAACCAAAATTTTCAGCACAATATAATTGTGTACCTAAATGAAACAGGTTTCTTTTGGTTCCACCTCACCGGCTCTCAGTGATCGGCGAGAGTTTCCACTGTTCTACAGAACGGTAGCACCAGATTCGTCCCATCATTCGGCACGTATTGCATTTATCCGATATTTCGGCTGGGATACGGTCGCCACCTTCGCCGAGAATGAAGAAGGTCATTCGTTGGCGATCAACGATCTGGTTACCGAGCTGGAACGAGCCAACATTACGTGCGCAGCGACGATTTCCTTTGCCGAAACGGACTTCAAGGAACAGCTAAAGCTACTGCGGGTATTTTGTTCCCATAGAATGTCCCCACCTACAGCTACCGATCACAGAGTCGGAACAGTACACACACTTAGTGCCTCTTCCCCGTCACACCTACCCCCTTCTCTAAGCAACCCAGTTTTTCTCCAGTAGAGTTGTAGTAGCTCGTTGTTTCCGTTGATCCCTGAATGCAGGTGCTGTCCTCTGTTCAATTTAGGTAAGATGTTGTTCGATGGTCACGTACTATTAAATGCTTGCTTCCCATGTTCACTGTGTGCAACTTTGAATAAGTGTCATTTTTTTCCTTGAGCACTGGATAAGAGATAGACCGGCTAGATGATTCTAATTGAGGATATTTATTTTCCAGGATAAAGACATTCGCGTGATCATTGGTAGTTTCTCACATGAAATCGCTGCTAAGGTGTTTTGTGAGGTAGGTACTGTATATGATTAATACTTATTTACTCCTTTTTTCTGGTGATTCAAAGTTTACCTAACGTTTACATAGATTTCCTTTGAACCAAATATCTTCTTCTTCTAATATATGAAAGTGAATGAGAGTAAGAATGCATGTTAACTCCGGAACGCCTCCGGAATGTTATCTAGCAAACTTGGCACACATGTTCCTTGATAATGGAATTGGCTTTAGGGGGTTGACTAGAAGAGGGTCTCTGGTTAGGGGGGATTCAGAAAAGTAAAATGGTTTCTGCGTTTCTGTTGTATTTGAACCGAGAGGAGTTGTACAAGTTACTGGGAGACAACCCAAGTAACAATTTCAGTATTATTGCATTCTTATGATGGCATGTAAGGCCCATTTTGGTCATTAAACCATCATAAGAGTGCAATAAAACCATCAGTGTTACTTGGGAAGACCGGGGGACTGAAAAGAACTGTTTCTCTTCCGATGCAGGGATTTTCACAGAGAAAATAGTTGCTTTAGTGGCTGCGGAACAAAAGGTGGAGTTGTGTGTCCGGTCTATATATCACGAGCAACGATTAACTAGTCGTTAACGCCAGCAGTCGTTTCATGCTAAACAGATGCACTCAAGCGCATGTGTATAAGTGTAAGAAAGAAGACAAAAAGAGAACCTCTCATTTGTACATTGAACCTTTTGACATGTTGACGAGATATATTTTGTCATAACTCCGGAACGCCAAGATCGGTTTCTATCAAACCCGACATACAAGTTTCTTGGCATTGGGGGGTTATAGAGGACTTGACAACAAGTGTGACCGCTATCAAGGGGGCAACAAAATAAGCAAATGGGCTGTGGTATAGGTATTTTTGGAGAGAAAACAAATGTATAAGTGGATGTTGGACAAAAGGGAGAGCTCAAGAGAAATCCACATAAGAAAAAAAAGGTTGAAATTAAAGAAAACTTTTTCACATTGTAGGTATCTGTCGTGAATAAAATTAATAGTGGAATTCAATTGTGAAAAAGTTTTCTTTAATGTCAATTTTCGTATTCCACCAAGTCGCTCAAAAAAACTTCAGTCAAAAATAAAGTGTTTCTAGCATTATGCTTTATGTTTGCAAAACAAACAAAAAAACAACTGAAAGACAAAAGGGGAGATGCCACTTACAAGAGGGCTCACTTACGTACTTTTTCGGCGACAATCCGCTTTTCGAATCTGGGTCGAATTTAGTAGTCGCCTCCACGTTTCCCGGTGGTGGGCTGACACAACCCAGACGGCCCTAATACCCGCTCCTCTAGCATGACGAGAATCATCAACGCTCATTCAACGGGTATAGGGTTTGCCTCGAAGAGGGCTACTCGAGCCGAAAATGCCGATACCTGATATAAGAGAGGAGGGCCAGATCTTCTAAATATATGAAAGTGAATATATGTTTGTACTTAAATTTGTATACACCGCCATAACTTCAGAACGCCTGGACATTAAACTTGGCATACAAATAGAGATAAGAAAGAGGTCTTAGGAAAAGGAGTGACAAGGGAGATGGTTCAAATAAGGAGAAAAGGCGTTGTTTCTCTTTCTTTCTTTATAATTAACAAAAAACGGGAAATTGACGGAGGAACAGACAAATGAGGAAAAGAATGTTTGTTTTATACATCATGGGAATTTCTAATTTCGTACAAGCTACTGCGAGACAAAGGGGCTCCGAGTAAGATCGGACATATGATCTACATCATAATGATCTGAGCCTATTTATACTAATCAAGAACGGCTGAGGAAATGGAGTGATTGCGAATTACACCGTTGTGGGATCGGCTTTGTTCTTAAAATTATACGTTGATCCATTGATTGTAGTTTGTCCGAAAATGCTCAATCCCTGGGATCATGATATTTTGGAAAACTGACTTCTGACCTCTCTACTCGTTTCTCAATTCTTACATCTCCCTACTCACTTCTCAATTCTTTCCTCTCACTTCTCTTTTTACATTTCTCACTTTTCACTTCACTTCTTAATTCTCACTTCTCGCTTCTCGCTTCTCACTTCTTATTTCTCACTTCTCACTTTTTACTGGTCACTTTTCACATCTCAGTTCTTACTTCTTACTTCTCACTTTTACTTCTCGCTTTTTATTTTTTCTTTTCACTTTTCACTTTTCACTTTTCACTACTCACTTTTCGCCTCACTTCTTTATTCTCGCTTTTCACTTCTCTTTTCTCACTTTTCACTTCTCAGTACTCAAATTTAAAGCGACACATCCACTTCTTGTTGACTTTCCAATGCATAGAGGCAAAAGCAAGCCTTCTAGGTGCTTCATTCCATTATCGAAACTTGACCATCTGTTTTTATACGACAGACTTCGCAGCCAGCTGCTAGAGTGCAGGACAATTGCAGGACCAGTTGCTACGGTCCTATTGACTCTAACACCCTGTCCCTGTAACACATACGACGACTGGCTTATTAGGCCAGCGTCATACCTCGAAGTCAACTGGGAGGCCAAGAGGCAATTCAGCCTTATTTCTGTTCGGCCTCTCGTACACACGGCATTATGACCATTCGGTCATAATATACATTATGCCTTACCTAATACGCCTCGCGACCGTATGTCTAACGGGGTGTCAACAAAAAAACGTTCTGTAAGGTTTACGCACAGGCAAACAGACATAACTCTTGGAAGAAAAATCAGCAAAAATTATCGTATCTCACATTTAACCTGACCACTAGCACCATCTATGATCGACATTCCCAAATATCAAATAGCAACATGGGTGTCCCTCGAAGTAGCAAGTAAGGGGAATTCCCCTTCTTTCGTCAAAAAGCGCCACTTTTACCAAAACGGTGTTACTCAAGGGGTCGGACACTCAGCACATAGTGCCCTGGCACTGCAGAGATATCAAACGGCACACCTCTAAAGCCTTATAAAAATAACATTTATAGGGCTTTACACACCTCCGGTTCAATTTTACATATGAAATGGGAGCACTGCCAGTTGTCAAAATCATCTCGCACGGTTGCCAGATCTACCAGATTTTAACGAATTTAACAAATCTTGCAGTTCGGCACTTTCGGTACAGTATCGGCACAGCTCGGTTCGTTTCAAGTCGCCTAACACAAAAACGGCTGTGCCGAGTGACCGACCTGTCTAATATACTAGAATTTCTTTTTATAAAGATGAACACCGCTTTCTTCCGCCTAGACGTGTGATCATTCTTTATCCTATTCTTTTTTTTCAGTCAAGATTAGAACCACTGCGACCATTATTTTGATGTGTTGTGATAATTTGTTCTATATGAATTGTTCGTGATTGATATTAGCAACCAATTATTAAAACCTCAACTTTTGGAGTTGACCTTTCATCATTTCTTTTGTGGGAGTGACGAAGTGTCTGATGCGGAAAATGATAAACTGGGTGAACTGGAAAACCTCGAAATATAGACCAAAAATATATTGGGTCGTTCAATGGCAGGTGGGACTCGCACCCACACTCTTTCGGTTGGCACCCGAATATTTTACTAAGTAAACTACTGCCGCTCCCCTATAGTCTGATATCTAATTTTGTTTTATTTTCCCAGTTCTATCACTCCACGCATCACTCATTCGCCTCAACCACGATAATTGTTGTTTGTATGGTTACTCTTTGTTGTGCCATTGAACAACCCAATATATTTTTGACCTATATATTGAAACTAGTTGAGCCCGAATCTTACGATCCGGAAAATATAAATTTCTGTTCAGAATTCAGAAAACTGCGGATACATTCCATTGGCCAGTGGTTGCGAAGATGATTAATCTTTGTATTAGTTCTTTGAGTTCTTATATTGCATAATGTAGCTCTAAGATGTTGTACATAAAAGAGTCAGCCGGAAACTGAAACAAATAGTTTCTATGCTCTTTGAGAAAAACGCATTCAAAGTTTACTGCATTTGAAAGCATCTTATAATTTTGGCTGTTTGCAACATTTCAGTAGCTTGATTGGAGTAAAATGTTGCTTAGAAAATTATTAATCGTTTGCTGTCATTCAGGGATGGTTCGATCACTTTGACTCAATTTTGATTCATTTGACACTACCGTCTCAGCTGAGCAAAATTTCACAAAGTTATGTATGAGACATTCGTAGAACTCGTTATTATTTACAATTTTGCAGAATAAAGTGTTGCTGCAACTTTTGCAGTTACGGCGCTACAAGGCTAGTGCCTCTTTAGTAACTAAATGAACGTTCATTTAGTTACTAATGTGGTACTAGTCTTGTAGCACCGTAACTACAAAAGATACAGCAACACTTTATCCAGCAAAATTGTAGATCTAGATCTTATCTACAAATGTCCTATACATCAATTTGTCAAATTTTGCTCGGTTAGGACGCTACTGTCAAATGAATCAAAATTGAGTCAAAGTGATCAAACCATCCCTGCTGTTTTTAATTCATTTTTTAAAATTTTGCGACTTGGTCCGGTCTGATTTAACACCGACCATATGATATCGCGCCAAGCAATCGAGTTGAACAAGCGAATCGATCAGTTAAATCAAGCAATCGAGTCAAGCAGTTGGGTCGAGCAGTTGAGTCGAGCAGTCAAATCGAGCAGTTAAATCAAGCTGTTCAATCAAGCAGTCCAGTCGAGCAGTTGAATCGAGCAGTCCAGTCGAGCAGTTGGGTCGAGTAGACCAGCTGAGCACTCAAGTCGAGCAGTTAAGTCGAGCACTCGTATCGAACAATTTAGTCAAGCAGTCTAGTCGAGCGGTCGGGTCGAGCGGTTGAGTCGAGTAGTCCAGTCGAGCAGTTGAGTAGAGCAGTTAAGTCGAGTTGTCGAATCAAATAGAAATCAAGCGGTTGAGTCGAGCAGTCAAGTTGAGCAGTTAAGTCGAGCAGTTAAGTCGAGTAGTTCAGTCGAGCAGTGGAAGCAAGCAGTTGATTCGAGCAGTTGAGTCGAGCGTCGAATCGAACAGTTAAGCCAAGCAGTGGAGTCGAGCAGTCTAGTCGAGTAGTTGAATCAAGCTGTCCAGTCAAGCGGTCCAGTCGAGCAGTCGAATCGAACAGTTCAGTCGAGCAGTCGAATCGAACAATTCAGTCGAGCAGTTCAATCGTGCAATTCAGTCGAGCAGTTGGGTCGAGTAGTAAATCGAACAAATGCGTCAAGTAGACGAATCGAGTAGTTAAGTCGAGCAGTCGGGTCGAGTAGTAAATCGAATAAATGCATCAAGTGGACAAATCGAGCAGTCCAGCAATCAACCAGTGACTATAGGTGACTGAGAATACAACCCATTGCTACGAAAGCATGACGTCCTGTCAGGGGCCTGTTTTTAGTTACCGATAAGCCTCTTATGACGTCCTGTCAGAGTCCTGGTTTTCGGTACAGACAAAAGCCTCTTATATCAATAGATTTTCCAGTTCATCCAGTTTATCATTTTTTGTGCCATAGAGTCGTATAGACGTATAAAGTCATATACAATTTACATATACAATATACATTTTTGCTGTCTTTTCATTGTCATTTAGTTGTTATTCATTCTTTTTAACGTCCTGCTTTCTGGCATCTTTACATCAAAACAGAAAAACAGAAAAAAATCTTTACATCGTCTTTTTTGTCTCGTTCAGCAATTTGCTGTCATTTTTTATCATTTGTCGTCTGCTGTGGAGTTTTTCGTTTGATGGCGACTTTTTGCTGTCATTTGTATTCTTTTTAGCCTTTGTTATTGGTTTGAAACCTTTCTAGAGTCTCCTCATCGATTTTTGCATCTATTTCTAATTGTTTTTGTTCCTTTTATCATCCTTTTCCGTTTTTATCATCCTTTTGGAATTTTCCGCTTTTTAGCGAAAGCGAATTTTGTCGTCTTTTCGCTGTTTGTTCTCCATACTTTCGTCATCTTTTTTTTTATCTATTTGCTGTCTTTTCTTCGTACTTTCATTACCTTTCCGTCATCGCTTATCGCTGCCTTTTCGCCATCCTGTGGCAATTTCTTTATCTTTATGTCATATCTCTGTAATATTTTTTTCTTTATTTTTTTTACATCTTTTCATCGTCTGTTCGTCTTTTCTATGTCTGTTTTAGGTCTTTTTCGTCGTTTCCCAGCGGTTTCTTGACGTTATTTTCGTCTGTGCTGTGCTGTGTCTTTTGCTTTTCATCGTAATTTTGTCGTCTTTTCTTTATTTTTATATAGGCATCTCTCCATCATATTCTCGTTGTCTTTACTTTATACTAAATTCTGCATTTACCAACAATGAAGCTTCTTGTCAGGGCAAGTTATAAGTGTGGTACCGGCTCGACAAGTGAATGGTGCCTCTAGTTTCAGGGCAAGTTATAACTCTCCGCACTTCCTGGCTTTAGAAAACGAGATTAATTGAAAAGTAGTAACATTGACACGTAAGCATGGATAATATGCATTTCACTAACTCTATAGCGATTCTGCAAAAAAACGAAGTGCGGAATATAGAAAAATACACCTGCATGATATCACAATAGATCAAAATGCTGACCGCAGCGAATACAATTAATAGAATATTTCTAAATCCGTTGAACTACGGATTACCCCGTAAATATAACATCACTATCAGGACATTACGACAGCTAGCCATAGCCATGGATGAGACCCCGTTCATGTTTAAGGTTGTGCAAGAAGAATTTGGGAGAATTTATTTTCGGAAACAAAACAAAAGCCCTGCTGCGACAGAAGTTAAGGAACAAATAATGCGCATAATAGCGCATCGTAAAGAAGACCTCAGCAGAGAGCAACTACTGGTACTTTGATTCTCCTGCTTCACCTCATTTCGGCGTACTTTGGGAAGCGGCTGCACGCTCCGCAAAGATTCAGTTGTCGAAGGCTCTATGTTTAACTTTTCGCATTCAGCATTTACTGTTTCCTAAGAAAAGCGTTTTGGAGAAAATCGGAAATGAATTTATTTTTATTCTTCAGGCCTACTATCTGGGTATGTTCGGCGCAGACTACGCGTGGATTTTACAAGACTCGCAGATCTCCCTCTGGTGGTTGATGCACTCTGCAACTTGTCCTTTGTCGAACCTGCTGCGAGCAGTCGAGAACGTGCTGCTGGTGTCCAGCTACAATAGCATCGTTGGAATGGGAAACGCCCTTAGCGGTTTGGTAAGTCTTCCGTTACTTGACAGTCTACCTAACTTCCCATCCATGTCATTTCAGACAAACGAAATCTTCCTCCGAAAGCTGTTGGAAATGAACGTAACGGATCCGGTGTCACAGTTCGCACCGCAAACGTACGACGCCGTGTGGGCGATGGCACTGGCACTCCGTGGTGCCGAACGAACCTGGACCCAAGTGGCACACCCGAACCGAACGCGGCTCGCCCACTACGACTACACCCGGTTCGATATCGCTCGCGAGCTGCTGCGGCAATTCGACAGCCTACAGTTCAACGGCATTTCCGGGCCGGTTTCGTTCGATGGTGCCGATCGCGTGGGTACGACTTCGTTCCACCAGATTCAGGCCGGTTCACTACGGTTGATCGCTTTCTACTACCGGAAGAATCATACGCTGGACTTTGGGTGTCCCGGGTGCGAGCCGGTCCAGTGGGAGTCCGGTCAGGTACCGATTGCTAAGCGTATCCTGCGACTTCGGGTTGATGCAATTTCGCCGCTAGCGTTTTACACCGTGGTGATCCTGGCAACGGCAGGGATAGCAATTTCCGTGTTGTTTCTGGGTTTGAATTTGCATTTTCGGAAGTTGAAGTAAGTGCAAGAGGGTTAATTTCAATGATGACAATGATTTCTTATTCATTTTTGTTTCAACTGCAGGACGATCAAACTATCCAGCCCGAAGCTGAGCACGATCACCGTTTGCGGATGCATTGTGGTGTACGTGGCAACTATTTTACTTGGACTGGATCATTCAACGCTACCGTGGCCGTCGGTGACGTTTTCCACAATCTGCATGGCAAGGATTTATTTCCTATCGGCTGGATTTTCGCTCGCCTTCGGAGCAATGTTTGCCAAAACATTTCGAGTTTACCGGCTGTTTACGCTGAGTGCCGGAGGTTTGTGTAGGGATAAGATTCTGAGGGATACTCAGCTGATATCGCTCATTGGGGTACTGCTGCTGCTGGATGCTTGCGTGGTATCCTTCTGGATGACGGCTGATCCGATGGAACGATACTTGCATAATTTGACGTTGGAAAATAGCGCCACGGATCGAAGTTTGGTGTATTTGCCTCAGGTTGAGCTCTGCCGGTCACGTCATTACGAAAGTTGGCTTGGAACGCTGTACGTCTACAAGGGAATGCTGTTGATTGTGGGAGTCTATATGGCGTGGCAGACGAGAAATGTGAAAATACCAGCTTTAAATGATTCCCAGTATATTGGAGTATCGGTCTACAGTGTGGTGATTACAAGTGCGAGTGTGGCCGTACTGACGAATCTGCTGTACGAAAGAGTTACATTGGCCTTTGTGATCACTTCTGGTTTTATATTGGTCTCAACGACTGCCACACTCTGTTTGCTGTTCCTTCCCAAAGTAAAGGACATTCTCGACAAAGGAGAAGTCTACGATCCAGTGATTCATAGCATGGGTTTGAAAATGCAATGCAACACGCGTAGGTTTGTTGTGGATGATCGACGAGAACTTCAGTTTCGCGTTGAAGTTCAAAACCGAGTGTACAAAAAGGAGATCGAAGTTCTGGATGCTGAAATCAGTCGGTTGGAAAAATTACTTGCTCACTCATCAGGATCGTCATCACAATCGTCTGACACCAATGTGAAACCGTTGGACGAATTTGACGCATTTAGTGCGACTTCTAGCGGTCTTCCACTGTTGCTACTGTCCGTATTGCCACCGGTCATACCAAGAGCTAGTTGGCCAACTGTTGGGCTGATTCCATCTCCCTTGAAACGGGACGTGGCGTTCAGCTCACAACCACGAATAGAAGTTGAAAATGATGCAGAAAATGCGAACGGAATTATCGGTCGGATAAGATGTTTGTTTGGATCAAAAATTCACAAAACTTCTTCGGTCTCGGCGTTAGGTGGAATCGCCGCTGCCGCGATGGGTATGCGTCCTTCCACGTTAACGATTTTCGCCGAAGTGGACGCTGAGGACGAGCTTTCTCCGCTGAACGATCGTGATAGAACGGAGATCTTTACGGTACAGCAAGCACCGGCTGAGGCGCTGCACCGTCTGACGGGTTCCGAGCCGCGGGTAAATTTTGTGCTACCAGAAGAGATCGTTGGCCGCCGTCGGGCATCGACGACAGTGGAACCGCTAACGTTACGGGAGCGCATTAAGGGATCACCACGTTTTCCACACCGGGTGCGTCCGGCTGATCGACCAATCCGACTAGGTGATTGCGGCCAGCCTAGCTTTCTGACCGTTAAAAGTTGTGAAGGGTTACCGCCACGGCAAAATAAAGATATGGAGACGAAGTGGAAATCGATGGATTTATTAGCATCAGGGGACGGTGATCGATGCTAGATAGCAAAGCTGTTGATGTGTTTTGTTTGATGATTGGAGTGCGAGTGATATTTATGATGTTTCTATATAGACGGTTTCATCGTAGACCGAGCAAAAAGCAATGACCACTGAAATTGGTTAACATTAGGCGATATATATTATATACTACTGCGTGCTGTGTTCTATAGAGAAATATAGTAAACTTCTAGATCATTTCTTGTTTTATGTGGAAATTTATTTCAAGCCTGATGACCAGAGGTTGGTAAACTCGCAAAATTATTATATACGCCGAGCACCGGCGAACGATTTTATAATGAGAAAACAGAGAAGCCTATTCGCCTATCCACATACATTCACGCTTCATAGCATCGCTGAATATAATAATATCGTGTGCAACCCAAAAGTGCGAAACAACACCTAGTGCTGCTTCTAAAGCGACTAATGGTACTTTAAACTATTTCCTTTTCGTGGAGATATTATTTTAAATACTTTCCGGCGTCCCCAAGCGTCCAACACCAGATAAATCGGCTACAACAAATGTTCAAAAGAGTGTCGCTTCCTTGCCGATTCGTATTTGATTGGTTTTGTGTTTTCTATCCGTAGCATTTGTCTCTGTAGCAATATGCCTCGTGGTCAAGCCTCCGATCCTACCGCTCGCTCTCTCATGCTGCAGCATCCACCGAGAACCTCAGCTTCAAAATTTAACTAGTAACTAGTGAAGGATCCATCCCATGCGCTTTTACTACCGAAACGTGCGAGGATTACGAACAAAGTTAGATCCATTTTTTCTGGTTGCAAGCAAATGCGATTGCGATATTGTTGTGTTGACCAAGATAAGCTTGATGAATGTTTATATAGTGCGTAACTGTTCAGCAATGTCGATCGTGGCCCCTCGAACAATAGGAGAACCCGTGGTGGGGGTGTTCTGATAGCTGCCAATAGAAAAACAGGATTTCTTGATTTGGTCTTGTCTTACCAAGCTGCACCACTCGTGATCACTGTCAACGCAGACCGTTCTGCGTTTGACGTTCTGTTGAATCTTCCAGCGCCGATTATTTTTGAGGAGTCTCAACCTCTCTGATAGATTCACCGTAGACCTCGTCCGCAAAGCCGACAATCTTTAGGTTCAACACCTAGATGACGTTCCACAGCACCGGGCCCAGTATGGAACCTTGCGGAACCCCTGCGGTGATTGGAACGCACCTCTGATCCTCCTCCGTGTTGTAGCATAGCACACGATTCTGGAAATAATTTTCTAGTATTCTGTACAGCGACACCGGCCCTTGGACGTTCTGAAGGGAGTTGGCTATGGAGTCCGAACTAGCGCTATTGAACGCATTTCTCACGTCGAGCGTGACAATTGCGCAATAGCGGATAGCGGCTGTCTTAGTGACAGACAAGGTGGCATCCGCCGTAGATTTGCCTTTTCGGAAGCCGGATTGGTTCCTTGACACACCGTTTGTACCCTCAGTGTACTGTACGAGTCTGTTAACGACAAGATCGTCAGATTTATGGCAGTCAGATTTATGGCAGTCAGCATGGCACCGAATATCAGCCTTCCCTTCCCTTCTTCAGTGTACCAACATGCTCCCATAGACTCGGGAAACCATCACAAAAATATAAAATTAGTTCAACTAACCTGCTAGCCGTAATAAGATTTTGCAACTCGAAGCACTAAACATTGCATTCTATAAGTTCTATTACTTTTTCGGTCATTAATTACACTAAATACTGAGATTAGTGACCAATTAATGTTCATCACTATATTTTCACTTTTTCGCCGTCGGTTTTTCATTAATTTTTTCAGCCGTTTCAGTCGTCAAATCAATCGCGAAACTTAACTTGAGGCACAAAAAACTTTAGTTTACCACCCGAACAGTTATTTAGAGAGATATTATAATCATTTTGCTCAAATTGTTCACTTGAATTGATAGGAAAAACTTCACTTCGTTTCGATTGCAATTCCGAATCCGCGACCGTCGTTGTTGTACGTTGCCAAGGGAACGGACGTTTGTATGGAGGGATGCCAACGTAAACATTTGAGCATGAAATTGACCAATTATTTTCGCTAATAAATTAAAGGCCGTAGAGTGTCGATAATACACTTATAAAATTCACTGATAATAAAATTCACCGTAGAAATTTTATGTGATAGAATTACTGTCGGATCTAGTTCAACAGCAAAAATTGATACGCGATTCTACGTTTCACAATTGTTCATAACAGATTGTTACCTACTACTAGCAACTCTATTCTCAACAAAACGATAGTGGCAACAAGTACTGAATTCAGTAAAAAACCAACTGGACTCTGACGATTTTCACCTTAAGGATAACGGACAGATCGGCCTATATGACGAGGGGACCCCCGGAGGTTTTCCCGGCTTTGGCAATAGGATCAGGTTCTGTCGCTTCCATCTGTCCAGGAAGTGGCCATCTTCCAGGCGTCTGCTCGTTACTGCCCCGCTGTATCTGCACTTGCTGTAAATTTGTTTAAAAGACTCATTTTGTTTCTAAAGGATCCCCCTTTAAGCCGCTATCCAAACCCATTTGAAGTAGTCGGCTTAATAATCCCACGGCTATCTATTAAAACAGGGAGAAGCATGCGAGGTTTGGGGTAGCGCCTTATGGGCAACTGCACCAGCACCAGAGCCAGATCGGCGTAAATCAGGAATATGCATCTGAACCTACTCCCGCCCGGTGGTCGCCGGTCGATGGATTTTGGAACGTACTTGAAAGCTTGCCAGATTTTACGAGACGGAGTCACACGACTTTACTAGGGGAGCTCGTCGCAAATGTCAGTCTAAAGTCATTACCCAAGCAGCACACTTTTGGCACTTTTAGTCGAAGAAACTTATTTACGACTGAAATTGGTTCTAAATCAGTTGACACTACTGCTTTATAACAACTGTGCTAGTAGGGTATTTATTTTATTTATTCATTTAATTTTTTATTTCGGGCCTGTGGGGTTTTTTTCCCTGGGGACTGCCTTACACGTTTGGTGAATATTTTAGAATAATTAACCGTTATTGTTTTATTTATTAATACCCTATGCAAGCAGATGGTTAAAGAATGTGATAAAATCAGTATGACACTGTACTAAAACTTTCACCACCAACTCTTTGTTCTGCTGATCAAATACAATGACATTAGTTTAATTTCACATTTGCCACATCGTAACTTTTCCTTCGTTTTATCACCTAGTTTCGACACGATAAATATAAATAGAATAAAAAATGCATTGGTCACATTGATAGGCAAATAAACCCAGCTATAATGTCACAATTCGTATCCGTTTGATGCAGAAGTGTGAAACGATAATTGAAGCCTGTGAAAAACTGTCTCCCGTTCAGGTGGCGAATGCCGTGTTGAACGCTCCTGTCCCCCCGAGTATTTAATTCGCACGTCCACCATTCGGAACCACCATTCAGGACGAGCTGACAGTGCAAAACGACGGAAACAATGAGCAGTCTGGATTGTCCAATCGTTTCGGTTAACGTGCGTATTTGGCGATTTTGGTCGTTTTTCTACAAACACGATGCCATGCGGTATCTCGGCATCATTCCGATAACCGTGATGAATGTGTTTATGCTCTTCGATTTGTGTCGATCATGGAATAACTATGACAATATGATCATCAATGCGTATTTCGTTGTGCTGTGGTTTGATGCGGTGGTAAGTTTTACGAGTGAAATTTTTACCTGGATTTTAGTCTTACCATTCATATTTTATAACAATAACTATAGCTCAGAGGGCTGGTTTTGATATTCAACCGTGGCAAATTTGAACACTTTCTAGAGAGAATAGCCGTCGAATACAAGAAGATTGAGGTTAGAGAAATTGAACATACATTATATGAACCGTTAAGTACAATGTTTTTGGTAATTTCAGACAACTGATGATTATTTTATACGGTGGACTGTGTCGAACTTTACTCGACAAGCTAGAATGCTATCCTTTGGCAACCTGTGCCTAGGAGGCATCATATGTACGTGCTTCGCAGTGTATCCACTGTTTGCCGGTGGCCGTAAATTGCTTTACGGCGTGTACATTCCTACAATAAATGAATTCGATTCGCCACAGTATGAAATTTTATATGTGATACAGGTTTTGCTGCTATTTCCTGGCAGCTGTATGTACATACCGTTTCCCAGTTTCTTCTCATCGATTACATTATTCGGACTAATTCAGATCAAGACATTGCAGTATCAGTTAACAACTCTTGGCGACACTTCGAAAGGGAAAGATGCTCGTAATCTTAATTTAATAGTGAATAATTTGATTGAGGATCACTTGCATATTATCAACTATGTCCAGGATGTTAATTTACTATTTTCCAACATCTGTTTAGCCGAGTTTCTTATGAGTGGAATTTTAATGTCTGCTTTGCTGTTTTTTCTAAGCATAGTATGTACTATTCATATTTCGGCGAAGTACAATAATCACATTGTTGCACGTATTTCAGTGTGAAAACCGAGCTCAAATCGTAATCATTATGGTGTACATTTTAATGATAATTACGCAATCTTTCGTTTTCTACTGGCAAGCCAATGAGGTACGCGAAGAAAGCATGGGAATCGCCAAGGCTGCATACAGTGCTCCGTGGATCGAGATGGATGTTTCGGTTAAGAAAAAACTTTTGCTAATTGTTCTTCGGGCACAGCGGCCACTGGAGGTAAATTGAAAATGGAACCATAAGATTGCTGCTTATTAAATTGCTATTTTCAGATAAAGCTGGGTAATGTTTATCCGATGACATTGGAGTTGTTTCAATCGTTGATGAACGCATCCTACTCGTATTTTACTCTCCTAAAACGAGTTCAAAATTGAAGGTAAAGTGCGAACGGAAAGTCTGAAATAAAGAAACTGAAAATAAATATTGTATTTGAAAAACTCCTTTATGCCCAATATGCCTATTTATTTTAAAATGAATTTTAGTTATAAATGTAGGCACCGTGAACCTCCGTCCGATCATTCCTAGTAAAAAAGCAAACGCACTGGGGCATCAGTTTGGATTGTCTCACAACTGGAGGCAGAACATCGCCATCCCATACGAGTATTCTGTCACTGAAGAAGGTACCAGAGGAAGAAAAAATCAGCGAGGACGAGCTCGTGTGATCTAATTTTCTCACACACGAGTACTCATCCTAAAGAATGCGCCGGCATAAGCGTTCCTTTACGTAACTTATTAATGCATTGCGACGAGCTTTAGCGAGTGTGTCTTTAGCTAACAGCTACGGTCGTCACTCTCGTTCTTCATTGCAACCCGAGCTGCTGACGCCGATTATACGCAAGGGCTCGCACTCCCACCCGTCAGTAGAATCGGGGGCAAATGTAATGCAAAACCTGTATCCCAGTGCGTCACTATGCCTCACGGGCAGCTGTTTGCTCAGGAGTAATTTGACTCACGAGGAAGACGATATTAGGGTGTGCGTGCGTGCGCGAGTGTGTAGGTAGCAGAATGTCTGCACACAGCAGTGGTGGTTATTTGTTTTACGCTTGCATGTGCGGCATAAACGCTGAATGCTGTGCTTCTCATACTCACTTGCGCGAGAGTGGACAATGACCTCGTGGCGCCCTTGGCAAGTGTCTGATTTAGTGCCCTACCGTTCCCTAAATCAGTGTTCCTTTGGAATAGACCAACCTCATGTTTGTTGTCTTGACCTTTATAATGAGGTCGGCCATTAATTAATTTTTAATAACGGTAGATTTGTCAATAGATGAAGGGAACAATAGAAGAAAGGAAAGAAACAGTGTGGTGTTTGTACGTAACTGCAACGGCAATCAACGACTAGACAAGAAAACGTAACCATAGTGAGTAGAAGTCAAAATATGTTTCTATGTTCAATGTCTTAAAGTTTTATCCTGTTATTAAAATAAATAAACTATTGCAGTTACCTCTGAAAAAGGCCAAACCCAAAGGCCGAAACTTCAGGCAGTATAAAAAAGCCGTTTTCAATATAAAACTGACTGGAAAGCCGAATATCCGCAATACAACACTTTTTAAAGTAATCATCATTAGAAGTTACACATCGAGCGTAGATCATTAAGAAATTGCACTTCATTTTGGATATAGCATCGTTATTGGTGGTACCGTGGCACGGCAACTTTCAAGATTGTTGGAAAGTGTAAACCAAGCGTTAGAGTGAAACCCTTGATCATCAACTGCGGTTAAAGGTCATTCGGGCAGTCAAGGCTGATCGTATGTAAACGTACGATCGTACGTCTGTGACTACAAAGTCTGCAAGTAGAGAATCCAACCGGACCATCAAATAAAAAAACAGAATTCGGTCCCGTGAGGTGTAACTGATGAACGATGAAACTTAGGAGCCAACTAAATCCCGGGGGTCAAATTCTACAAGGAAGCAGCAAGCATCGTAGCAGATACTAGTTTGTTTTCGTGGAAGGGATCTGTTCTTGTATATTCCTCAAAATAGATCAAAGGATATTAATGATATGTAAGTAACGAAAATGAATGTAAGCTACTTAAAACAAAAATTAAAAATATATTTTACCGCAGTACCCCTTGAAAAATACATCAACAAAGTGTCGAAATGTCGGCAAAACATCAAACCTCAGTCTTGATAACTTTCACTAAAGACTGCATTCAGTCGATAAAAACACAATTTGAAATTAGAATTGAAACTAGGAAATTGGAATTTAAATTGTACTTGAAATTAGAGTTCAAATTAAAATCGAGCATAAAATTATAAATTCTCCTGAAATAGTTTAAATTAGGAATTAAATTAGACCTGAAATTGGGCTTAAAATCGCACATGCAATTGAAACTTGACATTAGACAATAAATTAGACTTGAATTTGGATTATTTTAAACTTGTAGTTTTACTTCAAGCCGGACATGGGCACAAAATTAGAAACGAAGATCGTTGTCTTATTCTGTTTTACTCGTTTCACCTTCTTTCTGTTCCGTTTTTTCTCTTTTTTAGCCACGTTTTTCACTTTTTGTTCAATTTTTTCTTTTTGCCTACCATTTTCTTGGATTTTACTCTCACTTTTCTTCCGGTTTTTCGTTATTCTCTCGTTACCTTTTTTTGTTTTCTGTTTCATTGTTCTATTTTTTTTTGTTTCCTGTCCATTTTTACTTATTTTCGGCCCTGTTTTTCCTCTTGTTTATGATAAGTTTTTTGTTATATTATTTCTCATTTGTCTTTTCATCTTTCTTCGTCGTATGTTCTGGTCTTTTACTTTTTGATGTTCCAGTTTTTCATCTTTTCTGTTAAGTTTATTCTGTTTTTTGCTCCCTTTTTTCACTTTTTGGATCCATCGTTTTTCGCCTTTTTCATTTCCATTTTTATTTTGTTTTCTTTTCTTCCCATTTCCTTCGTTTTTTCTATTACTGTTCGTGTTTCTCCATTTGCCTGTTCCCATTATTGCTCCTGATTTGTCCCGATCTTTCTCCAGTCCAGTTCACCCTAATTTTTTGTTTTTTCTTGCTTTTCTCTCATTTTTCTTCCATTTTCCCTCTTATACTCTCGTTTACCTTTGTTATGTTTGTTGTTTTATTTTTCTATTTTATTTTCGTTTCCAGTTCCATTTTTTCCTATTTTATTTTTTATTTTTATTTCCTATTTTTCGCCTTTTCTCTTCTCATTTTCCTCTTGTTTTTTGTATCCAGTTTACGTAATTCTTTCTATCTTCTTTCCTTTTTAACAGCTATTACGTTTCTTCGTTTTTTCAATTGGTTTTCTTGTTTCTCTCCAGCTATTCTTCTTTTCCTTTTGCTCTAGTTTACGATTCCGTATCCCCTTTGTTGTTTCGTTTTCTCTCTCGTTTTTCCTTTTATGTGTCCACTATTTCATCTTTCTCTGTTTTCTTCACTTCTTTTCCTGTACTATTTTCCCCCATTTCCCAAGTCCTAATTTTTCTTTGGTTTTTGTTCTTTTCTGTCCCGTTTTCTTTTATTGGTGCCGGGTTTACACTTTTTTCGTTTACTTACTCGTTTTCATCTCCGTTTATCGTTTTCGTCTATTCCATTCTGCCTTCGGCTTTACCTTCTTTCTGGTTACTCTTCGTTATTTTTTTTTGTTTTCTCCCTTTTGTTTTCCGTTTTATTCCTCTCCATTTTTTGTTTCTCTTTTCCGTATTTCCTCTAGTACTGTTCGTTTTTTTCCATTTACCGGTTCCCATTATTGCTCCTTTTTTCCCGTTGTTCTACAATTTTCCTCTTCTTCTCTCGTTTTCCTTTGTTATGTTTGCTGTTATATTTCTCTATTTTTCTTCGTTTCCAGTTTATTTTTTATTTATATTTCCCATTTTTCGCCTTTTCTCTTGTTTTTTGTATCCAGTTTACGTAACTATTTTTATCTTCTTTCATTTTGAAAAGATATTAAGTTGAGCATCTTAGCAGAATCTCGAATACGAGTTAAAGACAAGTTTTCCATTTTATTCTGCTACAACGAACATTTTGCTTCTTTCTTTTTTTAAATTTTTATCTTCGTCTATTTCGGTTTTTCTCTTATTGCCGTCTTGTTTTTTCGTCTTGTCTGTCATGTTTATTCTGTTTTTGGGTTCCTGCTTTCCCTTTCCTCTTCGGTTTTTCTTTTGTATCTACCTTCTTTACTTCTTTCAACCTCTTTTTCCCCCTTCCTTCGTTTTTTCAAGCGGTTTTCTTGTTTCTCACTAGCTATTCTTCTTTTCCCTTTTCTCTTTTTTCCTGTTTCGTATTCTCTCTTGCCTCGTTTCTCTCTCTCTCTCTCTCTCACGTTTTGACATTTTGGTATCCGCTGTTTTCTTTTGACGTAGGACTACGTCTTACGGCAAGTTTTGAGATAGGGTGTCATTCCGAAAAATCGAAAAATGCGACCGTCACGAAAAATGAAAGGTTTTGAGCGCTAATAGCTCAGCGGTTTTCCGATAGATTTTCAATATTCTTACACCAATCGTTTGAAAAATCTTCTAAGAATTGACCCAATGAAGAAAAGTATGGATTCTTGATGTTGTACTATTGAAAAATTGAAAATAATGAACCTAATTTTGCTAAAATTCTCGCTTCGTGATTGGTTGGAAGATTCTTTACGATGATCTAAACCTATGCCAATTTGATATCTGTGCTTGGAAAGTAAGCCAAAACAAGTGACAAAGTTTCCTCATTTCAACAAGATTTCTTGACACCGCGGTTGAACCTAGACCATTTTGATGTCCTTGCTTGGGAAGTATGCCAGAAAGAGTGACAAAGCCCCCCCCGTACCAACAGATTTCTTACGAACGCGATTAAACCTAGTTCAGTTTGATGTCTGTGTTAGGGAAGTGTGCCAGAAAAAATGACACAAGTTCGTTGTCCCAACAGATCGCAAATTCTTTACTGAGAGACGATTAAACCTCGGCGAATTTGATATCTGTGTTGGAAAAATGTACTACAGCTATAGTGTTCGGTTATAATACGACTCTGTATGAATACGCATGCTTGCCGTTTCATTAGAAGTGTAGTGAAAAGATGTGCTGTTGATAAAATAGGATTGAATTGGTAAAATCCCTTCAACGTGGGGAACTATGGGTAATAAAAACAATCTTTAATTTCAGTAAGGTAGCAGGAAAGCAATAGTTTGTGTTCTTGATTTTGTTAAATTGTTTTCAAATGTACAATCTTTTGAGATTTGAACGTATGGAATGTTACTACTTTGATAAATGTTACATACAACGCATGTAGCATGTATATATGTTGCATGTAGCATGTATACATGAAGAATCGAATGATTACAAGCATGAATACATGCTACTATCACTACAAAGACACTTACGTAGTCCTGCGTCACATATATATGCGGTCGGGTCTTGTACACAACCCCTCTGATTTTTTCTCTTGTTTACTTGTACCATTTTTCGCCGTAGTGTTGGTTTTCCTATGGTTTTAGCCGTCTTTTGTCCTGTTTAGAAATTTTTCTTTTTTTTGTGTCCCGGTTTTCGTCTTGTTTTGTTTTTGACTCGTTTTCTAGTTCGTTTTCGTCTTTTTAAATCCTGCTTTTCCTCCATTTTCATCACGGTCGGTTCTTGTTTTTCGTTTTTATTTCCATTTTTGTTTCTTTTTCTGTCTCGTTTTTCTCCTATTTCTACTCGCGTTTCTCCATTTTCTTGCTTCTATTTCTACTCCTTTTGTGTCCCGTTTTTCCTCATTTTCTTTCCAGTTTGTCCTCATTTTTTTTGTTTCCTCTATGGTTTGTCTTTATTTTCTCTTATTTTCTTCGTTCCTTTTCCGATTCTATTTTTTTCAGCAAGTCACCTCATTTTTCCTCTTTTTCTCTCACGTTTTTTTTCTTTCCCGCTTTTGTTCTGTGGTTATTTTTCGTTATCCCTCCCACTCGGTCTCGTTTTATTCGTTCGTTTTTCTTTTTGTGACGCCAGTTTTTATTCTCTCTCTATCTCTACTCTCTCTCTCTCTCAGGTTATGCAGCTTTTATCCAATTTTCTTTGTGATTTTTTTCAGTTTTCCAAGAGCAGCAGTAGACGGACTACCTCTGGATCCATTAGTAATCAATCTGCCAGTATGATGCTTTGAAAATTTACTTGAATTTTTATAAGAAACCGTTTGTTTGTTCTACGTTGTTTGGTTCATGAGATGTAAATTGTAAATGAAAGACAAATATTCAAGAAAACCGAGTTTTTCAGCCATTCAGGAACAACAAAAAATGTTATCGTGAAAATTTTGTCATTTAACGATTGGAAATCAACAAACAAGACAGAAATATTCCTCTCACAATTGAGATGTGATGGACAATGGTTGATCGGTAATCCCGGTTAGGCTCGACTCTTTGATAAAGCCTGATACCCTACCAGGATCATTTCGCCAAATTCTATGGGGCTCTAATAATCCCTTTCGAAATATTGACATCCTTTGATTTATTAATGCTCCACAGTTGCAGAGTATATGTTCAGCAGTGTCTATTTCAAAATGGCAAAAACGACATTGAGCAGTATTATTTTTCCCAATTTTATTTAGATGATATCTGCTCGGGCCAATAGACTAGTAATTACCCGAAGATTACTTTTATTACTAAGATTTAATCAAATTCGAGCTTCTGTTGCTCTTGGTGTTATGAATATTTTTGCTTGACTGGATGTATCCGTGGCGTTCCAATTTGATTCTACCATGGATATTTCCCATGTTCTTATTTCGGTCCTCAAAGCACACTCCGAGATGGTTCCGGATCAATAAAATTTGATGCAGAACCTTCTCTGTCGGCATTTTCGTTTGGCCATTACATGTGAAAGCTTTAGGAGCATTGAGAACTGCTAGGCTATCTGAAAATATGCAGATCTTTGCAAATCTGTACATCCTATTTAAACAGACATTCGCAATACTGTTGGACTGTGATCCATTACAGGGCTTGACTACAGGGCCAAATACCTCAGCTCCAGTATTTTCACCCATATTCGACCCATCGATAGAGAACACAATAGAAGCTGGACACAAGCTTGGCCCTCCAGGCTCCCAAACATAGCGGCTTGATTTAACCACTAAGTAACATCGGAGTTAAGCCGGAAATCCCTAAAGATCCTTTAATGTCCTGTCAGATTACCGTCTAAAATCTTATTATATCGTTTGAATTGCAGAGCACTTTTTGCGAGACCATCGGCTTAATAATTATGTAAAGAATTTAATAAGGTACACTTACATTTCGAAGTATACAAACGTTGTTATTCACCTTTATGTGTGATACACATTAGTGGCACCGAGAATTTTAAGAACTACCGCACTCTTGGTTTCACCCGCCCTACGGTATTGGAATTTTCACATCAGTAAAAAGTTACTCTTTTAAAACATAAAATAAATCACTGTTTTTGTTGTTGTTTGTCTTCATCGGATAGAATCATTCTGTGTGTAGTAAAATTCAACACTTTACTTCTCGTAAATTTTACAAATTGTTCGTAAACTCACAAAACAAATTTCACTTTTCGTCTCCTGTCACCGCGACAGTCTGTCGCGGCAGTCAAGGCCTACTTGTCCAAATCGTTCATCGTGCCGGTTGTCAGTCTTGTGAAACTGTTCGAAAGGTTTTCCTCGTCCTGTTGCATTCGTCGCGGGTGTTGATGCTGCTGCTGCTGGTTGTTGTTGTTGTTGTTTTGCATCTCCTGTTTGATATCGGAGTTGGAGAAATGCCCGATGATGGATTTTATTTCCGACGAGTTCATGGTGAACTCTTTGCCGAGGTCCATGTCGAGCAGGCTGCTGAGGTTATATTCGGTTGTGCTGCCAGCAACTTGCTGCTGGCAGGAACCGCCCGCCGCCGCCATTCCGCTGGTGCTGGGCTGCGTCAGAGTGACGGGTAGGCCACCGTTTACGAGATTACCCAGATTGAACTGCTGTGCATTGCTAATATTGCCGGGGATTTGGAACTGATGATTCTGGGCTTGCTGCTGCTGGTACATCGACAGACCGTTGGCAGGGGAAGTTGAGACGAAATTGTACTGGTTCGGAAATTGTGGCTGCTGTTGTTGTTGTTGAGCGCCGAGAAAGAAATCGTTGACTGGACTGGTCTGGTAGCCGGCGCCGCCGGCGCCACCTCCTCCGCCACTTCCCCCGGGGGTGGGTGTAAGACTATTCGCACCACCAACGGTGTACGGGGAGGTCGGGCCAACGGGAGTCGTGCTGCCGTGGTGCGCCACCGGCGATCGTTCCACTGGGGACGGCGATTCGTTCGGGTTCCGGTAGGTGCCCTGGAATCCAAGAAATTGGTGTGTAGGCGAATCTGGAAGGATTACAACTTCGTTTTGAAAGGGTTCTATCGAGGCGTGGTCTGCCATGCACTCACCTCTCGGTTCCGTTTTGATAGCGTCTCCTGGCACGTTCAGCATGTGACCATAGTAGGCGCCGCCTGAAATTGGGTTGGAATTTGGTTACACAATTGACCTTGCAACTGTTAGTGGCTTACTACGATCAAACAAGTTGTTAGACACTGAGTTGACATGCAGAAAAAAGGATGAAATTCTGTTAAATAAATGGATGAATTCAATGTAAGTGAATGGATGAAACTTAAACACTCGCACACGCACGCTGTCATGCTAGAGAAAGATGCAACAGTAAATAAACTAACTCACAAACGATACAGTGAAAAGTAGCTTCAAAACTTACATTTACAAAACTATTGATGAAGGAAGAGGGAAACCTTTCACCACCTGCTAAATTGGAAACGAACGAACAATTTGACAGTGAGTGAAAGTCAACGGAAAGTCGAATCAACTCTAAGATTTATTTTATAATCTCTATAGTAATTGCACCAATAGTTATTTGCGTTTTTTTTTTGTTTCTTCTCAGTTTTGTAAAATAGATATAGTATTTAATTATAAAACTTGTCCTGTCACGAAGTAACCTGATTATACAAAACATTTGGTTTCATCTCAATTGAGCTAAAGCTAGGAATAGGATTTGCTTTATTTTTTTTTTTCATATTTACTGGCTACCAATTATTTCCAACATTAAACGTACAAAGTTGTATAGTATAGAAGTTTCTTAGTTCAAGAGATTCTTCATAATAAAAAAAACGAGATTACGTCTAAAACAACTCTCCGAGTACATAGTTTACTGCACAAAAAAGTATCGTAATTTATCGCTAAAAACCCTGGATTAATGACTTGGCTTTCAATGGATTTTTTTCCCTAGTTTCCTGTACAAACAATACCAGATTGCTTTCGGTTGATTGTTGTTGTTGATCAACACACTGACAGTACAGTTTTCAAATTGAGTGTTGCCAATCCAAGCACAGAACTTTGTTTTTTCCCGATTTCGGTTAGACTAGCATTTCAGTTGCCTTCTCTTCTAAACCCTAACAGATGACTAGCTTGATTGTTTAATGCTTTGGTTTTTGTTTCTTACAAATCACAAAATGCAGGCAAAGTTACGCGCGATCATCGCCGCGATCATTGGTGGGGTTCAAAAACCCCCAAAATTACAAATACATTTAAGAAGTAAGTGCGCGACATTCAACCTGGCTGGCCATTCACAAATTGCGAGCTATCGACAACGAATGAAAGGAAAAACCTATTGCTTGGCCAGCATTGTTGTTCGTTCCACAGTCTAGTGCACTTATGTTGTGTTGTTTTATTGTTTTTACTTTTACACCGATTATGATTTCCATTCCAATTGATTGAAAACCTAGCAACCACCATCACCTCTCAGACAAAAAACCGGGGGGTTAGTCACTTGTATCGGCTACTAAACTTTTAGTGTTTATTTTTATTCGCTTCTGTTTATATGATTGACCCAAAAAACAATGTTAGTTTTGAATGTTTTCGTTTCGTTTTTTTTCCAAATTCAAATTGTACTATATTGTATTGTAGGTTACAATCGGATTTCCGCACCACCGTGTGAGAGCAGTGAAAAACAGGGCTGCCAGCCCTGATTGAATTCCCCACAACCGAATGATGACCTGAACCGACAGAACCCGACGAGCAAAATGTGTGTTTGAATGAATGAATGGCAAACAGTGACACTGATGAACGGAGCAGAGTGATTTACAAATGAACGAAATGGATGAATGGAATAAACATGGCGACACGTGATGAACGAACAGTGATGATGAGAATTGTGTATGTATGGGTGTGTGCGCAGTTTCTCGAGCGACAGAGAATAAGAGCGAATGGAGAAGAAGTAATAGGGCCGGAGGACACTTACGGGCTACTTCCGGCGTATGCTCTGGGACCTCCCAGTTGCGCCGTTTGCGCTTCTGACTCAGATTGGCTATAAACACAGACACAGAAAAAGGTACAAGCTGTCAGTAAATTGCTATTGTTTTGTGCGAGTAACGATATGATATAGTTTGCTAAAATAAAATAAAAATGAAGATTAAAATGCGTGGATGTGTTTTCCTCTTGTTCTATCTAAACGTCGGCACTGTAAGCTGTGCTGTTGATACGCGGCGGCAGCTGCTGCTGCAGATGGGGCTGCTGTTGGTGGAATATGAGCGGACCAGGTTCAACCGGGGAGTAATAGCAGGAGGTTTCATCGAATTCGCTAAGGGCTGCATTCGGAGCTATCGAGGTGTACAGAGCAAAGTGTTCCGCTTCGGTAAGATCAACGCTGGGATCGAGCTTGATACCGTAGTCTCCCTCGACCAGATTTTTAATGCTTCTCGCGTCGGCAATGGCGACAAGTTCCAGGTTTCCATCCTGTATCGGCACGTCCAGCTGCAAGGCACTGACCGCTTTCCGATCCAAGGGTGGAAGTGAAGCCGTACTGGCTCGCTCGTAATTATCATTGCCAGGCAGTGAAAGGTGAGTTCCACTGCCGCCATTGCCGGCACGGGAAGCTAGCGATGTGGGACCGTCACCCTTCAGCGGGATATAGATTACGTCCGGATTCGACTCGGTAGTCGGTCGTTTGTAGGAAACGCTGCTAGCACTCCGGGCAACCGGCTTGCCAACTTTACGTTTCTCCAATCTTTCCCCGACGGAAGTCTTACTCCGGACGGAATCATTGGGTTCGAAATTGACTACACTTGGTTCCTTGGAACCTCCCGGGGTGCTTTTGTTCGTGAGCGTATTCATACTACCGGAAAGATCGGATTTGCTCTTCTTTCGGGAGAACAATTTTGAGAAGAAGCCAGGTTTTTTGCTCTTCGGCAAAGTTCCATAATCGCTCTTAGTAGGCGACGCCGGAGGTGTGGGTGGAAGTTTTTTGTTTGGTGGACTGTCGGGAGACTTCATGATAATGATCTGATCAGACTGCGGACGAGGGGTTAAACTACGCATGGAACCTTTGCGAATTATGCTATGGAGAATGACTTCGTCCCCATCGTAATTTTCCTTATTCTGGCTGTTTGGTTTTGCACGTTTCGGAGGCAGGGGAGGAAGCTTTTCCTCGTCCCTACTATCTCGTTTCAAAGAGGTGATTTCAATTACTGGCGGACTAATGATTGCAGGTTCTACGGCATCGTAGACTCCTGGATCTAACAGATCAAGTGCATTATGCGGACGAGGTGGAACCGGAGGACCTAACGCAAGTGGAACCGGATTTTTGAAGGCACGTTGCAAGCTAGTGTAGGTGGCGGCATCATCGAACACATCATCAATGTCCATTTTTTCTCCGTTTCCTACCAGACCGGTCGGGACGGTTTTTTCCAAATTTTTTAACTCATTCTCAATTATCATATTTTCGCGCCTCAACTGATGATCGGTGTAGATCTCATCCAATTCGGCGACTTGTTCCAGCAGTTCATTCAAAGTCTTGTCTTCATCCTCCTTCGGAACTTGCTGCTCTACGGACCCGTTGGCGAACAGATTATCCTCCACCATCATCAGCTGATTGTCGACGCTATTGTTGTTAGCATCGCTGAATTCGTTTCGCTCGATCCATTCGGTCGTTTTCTGTTCGCTGGGGATCTGCTCCGTTACGATCGGTTTGTTCTCCACTACCGGCGTATCCAACACGATAACCTCATCGGGCTCACTGACGGCAGCAGGAGCAAGTTTCTGCTCCACCGGAACCGTATTACCCTCCAGTAGAATCTTTTTAAACACTTCATTCTCCGGAGAATCATTTTTCATTATGTCACACTGTAGTGACCAGAATCTACGCCTACCTGAGTCCAGCGGGATGAGCTCGAAGGGCAGCGGTTCACTTGTAGCACCATCCGACGGCCTCCTAAGTTGGATGTTCACCTGTAAAACAAAACGCATAAGAATCTGCCTCAAATTGAACGCTGCATTACACTCACCATCACAGAATGCTCCACCTCGATCGTTCGGTATCGCGGCGTTCGGAAGCAGATGGCCACCTGTTTGTGTACGTTCGTATGCTGAAACTCGCCAATGTCCTCCCAGAGGATCTTTCCGTGCTGCTCCTCGTAGAACCGTACCGAAATGTCCTCCTTGGCGACCTTCTCACACAGCAAAATAATCTCTTTACCACCAGCTACCGAAGCGGTTATATCACTGAGTTTACAAATGACCAGATCCGACATCGCCTTCTTATCGTATATGATGTCGGATACGACCGGTTGGAGGGGTTCTGTGAATCGACCCCTTTGTTGGCCCTCCAGAAACACCTGGAAGCACAATCGGACGGCATTCAGATCGATGGTTGCCGGTTGCTTGGCGTGACTGTATCCAGCTGCCAAAGAGACAAAACGCAATTTAATCACCCAAACTCAGACCCATTAGAAAACAAACAAACTCACTCTTAAACGGATCCACACGAATGTCCTCCCGCAGTCGCAACGCATCCTCGATGTCCTTCTTCTTCACGCACTGGATGCCCAGATTGCTGAAGGTGTACGTCATACTGCTGCTGTTGATCTCCACGGTGCAGACACCCTTCTTGCAGCCCTCCTTGCCAACGAGATTGTGCGGATGCGGTCGGTAGGGCGGGTCCTTGGTGACGCAGGACACGACCACCACGGCTCGGCCCTTGTAACCGCGCACCTCGATGCTGGGGAACGTTTTCTGTTCGGGCGTACTGTTTACGCCCGGTATCGAACCGGCCGAACGGCCCTCGCATTCGTACCGAAACCGAAGCGCCTTCGACTGGGGCTGCTCGGTTATGACGACGAACGGCTTCTCCGGTGCTGTGGGTGGCATTTCTTCGACGATTATATCAGCTGCAAAGGAAAAACGAAGAAAAGGAATGTGGTTTAGTGACCAATAACGCAAGGGGAACAAGTGATAAGAGAACGATTTGAGATGACTACCTTTTTGCAAAGTAGGCTGAGGATCGGCTGAGATGGGGGCTTCAGTGACACTGATACTAGGTGGGGGAGTAGTACTGAGAGGAGGTTGTACCATGGGTTTATGGTGTACGATAAGATTGTACATTCCGGCCAAGGGAGACTGCTTCAGGGGATCGAGTTTATGGAACAAGTTTAGGTGCTCGTAATCGGAGGAGGATGTCGACGATGAGGACGATTCAGACGAGTTCTGCTTCTTCCGCAGTGGTCTTCGGTAAACGCTACCCGAGAAGCCGGTAGATGAGCGCGTCGGAAAGGACATTGTGTTGTGATTCCAACAGGGTGCTTGAATATGGTGCTTCGATAGTTTTCGTGAAATTTTATTTTAGTTTACTGAAAGGAAAAAAACTACTGCTACAGGAATATAAGAAAAAGTATGCTGACGTGAACGGTAACCGTGCTTAATAATTATTCACCACAAATGTGCCAAACATAAGTGTTAAACAAGATTAATAAAGTTTTCCTACAATAACAAAAAAGAGAGTTAAGCTTGGTCTTGGAACTCACGGGAACAAGCCACGTCTATTCTGGTGTCCCTCCCAAGCATCGATAAATACTTTATCAAGGGAACTGTTTTGTATGTAGTTTGCAATCTTCCCTAGTGTAGAACCAACGAAAAGCTACGCAAGTATGGTCCAATCGTAGCTACTGAATAAAATACTGCTGGATCCACTGACACTGGCGGTTTGTTCAACAATCGATCGTTTTGTTGCTTCGTTTATCACAGTCCCGTTAGTCTTTGCACAATTATTTTTGGTGCCGTCACTAGGATAGTAGGAAACTTCCTATCTCAAGTAGCAATCCAGGTTTTATTAAATATTTATGGTCGTCTTTATGACCAAAACCGGTCATGAAAACCACGTTAAGAGTCCAATAAAACTCACACTGTTACTTGGAAAAATCGTCTGCTCTCAACATGACAGATGTGGTCAAATTCTTTTGTTTTATTTTTAAATGCACTTATGAGTTATGACCGCTTCTGAAGTGTCTATTTGCAAAAAAAGGAAAGCCTTGGGCTTAACGTCTTTCTAAGATTTGGCCCTTCTTTATCAGAAGACTTCGCAGCCGGCTGTTAGAGTACAGGACAGTTACGGGACTACTGCAAAAATCCTTCTGACTCTATCTAGCAGCACCGCCTAGCCGAGATTCGAACATACGACGACTGGCTTGTTAGACCAGTATCATACCTCGAATCTAACTGGACAGCAGTCTCTATCTGATAGTTCCGATATTTCCAAATCGCGTGGTCAAAAATCATCCGCTGATTGCTCAGATGATATTGTCACGTTCCTGGCAATCTCTACTGATCTCGTAAGTCCATGAGACTTGCGGGTATGACAAATGTTTTTAAGATATGCTCTATTTTTAAACAAGAACATCGACTCAAGTGTAAAAGTATCAAGCCATTACATTGCACAATTTTGCCCAAAAGCTGACCTCCCGTATCTTGATCTGTAGACTACGGCTACTAGCGAAGTCCGGGAGTACAACTTGCAGACACATCATCTGTTTGTTGCCTTTAAGGCGACGTACGATTCAGTCAAACAAAATGAGCTGTGGCAGACATTGCTAGAATATAGTTTTCCGATGAAACTGTTTAAGCTGATTCGTGCTACGCTGGATGGCTCAAAATCACGCGTTAGAATAGCAGGTGAGACTTCATTTGCCTTCGTGACGTTGGATGGACTAAAACAAGACGATGCACTCTCTAACCTACTATTCAACATGCCTCGGAAAATAAAGTCGTAATGATGATAATATGCGAAACACATTCAATCGGTGTGCAATCGAGCTCATAACAAAGCAGGATCGGGCCTTTTTTCATGTAAAATGTGAATATAGAGCAGTTTTCCGGGTTAACTTAACATGCGCTCCACATCGCTCCAAGTGGCAAAGGTTTCGAACTAATTTGGAAAAAATTAATCGAACTGATTTTGAAGAAATTAAGAGAGAGAAGCCAGCTCAGTGACAGATAGATTGTTTTCGTTTTCTTCTTCTTCTTATATTTGATGCTGAAAATTCAAATTGCACCATTTAAATCAAGACTGCAAGCTCGGGTTTACGAGAGGTTCGAAATTGCATCACAAATAAATATTTCTTCTGTTTTGTTCAATCGAACTAGCCCGGTTCACAGTGACCGTTCTTATCCGGTTTCCACTGACAGTTTGATGTACAAAAACAATCCCAGCCGGCTCCTCTCTCTCAAAGGTCGAGCGGATCTGGAAGAGACCATTTCAAGATCATCTGTATACGAGAGTCGAGAGGGCATTTGATGACTAAATTAACATCGTTGAAGTAAAGCAGGAAAATCAGAGGGCCTAGCTGGCTTCCTTGAGGAATACCTGAAGTGGCTAGAAAGCTATCGGTGCGACAATCTCCAATGGTACATGACAAGTGACAAGGAAGTCAGCTGAAGTCCTGTAGTTTGCAAATTCGCACAAAACTACGCTCTACAGAACTCTAGTAATGGGCTGCGGCGGTTTAAGCACGTGGCCAGAATGCCCGAGGAAAGAGTAGCCAAAATTTTATTTACCAAAGAACCTCCAGTTCATTCACTGGATGTGCGTTCTTGAAGACTGGAGGTGCTACTGGAGGAATATAATTCGTACGGCGCAGGATCGATAACGGACCGTCGCCACTATAGTAAGTAAGTTAGTAAGTAAGGAAGCGTGTGGCGCTGACCAAACGGAACCACGGTCGCTAATTTGCAGAAAGCATAGTTAAACACTGAATAGCAAGAAAAGCTGTGATCCGACAACATTGAATGAATACCATACATAAATGCTTCGACCACATTAAATTCGTTCGCAACAGTTTGTCACACTGCTTGCTCATACTTGTGCTTGCTCATACTTGTGTGATAGTTTTACATGTCTTCGGTTCAAATGTATCACTCTGTTCATAGATAAATCTGGTGTACCTCAAGGCAGTAACTTGGGTCCAATGCTGTTTGTTTCAACGATGTTGCCTTTACTGTTGAAACTGGATACAGATTGGTACATGCGGTTTCGTTGTATCGGGGATTGTCGTCGTCTCCAGGCTTTTTTCGATACGTTTGTTGCTTGGTGTAAATCGAACAATTTAACTATCATCATTACTCAACGCGAAGTGGTTCAGTCTTTTACTGAAAAAAATTCGAGGTGATAACGCCCCACCGTAGAATCCACAAGAAGCTTCGCTACGCAACGTTTATATCCAAACCGACTCGCCAGTTGGGATTCATTGCAAAAATAGGAAGATAGCTCTGCGCAATGTGTCTTGGCGTCACCCATATGGTTTCCCTCCGCATTCCAATCGTTGCTATTTGCTTAGTCTGGATACTATGGAACATCTTGCCCATCTCTATTGGTTCCTCGAGCTCTTGAGACTGAAATTATGACAGAATTTAGGCATTTTTTGAGGCATATTTCTCAAGATCTCTGTTGTTCCACTTGTTGGTTGGCCTCATTTGTTCTACTTTTAAAAAACGATATCGACTCGAGTGTAGAAATTATCAAGGCATTATAGGTGCTCTCCCGTATCCTGATTTGTAGAGTGAGATCGCTGGCGAAGTCCTGCATTGGTGAGTACCAAGCTGGGTTTCGTGAGGGTCGCTCCACGACAGATCAGATGTTTACCCTGCGTCAGTTACTATACGCATTCCGGGAGTACAACTTGCAGACATATCATTTGTTTTCGAACTTTAAGGCGACGTACGATTTAGTCAAACGAAGTGAGCTATGCCAGATAGTACTAGAACATGGGTTTCCGACGAAACTAATCAAGCTGATTCGTGCAACGCTAAATGGGGTCAAAATCATGCGTCAGAATAGCGGGCCTAGATGACTTCCTTCGAGGAAAATTTGAAAAGGCTAGATAGTTATCGGGCAATCTCCAATGGTATACTCGTAACGTGTGACAAGGAAGTAAGCAGCGAATTGTAGTCGCAAATCGAGTTTTCTACGGGTTACGTAGCCAGTCCTTTAGTTTGAAAATTCGCACAAAACTACACTCTACAGAACGCTAATAATAATAGGCTGCGGCGGTCTTAGCACGGGGCCAGAATGCCCGATGAAAGAGTAGCCCAATTTTTATGCAAAGAACCTCCTGTTCATTAACTGGCTGTGCGTTCTTAAAGAGTGGAGGAGCATAATACCGACAGTACTGGTGGACCGTCGTCACTGTAGAAAGTAAGTAAGTAAGCAGGGAAGCGTGTCGCGTTGACCAAACAGAGCCACGGTCGCTTATTTGCAGAAACTACACTCAAACACTGAATAACAAAGAAAAGAAAAGTCTAAGTACTATTCCCTTTTTTGAAACTTGTCCTCTTGTTTTGATTTGACAGACTTCGTAGCCAGCTCTTAGCCTGTAAAGGACAATTGCGGGGTTAGTGCTATGATTCGATAAAACACTTAATACCGTACATTGATGCTGCCTTCGATCAATTCAATTAGAGGTTCGCAACAGTTTGTCAAACGGCTTGCTCATACGGTTCAAATGTATTATCTCCGTTCATAAATAAGTCTGGAGTACCGCAAGGCAGTTACTTGGGACCAATTCGGATTCCTCCGAAAAGCATACGATCAATGAGCGTAAAAGTTTTTTATCGGACATCCGATGAGGATCTGTGATAGGTGACTCCCGTGATCGTAGCGGCCCAGTTCATACACGTATCTCATACAGCAGTTTATAGTGTGACGCGTAACCGATCGAAGGAGCTTCAAGGCAGAATCAAGGCTGAATCAAGGATTTAAATAGCATCAGCTAAATGACGGTTAATGCAAAGGAGGTACAACAGTAGAGCGTTCGGAGGCTAGCATAGATATTCCCACATTGTTGTGCTATAAAACCATCCCACTGCAGATCGCATTGGAAAATAAATTCCAGGTTGGCTGGCACTTTCTGACCAGTCGATACTTTGACCATCCCGACCATGTACATGCATGACCATGTGGAATTATGCTTCCAGCTCTGCGACGTTTGCTTGCGATGAACAGTGCTTTGCTCTTAGCAGGATTCACAAAGAGTTTATTCCATTGTGATCAATCTGTAACACGTGTACAACGTCCCAGATACCAGATCATTGAAATGGTAGCAGAATAGTAGAGGGCCGAGTATTGAGCCTTGAGGAACATCAAATTATACTTCCGCAGCATCAATCGCCACAAAACACAGTCTGTCTGTTTGATTACATTCATACGGTGGTACGGGATCACATTGGTTATAAAATTGATAACCAAACCTATTAGTAGTGAGCAAAAAGGCGCTCCTTGTTACTAGGTTTACCTACGAAACTGGTAAATCAGAGCCGGCGTTTAGGCCGGCAAACCCGTGCGCACAATGGTCCAAAAGGGTGAAAAGCGGAACTTTTTTCCTAGTGTCTTTTGCTTTCATTTTATCATTTATGGTCTTGAGCACTTTTGTTCGTATGAATATCTCCCTTAATATAAAATTGTCAAAAGTTAGTCATCGCTTACTATAATGAAAGTAAAAAAATAACTTTGTTGTGTTAGGAAATATAGACATAGTTTCTTCAGGAAAGTTGTAAATATTATAAAAACAAGCCACTTTGCTGAAGAAATAAAATTTGTATCTTTATCGAGTGCTGAACTAGAGGGCATATTCTTCAAAACTTCTTTAAAAATTGGTTTTTCATACTTAGCTTTTCTTAGTTGCATTTTACAAAAATACAATGTTCTAGGCAATTATCGAAGCACTCAAAATACACGTTTTTGTAGAAGACAGTAAACCTGTTGGACCTTTACTTGCTAAGTTATCGCATATTCGAATTTTAAATTTCCATTGTTTCACGAGCCCATGAGGTAAAATGGGACAAGCGGATTCATGAAATCAGCGCTTCATCTTAAAGCTTAAGTCGAGTACTATAAACTTGTATGGGTTTCGCTTGTCTCCAACCACCCAAATGAGAGTACGGCAAGCATACGTTTTATGTGTTTCGCGTTCGCTAAAGCCTCAATACACGTCCATTCTTTTGTGGTAGTAGATAGACATATGATTTTTTCGGCAAAGTTGTAGAAAATATAAAGGCAAACAACTTTGTTAAAGAAATCACGTTTCTATCTCTGTCGAGTGCAGAGCTATAGAGCATTTTCTTTAGAAATTCTTTAAAAATAAGTTTTTCATACTTAGCTTATGTTGGTTGCATTTTACAAGAACATATGGTTCTAAGCGATTATTGAAGGACTCAAAATACACGTTTTTTAGAACATTGCAAATCTCTAGGACCTTTCCTTACAAAGTTATCGCTTTTTGTTCGTGAAGTTAAGGAAAAATAAACCTTAAGCGATTATCCTCACTAGTAGGTACGTGATTTCGCCGTACAGAATGTGAATTTGAATTCTGTTTCTGTAGAACTCAAAATATTCCTACACACTTCCAAAGATTGTCCTTCCCAAATAACAAAGCGAGTTTTATTACATTCATACGATGATTTACAGGACCACATTGGTTATAAAATTGATGACCAACATTGATAATAAAACTATAGCTTCTGTTTCAAAAAGTAAAGTGCCATATCTCCTGTGACCAGGGCTTCGAACGATCCTTTTTTTCTACCGCAGTGACACCAACGCGCATTCAAGTTCACACCGTCCGTTTAAAGGTGGAATACGAACGATTGCAGGCAGCAGTACGAACGCGTTCTAAAGCTTTTTGACATTTTCGTTTCGATCAAGTTGCCATTACCGTTTGGAGCAGCGAATGACTGCAAAACAGTCAAATGACTGGCAATCACCACGCTAACGAAAAGCAACCGCACAATTGTATGATTCAATACTACAAAAAAACAACCACTACATGACTGAAGTTTTATTTTTAGGTTAACCACTACATGTGCATGGAAGAAGTCGGTCGGACTCCGTCCAATACAAACGAATATTTTGCTTGCATCGGACCGACATCCCACAGTGGGGAATCGCTGGCCAGCAGCCAAAAAATGAAAGTTCATTTCGACTCTCCGTTGTATTTTTGCTGTGATTCTATACTATTGAAGTGTTCAAATCCAAAATTTTAGATCAATATGACAAAATTTGAATTTTCTATAAATGTTGAAAGTAGGCAATCTCAGCATGTTTTAGCGTTTTTTTGAAAAATAACCCAATATTTCAAAAAATGCTAGAGGTCTAATGGTAGCTCGGATTTCAACAGTGTCTAAGGAAAAGTTCTTCAAAAAATAGTGCTGAATAACGTTCATTAATTGAGTTTGCAGTAATTTTATCATAGTATGCCACAATTTTAATTTTCATTAAAAAAGTGCCATATTTTCGCGTAAAACACGCTTAAAAGTTTTGAAGCCAAGGTTCGCCACTATTGACACTACCGGTAAAAGTTAGCGTAAAATATGAGCTTTCAATTGAATATAGTCTCATTTAGCGCAGAGTAGCGCAGAGCACAGATGTTACGCTTGTAAGGCTACTATATCAGAATTCAACAATATAGACAAAATGCAAACACTCAAAGTAAACGTAGGATATCTTTATTATGGGATATCTCCTTTACATGGTTGGATAACCTGCTTCGAATGTATGGTCCATATTGCATATTGACTAGATTTTAGAGGTTGGAGGAAATCTGGAGGATACAGCCATAGTAATGACGGAAATACAGCTTGAAGATCTTATTCCAATCCTGGTATTAGTTCTGAAATCACGGGTATAGATATGAAATTAATTAAAAGGTTGAGAAATTTCCTTATACCAAGTTCTTGAACACATTATTTCAGAAAAATTCGAAACTTATTGTTTGTATACCAAAAACCTTTATGTCAGGGTATAGTCCTCGTAGAATACGTCCTCTGCAATGCAAAGAATTTGAATTCGCGGTCATAAATGAATCTAGACAACAATATTGCTGATAGGATGAATGACAGAAGAAGCACAAAAATAAGTTTTTTTTGTTTAATTATAGTCACTTTAACAACTCGGGTCATTCGTGACTTCTGCGGGGTTGGGAATTGAACCACGGTCCACTACACCGGAATTGACCCTCATGAAAATAAGGTTATTGCTTTAAGCTAAAAATAGTGATAAAAATACAAGACAATATTTTACATGCAAATATGAGTGTGAAAATACAAATCGTGATAGAATTATTCGTCTTCTTATTTCTCCGGATAAAGCTTATAGCTTCTTCGAAACGGAAAAATGTAATTAGAAAAATCTTTCCGAGAACGCTATATTACTATTGAAGACGAAACGTGAAACGAGTGATTCTGCAGGAGGAGAAGAAGAAGACGAATAAGAAGAAGAAGAAGAAGAAAAAGAAGAAGAAAAAGAAGATGGAGATAAAGAAGATTAAGAAAACTAATAAGGGGAAAAGTTTTGATTTTTGATTAATATTAACTTATATGGGTTTTGTGTTGATTATTAAAGCTCATACTTGCTTTGTATTATTTTATATAATGTTTTATCCTATAAAAATCCATCTGCAATAGTTTTCCAAATGACCCTCATTTCTTATACGTCATTATACTTAAAAATACTTGAAAAATAGTTGAAAATTCTCCCTAACACAAAAAATATACCTTCTAATGCAAAATAAACCTGAAATTCGGGCTCAGCACCCCCAAATTACTTAAGAACCACATATTATCCTTGATTTAAAGAGATTTTTTTGCTTGGCCAGCATTTGTATGGAGTCGCCCCACTGTGCATCCGGGTGACAAACTATTACTGTGAGCAGCCGTTTTGGAGACAAAAAGAGAAACGAAAAAATACGTCACCGTATGCTTCCAGTCAGTTTGTAGTTTATAGGTATTCTCAAAGCGCAAAGCAAAACGGGAGATCGACTGTTTGCTTTTGCTGAGATGCCGCATGAATTGTAAGACGGCAGCAGCGCAAGCGGCAGCTTGACTGGATTCAAAAAACAGTCAAATGAACGTTCAAAAAGGGGAGTTTGAATGCGGAAAGTTCGCATTCACGGCAGTCACATTCAACTTGCGATCCCTTTTCAAGCCCTGCTTGTGACCAGAAATTTATTCATAAGTCCACCAGTCCTCAAGTCAGTCCGCAGGCCGCACAAATCATCTCGAAGGGCTGGGGTTTGGCCGACACTGGTGTGGACCGTGATTTGCTTTTGGCCAAAGTAAAACGGATGGGTGCCGACCTTTGCAGACTGGCTGAGATCATATCTGGTAAACCTGCGTTTTTCTGTGAGACTGGGCAATGCCCGTTCGAATCAATTTTGCAATCGATCTGGTGTCTCACAAGGGAGCAATCTTGGATCATTGCAGTTTTCACTTCACTGTGTTACCTCGAGGATGCAGACTTCTACTATGCGGTTGATTTGAAGATCTTCCTCTGTGATAAAGTCTATTGAAGATTGTCACGAGCTTTAAAGGCTTCTCAATAACTTCGTCGATTGGTGCAAAACGAACGAGCTCATTATCAGTGTGCGTGGTCATCTCTTTCAACCGCAAAAAAAAACAATTCAAAAAGTCCAATTTAATGGAACTACACTATCGATGGCGAGTCACTGGATAGACCTCGCTGTACCTGTACACCTGGACGAGAAGCTCTCGTTCCGTCAGCATGACTCGGACATGATAAAGAAGACCAATGAAAAATTGGGATTTATCTTTCGAGTCACCAAGGAATTTCAGGATCTATATTGCCTGCGCACTCTTTACTTCTCTCTTGGGGATCCGTAATGGAATACGTAGCTGTGGGGTGGAGCCCTTATACTGGTATTTAATTATCTAGATTGGAAGCCAGCTGTAAATGATTGGAAGCCATCACTGTAAATTCATTCGATACACACTTAAATATCTTCCATGGAAAAACACATATAATCAAGATCTCTGTCGTTTGCATATGGACACTTTGACAAGATGACAAAAATTTAACAGGGTTCTCTTCATAAGAAAGGTTTTTGTCGGCGAGTTAGATTGCCCCGCGATCCTGGCTCAAATCAACAACAATGCCATCCCAAGCTTTCTACGAAACAGAATAGAGTCACATTTAAGGAAATATAAGAATTCGGGTATGATAACACAAAGTACTAAGTTCAACTGCTAAAACTACAACAAAATTTCAAACATTTTTGGTATACATATTCTAAACGTCAGCTCATAATTTAATTGTATTTATGGGCAAAAAATGGCAGGTTTTTGGAAATAAGATTTGGCTATTGTCGCCGACGCCGACGCCGACGAAGCAGTTATACAACGATTTTTCTGAACTTTTGGTTTTCATTTAGTGTTAGCAGCCCTGACGGTGACGTTACATGCTACCTGCAAAGAGTTCTCCCAGATCTTGTTACGCCGTTTATGCATAATAGTAAGAGATTTCGTCTAGCAGTACAAGTCGGGTTTTATACCCGTGTTACTGTGGATCAAATTATCCCACCTCGAAAAATCCTTTTAAAATATCAGGAGTGCAGCGTGCCCACGCATCATATTCTCGTTGATTTCTAGACAGCATACGATACAGTCCAGCGTGAAGCACTCTGACAGATAATGCACAGGAGCCGCCACAGACAAACTGAGGCGGCTGATCAAAATTCCTTTCAGTATCGCGCAAAGCGATGCGGAAAGACAATGGACTGTCCTGTATATTGTTTAACATTACAACTGAAGGTGTGCTGCGCCGTGCGACCATCGAAACAGGAGACAGGATCTGTAGTGGAAGTAGTAAACTCCGAGCCTTAGCAGATGACTGTGTTCATTACTAGAAACTTTTGGAATGGCGGAGGATTGGGCTAATAATCAATTCGCCGAAAGAGGCTCCAGAGAAAACCACGTTTCCCCGCACGAACAGTAACTATTAACGGCGATTAACTTGAAGCGATTGATGACCCAAGTAGCACTTTTACGATAGTTTTGGTTATATCAGCTTATTAATAACTCGAGTTAGTCATATAACAGTTACCTCAACTGTTTTATAACAAGTGTGCTAGTTGAGGAGTTCATATATTTGGGATTTCCAGTTACCGCCAACGATAGCACAAGTAAAGAAAATCCAGAACTCATTCAAGTTGGAAGTCGGGCCTACTTTTTTCTCCACAAGACAAAGCAGAAAGCGGAGAGTGGCGGAGTATGAAGCACGAGCTGTAGGCACAATTTGGAGCGATTCCCATCTGTTCTTTTTCAACCGGCACAGGACTAGAGGCTTGACTAGCTAATTTGTGAGTGTCGAGACGATCAACGAATGTGCCAGGAGTAGGTCAAGGACAGAGTGGTGGTAAGTTCTGGATACAGTACGAGCCGTGACGCGTCTAACTGTTAGAGAAGAGGACATCTAAAGGTTGGCGTTGTGGCTTATGAATTGTCATGTTAATTTATTATTTATTATTAGCATTTCAATATCGTTGCTTGTATGCTATTAGACCTGAGTTGGTTCACGACCAATCTTGTACTATTGCACAATTTCGGTTGATGGTTCGGAGCAAGATGATAACAGATCTTGCCAATCCTGGCATCCATAACGGCCATTCTTTGAACTGTTCCATAGGGGTTTGAAAGTTAATTGGAGATTTAACGATACCTTCAACATAGAAGGAGCAGTTCGATCACCTTTCAATAACGTGATTGCAAACTCTGAAGATGTAATCGCCAGCGCGAAATATATCAGAAAATGTTTCGAAAAGAGATGAGTAGAAAAACTCTAGGCAACACTCTCCACTCACCATACTTAAAAATGCTTAGAAAAGTAGAAAATGACTCATTCTCGTCCCGTTTGAGACGTGGAGAAATATTTGCGTCAGTTTCTGTGGATTCTCTTGTCATATTACTCTGTCATTCAAGATTCTTGCTTTCATTGGCTCATCTGAAAAGCATAATTTAATATACGACATCGTACGAGTTATTCACTCATACTATGGTAGTATGTTGAGCTTTCTGTGTATTAAAAATTTGTACTCGATTTTAACAGGTGAATAAAACAGGTAAGAAAAAAATACACAACCCCTTACAATACTAAATGCAATTTGTGAGTCACTTAAAATAATTTTCTCAAATTAGCACACGTCATTACGTCACAACCTTCTGTTTATGCTACACTATTTCAGAAATTTAAAATATTCCATCGCAGCACGAAGGAGTTCGTCCAAAACGAAAGCAATTCTCGGCCGATTAACAGCGAAAATATTGATAGAATCATCACTCAGGAACCTAGATGCCAGTAGTCGTATCACGCCGTCTTAATCTAGGCCAACTGCGACCGCTTAAGTGCTTTTCTCGTGGAGCTAGGTTGTCTGAAGGTCACTCGAAACATTAATACCGCCAGTACGTAGAACCAGCAGTGCCCTGTGAACGCGTTTCGGCAACCAGCGACTACTGTGTGCCAATAAACGAAGCAGTCGATTGCAGTCAGTATAGCGCTGATTCTCAACGCTACAGGGAAATCGGTACGAATGGAGATTTTTCCACCCGCACGATAAAAATAGATCCATCAAAACAGTTTATTTCAGCTCAATTCCGTCCGTTCGATTGAAAGATCGCGATCGTTAAATCATATGTTTTCCACTTGTTTCCTGCTGCAGACATGGACACTGTCGAAGACATTGTTTATGATCAGCCTCCCACACCTGCTGGCCACACTACCTCCTTGCAACCCACTTGTTCTCTTTCTCTTTCTGCGTCGTCAAAAAGCGGGAGGTTTGTCGAGGGAAGAGAAAACACCGCACCGAAAGCGAATGAATTACGAGCGATCGATTTCGCGATTTTTGGACACACACGATCGATGAAAACAACCACGGCACGGCCGAATAAACGCACTTTTCCTGACCGCCTTGAATCGGTTACTGGTTGATCTGTGGCAATCGGGTAGGCAGAACCGAAATCCACCACAACCGCAACGTAGCATTGGTTGCCTTTGCATCAGCGAGCAAAGGAGAGTTTTTCCGCGAATTCACCACGGATGATGGGACGGCACACCGACCGGTAGGATGGAGAAATCTATTTTTAAACAATTTTTGAACTCTCCTTTCCGCTATAGGTACCTAACTGTGAAATAAATGGTCGATCATCCCGTATGAGCGTATGAGTGTATGCGCGTGCATGTGTTCGTGTGGCTGCATGCGTTACCACCGAATCAAGCAGGCCGTGAGGTGCGCCGTTCCGTTTCGGCTAAAGAAGAAAATTTTCACTTTGCATGATCAATTGTTGCACTGAAAAAGGTCTTCTGGTCGGGTTTTGCGATAAGATTTGTACGAGGATCAATCACGTAATCAATTTGAGCGATCTGATTTAGTCACTTATCACAGAGTTCTGGTTTTAACCAAATGTCCCCCGGAGGGGGTGCGGAATAAGGCGATGAAAAATTGAAACGATTCGTACCATAAATTTTCCTAGTCGAAATGCTTTTCCCCTTGCACTGGTTGGTATTTTTTTCGGCAGCTCACTTATGTAGACGATTCTTCTGATAACTTTATAGTGCAAACTATTGATAGCGATAGTACAAGAATGCAAAGCGAATTCACGGAAGCGACTGTATTATGCGGGTTAGAAGTCCTGAACTAAGCGGA